>NC_140589.1:508770373-509970373 GCF_964204655.1 Triturus cristatus
CTCCCTCCTTTGTAGTTCCTCTGGCGCTCCCATTGGTGGGAGATCAGCTGACCCTGCTGCAGAAGGATCCTGCAGACAAATGTGAGCCTACAGTTCCCAGCGTGCATCTGGTCGGGTAAGTGCGGCAGCTGGATCTGATGTTTTTGAAATAGTTGCTAAAGTTTGCCTTGCAAAGGAGGGGCCGTGTAGCAGCAGGTGAGGATGTATTGTTGGTGTTTAGAGTGCTCCCTCCAGTCCCCTACGTCCGAGCCTCAAAATAGAATATATATGTATATATTCACTGAAAAAACCATAGGTTTCAGGGGCGTTATAGTTAGCTGGACATTTCCCTCGTACAAAACCCTAGAAATTCCCCTGTTATAGTTAGTTCAGCTAACCATAACTCGCGCCCCCACAATGCACTGCTGATGACGTCACATATTACATCACTCATGACATGGTCAGTGACATCACTGATGACATCACTGATCACATCTGAAATGACATCACTGATGACATCACTGATGACATCATCCAGTGAGTGTGTGTTTCTGTAAATTTTAAATATGTTTAATGTATATATATAGGGAAAAACCTATGGAAGAATGAGTGGGTGTATAAGTGTGTGAATGGATGATTTAGTAGGTGCGTGACTAACTGTATAAGTGTGTCATTAAACGTATCTTATTGCAGACTAGTGACTAAACTGTGTGAATGTTTGTATCTGTCTGTCTGTTGGTGTATAAGCGGCTGCATGGTTTTGTGAATAGCTATATGAGTGTCTCTATGGGTTATTGATTGGTTGTCTGAGTATCTGTTTGGGTGCCTGAGTGTTTGTGTGGGTGGGGTGTGGGTGACTCTGTGCATACATGTGTGAGTGGGTGATTCTATGGGTGCATGGTTTTAAGAGTGCATCTGTGATGGACTTTATGGTTGGGTGAGTGTATGTATGGGTGTGTTAGTGATTGAATGTATATCTCAGTGGTACATGTGTGAGTAACTACATATGTGAAAGGCAGTATATAGGTGTGTAAGAGTATATAAGTGGGTATATGTGAGAGTGTGTGATTGTGAGAGTGGCTGTATGGATGAGTGTGTGCTTGTATCAGTGATTGTATAAGAGCGTAAGAATGTGGTACTATTTTTATGAGTAAGTGAACCTGTGTGTGTATAACTGCATAGGTGAGTAAATGGGAGTGTGAATAATTATTTGCATGACTGACTAGGTCTATGGACGATTGGTAGTGTGTGAGTGTCTATGTAGGTGTATAAATGCATATGATAGTCCTGTACTGAGTGACTGTAAGTATGAGTGACTGTACAGGTGAGTGAGTGGATGTGTGTGTAGATCTAAGAGTCAATGAGTGGGTATGTAGTTATTGGTATTGGAGTATCTATGGTTTTGAGAATGTACATCTGAAATTTTGATTGAGTATATCAAAGGGTGTGAGAAGATGCACTAATTTATCACATGGATGACGTCATCAGTGATGTAATTTCAGATGTCATCAGTGATGTCACTGACCATGTCATGAGTTATGTAATATGTGACGTCATCAGCAGTGCATTGCGGGGGCGCGAGTTATAGTTAGCTGAACTAACTATAACAGGGGAATTTCTAGGGTTTTGTACGAGGGAAATGTCCAGCTAACTATAACGCCCCTGAAACCTATGGTTTTTTCAGTGAATTTCTAAGGTTTTTTAAATGCCAATTCCTAACTATAACGCCCCTGAAACCTATGGTTTTTTTAGTGAATTTCAAAGGTTTTTTAAATGTTAATTCCTAACTATATCAGGCCTGAAACCTATGGTTTTTTCAGTGAATTTCAAAGGTTTTCTAAATGACAATTTTGAATGTATTAATTGTTACTGATTTACTACATTTTTTAAACTATTTTTAGATATATTTGTTTTAATTACATTATAATTACATTATACATTACAATACAAAATATACTTTCTCAGAATGAATTACTTTAGTTTAAATACTTGGCAAATAGGCAACAGACTTTTAAGTCCAGTAGTTACAGTTGTTGCAATGGGCAACACAATTTCAAACACAAAGCAACATCGAGTTCAATGTGAATTTCTAGTTAAATGCAATAAGCTACTTTATGGATTACTTTTCTAACCACAAGACTGGATCCTAGATTCTGTCCTTGGACATCTCCTGTAAACAGTTGAGTAAAAGTGCTTTGGTTACAGTAGTGATTTTTAAGGAATAACATTGTATTTTAAAAGTTGACACTTAGAAACTTTTTCCCATAGAATCACCAATGTTATCCTATGGCAGTAAATTCACTTAGCAGGTAAGTAGTGTTATCGTTACTTTTTCTTACTCAGTGGTGGATCCTGGATCCAGCACTGGCCAACCTCCTGTAAACAGTTGAAAGAATGTGTTTAAGTCATACAGACGATTTTTTAGGAATATTTTTAGTTTGTGAAAATAGACACTTAGAAACTTTCCTGGTGAAAACCACACAATGGATTCCTATGGAAGGAAATGCAAGTTATTAGTAAGTACGCTTAGAATTACTTTTCAGGGTCAGTGCTGAGCTAAATGATGCAGCCCTGGGTTCTCTCCTGATGACAGGTGAGTAAATCGGAATTCGTAGTTCGGCTGATTTTAGAGGAATATTTGTACGTTTCAAAAATGGACACTGAAAATTTTCTGGTGAAAACCACACAATGGATTCCTATGGAAGGAAATACAAGTTACTGCTAAGTACGCTTAGAATTACTTTTCAGGGTCAGTGCTGGGCTAAAAGATGCAGCACTGGGTTCTCTCCTGATTACAGCTGAGTAAATCGGAATTTGTAGTTCGGCTGATTTTAGAGGAATATTTGTACGTTTCAAAAATGGACACTTTGAAAATTTTCTGGTGAAAACCACAAAAATGGATTCCTATGGAGGGAATTACAAGTTACTGGTAAGTACGCTTAGAATTACTTTTCAGGGTCAGTGCTGGGATAAAAGATGCAGCCCTGGGTTCTCTCCTGATAACAGGTGAGTAAATCGGAATTTGTAGATCGGCTGAATTTAGAGGAATATTTGTACGTTTCAAAAATGAACACCTTGAAAATTTTCTGGTGAAAACCACACAATGCATTCCTATGGAAGGAAATACAAGTTACTGGTAAGTACGCTTAGAATTACTTTTTAGGGTCAGTGCTGGGCTAAAAGATGCAGCACTGGTTTCTCTCCTGATTACAGGTGAGTAAATCGGAATTTGTAGTTCGGCTGATTTTAGAGGAATATTTGTACGTTTCAAAAATGGACAATTAGAAAATGTTCTGGTGAAAACCACACAATGGATTCCTATGGAAGGAAATACAAGTTACTGGTAAGTACGCTTAGAATTACTTTTCAGGGTCAGTGCTGGGCTAAAAGATGCAGCACTGGGTTCTCTACTGATTACAGGTGAGTAAATCGGAATTCGTAGTTCGGCTGATTTTAGAGGAATATTTGTACAATGGTGAAGGAAGGGGGAGGGGCCTGAGGTGACGTGTGCAAACACGCCATGTGGCGTGTTTTTTGTTGGGGAATTAATTCCTCTTCAATACTGAGGTCCCCTGGGGACCACCTAGCCCACCAAGTACCTCCAGTATGCACCAGGGAGCTGCATCGCAGAGAGGTATTCAGAGGCCATGCCCCTTTTTACAACACTCTGCAACACAACTCCGTGGCGCTTACTGGAGGTACCTAAATCTAAACGATGCGCGGGAGACCGCGCTTTGTTTTTTTTTTCGTTAGCGGGATGCGCGGACCCTACGCACATCTCGAGATTTTTACAAAAAATTACCAACACTTCCTGATTCAGAGTGTTGGCAGCCAATTAGCATTCAACTCGTGCTCGGGAGGGTTCGGGGAGGGTGCGTGGAGGATCCGCGGATCCTCCCCGGCCATAGATATATGTACATTTAACTCTAATTGTCTCAGGAACTACTGAACGGATTTACACCATTTAAGCAAAAGGCACGAGTCTGAACTGAGGACTACCTCTTTGCCAAATTTGGTGTCATTCCGTTCAGCGGTTCGGGCTGTAGCTGCGACAACAGATCCTATGGGAAATTGCATGGGGAAAATGTGTTTTGGGACCCCCCTTTTTTCTCGGCCCCCGCTTGACGAATCACCGCGAAACTTTCAGGGTGGGAGCGGAGCGGAGCTGGCCAAAAGTTTGGAAAATTTTGCTAAGATTCGTCAATCGGTGCCAAAGATATTCCCAATAGAATGTTGCGGATTTCCTATGGAAAATAGGTCCTAACTATAACTGTCACTGGCGACCAGTAGATAATATATATATATATCTATATATATATATCTATATATATATATATATATATATATATATATATATATATATATATATATATATATATATATATATATTCCGACTGGAGGTCACCAGTAGGTAGTTATAGTTAAAACCTAGTTTCCATAGGAAAAGTGTTTTGTGTTTTCCCAATAACTTTGGCGCCGGTTGACGAATCTTCGTGAAATTTTCAAAACTCGTGGGGCGCTCCTGTGAGCTCCTATCTTGAAAGTTTCGGGGTGATTAGGCAAGCAGGGGCCGAGAAAAAAGGGGGGTCCCAAAACGTGTTTTGTCCATGTTAATTCCCATAGGAAACTTTAGACAAGGCTACAGCCCGAACTGCTGAACGGAATTACACAAAATTCGGCAAAAAGGTAGCCCTTGTTTCAGAAAGAACTTTTTTTCTTAAATGGAGTAAATCCATTCAGTAGTTCCTGAGAAATTAAAAAAAGAGTGGTCAAAAAATGCATTTGCCATAGGAAACTTTAGACACGGCTACAGCTCGAACTGCTGAATGGAATTACACCAAATTTGACAGAAAGGTAGCCCTTGTTTCAGAAAGAACTATTCATCTTCCATGGTGTAAATCCGTTCAGTAGTTGCTGAGAAAATCAAAAAATAAAAGATTCGATATATAGAGGCACGGAGGATCCACGCACCGTCCCAGCCACAAGCTTTATTGTAATTGGCTGTCAACACATTCAAATCAGGAAGTGTTGGCAGCCATCTTGTGCCTCGGTAACAGAGGCACAAGGAAAAAGAAAAACAAACACGAAAAACAAGAAAAGGGGGCAGGGTAGAAACACCTGCTCAGGGTGTCCCACAGGACCCCCAGCGCCCAACAAAGCATTTTTTTTTATAAAATCGGCGAGATTCGTGCACCCAGCGCGAATTTCAGCCGAAAATAAAAAAAACTTTATTATGTAGCCCCCGGGTGGGCCAAGTCCCGGGGGCATGTAAAATTGAAATTGCGGGGGCCTAGGCAGGCCCCTGTAGCCCCAGGGACCACCACCCCCGGGGCTTTCATTAAATATTTGTGGGGGGGCTCATGGCACACCCGCAGCCACGGGGACCGCCACCCCCCGGGGATTTGCTTTTTTATGTGTGGGGGGCCTCCAAGGCCCCCCTAGCTCCAGGGACTGCCACGCCCGGGGCTTTTAGTAAATATTTTGCAGGGGGCACACGGCCCCCCGCTGCCCCTGGGATGGCCACCCCCGGGGTTTTTTGAAAAAAGAAATCATACACCTGTGTGGGGGGGAACGAGCCCCCCACACGCCCCAGGGACCACCACCTCCCCGTGGCTGTGCAGACATTGGGAGGGGCACCACGCTGCCCTGCTCCTGGAGCCCTTGATGGCCCTGGGACCCGCCACCCCCCAGGGCCGGCTCCTGCAGTGTCCTGGGGTGCCCACCCCAGGACACTGCTGTTTGCAATGACAGGGCGGGAGCCATGTGGCTCCCACCCTGTCATTGCAAACTCTGCTTTGCAACCTGCTCTCGTTTCTATCAAGCAAAGCAGATTGCTTTTCCACACGGGGAGCTGAATGTCAGCAGCTCCCCATGTGGAAAAGCAATGTCGGCTCCTGCAGGACGCGGGGAGCCGGCGGGACCGTGGGGGAATTGGGGCTCCCCCTACGGTCCCCAACGGAGAGGGCCAGCCCCGGGGGCCCCCCTCCCATCCAAATTGTTTAATAAAATAAATAAATAAAGGCTGGCCCCGGGGGATGGGGTCCCCGGGTTCAATAGAGGCCTCAGGAGCCATGCTGCCCCCTCCATAAAAAATATATATATTTATGTGGCCATGCCCCGGGGGCTGGGCTCCCCGGGGCTGGAATTGGCCACGGGAGGGGGACCCACGCGGCCCCCTTCCTGTTCAATTTTTTTTTAAATGTGGGTAAAGCCATGAGTGATGTCACTGACCATGTCATGAGTGATGTAATATGTGATGTAATCAGCAGTGCATTGCGGACACGCGAGTTATAGTTAGCTGAACTAACTATAACGGAGAAATTTCACTGGTTTTGTACGAGTAAAATGTCCAACTAACTATAACGCCCCTGAAACCTATGGTTTTTTCAGTGAATTTCTAAGGTTTTTTAAATGCAAATTCCTAACTATAACGTCTGTAAAACCTATGGTTTTTTCAGTGAATTTCAAAGGTTTTTTAAATATCAAACTACTATTGTGCTATTTGTCATTACTATTGTTTTTCTAACTTTTCAACGACATCAAATAAACTGCAAAACTACTATGTAATGTAATATATTTCAAAAATTACAGTGAGTTTTTAAATAACACAAAATAATTTAACATTCAGAAAACAATTGTTCTCCCTTTTTTTGCTGTCATCAGCTACTACTTAACTTCACTATTCACAGTGATGTCAGAGTAGTTTCATCATAAACAGCAGGGGAAAAAAAACAATCAACTAGATTGTTAAAAAAAACAAATCCTTAATTCTCCCAAATATAATACAAAAATCAACCCAAATAACACATCCAATACTATTTCCAATCTTCAAATCTTACCTTTACTTCGTAGATTCTGTGAACATTTTCCCAATACACCAAATAATGTATCAAAAGTTTCGCTTTGAAAGCATCCAGTATGAATTCCTTAAAGTATCTTTACACCTTCCCACAAAGCCGAATGGTGTATCTAAAATCTTTGTTTCAGAAATATCAAGTATGAGTTGGGTAATTCATAAGGCAATCTCGGTTTCATTTCATAGTGGGTATTGTTACAGTGACTCCAACCATTATTACACTTTAAATAAACTGTATAATGTCCACTTGTGGCAGTACTTCCAGCATGGAAAACAATAGCAACTGTTGCAAAAGTTCTTCCAGAAATAGATACTTGACTAGCAACAACAATTTTAATTTTGGTTTCCACTTTTCTTCCATTTGGTCTACAGCGTTGTAGCATTATAATCAACTATTTTCCATATCTTTGTAGGCATAATGTAGATAGCATTGTTGATTTACAATGAGAACAGATCATCTCGTGATCTGCTTCTTTTAGTAATTTGGAAAATGGTACAGATTTGCAGTCAGGTATTGTCAAATATAGAAATCGTTCTCTGTCAACTATAGTGCTTGAAGTTAACGAACACTGTTCACATGTATGTTCCCATTTGTAACTGAGTCCAAATAAACTCTCAATCTGAAATCCTTCATCTTCTAGTACTCCAAGTATAATCATCAGAAATTCTTGTGCATCTTGTTGTATATTAGCACTGAACGTTAAAGATCCAGTACATGTATCCAACAGTTGGCGAATACCAGAAGCAGAATGGATCTTACTTCTATCAGTTCTCAATTCCTGAAATAAAGTATAAAGTGCCGAACATAATCTTTTTTCCTGACTTTCCCATAATTTCACTCTAAACATCTTCAAGATAAAATATAACGTTTAGAATAACATTACCATAGCAGTTGACACCAGAAGCATTTTCTAATTGGAATCCGACAACATCATCACTTGTTTGTATTCTCTGCTTCTTTACATCTTTTCTTTTCACTTGATTTTGTTTCTGCTTTCCAACCATAGTTGATTCTTCACCATGTTTGCGTTTTGAACACACAACACGTTTCTCATAGATAGGATATTCACCTAAACTTGGAGCATAAAGCCTTCTCAAATGATTATATTCTCTTACACAATTAACATCAGCACTAACCTTGTTCTCATCAAAATCAATTAAATACAAACCAGACAACGTTCTAACTCGAGATAATGCAACATATATCATTCCCTCTTTAAACACAGTTCTTCCTACATTTATCAAAGCATTATCTACACTTAAACCATGAGATTTATGAATAGATATTGCATATGCTAAACAGAAGGGAAACTGTTTTCTATGAACATACAATTCTTTTACAAGCAAAAAACGTTTAGCACAACGCGCAATCTGTTTTACCTCTGTAATCTGATCAAATTTATCTTTCAAGAATTCAATTCCATTTCTATTTTGATATTTCACAAAATCAACAACTTTCCCCTTTGCTCCATTTACTAAACCTTCTTCTACATTCAGATTACGCCTCAAAATTACCCGACAGTTTAAACATACATCTACATTTTTTTCTTAGCCAGCAGTTTTTGATACAGACTTTTCCAAAGAACCCAATTTAGTCCGTAGTTTTTCTGAAAGAAGAATTGTTATTCCTTGATGCTCGATTTTATCAATAGCTTCAATGTGAACTATTTCTTCATTTTCCAATTTCATAAGCTCTCTATTAAATGTATAACACTCTTCCACTGTAGGCATTAAGCAAACTATAGAATTTATATCTTTCATTTTCTTGTACATTTCTTCTGCTAGTGTGTTTTCATTTGCAAACAAATTCTTTAGTAGACATCTTTGAAAAGCTTCTTTACCATGTTTGCTTAGAACACCAATTCTTACATCTTTTAGAATATTTCCATAATCTTCATCTCTTGCTTGTCGCATATTCTGAGTGAGTTATTATATTCAAAATGTAACCACAGATTCACATTTCCAATACCTTCCAGAGATTTCTTTGTGTCTTCATGTAGAAGATTTTAAACACTGGTTCTCCTTTTATAGGTGTTAGTTGTAGCCGATCTCCAAATACAATTAAATTTTTTCCTCCAAAGAGAACGTCATAATCTGTTTTTAATACCTATTGCAATCTTAAGTGTACGAAAGCAAGCATTAAGTTTGACACCATGCTCACCTCATCAATAATTAATAGTTTCATTTTCTTCAGCACTCTTGACACTTCATGAGAAGCTTCTCCAGACAACTTCTGATATTGTAATTTACTATCATGCTCAACTGGTAACATCAGTGATCTATGCAAAGCAACTCCTTTAACATTGTGTGCAGCTAATCCAGTTGGAGCTGTTACCACACAACATAAATGTGAACCAGTAGTTTTTTTAAGATAACTGGTCAAAACTTTAATTAAAAAACTTTTACCTGTCCCAGCTTGACCACAGAAGAGGTTTGAAAGATGAACACACACATTCTTTTTTTTCATGCAACAAACCATGTTCTATCTGTTCTCTCACTTGTACATATATTTCTTTCTGTTCAACATTTAGTTGTTCTTCTAACTTTTCCAATGTAATATTCTCCTCTTGTGCTTGTTGCATTGCAATTTCAACTTCATGCATAGCAATCGCTGCTTCATTTTCCAGTATTGATTGTCCAAGAGGATCTTGAGTACATTGACCACTACTTTGACTATCTTGAGAACTTTCATTAGCTATTTCAGCTGTAATAGTCTTTTCCTGTTTAACTTCCTCATTCAACATTTTTAAATATGTAGGGAAAATTGTACATGCAAAGCTATCTTTACATGCATTAAAAGAATCTTCATAGCAGTCAAAGTCTCCAAGTAATTCACTTTCGCTACGCCATGGTTTAAAGAGTTGGAGAAGTGCTAAATAGTAAAATTCAGGCTTATCTGGAGTTTCACAACTAAGTTTCTTGTGGTTTATAAGACTACCCTTCGCATGTTTTACTAAACAAACATCACATCCAAATACTGCATATTTTCCTTCTTTTAAATTCTGTTTAACATTTCTTTTGAAGCTGTAATGTTGAAGTACTTCATACAGACATAGCTGTTCCAGATGTCGACTCCTTTTCGGATAGTATGTGTCCAACATATTATACATTTTTTTTTTGCAGAGTTTTACACAGCGCGAACTTGACCCGAATCCAATCAGGTATCAGAGCGCTTTACTTAGCACCAGTTACGTTACATTAGGTATGGGGAGATTAAGTGATTTGCCCAGAATCACAGGATGTTCAGCGTCATTACCGAGACTCAAACCCAGTTCCCCAGATCCGAGGTCGAGCGCCCTAGCCTTTAGGCCAACTCCTCTCCCCAAATATTAGTTTTAAGAATGTCTGAACTGTCTGGTTCATTTGCTGCTAAGTATTCAATTTCTTCTAATGATTTCAACACTCTATTCTTTGAGCAGGCAAGACCTAAACTTACACAAATGATTCTTCGAGACTTTGAATATAAACTTGAAGAGCACAAGTGGTCTGAACATTCATAGGATCAAATTTCTCGGTGGGAAAGCATTTTCAAAGTAAAGCTGTACAATATTTTGCTAACGCTTTTCTCTTGGGCAATTTCTTCCCACATTTGTTTCATCTCTGTTTTTTCTGATTTTGTTATGTACGATGTAACATAACGGGCAACAGCAATTGAGTTATCGGCAACATACTGGATGTCCATGTTCGCATTCCACATTTTTAAAATGACTGGATTGTAGTCATTGATATACTTTGACACTTCTGTTCTTTTTAAGTTGTAGGTATTCTTTGGAGATTTCCGAGTTATTGTGTGCCTTACAGAAGAAAAAAAAGAATTTACTCTTCCTTTACAAATGACTGGACGTGGAAAACCAAACCGACATTTGGTGTAAAGTTTCCTTTAGACTTGTATTTTCTTCTGCAGTACTTTCCACAACGGTGACTTTGGAAACGTAAAACTTACTGTTTCAAGCTTCTATCTCCTTCCTCTCTTGGAATCTCACATGTCACATACTGTTCAATGACAGACAATACTGTTTCATCAGAATCTGTTCCAAATGTAGGTGCATCCTTGACCCATAGTAGCATATGTATATGAGGTGCACCTCTTGCTTGGTACTCCTTTCTCCAAAAGAAATTGGTAACTTCTCCAAGAGGTGGATTCTTTTTATTGCAGATAAAAGACATCATAGCTTGAAACCTATGATTAAAATATCTGCACACATTTACAGGATCCAATGAACACAGTTCACCAGGAGTCTTTGTTTCAACATTTTTAATATTGGAATTCACTTCTCTTAGAAACTCAAGCAAATCTTCCCATGCATACTCCGCACAGATAAGTCTGACAAACCATGTTGGTGTACCTAAGTTCCGTAACATACACTTGAGTTCTCCATGAGGACGATACCAATACTCATTTGTTCCACGTTGACATACCATCAAATTGATTAACTGTGCTTCTAAATTTTCATCTGTTTTTTCAACTTTCTCCACAAATTCTTTCGCAGAAAGAAGTGATTGATGAACTCCAGTTTTAAGTATGTGGTTCACTGCATACGACAGAAGATAAATCACTTTCAAACAAAAGGTGAACTATGTATGGAATGCACTGTCGAAATCTAGGATCTTCAGAATATAATCTTGTTGACCGATAATCTGAAGCTGGAATACGTACAGGTCGGTCATCATATCGTCCACCTTCTCCAGTAGGAAACAGCTGTGGAAAACAACGATCTTCCAAGCTCTTCTCCCATACACTCATTGGAGTTCCATGTGCTTTTTTCATTTGACATAACTCAATGCTGCTTCCTATTACTTCTTTTGAATGCAAAGGACATATTGTGTAATGTTCATAAATCTCTTCAGTCCTTGACTTGTCCACTTTCTCTATTTGACCACTTGAAATCTCACATTCATCTTCTAAACTTATTACCTCTTCATCTACACTTACAGTTTTGTAATAAATATTGTTCTCTATAAGATATAAGGTAGCCCTTTCAACTTTATTAACATCCACAAATTCTTGCCATATTTTCTGACTCTTTGTTGGTACACCATTTACTAGAATGACTACTGCCTCATTTTCCTCTTTCTCTCCAGCAATAGTTTCAATATTTTTCTTAAAATCCAAAGGTAAGTACACCACTCTTCCTTTCAGCCCTCTTTGCAAGTCTGTTGAAGGCGGTTTACCTGTTTTAGGCTCCATCTGAATTATAGTTTGAAAAGGATGAACAGATTGAATTAGAAACGACTCATATGTATTCAATTCTGCCAGGCATTTTGTTCTCTTCTAATTTGTTGTAACAATATTTACATATACGTTGATCACTACCTAACTCAAATCGACCTTCCACCAACAAGTAAGCTGCAAATTCTTCCCACTTACTATTGTTCTCCTTTTCACTTTTCAAATACAAATCAACATTCCTCGTTTGACTTTTGTAATGAGTACGTAAACAACAAACACAAACATGGTTTGGTATTTCAGAGCACACTACATTAAACCTTACAATTTCTTCTTCAAACTGATCAGTGCTAATCACTTTCCCATCTCCTTCAACATCTGTAATTGTCAAACTTTCACTTTCTATGAACTGCTCTTCTGAACCAAAATATCGCATTTCAATATCATCACACTTTTTTGAACATCTGATAAAAAACCATGTAAAAGAGCTGTAATCAGTTCACTTAAACATAATGCAGGACTTTTTACATAGTACAGTTTCCTGACATACTTCCGCATTTCTGAATGGTGTACTGCTAACATCATCAAGTGATGAAAAACACTTTTACACACTTTTCTTGAAAGACAAGCCAGAGAATGCCCATGTTTCTCAGTATATTTTCTTACATTACATGGAGCTAGTCCTTGCAACAACTTAATTTTCTGTTTAATACTTTTCTGTGTATATTCTCATAGTAAATTTCGCATTATATCAATAGACTCCTGTCGAATACTACAAATACTGCTACAACCCCACTTATACACAGGAGCTTGTGTACGTTTCCCTTGCCTCATTTAACTATTAACTCTTCTGCACTTTTACCAACCAATTCCTCTTTTGGAAGGGGACAGCCATCCTGAACTTCGTAGCAACGACCTCCAGTATCAACTGCAAATGGTAAACTATTTTCCTGGAAGTAACTTTCCTCATTAAAAAAAGGCTCACTACTAGAAGTATGTTTCCAATGTCCACTAAAGATTTTGCAAAAGTTGGTTCTGTTCACAAGTCTTTTTCTTCAACTTTTCACTTTCAACACTTTGATTACTTTATCCAATACTTTGATCCTCTTCAAAATCACAATGAATAACTTCTGTTTTAAAGTAAAAGCAGTATCCACTATACTTTCGATACACTGCTTCTGTTTGAATTGCAGCACTTTCTTTTTATATTTGCAGCATGTTCTAATTAAATTCTGAATCACTCTAGTTCGAAAAAGTCTCTGACGAATTTCTTGAAATTGTTTTTGTCTCCGGGTAACAGATACTGTTTCTTTATCATGTTTTCTTTTCCTTGTATTTGAAATTGAAGTCTCCTTCTCCTTACTTGAACAATTCTTCTTTTTCCTTTGAGTGATGTTAATTTCATTAAATGTTCGTAACATTTTTTTCTGAAATTGTCTAGTGTTTTTACCAGAGGAAACTGTTTGTGTGTGCTCTTATTTTTTTGTAATTCAAAATCTTTTCTTTTCTGCAAATAAATATGCTTCTTTTCTTGTCTATTTTTCTCAGTTCTTCTAGGCATTTTTAAATTTTTATCCAAACGAAATAATTTACTGAAAAAAAAGAAAAAATAGATTCAATTATTTTTTACATCTGTTCAATATATAACAATAATAACATTTTCATGGTGCTGAAATGAGGAGAGAGTGAGAGGTAGTAACCTATCTCAAAGCTTGCTTGAATAACCAAGTCTTCAAGGCTCCCCGAAACTCCATGAGATTGGTGCAATTCCTGAGCAACAGGGGGAAAGAATTCCACACCTTTGGGGCAAGGAAAGCAAATCGGCTCCCACCTTGATGCTTCAGTTTGAAGGAGGGTACAGTGAGGAGGGACTGATGAGCAGAGCGAAGATTACGGACAGTCTCATGTTTGCATATTTGGGGGCCGATTCAGATTCTGGAAAAACCGGCTACGAATTGTCGGACGGAGCGTTTTCTCTGTCCGACTCGTACCCGGGAAAAACAACATTACAAACATGCAAGTACGATTCGTACGGAAACACCATTTCCGTATGAATCGTAAAAAACACTGACCGACGAAAATATACATACCAATGTGATCCTGGAATGCTCCGACGTGACGTCGGGACGCATGCAGGATGCGGTTCACGAACCAGGAAGTACGTTCCGCACCGACGTCACCCCGCACAGATTATATTTCCCGGCTGCCAAAAACTGCCGGGAAACCAGGACGACGCGCTCAAGGAGCACCTGTACACGACGGACAGCCATGGACCCGAACCTACGTGTCATCCCAGCCCTCATAGCAGTCCACCTGCTCTACAGGCACCGACGCAGACGCCGCAGAAGGTCAGAATAACACCCAGGGGCAAAGGGGGGGGCAGGGGCAGGACACATAACCCCCACACAAGTCACAAATCACACATGCCCTGGACATACCTGACCTGCAGGACCTGGTCACCTCGAGGGGGTGGGAGCGTGTCCAGCAACGCAAGCGTCCGCCACAACGGAAGTGGATGTTGACGCGAACCGGCAACACAACAATACCTGTACGTGCCGTCCCCAGGCCTTAAGAGCGTGGGTACGGGCCGTACCACGCCCATCACTATGTCACCCCGACAATGGCAGTACGGCCCGTACCCACGTTCGAATGGCCTGGGTACGGGCCGTACCAGCATTGTTGGGGTGATGTGGGGGTACGCGTGGAACGACCCGTACCCACGCTCTGAAGGGCTGGGGACGGTGCGTACCCCTACGGCACCCCATTGGGGGTCTGCACCGTACCCAGGCCCTCAGAGCGTTAGTACGGGTCGTACCATGCGTACCCCCACATCACCCCAACAATGCTGGTACGGCCCGTACCCAGGCCATTCGAACGTGGGTACGGGCCGTACCGCCCTTGTCGGGGTGACGTAGTGGTGGGCGTGGTATGGCCCGTACCCACGCTCTTAAGGCCTGGGGACGGTACGTACCCAGGCCTGCAAACCGTGGGTACAGGAATGTATGGAGCGTACCCCCACCCGTGTATGAATGGAGCATACCCCCACCCGTGTATGCATGCAGCGTACCAACTCCCCACCCATGTATGTACGGACCGTACCCCCACCCATGTATGAATGGAGCGTACCCCCACCCCACCCGTGTATGTACGGACCATACCCCCACTCCACCAGTGTATGTACGGAGCGTACCCACACCCGTGTATGAATGGAGCGTACCCCCACCCATGTATGAATGGAGCGTACCCCCACCCCACCAGTGTATGTACGGACCGTACCCCCACCCCACCAGTGTATGTACGGAGCGTACCCACACCCGTGTATGAATGGAGCGTACCCCCACACCCGTGTATGCATGCAGCGTACCAACTCCCCACTCGTGTATGTACGGACCGTACCCCCACCCCACCACTGTATGTACGGAGCGCACCCACAGCCGTGTATGAATGGAGCGTACCCACACCCGTGTATGATTGGAGCGTACATGCCCAGACATAGGAGGGGTGTGTGCCTATCACTCCCAGCAGTGCCCAGACACAGGAGGGGGGTGTGCAGAGTCCTCCCAGCAGTGCCCAGACACAGGAGGGGTGGGTGCAGAGTCCTCCCAGCAGTGCCCAGACACAGGAGGGGTGTGTGCCTATCACTCCCAGCATTGCCCAGACACAGGAGGGGTGTGTGCAGAGTCCTCCCAGCAGTGCCCAGACACAGGAGGGGTGGGTGTAGAGTCCTCCCAGCAGTGCCCAGACACAGGAGGGGTGTGTGCCTATAACTCCCAGCAGTGCCCAGACACAGGAGGGGTGGGTGCAGAGTCCTCCCAGCAGTGCCCAGACATAGGAGGGGTGGGTGCAGAGTCCTCCCAGCAGTGCCCAGACACAGGAGGGGTGGGTGCAGAGTCCTCCCAGCAGTGCCCAGACATAGGAGGGGTGGGTGCAGAGTCCTCCCAGCAGTGCCCAGACACAGGAGGGGTGTGTGCCTATCACTCCCAGCAGTGCCCAGACACAGGAGGAGTGGGTGCAGAGTCCTCCCAGCAGTGCCCAGACACAGGAGGGGTGTGTGCCTATCACTCCCAGCAGTGCCCAGACACAGGAGGGGTGGGTGCAGAGTCCTCCCAGCAGTGCCCAGACATAGGAGGGGTGGGTGCAGAGTCCTCCCAGCAGTGCCCAGACACAGGAGGGGTGGGTGCAGAGTCCTCCCAGCAGTGCCCAGACATAGGAGACACAGGAGGGGTGTGTGCCTATCAATCCCAGCAGTGCCCAGACACAGGAAGGGTGGGTGCAGAGTCCTCCCAGCAGTGCCCAGACATAGGAGGGGTGGGTGCAGAGTCCTCCCAGCAGTGCCCAGACACAGGAGGGGTGGGTGCAGAGTCCTCCCAGCAGTGCCCAGACATAGGAGGGGTGGGTGCAGAGTCCTCCCAGCAGTGCCCAGACACAGGAGGGGTGTGTGCCTATCACTCCCAGCAGTGCCCAGACACAGGAGGGGTGGGTGCAGAGTCCTCCCAGCAGTGCCCAGACATAGGAGGGGTGGGTGCAGAGTCCTCCCAGCAGTGCCCAGACACAGGAGGGGTGGGTGCAGAGTCCTCCCAGCAGTGCCCAGACATAGGAGGGGTGGGTGCAGAGTCCTCCCAGCAGTGCCCAGACACAGGAGGGGTGGGTGCAGAGTCCCCCCAGCTGTGCCCATGGAAAGAAAGGGGTTGAGTACACACAGATACAATGCCCACAATTGTCAGTCAGGTGCTCAAAGACCCAGCAGAACATGAAACACATGTGTGCGAGGCTGGGAGTACACACATGCATACTGCGGAAAAAGGAAGATGTACACATGAAGTCCTGTCAATATACTCCAGTCACAAGTACAGTGACCCCCAAGGATGACACAAATGATGCAGGTGGAGACCTTGGCCAGCATGCATGGCCAAAGTTGAAGGGGTCCGTCGCACACCCAGCAAATGTAGACAAAGCACTGCACAAATGTCTTCACAACACCCTGCAGGGAAGATGTCAGGGTCCACAGAGGAAGGTACACACCTTGGGACAATGTCACCATGCAGTAACAGCTAACATGAGCAAAGTTTGATAGCAAATACCGTGTGATGGCACACAGATAACAGGGTCCACCCCATGAACAGCACACTACAACATATCCCAGACACCTAACACATTATCGCCACCCCAAATCATGGAGCAGCACCACCAACAGCAATGCCAGAAAAGCAGTAGTGTGCCAAGGAAAATAAAATAGCTTTATTCAGCAATGTTGTAAAATGAATTGTACGAAGAGTTCAAAATGCACAAGTCCCATAGGGCAGTCCATAGTTCCAATCCAGGTGGGGGACACATTGGGATGCGTGTCCCCTAGCTTGCCTGCACAGTTCAGACAACCTTGTCATCCACAGGGGGGGGTGCATCATGTGGGGGGGAAGGACCAGGCACCGCAGGGACAGGAGGGGCAAGGGTAGATGTTGTGGGTGCAGGGATGGACGACTCCAACACAGGGGGTGGGGCAGCGCCAAAGGTGGATTCGAGCACGGCGCTGCACACTACTGCCAGGTCACCCAGCGTCTCCCCTGCACCCGAAGGAACCACAGGCCCCAAGGGGGGGGGTCGCAGGGATGGGTCGCAGCGCTACCCGGGGAGGGTGGGGACAGGGGGGGAATCAACCACCCTGACCGGGGACTCCTTTGACCGCTTGCGGGGTGGTGTCACTGTGGGGCTCGGGGACAGAGCGGCCATGAAGGAGTCTTTGGTGTAATCCTGGCCAGGAGAGCTGAGGGGAGTGGATTTGGAGGGTGGTGGTCGTGAGGAATGTGGACTCCCACTCTGGCTGCGTGTCTTCCGTTTCCCCCCGACCCAGTGGGTGTGCCTACTTCACCCTGTGTGTGCGTGCCAGGATGTGTGCGCTTTGCCTTCCCTGGTGGTGTGGTGCCTGTGTCTGGTGGTGTGCGTGCATGGCTACGTCTGGGTGTGCTGTGGACAGGCATGGGAGTGGGAAGTGTAGATACTGCAGGGGTGGGGGGGGACGTAGCGCTGCAGGAGACCCAATGCTGCAGTCAGTGTCGAGTCTATGGATCTCAGCAAGTTGCGTTGGTCAGACTGCGCAGCTGAAATGCCCTTCATGTATGCCTCCATCTGGTTGATCACTTGGCTGTGGCCATGGAGGACATTAAGCATCGCAGTCTGACCAACCTGCAACTGCCGCAGGATGTCCACAGACTCGGCATTGGTGGCAGCAGTGGAGACAGGGGCAGGGGGTGCGGTGCCTGGCAAGAAGGAGACTCGTGGTGACCTAGCACGCCGGGAAGGGACACTAGCAAGTGGGAGGCCGGTGAGCGGAATGGAGGGGGCGGGTAGCGATGGAGTGCTGGTGTCAGCTGTGGGAGCAGCCTCCGCCCCCTCGGAGTGCTCAGCCTCGGACCCATCTGCGTCATAGTCGGTGGTGGTTTGACTGGACAGGTCCTCCGCTGCACTCCCGTCGGCCTCCGTGCCACTCGATGTGCCAGACAACTCTGCACTGCTGGCACTGGTGCTCGCTCCCTCCTCACGGTCCGTGCCAGTGCCTCCCTCGTAGTCCCCCGACGATGCTGTGGGCAAGGTGAAGAGACAGGAGAAATCAGACACCTGTATACATATGTCACATGAGTCAACTCTACATAGGTCACAGTGCATAGCCTGAAAAACTACAAGAGTAACATCTACAATACAAGGTACATATGTAGTCCCTGCAACACACAGTTTGTTGACCAACCATGCCACTGTTAAAATATGGAGAGCATGACACAATAGCAAATAACTTGATATCAAATTGTACAGAGGAGCCAGGCTCTGGGGACAATCTAGCACAGCATCAGCGACACACAGCGTAGCCAAGAAAGGGATGAGCAGGAACCATGTCTAGCAACTCTTGGGACATGCTGCAAAGGTAATACAGTAAACCATGGCCAACATGACTGGGGCACTGCACCTTGAGTGCTTGGCCACACAAACATCACACACTGGCCTGACCGAGCAAGGAGACTTCAGGTTTGGACATGTAGGCCTTGCCCGCACCAACCCCCCCCCCTACCTGAGACAATGTGATTGAGACAGAGGAAGTACTTACACCTCTTAGTCTGGGATGAAAACACATGGCCTGCAATTAATCCTGATCGCACACAAACTACCCCTGGTGCGCCTGTCCACACATATCACTGACAAACAACCATCATCAGATAGTTGTACCAAGACACACAGGCACTGGCCCCTGTGAGTATGCACCAGCTAATTTAGGTCACCCTGTACAGTGGACACATGTAGCACAGTATACATGAATTCTAATGAGGCCATGGTACTATGACACAGGGCCCAAACTATGCTGAAGACACAGAGAATGTCCACATTGTCTGATGACACACATGATACCTAGGAAAAGGTGCCCCAGGGGACTGTAGTGGCCACACTACTCCATGGCCCTGGTTGGATATGACTGGAACACAAGCCACCATCCCTGCACTATGCACATCTCACACTCAAGCACATCATGTCAGAGGGCACAACATTCGACATGCAGGCAGTAAGGCAGTACACATGAAACACATACTCCCATGTCGGGACTCAGCATCAGTGCCAACTAACATGGACCCCACAATGACTGAACTGGCCAGGGCACAGGCAACGTGCAAAAACCTGTTACACACCACCCCCACACATGATGCTGCAAGCATTGGGCACTTGGAGTTACTGCCAGCCTAGATGACCTTGTGCAAGAGTGACTACACACAGACCAGGGAACACATGGCAAGGAGGGGAAGGGAGGAAGAACAGCATCGCTTTACTTTGGGGAACAGGATACGCACTGCACATTTAAACCCTGGCAGTGTATCCATGCAACTGCGCACTTCCAAAAGCTGGTGACACACAACAAACACACATGTACCTACCCCCTTCCTGCCGCTGCTTCTCCGCTAGGCGCCTATCCAGATCAGGGAAGACCACCGTCAGCACACGCTTATGGATGTGGGTCAGACAGCGGCGCCCACGGTTTTTGTGGCTCTCAGGTGAGTCCCCCAGCAGGAACCGTGCGATCCTCCGCGTCCAGCACCGGATGCCCTGCCAGCATTTCCTCACCTGGGCTAGGCGCCGCTTCCGACCATCCGTCCTCCTCACGGCACTGACGGCTTGCTTCCAGATCTCCCCCTTGGCACAGACGCCTACCTGTGAGGATGCAAAAGTGACACTACATCAATCCACCTTATCAATGATACAGAGACACACATATTACAAACCATGCATGTTTGAACTGGCCACAGTATGCAGCCAACTCATTGCACCTTTGTCATAGTGACATCATTCTCCTGGGAATGGGCAAATGCAGTAGGTGCCATTGAAAGCACACAGGTGGCATGAGGGGTGTAACACAATCAATGATCCAGGCTCACACTGTGCATCCCAAGCTACAACAGGAATCTGAACAGTACCCCTAAGCAGTCACATGCCCCAGCCCACTTACGCCACCTCAGCAGAGTACACAGACACACACAGGTACTGAACAATCACCTGGCATTGGCAACTGCCGCTACAAACCTCACTCTGCACATGTGCCACTAGACTGGGGGTGTCACAGATGTGGGGCTGTCTCAGCACGGCAGACATCCAGCACAGCTCCCTGCTCACATCAGATGGCCAGGGTGTATCCATCCCACATGCAGCTGGGGTGCAACACTCCACATATGCACACACCCACATGACAGGGGACTCACACACACACACCAATGTCCAGGGGACGAACACATCATTTGGACACTCTCACCACAGGTACACAGAACAGACACACATCTGTGGGTCCTGGCACCTGTCACCCTGGGGGAGCACAGACTCACATCAGGACTGTAGGAACAACATTTCCAGGAGGATTAGGCAGTCCGAAAGCGGCATGCACCATGCAGTGATCGTCACAGTAAGCACCATGCTAGTGCATTGTGCACACAGGAACTACAGCATGCTCTGCATGGGAGACATGAGCCCTTCCCCCCCCCGGGAACCACTATGAAGAACCCTGCATGTCTCTCACACCTGGACACAATGCCAGAAGTCACAGTAAAAATGAGGGGCACAGTTTAAGCTAGTGGGGTCTGCACTCACCTGCTCCCCTGGTCGACCATACAGCATGGTGTACTGTGGGAGGATCACATCCAGCAACGCCATATTCTCCTCCATGGTGAATGGCTGGGCCCTCTCCACAGACCTGGACATGGTGCCAGAGGAATGACAAGCAGCAGCAGTGTTGTGTAATGAAGGGATGTGCAGGCAAGTGCTCTCTCAAGGGACCTGGCTGCCTTATATCTTCCTTGCTGGCCTGTTTCATTTACAGGAGTACAGAGTGATTGGCTCAGTCACATTTGCATCCTACGTGTCCTCCAATCAATTTAAAACTACCCCAGTGACAGGCTATGCATGGTTTTAAAATTGAGCATGATGTAATGTCAACAACCACATTGCAACAAAGTAAATTGTCTCCAACCGACTTCTGATGCAAAATTCAAACCTGACAACCAGCATGCATTTAGGCCCCTATACTTGTCCCTCATGTGTCCCCTATGGCAATCCTATGTCACAACACAGGTACGGTGCGTCCCACAGCCCTAGGGCACCCCAAAAGCATTGCAATGGACCATGGTGGTGCTGGCGTACGTGTACGCCATAGTAGTCCGGACCGTACACACGTGTGTACGGTCCGGACTACTATGGCGTACACGTACGCCAGCACCACCATAGTGATAGGGACCGTACACGCGTGTGTACGGTCCGGACTACTATGGCGTACACGTACGCCAGCACCACCATAGTGATAGGGACCGTACACGCATGTGTACGGTCCCTATCACTATAGCGTACACGTACGCCAGCACCACCATAGTGATAGGGACCGTACACGCATGTGTACGGTCCGGACTACTATGGTGTACATGTACGCCAGCACCACCATAGTGATAGGGACCGTACACGCGTGTGTACGGTCCGGACTACTATGGCGTACACGTACGCCAGCACCACCATAGTGATAGGGACCGTACACGCGCGTGTACGGTCCCTATCACTATGGCGTACACGTACGCCAGCACCACCATAGTGATAGGGACCCCACACACGCCCTCGGAGCGTATGTACTGTGGGATTCACACCTGACAGTGGTGACAGGCGGCACACAGGAATGAATTGAGCTGTCATACATGGCCAGGGCTGGGCATCAAGGCAATGTCTGTGCAGTACTACATGTGTCGGGCACAGGTGGGTCAGGCTGTGATGTGGCACCATACTCCTGAGGTGTGAAGCTAATTACAGTATGATGGGCTGTGTACACATGTCACGTGTGATGGTGCCCTATGTGCCACACATCCCCTTCACTCCTTTGACATGTGTCCATGTAGTACTGACTTGGTGGGCCATGCGTCACTGGCATGGCACAGTCACCGACACCCGCAAATGTCCCCTGATGCCAGGTACACGGAATTTTACCCCTGACAAGTGAATGCCCACGTTGCACGCTGTAGCTATGTCATGTGTGTGTCATGTCTTCCCATAGGTTTGTTGTAGGTGTTTGGTCAAATGCATCTGCTGTTGCTGCAACCAACATGTGTCTGTGTGTAGATGGGCATGGCACACTGTTACGCACACCAGCACACATGTGTAATCCGACGTAAGGTGTGTATGTATGCATCGACACGGAGTTTCAAAACAAGGACATATCTGCATACTCTCAATGTATGTGTGATCAGTCTTGACATGCAATCCTTCATGGCAAGGTGTGTGGTCTGTCCTTTTTCTATGACATGTCACCTGTGCCTCTAGTGTTCCGCAACCTGTCTGTACAATAAACATCCTTCTTCTGCACATATTTGGATGTCTGTAACTCCTGTAATGCGTCTGCCTGCTCACTTACACTGGCCCACAGCTAGTTTCATGGCATGGCATAATGAGGTTGAGAATCAACGTTTGTAGCTGGCTCTTGGTAGGAGTGTCACATGCCTGGCATACGTGTCCAGGGCACATTGCACAGACCTGACTCTGTATGTAGCATATGTGTATTGCCTGTTGAGCATGTGCTCTGTACATTGACATTGGTGGTGTACTGTACTCACTCTTCGTTGTCCCTTCTAATTCACTGCAGGGCTCCGCCTCTCCTTCGACCAATTCCGGACTTGGCTGACATGCGGGAAAATGACTGTATCGCCGCTACCGCTTCCCCCAATGTTTGATTGAGGACTTGACGACACGGCTGGCAGCACACCTCCAACCGCTACACAGGTATCCTGGTGCACTGACACCCAAGATGAAGGTGATGGCAGCCCTACATTTCTTGGCCACGGGTACCTTTCAACATACCATTGCCCATGTCGGTGGGATGTCCCAAACCATGTTCAGCCGTGTTCTGCATGATTTTTTAGAGGCCATGTTGGAGCACCTTGATGAGTTCATTAAATTCCCAACTCCTGAGCAGTTGACAGTTGTCAAGCGTGAGTTCTATGCCCTGGGAGGGAAGCCCCATGTCATTGGGTCCATAGATGGAACACATGTGGCTTTGGTACTACCACAGGCACAGGAGGTAGCCTTCCGTAACCGCAAGCATTACCACTCCATTAATGCCCTTGCGGTGTGTCTTGCCAACATGGTGATTTCACATGTCTGTGCTCGTTTTCCAGGATCAGCACACGATGCGTACATCATGAGGCGTAGCAGGGTGCCTGAAATGATGCTGCAGCTGCGCAACGAACGAGCATGTATTGTTGGTGGGTATACTCTGGCAGTCCTGTATTTAACGTCATCTTCCTGTCTTACTGCTCCTCCTTACCCACTCTTGTCCATGATGTTTCCATGTAGGGGACGCTGGCTATCCCAACATGCCATGGCTGATCACGCCTCTCCGCAACCCCAGCACGGCTGCCGATCACCGCTACAACAACGCCCATGGGTGGACTAGGCGAGTGATAGAGAGGACGTTTGGCCTCCTGAAGAGACGATTCCGTTGCCTCCACAAGACCGGTGGCACACTCCCATATGCACCGGTGAAGGTCTGCAAGATATTCCTCGTGTGCTGCATGCTGCACAACATGGCAGTGGAAAAAGCTGTGCCACTCATCCTGGATCCAGATGAGCAGGACCATCCACCCGTGGAGGATGAAGGGCTTGGGCACGAGGCAAGTGATGTGGAGGAGGAGGAGGTGGTAGAGGACATGCGGAGTCGGCTCATACGCGACTTCTTTGCTTAGTGTTGAGTTCATGTGTCTGAGTGTGCACGCATTGGGCTGTGTGTGGCATGTGTTTCAATGTGTGTGTCCATCTGCATGTCTTCCAAGTGAGTCTGAGGTGTGTTTGGATGTGTCACTCGAGTGATGGTGCAATAGAAGAATGTTTTTCCAGAGTCATCATTGTCACCTAGCATGTTGACAACCTAATACGTGTCGAGTACATGCATGCGGATGTGCTTCTTTTGGCTGACTTCTGGTGTGTCTCCCATCCACAGGTACTTGCGCATGCTGTCTGCTGGTGGCATTGTTGTGCTCCTGCTATTCCTCATGAACACAGCAACATGTGCTGAATCAGCGTTACATGCACGGACAAGTTTGAAAATCTCCTTCGGGTAAGGGATGCAGCACGGCTTTTTGGGAGTGGTATTTGTTTTGAATGTGTGTGCACTGCTCCTGTTCATGTTTGGTTACTTTGCATACATGTAGAATCACCATGGGGCACATCACCTGGAGCAGAATTCACCTGAATTGATGGTCAGACTTGGTGACAGTCATCTGTAATGGGATTGTGATGGAGCCATCAATGTGTGTAACACTGGCCTCGGAAACATACGGGTTGCACCGGGTTGACATGGTGTGTGAATTCCCCATTTGGGGCTCAATGGTGTATAGCAGGCTCTCCGTGAGCAGCAGGGGGTGTTTAGCTGTAACCCGTCACTTGTGTGCCAGTGCCATGGATTTCCAGCATCTGTGGCGGTAAGTGGGGTGCCAGTGTTGGTCCCACGTGTTCATCCACATGACCTGTGTATGTGTTGCCAGAGTTGCATTAGCATTCCGACACACAAGTAATAAAGGTGTCCCTCTGCCTCCAAGGTGCCTCATCTCTGTCAATGGTGGTCTGTTGCCACTGTGCATGCAGCATGTCTGGCATTGTTCTCAGAGATGGTGCATATGAGTCTATGTGTAGAGTAGCAAGATGCAAGCTGTTTGTCAGGGATTAGATTCTGTATTGTGCATGATGTCTATGGCTGTGTAGGTATTGTGGCATGTCAGTCTCCACGACGGCCACTGTGCTGCATGTGAATCCATTGTGTGTGTGTGTCATGTTGAACCAGACATTCCTTCCTTGACATACACCTTTTACATAGTTCCTTCCTGAGATCCTTGTCTTTGTGTGCTACTTGTGGCATTGTTTCCTTGACATGGTGCATGCTGCTGCAGGCCCTGCAGCAAGGGCACCCAGTGTCCACGCAAACGAGATGGTGTTCATCATGGATTGCTTGCTGACATGTGCTATGCTGATCAGCAGCATCTGTGCCTCATGCGGCAGCACACTCTGCATTATGCACAAGATCCTCAGTTCCATCCACCTCAAGGCAAGAGGGAGACCATCCCCCAGGTCAACTACGACATCCGTGTCTAATCCTACACTGCACTCTACGGACATGTGCGTTAGAAATCCCATGATACTTGTCCGCATCCAGGGTGCATCTGCACAGCTCTGCTACTACATCCGGCGACCAGGCCACATCAACGTCCAACAGAGATGGGGGGAGTGGATCACTGCCAGCTGCAGGATGACCTTCTCAATCCATGCACACACTCAGGATGCAGCTCACAACCACAACACAACCTTGTGGCACTGTGATCCAACACCCAATTGTGCCATCTCCATGCATCCAACCTTGGCTGGCCCACCATTCTCCACATCCACCTGACTCAAGCATGCAGGACATGGTTCTGCCACGTGTCTACACATACCTGGGACTCCCACCCCAGGACACTCCAAATGAGCCCTGACCTCTGCGCATGACTGTTGCTCTTCTAAATAGGTCTGTAGGCACAGTTGTGCGGGCACCCCCTCAGCTGGTTGGGCCCATCACGGGTGAGTATGGTGCTCCATGTCTGTCTTGGATGGTACGTTGTGACCCATCTGTGTCCTGTGCCAGACTCAGACCCCAGGGTATGGATGTTTGGAGTTAATTCAGAAATCAGGCATGGTTTGACTTTACAACACACACATGTAGTGGAATAATGCAAAATGACGGCATCATCTTGTGATTGTGATGAATTTTATTAGTGCTAGGGTACGTGTTTGGGGGGGTTACAAGAGGTGCTTGGCGGGAGTTTAGAATCCAAAGTTCACAGGGGGAGTTGGTGTCCTTGCCATTGACAGTCATCAGAGTCTGTGCCACAGTCTTTGTCAACATTGGTCAGACAGTGACCAGCAAGGCCATGTGGCAGAGAATGTCCTTTGCTGCTGTGCTGCTGTTGGGCCAGGGGGCCAGGTGCCAGGCCAGGTGACCTGGGAGATGGTGATGTTCCGCTGACTCTCACGGTCTTTTTCGTGAACGACCCACCTTCCTGCGGGGACCCTCAGACGCCTGCCTTGACGATGCAAGGGACGCTCCGTCAGATGAATCCTCCTCCTCCTCCCTCCCTGGGTCTGGTGCTGCTCTACGCCTGGTGGCACAGGGAGGGTTTGCCAGGCTTTGGGCGATCTGACGGAGGGATTGGCTCACGTCCCTGTGCACCGCCAAGAGCTCTGCAAGTCTTGCCTCTATCCTGGCATGATGCTCAACCTGCAGGGCCTTCATCTCATTGAGGGTCCCCACTACCTGGGCGATGCCTCTGGAGTCACGCCGGTATGCATCCAGGATGGTTCTGACGTGTGCCATAGCCAGGTCCTGAGCCAACTGGGCAGGTTCACGCCTCCGCCATCCTCCACTCCCACCACCCCTGCCCACTTGCGCCTGGCCTGCCGTTGTGGGCACATCGGGTCTCCGGGACCCCTGAGGGATGGCATTTGCGGTGTCGCCTGCCTCCTCCTGGGTGCCCGGAGAACCTTGTCCCTCGTGGACAGACTGGCTGTGTTGTTGTGTGCGGGCAGGGCTCCTGGGTGTCTCCTGGGATGTGGCAGGAATGGGGGTGGTGGTTGGCACAGTTGTACCTGACGCAGGTGCTGCAGGTGGTTGGACACCAGAGGGGCCAGGTTGGTCTGGGTCATCCACAGAGTGGTGAGAGTCGTCGCTGCCGGTGGTGTCCTCTTCACGCAGACCCTGGTCCTGTGAGTCTTCCCCCCCAGTGTTGGGGGGAGATCGATGACGTTGACCTGTGTGTGAGAGAGACAGTGTTAATTGTGTTACATGCGACATCCATGTTTCATTCTTTTTTGATTTGGCACTGTTCCTCTGGGTGGTTGGATTTGGCTAGCATTCCTCACACAGTGCACTTGTGCATGGGTATGTCCCTTGGCCACAGCTTTCGACACTTTACCTATGTGTGACACAATCTTAGTTGATGCATATTTTGGGAACGCAGTCAGCAGTGTAGTGAGCGGGCGTAGCAAGCCATGCAGAGCCGCCTTACGTGTTGCACTGTACGTGGCCAAATGGTGTTTATTCCATGCTATTTGAGAATGCAGGTAGGTAACTTAACAATTTGTGACAGGGTTCTGACGAACACAGTGGGTAGGTATACTGGGTGTAAGGTTCTGTTTCTGCCTGCAGCACGGATGTACTTGTGCACAGATTGACACATGGCCTAGTGTTTATCAAAGGTTGAAGGGGGGGTTAAGGCACTGCCAAACCTTGTCTACATGCACACAGTCCACCTGCTGACGAGCGGACATGGCCACACCACCCAAGGGTGATTTGGTCTCCTTCTGTCTCCCTTTCTCCCTCCGTCTGTCAGCCTCCTCCCACTGTCCGTCTCCCTTTCTCCCTCCCTCTGTCAGCCTCCTCCCTCTGTCCGTCTCCCTTTCTGCCTCCCTCTGTCAGCCTCCTCCCTCTCTCCGTCTCCCTCTGTCTCCCCTTCTCCCTCCCTCTGTCAGCCTCCTCCCTCCCTCTGTCTGTCTCCCTGTGTCCACCTCTGTCTGTGTCCCTCTCTCTGCCCCTCTCTCTCCCTCTGTGTGTCACCCTCTGTCACCTCATCCCAGCTTCCTGGGCACACACAGTTTGCAGGTCTTGCAAAGGCCATTGGCTTGTTCATGTGGGTTTGTTTCTTCTCTGCGGGCACCCATTGGGCGGAGTGTCTGAATCTGCGCTGCTGCTGTGGCGGTGTGTGCTGACACTCTTTCAGTGTGCTGCGTCTTCATTGGCTGCTGTTATGTGCAAATTGTGCCTTCATACCCATGTCGTCCTGCAACGTGGCCACCATTAGCAGGCAAAACAGTACTGTGTGGGGACACACTGTTGGTATGGCTGTGCCCTAAGCCATATGGGCTGAGGGCATTGAGTTGCTCTATGTTAGTTTTGAGGCCCACCCTCCCGGCATCGGGGACATCCTGTCTTGTGTTGGTGTTTTGTGTGGCCTGTGACTTGGCATGGCCTTGCTTGGGGCATGGGGCATGGAGGCGCTAGTGGCATGTGTGTGTTTTTGGAGTGTAGTTGTGTCCGGTGCTGGCTTTGGGGGGGTTGCGTGCATGATTGGTATTTGGGTTGTATATGGCGTTCCCCCCATGTGAGGTGAGTTGTTTGTGTACTCACCAGGCTCTCGGACTCCTTCTAGTCTGTCTACTACCAACGGCGGCAGCGTGGCCATCACCTTCTCCTCCCAGGGATGGTAGTGTACCGGTCTGCGGGGCAGCCCTCCTCCAGTGATGTTGGCCTGGTTGTGCTCATCCGTCATTTTGCGGCGGACCGTCCTCCGCAGATCGTACCACCTGGCTTGGCACTCATGCCTGGTCCTTCTGGTGGCCCCAACAGCATTCACGGAATTGACTATCCTCTCCCACATGGCAGTTTTTTCTGATATGCTGGTCTGTCTGACCAATGTTCCAAAGAGCTGTGGCTCGACTCTGATGATTTCGTCGACAAGGGACTCCAGCTCGACCTTTGTGAACTTTGGATTCTTGTTGGTGGGCATGGTGTGGGGTGTGGGTGTGGATGGTTGTGGGGGTGGGGGTGTGGATGGTTGTGGGTGTGTGTGTGTGAATGTGATGAGGGTGTGTTTGTGATGGTGGTTGTGTGAAAGAGTGCAAGTGTAAGGTGTATTGATGGTTGAAGTATTGTGCAGTGCGTTGTCTCTGGGGTCTGGCAGCAGTGGATCTGTTGCAAAGGATCATGGTTTGTGTGTGTTGGGCCTTTTTATTGGTCCATTTGTGGGTGTGGCTGTGTTTGAACTTTGGGTGGGTGTGTTATAAGGAGTGGTAGTGGTTTGGGCCTCTGTTTATCTGTTTGTCAGTTGCAGGTCAGTGTATAGGATGTATTTGGCCTTGTTGGATATGTTTTGTGGTGTTGTGTGCCTCGGATTGACTGTCCTTGTGTTTTTTTGGTTAGTCCTGGTTCAGTAGGAGTGTTTTTAGCGTCTGTACGGTGCGTACATGGGCCATGTTGTTGTACAGTGCTGTCCTTTGCTATGGCTTAGTACGACTCGTACATGCCCGATGTTGGGTGAGGGTGCTGGTGTGTGGGCCTGGGGTAGGGTGCGTACAAACACGGGCAGGGTGTTGGTCCGCACCGTCCATCGGTGGTGGTGTTTCGCACCGTACATACAGGGGGGACTGGGTGTAGGGTCCGTACATACACGGGTGGGGAGTTGGTATGCTCCATGCATACACGGGTGGGGGTACGGTCCGTACATACACTGGTGGGGTGGGGGTACGGTCCATACATACACGGGTGGGGGTACGGTCCGTACATACACTGGTGGGGTGGGGGTACGGTCCGTACATACACAGGTGGGGGTACGGTCCGTACATACACTGGTGGGGTGGGGGTACGGTCCGTACATACACGGGTGGGGGTACGGTCCGTACATACACGGGTGGGGTGGGGGTACGGTCCGTACATACACTGGTGGGGTGGGGGTACGGTCCGTACATACACAGGTGGGGTGGGGGTACGGTCCGTACATACACGGGTGGGGAGTTGGTACGCTGCATGCATACACGGGTGGGGGTACGGTCCGTACATACACTGGTGGGGTGGGGGTACGGTCCGTACATACACGGGTGGGGTGGGGGTGCGGTCCGTACATACACGGGTGGGGAGTTGGTACGCTGCATGCATACACGGGTGGGGGTACGATCCGTACATACACTGGTGGGGTGGGGGTATGGTCCGTACATACACGGGTGGGGTGGGGGTACGGTCCGTACATACACGGGTGGGGAGTTGGTACGCTGCATGCATACACGGGTGGGGGTACGGTCCGTACATACACTGGTGGGGTGGGGGTACGGTCCGTACATACACGGCTGGGGTGGGGGTATGGTCCGTACATACACGGGTGGGGTGGGGGTACGGTCCGTACATACACGGGTGGGGAGTTGGTACGCTGCATGCATACGCGGGTGGGGGTACGGTCCGTACATACACTGGTGGGGTGGGGGTACGGTCCGTACATACACGGCTGGGGTGGGGGTACAGTCCGTACATACACTGGTGGGGTGGGGGTACGGTCCGTACATACACTGGTGGGGTGGGGGTACGGTCTGTACATACACGGCTGGGGGTACGGTCCGTACATACACTGGTGGGGTGGAGGTACGGTCCGTACATACACGGGTGGGGTGTGGGTACGGTCCGTACATACACGGGTGGGGAGTTGGTACGCTCCATGCATACATGGGTGGGGGTACGCTCCATGCATACACTGGTGGGGGTTCGGCGCGTACATCCGCGGCCGGGGGGCATTTTGCGCGTACATGCGGGGTCTGTGGTGGGGTGTTCGGCGCGTATGCGGGCACTTGTCTCCATGGTTGCTATGGGAGTTCGGTCTGTACGGTGTTTTTTCCATACAGTTGTGAAATCGAAAGGACGGGAGTTATCGTACTTGCGCAGTCGGACTTCATTTTTCCGATTCGTACGGTAAATCGTCTGGGGATGTCTCGGACACAATTTCCGACCCGGGGACGTGTGGGGAACTTTTCCGAATGTGATTCGTATGGAGTTTTTCCCATGCGAATCGTACTTGGCAGTTTGTACGCTACTTGTACGATTCGGACGGAAAAAAGTCCAGATTCAATTCGGACGGGGGAAATTTTTCCAGGATCCGAATCGGCACCTAAGTTGTTAAAGAACATGGGGCTTTTCCCGTGAAGAGCCTTGAAGGCCAAGCAACCTACTTTGAATATTACCCGTTGGGCTATGGGAAGCCAGTGAAGAGTAACCAACAATGGTTTCGCCGAGCTCCTGCCGCGGGTCTTGAAGATTAATCTGGCCGCTTGATTTTGCACTATCTGCAGGCGTTTCAACAAGAACAAGGGGAGGCCTAAATAAATGGAATTAGAAAAGTCTAATCGGGACAGAACCAAAGCGAGTACCACGTGAATGAGGGCAGAGTGAGTAAGTAGATGAGCAATTTTTCTGATTTTGCGCAAATGATGGAAACTGGACGAGATCACCGCTCCTACCTGGTTATTCAGGGAGAGGTCAGAGTTGATGGTAATCCCGAGGCTTTTCACCAAAGAAGAGGGAGAAGGAGGGGATCCCATAGTTGGCGGCCAAAATGAGGGCCCCAACTAATCGAACTTCTACCCGGGAGTACCAACTCGGTCTTCCCAGGATTGAGTTTTAGATGATTCGACTCCATCCACCTCTGGATATGTAGCATAGTTGCCTGAAATTCCACGGCGGAGTCAGTAGAGTCCAGTGGGAAAATTAGCTGCAGGTCGTCAGCATAATTATAAATCGTGACCCTCCTGCCTTTTAAGGAATGTTGGAGGGGTTTAAGGTATAAATTAAATAAAAGGGGGGATAATGACGAACCTTGCGGCACGCCACAGGTGGTAGATAACTTGGGCGCTATAAAGTTCCCAAGTTTAACTGCCTGAGTCCGATTGCTCAGGAATGACTTCACCCAACCGAGGACCGATCCTCGCAGACCAGCTTGTTCGACACGGTGTAATAAGATGGAATGATCCACCAAGCCTGATGTATACCTCTGTCGGCGTTAGATCACATTGTGTCCAGGACTGCAAGGATCACTGCTTCGGTTGAGTGCGCCTGGCGGAAGCCGGCTTGGTTAGGCTCCAGATACTCCGATGTTTCAATGAAATTGGAAATGCAGCTAGTGACGTGGGCTTCCAGAATCTTTGCTCCAAAAGGGAGAAGGGAGATGGGACGGTAGTTAGAGAGGTTAGCCGGATCAGCACCTGGTTTTTTAATTAACGTGACCAACGTTGCGTTTTTAAACGAAGTGGGGACTATTCCCTGAGCTAACGATTCATTCAAGAGGGAGAGTATGCCAAGCGGGAGGGCTGAATAAACGTCCCTTAGGACGTGCGGGGGGCAGCAATCGTTAGGTGAACCAGACTTCACGCGATTCATCAATTCCCCTAACCTAGATTGATTCATCAGGGGAAAGACCTCAAATTCCGCTGGATTTCTGCAGATGTCCTCGGTGGCCACCATATGGGGCCTTTCCAAGATACTTTCTTTTATGGTGGCTATCTTATCCATAAAGAAATTGTTGAGCTGATTGCAAAGCTCTTGTGTGGGGGCTTGGGGGGGGAGGTTCTAACATCATTGCAGAGATCGTTCACCACCCTAAAAATTTCTCTAGATTTGTTGTGTGCATTTAAAATTTTCTCAGAGAAGAAAGCAGCCTTGGTAGTTAGGATGGAGTTCTTATAGTTCCTACGGGCCGTCGTGTATAACGCTCTGTCCTCAGCTGAGTACCCGAGCCTCCATTTCCTCTCAAATTGGCGCAATTCCAATTTTTGTTTTTTAAAATCCGCCGTGAACCACCTATGGGCGTCCATGCAATGAGCAAGGGAAAATCTGGAGAGCGGCACATGTTCATTGCAGGCTGCCAAGAGCCAATCATTGAGATTATTTTCCATGAGATTGATATCATGTGTAGGAGCTGGAGTTGAGTTTGACAAAGAAGACAAAAAGTCATGTTTGTTTAAAGAGCTCCATTTCCTCACTATCCCTCCGACAGGAATGGGGGCCTTCACACGGCCGTGAAACAAATAGGAAAATTGAATTAGATGGTTATCTGACCAAATACAAGGGGTTGCCGTCGGGGTAGAGAGCAGGACATAGTGAGACCAAATCTGGTCTAAGATATGTCCTTGTTTGTGAGTAGGGATCAGAACTAATTGAGAAAAATTCAAATGGAGAAGAAGCTGAGAAAGTTTGGTGGCCTGGGGCCCTGCCGCTGGGTCGTTAAACCAGTAGTTTAAATCTCCGATCAGCATTACCTTATCATAGTTGACAACTAAGCCCGCCAATTGCTCACACAGGGTTGCCGGGAAGGTGGGTATAACCATGGGGGGGGCGATAAATCAAAGCCATTACCATGGTTTTGACAGTATCGGATTTGATTAAAAGGTTTTCAGTGTCCGGTAAGTCCAGGGAAGGTAAAGTAGTAAACTTATGATCTTTATGGATGATAGCGGCGACGCCACCACCTTGCTTTCCTGATTCTCTATTTACTGACAGTATGTAGTAGTCTGACGGGAGGGCTGCTAGAATATCTGGTAATGAATCTTGAGTGAGCCAAGTTTCAGTGAGGAGTAACAAGTCCGGTCTTTCTGAGTTAAGGTGAAGAAAGATATCTAATTGATGTTTAACCATGGATCGTGTGTTCAAGTACAAACAGCGGAGCGTGAGGTTATTAGAACTCAACATTTTACTAATATAGTGAGGTCCCGGGCGTGTTTTATCAAAGGGGACCTGACCAGGTTGGGAGCAGTAAATGTTATTGGCCATTAGGCAAGAACGTGTTGTGGAAGTCAGGCTAGGGAGGCCAGCATGTTGTAGGGAGCGATGTTCCATGGAAGTATAACTGTAATCAGCGCGGCTTAAGTAGCCTTCGATGTGGGAGGGGCGGGGCCAGACGGTAGTGGGCGTGGCCTGTGTGCTCTGGGGGAATGGCGGCAAGAAGGCTTGTGGCCCGCGTCAGCGCTAGGATCCGCTGCACGGGGATATCCCACACAAGAGATGCGAGTAGCTAAGTGCCAGGGAGAAGGGACAGGGTGAGTAAAAACACAAGATCACACTCAAATGTTTAAAAGTTACAAACAATTCTCCCGGCTTCCGCCTCAGGAGATCGGTATCCTCAAGTACGCGCTCGTAATCAGCGCGACTTAAGTAGCCTTCGTAGTGGGAGGGGCGAGGCCAGACAGTAGTGGGCATGGCCTGTGTGCTCTGGGGGAATGGCGGCAAGAAGGCTTGTGGCCCGCGTCAGCGCTAGGATCCGCTGCACGGGGGATATCCCACACAAGAGATGCGAGTAGCTAAGTGCCAGGGAGAAGGGACAGGGTGAGTAAAAACACAAGATCACACTCAAATGTTTAAAAGTTACAAACAATTCTCCCGGCTTCCGCCTCAGGAGATCGGTATCCTCAAGTACGCGCTCGTAATCAGCGCGACTTAAGTAGCCTTCGATGTGGGAGGGGCGGGGCCAGACGGTAGTGGGCGTGGCCTGTGTGATCTGGGGGAATGGCGGTAAGAAGGCTTGTGGCCCGCGTCAGCGCTAGGATCCGCTGCACGGGGATATCCCACACAAGAGATACGAGTAGCTAAGTGCCAGGGAGAAGGGACAGGGTGAGTAAAAACACAAGATCACACTCAAATGTTTAAAAGTTACAAACAATTCTCCCGGCTTCCGCCTCAGGAGATCGGTATCCTCAAGTCATGTAACTGCACTACCTCATACTTTTCACGTCTCCACTGCACCCCACCACCCCACACACTCCCTCTGCAACCCACCGCAGACAACTTTATAGATAATATTTTTTTAAATTGTAATCTATATACTTAGGATGATATTATCAAACAAACGGCACGCAGAAAAATTACCATTATTAGCCTAACAATTTTATCTACAACTTCGCAAACATAACACTGCACCCAAAGCTTTAATTGGAGGGGAGAGAGTCTGAGCACCGGCAGTTTATTTTTGGGGGCCTCGAAACGGATCTCTATGGGCCTCTATTTTCGGGCCTCGCAAAGGTAATGCGATGTTTTTTTTTTATTGGACTGAAGTGAGAGAGTTAGACCATGCACATTGCTCACTACTAGAAAGTGGAGACATTATGCCAGGTGAGTCGCGTTATAGGAGAAAAGAAACCCTTTAACCCCTTCGGTGCTCATGACGGAACGGTTCCGTCATGAGCCACGGTTGAGCTGTGCTCATGACGGAACCGTTCCGTCATGACCACGCCCGCGCAAGATTCCGTCAGCACAGCGGCGGAATTTGCGCAGCATGGAAGGGGTTAAAGAGAGCCATTTTCTCTCACGATGACCCTTCTCTTTATGCAGCGCAGGAGCAACATCATCGTGGTGTGATTAGCAGAGAGACCACCAGGCGCATAACGCCCATTGCCCCGTACTCCCTGAGAGAGCTTCCCAATAGCACACACAGAGCCGCACCCCAGTACTTCACAGATCTTCAAAAGCCCATTTGCTTGTAAATGATGCTCTGTTTTTTTCCACCCCTTTTTAGAGCCCCACTTTGCCTATTGCTGAAAGAACTAGCCTCCCCCGAAATTTCGCTCTGGTTGCGCCTTTGGAGATGACCACACGCAGCCAACTCCAGCACAACCCTGCTCTCACCTTTCACAGGGTGTTGTTGTAGTGCTACGAAAACACACGCTTTGCCTGGCTCACATAGGGTCATATTATCAAGAACGGCGTTAAAATTATCGCCGCTTTAGCTTGATAATATGCCCTTGTGAATTCCCATAGAAGCCCAGCTTCACACCACAACCTGGCCGGCTATGGGAATTGACAAGGGCATATTATCAACCCCATTTTCGCCGCTTTAGCGTCAGTTTCCTGTCGCTAAAGTGGTAATAATTTTAATGCCATTCTTGATAATATGCCCCGTTATCTTTTTAAATTAACGTCTTACACTGAAAAGCTGCTTTAAATTTCTTTCCCTACATCAACCTTTGTTTAAAACAAAACCAGAGAAGGGTGGTGAACTCTGGTCCACAAAGAGCAACTCAAAGCTTTCTTGTTCTTTATCAGAAACTTCATCTGCCTCTCAATGATTATCGCCAGCCTTTTCGGCCCCTTAAGAGGCTGGGTGGATGAGTATAATATGCAGTATTTAGGATCGGCGGCGGAGAGTGCACGAAAATAAGGACGGATAGTTGAATAAAGGGCGACTGGATGGATGGCCAGAGGGATGAATGGATAGCTAGATGGATGGATGAATGGATATATGGATGAATGGAAGGATAAATGGATGCATGGACCAGTACTTAGGATACACGGGTGGGCTGATAGATGCTTAGGATTGGTTCTGGGACAGATGTATGTATGAATATATGGGCATATGACTGGATGGATGGCACAGTGCTTACCATAGACAAGTGGGCTGATAGATACTTAGAATAACTGCAGGAACAGATGTATGTATGTATGTAGGTAGGAATGTCTGAATGAATTGAATGATGGCTGGATGGCGCAGTGCTTAGGATGAATGGATGCAGGGCTTTAAGTGGGCCGACTCTGAGCACCGGCAGTTATTTTCAGAAAAACTTGAAATGGGTCTCTATCGGGCTCTATTTTCGGCCCTCGCAAAGGTAGTCAAGTTTTCTTTTTTTTTTATTGGACTGCAGTCAGAGCATGCACATTGATGTGCACATGCTCATTTTGCTCACTACTGAGAAGTGGAGACATCATGCTACGTGAGCCACGTTGCAGGAGGAAGGGCACTCCTTTAAAGAGCGTGTTTCCCGAACGTAGGATAATTTGAGGGGATTTTCTTAAGCACACAATGCTAGTTAACTTCATGTAGACCACACCCCTACTTGGATAGCCCACACCCCTTTAACAGGTTTGCCCCGCCCCTTTTAGAGCACCCCCAGTTTTTTCCCACTTAAAGCCCTCACTGCACCATAGTAACAAAGAAATGGTCCAAGCTTCCATTAAATGTACAATGGCACCAAGTTTCATAATTTGCCATCGACGCTGGGAGCCTTCTACGACAGTGCAAGAGTGTCTATCAGCACGAAGATTTGTTATCCACAGAAATGTTGTGTGATTTGCGTAGCTGTCTGCTGGAACACTCATCACCAAAAGGTATTAAAACATGCAAATTTGCAAGAAAAACGTGTACCATACCATAAACCGCTTCATAAATGGGCCCAGTGCCACTACACCACCCTCATCACCAAAGAAAGACCCCAGCAAACCTGGTAGAGCCACTATAGCAATACAGGGACTTAATTTGAACAAGTCTCTGCCGGAACGCCCAGCAACAAAAGGTATTAAAACATGCAAATTTTCGAATAAAACATATACCATGCCATAGAGCGCTTTATAAATTGACCCAGAAGCACTACATCACCTTCACTAGCTACACATATGCACGTTGCAAATGTCCGTGTTATAATCAGCAACATACCCACCACTCCCACTCCCACTCCCACCCCTTCCCTTGCTTAACCTAACAAAATCAAAACAACAAGCCCCAGCACTCCCGTTAGCGCCACTATAGCCATACATACTAGCCTTAATTTCAACAGGTGTCTGCTGGAACGCTCATCAGCAAAAGGTATTGAAATCTGCAATTTTCCAAGTAAAACATACACCACACCATAAGGTGGTTCATAAATAGTCCCAGTACCACTACACCACCTTCACACCCGCCCTTGCTTAACTTTACACAATAAAACAAAGAGCTCCAGCAAACCTGGAAGCGCCATTATAGCCATACAGAGGCTTAATTTCAACAGATATCTCCCGAAACACTCATCAGCAAAACGTATTAAAACATGCAAATTTGAGGGTAAAACATATACCATGCCATAGGGTGCTTTATAAATGGTCCCAGTGGTACTACATCACCTTTAGTAGATAGACATCTGCCCGTTACTAAGGTCTGTGTTTTAATCACCAACATACCCACCTCCCCCAACCCCATCCCCGCCATTACTTAACAGTACAAAATCAAAGAGAAACCACCACCATTCCTAGTAGCGCCACTATACCCATACTCGGGCTTAATTTTTAAAGGTATCTTCCATAACGCTTATCATCCAAAAGTATTCAAACATGCAAATTGGTGGGTAAAACATAAACCATCCCATAGCACAGTTTATAAATGGACCTAGTGGCACTACACCACCTTTACTAGCTATACATCAGTATGTTAATAAAGTCGTTTAAACACTCTTTAGAGTGTATAGCAGGGGATGGGGAGAGTGAACAAAGTTGTAATTCCCAAACTTTTGATATACCGTCCCTTTACTATATGTATATTAAGGACATTAAATGGAATGAAAAAATTGACGAGTGTCTCCAAAGGGATAGTGAAGCTGAGCATCGATAAAACCCGGACCACTTAAACACCTACGTATATTCAGCACACTGACACAGCCTGACAATTAGTATCACTTATAATCACATGTAGTTTACTAATGTCAAGAAAGTCATACAGAAAATATACCGAACATTTTCATTTCTTTTTTATCTCTCACACATTTATAAAACATCTCTTTTAAAGAAACACTACCCAACCACTTCTATTTCATAAGAACAGACAATCATTAATACGTTTACTACCATATATTTTAGTATATCTTCCTTTTTATTATTCACTAGTCAGAAACTACTAAAAGTATTAACTATACCCAAATGTAAACCAGAAACCATGTTCATATTATATCTCAATCTATGATCAAATTATTCAAACTATGCGTACATATAAAAGGAACGTATCACTTTTACCATCTCCATCTCCTCTCCATGTATTCTCCAAACACTGTAGACGGCCTCACAGTACAACAACCTACCTCAACATATATTCAAATCTACCTCTCAGTGTCAAAAATGAGTCCACAACCTGTCCACATAACATTTCTGGGTTTGGTTTTATCGCTTTTAACTTAATATCACTTACATCTCCTACCCCCGCTTCCCCACTATTTCCACAAAAAGTATAATTTACAAACGTTGGCCATATCTCGCCTGAATACAATAACAAACCCAAATTAACGCTGTACCTCATTTTCAAAACCATACTGTCCTTTAAAGATGACAAACTAAATTTCTTCTTATATAACAACAGGTCAAACTTTATGCATATTTTATAACCAATATGAAACACCACACTTTACTAACAAGATATTATTTTGAAATAAAAAATACTTTCAAACTTAAAAATATCACCTCAAATACTTAATCACTACTACAGAACACATAACACACCTTGTTCATTTCTACCTCACCTTTGTAGTTGGTATGCAAATTTCAAATGTCACACACGTATGCAATTCTTCCTTTCTCACACAGTACATGTAATGCACCTCTTTCATCAAGAATGAAACCAGTAATGGCACAATTTCTCTGTCGCTCCACATATAAATACATGTAAACAACAAATCAGAATACTTCATTCCTTCATCAACATTCCAAAACTTATCTCCATTGGTTATTTTGAATTTTGCATCTGAAAAGCTACTTAATATCCCGCGCCACACACAGGTCAGAAGTTCAACCTATTTTATCACCACACTTTCTGGAACATTCTACGACACCTGCAGGTAAAAAGTTCATGATTTTTTTAAACGTAACCTTTTCTTTTTCAGCATATTCTCGAACATTTAACACCACCTGCGGGTTAAAAGTTCACCATTGTTTTAAGTTACAAATGTACCTTCCAAATGCAAGTAGCACGTCTGGTTGAGCTTTGCACATTTCATCCTATCGTATGTACTCCACGTTTAGACTGCTCTTTATTAACCAATGACAAACATGCTTTTTCACGCAACTAATATGCACCCTAGTTTTTAGTACCCAATGCTTCTTATCTTCCAATCAATTATCGTTTTCTGTGTAGTTTGCACTTTACAAATACCGTATTGATTTACCTTCACACTCCCTGTATAGCACCACCTAAGCACCATATACAAATTACCGTGTTCCAAACAAAACTTCCTCCTACTACATATAGAATATTACTGACAATACTTAGACAGGAGTGTCACAGTGGCTAGGGCACAGGACTTCACACCATAAGACACACAGTTTAGGCTTACGCTTTCATCCCCGACTCTCGTACCAGCTCACCTTAGCAGCAACAGACTCTCTACAGCACACCCTAAACACCCCCACAAAGGTTACAGTGCTCCTACCATCCTCTTTCCTACTTTTTTCACCCTTTTTTTCCCTTACTCGCTTCAACAGAATCACAAAATGGCGGCCAACACTTCCTAGTTGCTACCGCTCGCAGCACTCCCAACCAATAAGCAACAAGCTCATGCTCGTAACACCTCAGCCAATCAGATGGCAGAATTCCCATATATCGATATCTATAAATCTCGATATTTCTCAAAAACTACTGAATGGATTTACACCAAATAAACAAAAATGTGCTTTCTAGACCAAGACCCTTCTCCCTGCCAAATTTGGGGTAATTCCGTTCACCTGTTTGACCTGTAGCCTTGTCTAAAGTTTCCTATGGAAACATGGAGAAAACACGTTTTGGGCCCCCCATTTTTTCTGGGCCCCCCCTTGATGAATCACCCCCAAACTTCCTACATAGGAGCTGATATGATCAAAGAATTGGTTTGGAAAATGTCATGAAGATTCATCAAACGACACCAAAGTTATAAGCAAAACAAAAAATGTTATTCCTATGGGAACTTGGTCCTAACTATAACTACCTACTGGCGACCGCCAGTAGGTAATATATATATACAAGGCCTCTAGGAGGCTGAAACGCGTCATGGCAGGCTTGCTAAGCTTTTAATAAATTACTCACCTGCACTTACAGCTGGGTCTGTTATCGTCTGTTCCGGTTTCCGAAGATATTTCAGGATTCCTGGGATTGTGGTGGCGAAGTTTTCGACATATATATATGGTGGGAAAAATCAATTGCATGGAATGAAGACATGGAAATATACACGGAAAAAATTGTGTTATGGCTCAGATTGATAGACGATCTGTTTATTATCTGGAATGGAACATCAGAAGAATTTAACACATATGTAAACATGTTAAACATCAACAAGGAAGGCTTACAGTTTACACACAATGTAAACAAAACAAAAATCCAATTCTTGGATATTGAGGTGTACCAGGAAAATGGTCAATTAAAAACCACAACATATCGAAAGCCTACAGCCACAAACAGCCAACTCCATGGAACCAGCTTCCATCCAAAATCACTGATTAAAAGCATACCCTGTGAGGAATTCCTACGAATGAAACGCAATTGCTCAGATGAGGATGAACTAAAACAAAAAATGGATGAAACAACGAATAAATTCTTAGAAAGAGGCTATAAACCTACAGATATAAGACTGTGAAGAACAAAGACAGAACAAATTCCAAGAGAATCCACTTTACAAGCCAAGCATGAACAACAACAAAATGAAACATCAGATATTAGAATGATCCTGTCATACAGCAAAGAAAATCATGCCATCTCAGAAATCATGAACAAACATTGGCACATTTTATTGAGAGATTCAGACATGAGAAAAATTCTCAAAGAAAAACCGAATATAGCCTATAAAAAAGCACCATCAATTCAAGATAAAATTGTGCATAGCCATTTTACAGGAATAAAAAAGAAAACCTGGCTTTCGGATCATCAAAGAGGTTTTAAAAAATGTGAAAAATGCAAGGCTTGCAAAAGTGGAATAAACAAAAAAGAAATCATGGGTCCAAAAGGAAATAAATATATAGTTAAAGAAAAAATCAACTGTGAAAGCACATATGCTGTATACATGCTGGAATGCAATTGCGGAAGCAGATATATTGGGAGTACCATATGTCAACTAAAAAAGCGAATACTAGAACATATCCGCGCAATCCAAAATGATGACCAAACCTATGCAATGACAAAACATATGAAATTACATCATGAATATGGATGGCAGCAAATGAACTATTGGGGACTTGCAACGATCCCCATAAATGAGAGAGGAGGAGATTGAACTAAAAAATGCAGACAATTGGAATCAAAATTAATAATCAGATTTCAAACTAAACAGCCGAGAGGACTGAACGGTGATGAGGAACTCCATGTTCACTTGGAAATAACCTGCTCATGCATGAGACATCTGAAATACAAGAGACTGAAAAGTATAAGCAAAAAATCATGTACAGATTGGCAACGATGTATGAAATATAAATATATCTGGTCCTACACCATATGATTAGGGCACTAAGCCACTACCGAATTGCCAACACAAATATGTATATACTATATATACCAGAAGAATTGGTTCATCATTCAAAATTGTAAAATAATCATACAAATTACACTGTAAAAATCAATCACCTTTTCACGATTTGTACTACATGTCCCATGATGCATCATAATGGCTATATGGGCAATTGTATATAAAAAGACATTATTTGTAGAACATAGCTAACCGTGAGCAAGACCAGAGTGGTCAAAACGCGTTGATTAATTAGGGGAATTCGATGGTGCTTGGGCTGTTTTGAAAACATTGAAGTAAAAGAAGCTTTTGATTTATCTCCTGGAGTGCAAGTATTTCTTCTTTTGGTGAAAAAAATTGTGTTATGGCTCAGATTTATAGACGATCTGTTTATTATCTGGAATGGAACATCAAAAGAATTTAACACATATATAAACATGTTAAACATCAACAAGGAAGGCTTACAGTTTACACACAATGTAAACAAAACAAAAATCCAATTCTTGGATATTGAGGTGTACCAGGAAAATGGTCAATTAAAAACCACAACATATCGAAAGCCTACAGCCACAAACAGCCAACTCCATGGAACCAGCTTCCATCCAAAATCACTGATTAAAAGCATACCCTTTGAGGAATTTCTACGAATGAAACGCAATTGCTCAGATGAGGATGGACTAAAACAAAAAATGGATGAAACAACGAAAAAATTCTTAGAAAGAGGCTATAAACCTACAGATATAAGACTGGGAATAGCAAAGACAGAACAAATTCCAAGAGAATCCACTTTACAAGCCAAGCATGAACAACAAAAAAATGAAACATCAGATATTAGAATGATCCTGTCATACAGCAAAGAAAATCATGCCATCTCAGAAATGATGAACAAACATTGGCACATTTTATTGAGAGATTCAGACATGAGAAAAATTCTCAAAGAAAAACCGAATATAGCCTATAAAAAAGCACCATCAATTCAAGATAAAATTGTGCATAGCCATTTTACAGGAATAAAAAAGATAACCTGGCTTTCGGATCATCAAAGAGGTTTTAAAAAATGTGAAAAATGCAAGGCTTGCAAAATTGGAATAAACAAAAAAGGAAATCATGGGTCCAAAAGGAAATAAATATTTAGTTAAAGAAAAAATCAACTGTGAAAGCACATATGCTGTATACATGCTGGAATGCAATTGCGGAAGCAGATATATTGGGAGTACAATATGTCAACTAAAAAAGCGAATACTAGAACATTTCCGCGCAATCCAAAACTATGACCAAACCTATGCAATGACAAAACATATGAAATTACATCATGAATATGGATGGCAGCAAATGAACTATTGGGGACTTGCAACGATCCCCATAAATGAGAGAGGAGGAGATAGAACTAAATAATGGAGACAATTGGAATCAAAATTAATAATCAGATTTCAAACTAAACAGCCGAGAGGACTGAACGGTGATGAGGAACTCCATGTTCACTTGTAAATAACCTGCTCATGCATGAGACGTCTAAAATACAAGAGACTCAAAAGTATAAGCAAAAGATCATGTACAGATTGGCAACGATGTATGAAATATTAATAAATCTGGTACTACACCATATGATTAGGGCACTAAGCAACTACCGAATTGCCAACACAAATATGTATATACTATATATAACAGAAGAATTGGTTCATCATTCAAAATTGTAAAATAATCATACAAATTACACTGTAAAAATCAATCACCTTTTCACGATTTGTACTACATGTCCCATGATGCATCATAATGGCTATATGGGCAATTGTATATAAAAAGACATTATTTGTAGAACATAGCTAACCTTGTGCAAGACCAGAGTGGTCAAAACGCGTTGGTTAATTAGGGGAATTCGATGGTGCTTGGGCTGTTTTGAAAACAGTGAAGTAAAAGAAGCTTTTGATTTATCTCCTGGAGTGCGAGTATTTCTTCTTTTGGTGAAAAAAAAAAAATATATATATATATATATATATATATATATATATATATATATATATATATATTACCTACTGGCGGTCGCCAGTAGCTAGTTATAGTTAGGACCGTGTTTCCATAGGAACTCCGCAACATTCTATTTTGAATAACTTTGGCGCCGATTGACGGATCCTGGCGAAATTTTTAAAATAGGTGGGGCGCTCCGCTCCTACCCTGAAAGTCTCGGGGGGATTCGTCAAGCGGGGGCTGAGAAAAAGGGGGGGTCCCAAAACGCGTTTTCCCCATGCATTTTTCCATAGGACCTTTAGTCCAAGCTACAGCCCGAACGGCTGAACAGAATTACTTGAAATTTGGCAAAGAGGTAGTCTTCAGGTCAGGGATGTGCCTTTTGTAGGTCTGGTGTAAATGTGTTCAGTTTTTGCTGAGAAAATAGCATTTAAATCAATATATATATCTAAAGGCGGGCTCCGAGCGCTTACGGTAAGCTTACCGTACGCGCACGCTGCCATGCGTGAGCTCAATTCTGATTGGTGGTTACATGACTGTAAACATTTGAATCGGTCGAAATCAGGAAGTGTCGGCCTCCATTTTGTGTGCCTCACACTGATAAAAAAAAGGAGGAGAACGTGGAAAGGGGGAAACGAAGAGAGTTGCAGACCCCCTAGCGTTTGTCAGGGGGTCCAAGAAGGGCATAAAAGAATGAAAAATACATTTTTTTTTTTTTTAAATCGCGGGGTACGGTAGAAAATAAAAAAAAAAGAAGAAAAAAACAAATTTAAGTGTTAAGATATTAGGGGGCTCTAAAAAGAGCCGTTGTGTTCAATGAGTGTTTTTTGGTACCTAAAAGTAAGTACAGATGCAGAGTCTAAAGTTCAAGAGGAAGACTCTGTTCCCTTCATCATTGAAATGTACACCGTCTCCTCTATAAATGTCTTGCATGTTGTAACACAAGTTGTTAGAATATACAAAGGCAGAATGAGGAAAAAGCGACATCAATTGCACAAAGGTGTCCTTAATAAGCATTTCCAGACCTACACCAGTTAAAGTGCCTAGGTCATTTCCACCACAGTGCACAATAATAAGGTTAGGCTGTGGGAGATGTAGAAAGGTTTTCACCAAAGGCATTAATTGGTGCCACTTTAACCCTCTCTGACCAATCCATTTAATGTCTACATTTGGCAAAGCAAGGTCTCTCACCATACCTCTTTTTTCTGCAAATTTTTCACTCCAGAAGACATAGCTGTGACCTACAATCCACACTGTGAACATCTTTCAAGGAGATCTGGATGCACACTGAAGGTGTCTTTCAGTAGAATGGCAAAATGAAATGAAAGACAGTTTGAAAATGGAGGCATACATATTTTTTTTAAATACAAAGAACTCATTGGCTGTTTCACACCATTCTACACTAAAAACTAGGCTGTATGTGTACATTTTTAGAAGCATGTTTTGTATTGGTTCAGAAAATTGTGTTCCCACAGAAGAATAGTTTGGATTTGCTGTTAGGTTGGACAGGTGAAGCACTCTTGGTCTTTCAATTTGAAACATTGTGTGGTGAACTTCTGACCTCTCTCCTCACAGCAGTGTTCCATGAGCTGTTGCTATGGTAGCAGGCAGAAGTCAAGTTGGGGGAAGGGAACATTTGGAAAAGGGTTGAAGTTTTCAACCAATAGAAATGTATGATTTCATTTGAAAAAAGGTGGGAAGCACTGAGATTTGTAATTAACATGTATATGTGTGAAAAAAGAGAGGGAAACATTGCCATTAATTGGTTCTGCTCAGAGGAGAGAGGTGTACAGCTCTGATATTCTGACTCTGATAGTCTGCTGTTTGAGTGCCACATTTCTTTCTCAACTAACTAATTTTAAAGGTGAGTTATGAGTTTGAGAGGGGATGTATGTGGTGATTTTTGCTTGAGTCTGTGAGCACAGAGGAATTGCTGTCAGAGATGTATTTCGTGTCTCTCTGGTTCTTTTGGGAAGTATCCATACATATGTCTTTTGCAACTGAAAATACACAGTCTGCATAAGCAGACTGTTAGCACACACCCAGCAGTTTATCCTGTAGAATCATGCTTAGTATTCACAAGTGAGTGGTGTTTTAGGTAGCAGTGAGTAACACTAATACATTCAACATCACTAAGGCTGATTTGTTTTGCTGGGGTGTAGTCAGTCACCAAGGTCACACATGTTCATGGTCTCAAAAAGCTGTTTGCACATGTGCTGTTTTCTGTATCTGAAAACTGTAATGAAAATGTATGCGAATGTTAGAGTAATTAACGCTTGCAGGAAAAAACAGTAGTAAGTGTGCTTAGAAATTGGCAAGCAAATTTTATTTTCTGCGTAAAATCACAGCATGAGTTTGTGAGCACAGAGGAATTGCTGTCAGAGATGTATTTCGTGTCTCCCTGGTTCTTTTGGGAAGTAACCATGCATATGTCTCTTGCAACTGAAAATATACAGTCTGCATAAGCAGACTGTTAGCACACACCCAGCAGTTTATCCTGTAGAATCATGCTTAGTATTCACAAGTGAGTGGTGTTTCAGGTAGCAGTGAGTAACGCTAATACATTCAACATCTCTAAGGCTGATTTGTTTTGCTGGGGTGTAGTCAGTCACCAAGGTCACACATGTTCATGGTCTCAAAAAGCTGATTGCACATGTGCTGTTTTCTGTATCTGAAAACTGTAATGAAAATGTATGCGAATGTTAGAGTAATTAATGCTTGCAAGAAAAAACAGTAGTAAGTGTGCTTAGAAATTGGCAAGCAAATTTCATTTTCTGCGTAAAATCACAGCATGAGTCTGTGAGCACAGAGGAATTGCTGTCAGAGATGTATTTCGTGTCTCTCTGGTTCTTTTGGGAAGTAACCATGCATATGTCTCTTGCAACTGAAAATACACAGTCTGCATAAGCAGACTGTTAGCACACACCCAGCAGTTTATCCTGTAGAATCATGCTGAGTATTCACAAGTGACTGGTGTTTCAGGTAGCAGTGAGTAACGCTAATACATTCAACATCACTAAGGCTGATTTCTTTTGCTGGAGTGTAGTCAGTCACCAAGGTCACACATGTTCATGGTCTGAAAAAGCTGTTTGCACATGTGCTGTTTTCTGTGTCTGAAAACTGTAATGAAAATGTATCAGACTGTTAGAGTACTTATCACTTGCAAAAAAAACAGCAGTAAGTGTGCTTAGAAATTGGCAAGCAAATTTCATTTTCTGCCTAAAAAAAAAGAAAACAGTAGTAAGTGTGCTTTGAAATTGGCAAGCAAATTTCATTTTCTGCGTAAAATCACAGCATGAGTCTGTGAGCACAGAGGAATCGCCGTCTCTCTGGTTCTTTTGGGAAGTAACCATGCATATGTCTCTTGCAACTGAAAATACACAGTCTGCATAAGCAGACTGTTAGCACACACCCAGCAGTTTATCCTGTAGAATCATGCTGAGTATTCACAAGTGACTTGTGTTTCAGGTAGCAGTGAGTAACGCTAATACATTCAACATCACTAAGGCTGATTTCTTTTGCTGGAGTGTAGTCAGTCACCAAGGTCACACATGTTCATGGTCTGAAAAAGCTGTTTGCACATGTGCTGTGTTCTGTGTCTGAAAACTGTAATGAAAATGTATGCGACTGTTAGAGTAATTAACGCTTGCAGGAAAAAACAGTAGTAAGTGTGCTTAGAAATTGGCAAGCAAATTTCATTTTCTGCCTAAAAACACAGAAAACAGTAGTAAGTGTGCTTTGAAATTGGCAAGCAAATTTCATTTTCTGCGTAACATCACAGCATGAGTCTGTGAGCACAGAGGAATTGCTGTCAGAGATGTATTTCGTGTCTCTGTGGTTCTTTTGGGAAGTAACCATGCATATGTCTCTTGAAACTGAAAATACACAGTCTGCATAAGCAGACTGTTAGCACACACCCAGCAGTTTATCCTGTAGAATCATGCTGAGTATTCACAAGTGACTGGTGTTTCAGGTAGCAGTGAGTAACGCTAATACATTCAACATCACTAAGGCTGATTTCTTTTGCTGGAGTGTAGTCAGTCACCAAGGTCACACATGTTCATGGTCTGAAAAAGCTGTTTGCACATGTGCTGTGTTCTGTGTCTGAAAACTGTAATGAAAATGTATGCGACTGTTAGAGTAATTAACGCTTGCAGGAAAAAACAGTAGTAAGTGTGCTTAGAAATTGGCAAGCAAATTTCAATTTCTGCCTAAAAACACAGAAAACAGTAGTAAGTGTGCTTTGAAATTGGCAAGCAAATTTCATTTTCTGCGTAAAATCACAGCATGAGTCTGTGAGCACAGAGGAATTGCTGTCAGAGATGTATTTCGTGTCTCTGTCGTTCTTTTGGGAAGTAACCATGCATATGTCTCTTGAAACTGAAAATACACAGTCTGCATAAGCAGACTGTTAGCACACACCCAGCAGTTTATCCTGTAGAATCATGCTGAGTATTCACAAGTGGCTGGTGTTTCAGGTAGCAGTGAGTAACGCTAATACATTCAACATCACTAAGGCTGATTTCTTTTGCTGGAGTGTAGTCAGTCACCAAGGTCACACATGTTCATGGTCTGAAAAAGCTGTTTGCACATGTGCTGTGTTCTGTGTCTGAAAACTGTAATGAAAATGTATGCGACTGTTAGAGTAATTAACGCTTGCAGGAAAAAACAGTAGTACGTGTGCTTAGAAATTGGCAAGCAAATTTCAATTTCTGCCTAAAAACACAGAAAACAGTAGTAAGTGTGCTTTGAAATTGGCAAGCAAATTTCATTTTCTGCGTAAAAACACAGCATGAGTCTGTGAGCACAGAGGAATTGCTGTCAGAGATGTATTTCGTGTCTCTCTGGTTCTTTTGGGAAGTAACCATGCATATGTCTCTTGCAACTGAAAATACACAGTCTGCATAAGCAGACTGTTAGCACACACCCAGCAGTTTATCCTGTAGAATCATGCTGAGTATTCACAAGTGACTGGTGTTTCAGGTAGCAGTGAGTAACGATAATACATTCAACATCACTAAGGCTGATTTCTTTTGCTGGAGTGTAGTCAGTCACCAAGGTCACACATGTACATGGTCTGAAAAAGCTGTTTGCACATGTGCTGTTTTCTGTGTCTGAAAACTGTAATGAAAATGTATGCGAATGTTAGAGTAATTAACGCTTGCAGGAAAAAACAGTAGTAAGTGTGCTTAGAAATTGGCAAGCAAATTTCAATTTCTGCCTAAAAACACAGAAAACAGTAGTAAGTGTGCTTTGAAATTGGCAAGCAAATTTCATTTTCTGCGTAAAAACACAGCATGAGTCTGTGAGCACAGAGGAATTGCTGTCAGAGATGTATTTCGTGTCTCTCTGGTTCTTTTGGGAAGTAACCATGCATATGTCTCTTGCAACTGAAAATACACAGTCTGCATAAGCAGACTGTTAGCACACACCCAGCAGTTTATCCTGTAGAATCATGCTGAGTATTCACAAGTGACTGGTGTTGCAGGTAGCAGTGAGTAACGATAATACATTCAACATCACTAAGGCTGATTTCTTTTGCTGGAGTGTAGTCAGTCACCAAGGTCACACATGTACATGGTCTGAAAAAGCTGTTTGCACATGTGCTGTTTTCTGTGTCTGAAAACTGTAATGAAAATGTATGCGAATGTTAGAGTAATTAACGCTTGCAGGAAAAAACAGTAGTAAGTGTGCTTAGAAATTGGCAAACAAATTTCATTTTCTGCCTAAAAACACAGAAAACAGTAGTAAGTGTGCTTTGAAATTGGCAAGCAAATTTCATTTTCTGCGTAAAATCACAGCATGAGTCTTTTATGGCCTTCTTGGACCCCCTGACAAACGCTAATGCATTCAACATCACCAAGGATCATTATCTTTGCAGGAGTGCAGTCAGTCAGCCAGGTTACACATGTACATGCTCTAAAAAAGCAGATTGCACATGTGCTCTTTTCTCCCTCTGTAAACTATAAAGAAAATGTGTCAGACTGTTAGAGTAATTAACAATTGCAAAAAAAAAAAAATAAGTGTGCTTTTGAATTGCAAATGAAATATCGTGTTCTGCCTAGAATTACACCAAGAGTCTGTGTGCACACAGGAATTGATCTTAGAGATTACATTTGTGTTGGTTTTCTTGTGTTTTTTACTTGTAGGAAAGGGGTAGATAGTGTAATAAGAAAAGAAAAGATCATAACAAATATAGTAATATATTTAAATTACAAAAAGGTATGTTTTTTTTAGTTTCTTTCAGGTATTGCTCCAGAGCAGTGAAGGAAATATAAGATGCCTATAAAATCAAGACAGAGAAAACAACAGAAAAAAAATGTTTATTTGAAGACAACTGGAGGACCCAAGTTAGTTGAAGATGCTCCTGTTGGGAAAAAGAAAAAGTCTTCTGGTAAGCAGACAAAGGAATTCTTTAAAAAAATATTCAAAAAAAGGAAACATTTTAAAAATGCCCCCATTGGAAAAACTGTTTCAAGTAGAAAACAACAGGAGAATAGTGAGAATTTACTAAATGCTAATGTACAAGCAGAAGCTATAAAAATTAACTTGAAAAGAAAATCAGCATTTAAAGAGATCCGTAGGAAAATGTTTCAGAGAAGAGTGATGTCCAATTTGCTAAAGGATGTGAAAAAATATAAGAAAAGAGCTAAATTTTTAAAGAGAAAAAAAGATATTGAAGCCATTGTAGCTAAGGCTTTAGATTTAAAAAGAAAACTATTCATTTTAATTTTGAACAGGATGCGTACATTAGAAAAAATAGTTAATGTAATGAAGTCACAAAGCAAAAAGAAAAGAGTAGTAAAAAGAAATAACTTTTGTAAAGTGTTTTTAGGAGAATGGATGCATAGTTCAAGTACTGAACCATTTTTTAATGAAGAGAGTTATCTTCAAAGTAATAGTTTGCTGCATGCAGTTGACACCAGTGGTCGAGCATATGAAGTTAAGGATGGTTGTGTAATGGAAAAGGAGAAAATGGTTCCAAGAAATGAGGAAGAAGTGATTGCAGATGAGGTTATGGGGAGACGTCCTAAAGCCCCAGTGTATACTTGGAATTGTAGTAGTATTTGTACTTTGCGACAGGAATCTATTGATAAATTACGTGAGTTTTTAAGAGAATATAGTAAAAAGAGTGTTAAACAGAAGATTAAGGTGCTTCAAGGACTAGATCCATGCAGAGTGAGAGAGAATACTGGTTTGCAAGGACACTCTCTGGCTTGTTTATCTAGGAAAGTTTGTCAAAGTGTTTTTCACCATTTTAGGATGCTGGCAGTTCATCATTCTGAAATTAGGAAATTTGTGAGAAGATTGTATTTTGCTAAAAGTCCAGCACTAAAGTTAAAGGAGTTGAATAAGGCTCTGTTTCATGGATCTGTATCAGATGTTGAGAAGGTTACTGATGAGATTCAGTTTTGTTACTTTGGTCCAGAACAAGAAAGTGCAGGGAATGACACAGTTATTGAGGAAAATGTGGAAGAGAATGTAGAACCCTCCGTAAATAAGAAATTTGAAGATCAAATTACAAAATTTGCTATCATCTCTAATAAAAGGCCAAATATTACTTGTATTTGTTGACGGAGAAGCCATTACAAAATCCAAACAAGGAATGTTGATCTCTACAAAAAAAGTGAAGAAGAAGATAATTATAAGTGGAAGGATTTTGCAACATATATATTTCTTGAAAATTGTTTTGATTTGGATGAAGATCATCGTATTTGTAAATACTGTTACAACAAGTTGGAAGAAAATAAAATGCCAGCTAGAGCTGTACATAATAATTTAGAATTGGTTGAAGTTCCTGCAGAACTTTCTGATTTAAATACGTATGAGTCTATACTCATTCAATGTGTCCATCCGTTCCAGACCATAGTACGTATGGAGCCAAAAACAGGCAAATTACCTCCTTCAGATTTACAGAGAGGTTTAAAAGGAAGAGTTGTCTATTTGCCGTTGGATTTGAAAAAAAATATGGAAGCTATTGATACAGATACTTTGGAAACTGAACCATTAGTTATTCTGGTTAATGGTGTACCTACAAAGAAGAAGAACATTTGGCAGGAGCTGGTAGATGTACGGAAAGTACAAAGAGCAAATTTATATTTGAAAAGGAATAATAAATGGTATGAATCAATTTATATAGATGAAGATGAAGAAGATTTAGTAGGAGACACAGACACACCAACTGGGCAAATTGAAAAAGTAGACAAGTCAAAAGAAGAAGAAATTTATGAACATTTCAGCATACATCCTCTTCATTCAAAAGAAGTAATGGCAAACACCATTGATCTGTTTCAAATGAAAAAAGCACAAGGAACTCCCGTGAGTGTATGGGAGGAGAGTTTGGAAGCTCGTTGTTTTCCCCAGCTGTTTCCTACAGGAGAAGGTGGACGATATGATGAACGTCCAGTCCAGATTCCTGCTTCGGAGTATCGGACTACAAGATTATATGCAGAAGATCCCATATTTCGTCAAAGTATTCCTTATTTGTTCCATCTGTTGTTTGAAAGTGACTTGTCTGCACTATCTTATGCAGTAAACCACATTTTAAAAAGTGGAACACATCTACATAATGTGTCTGCTAAGGATTTTATGAAGTGCAGCAGCGAGATGATCATTTGGAATCACAATTGATCAATCTGATGGCTTGTCAGCGTGGGACGAATGAATATTGGTACCGACGCCATGGAGAATTGAAATGTATGTTACGGAATTTAGGAACTCCAACATGGTTTCTAACCCTAAGCTGTGCAGAGTACGCTTGGGATGATTTACTGGATTTTCTACGAGAGGCAAATTCAAACATTAAAAACATCGAATACAAGACAGCAGGAGAATTGTGCTCATTGGATCCGGTTAATGTTTGCAGATATTTCAATCATAGATTTGAGGCTATGATGTCCTTTATCTGCAATTAAAAAAATCCACCACTTGGAGAAGTTGTGGATTTCTTTTGGAGAAAAGAGTACCAAGCAAGAGGTGCTCCTCACATTCATATGCTGTTGTGGATCAAGGATGCTCCAAAATTTGGAACAGATGCTGATGAAGCAGTGTTATCTTTCATTGAAGAATATGCAACATGTGCTATACCTAAAAGCACAGAAGAGAAAAAGTTAAAAGAGCAAGTTTTATGTTTCCAAAGTCATCGCTGTGGAAAATACTGTCGACGGAAGTACAAGACCAAAGATAAATTCTACACAAAATGTCGATTTGGATTTCCACGACCTGTTCTTTCAAAAGGAAGAGTCAACAGTTTTATGTCAGCTGTGCGACATACTATTACAAGAAAATCTCCCAAAAATACGTACAACCTAAGAAGAAAAGAAGAGTCAAAATATATAAATGACTACAACCCAGTCATTTTATCCATGTGGAATGCTAACATGGATATTCAGTATGTGGCAGACAATTCTATTGCTGTTGCTCGGTATGTCACATCTAACATTACTAAATCTGAGAAAACGGAATTGAAGGAAATGTGGGAAGAGATTTCTCACGAGAAGACTGTCAGTAAGAAGCTGTACAGTTTCAGTTTAAAGATGTTATCGCATCGAGAAATTGGATCCTACGAATGTTCAGATAGGTTATCATCTGCAAGTCTATTCTCAAAATCAAGAAGAATAATTTGGGTCAGTTTAGGCCTTGCAGGAATGCGAAATCGGGTACTGAAATCTGTTGGAGAAATTGAATATTTGGCCGAGAACGACCCAGAAAGTACAGATATTTTGAAAATAAACATGTTGGACACATATTACCCAAAAAGAAGTCATCATCTTGAGAACATGTGTCTCTATGAAGTGCTGCAGAACTACATATTTTCACGGAAAGCCACAGAAGACATCAACAATGGAAAATATAAAGTAATTGGTGAGGAAGGATGTTTAGTGAAGCAAACAAAAGGAAGTTTGATTAATCACCGGAAGCTGAGTTGCGACACTACTGACAAAAAGGAATTTTACTACTTGGCACTTTTACAGTTGTTTAAACCATGGCGTTCTGAGGACGAACTACTTGGAGAATTTCAAAGCTATGAGGATTCATTTAATGCATGTAAAGATAACATTGATTGCAGTATTTTCAGGAATTATGTCCAAATGTTAAACGAAGAAATTGAACAGGAAGCTACAATTGCAGCTGAAGTAGCTAGAGACAGTTCTCAAGACAGCCAAAGTTCTGGAACGCTCAGTCAAGATCCACTAGGACAGCCAATCTTAGAAAATGAAGCTGCAATAGCCATGACTGAAGTGGAAACGGCTATGAATCAAGCTCAGGAAGATTTAATAGACTTACCAGATTTGGAACAACAACTGAATGAAGAACAACGACAAATTTATGAAGAAGTCAGAAAAAAAATTGATCACGGATTACTACATGAAAATAAAGAGTGCACATGCACATCATTTGAACCAATTAGGTTGTATGTGAGTGGACAAGCTGGAACTGGGAAAAGTTTCTTAATTAAAGTCATCAGAAGCTACCTACAGCAAAAAACTGATTCAACTTTATCTTGTGTTGTTACTGCTCCAACTGGGTTAGCAGCATATAATATAAAAGGAATTACTCTCCATCGCTTGCTAATGTTACCAGTGGAGCATGAGAACAAAATAGAATATCACAAGCTAACTGGCGAAGCATGTTTCGAAGTTTCAAGAGTGTTGAAGAAGATGCAAGTTCTCATTATTGATGAGGTAAGCATGGTATCAAACTTAATGCTTGCCTTTGTGCATTTAAGAATGCAGCAAATTCTAAAAAGAGACTATGACGTGCTATTTGGTGGAAAACATGTTATAGTTTTTGGGGATCTACTGCAGCTCACTCCAGTTAAAGGACAACCAGTGTTTAATACTGTGACACATGAGGACACGAAGAAGTCATTAGGAAGCATTGGTAATGCGAATATTTGGTCATTCTTTGAGTACAAAGAACTCACTACCAATATGAGACAAGCAAATGATGAAGAATATGGAAGTATTCTGAAAGATATCAGAATTGCACTACTCACAGAAGTAGGCAGAAAAGCATTACAGAGTCGGTTGCTACATAATTTATTTCCAAGTGAAGAAATAGTTGCAGAGAAAATATACAAGAACATTGCAGAAAAAAATACTGTAATCTGCTTAATGCCAACACTACGTGAATGCTCGATATTCAATGAGGAACTTTTGAAATTGGAAAAGGAAGAGATTAAGAAAATGGAAGCAGTGGACAAAATCCAACATGAAAGAATTACTATTACATTAACAGGCGAACTGAAAAATAAATTGGATTCTCTAAAGAAGAACATTTCAAAAACAGCTGGATTAGAAAAAAATCTATATCTTTGCATGAACTGTCGAGTATTTCTAAGGAGAAATTTGGATGTTGAAAAAGGTTTAGTGAATGGAGCTATGGGTAAAGTTGTGGGTTTTGTTAACTACCAGAAAAAAGAAGGAATTGAGTTTTTAAAAATAAAATTTGATCAGATTGAAGAGGTAAAAGACATTAGTCGTTGTTCAGTCCGTTTTTTGCTTGTGAAAGACTTATATGTACTTAGGAAGCAGTTTCCATTTTCTCTAGCATATGCTGTAACTATTCACAAGTGTCAAGGATTAACTGTTGATAGTGCATTTGTAAACATTGGATCTACTGTGTTCAAAGAAGGTATGGCATATGTTGCTTTGTCACGAGTGAAAACATTATCTGGTTTATTCATGATAGACTTTGATGACTCAAAAGTTAGTGCTGATGCAAATTGTGTTAAGGAGTATAATAGATTAAGAAGAACCTATGCTCCTCATTTAGGTCAGTATCCTGTGTTGGAGAAACGTGTTGTTTGTCGGAAAAGGAGATTTGAGAATATCTGTAATGAGGATGTAGAGAAGAGAAAACAAAAAGAGAGTCGTGTGATTGCAAGCAAAAAGAAAAAGGACAATGTTGAACAGGTTGTTGGTTGCCATTTTGAAAATAGCTCTGGTGTCAACTGCTACGCAAATGTAGTGCTGAATGTTGTATTTTATCTTGAAAGTTTGCAAGAGCAGGTAATAGAAAATCATGAAAAAAGATTCTGTTCTGTGCTAAGTCTTCTTTATGAGAAACTGAGTGTTGATAAAGCTAAAATAGAAAGTGCGAATGAAATTAGAAATCTATTAGATGTTTGTTCAGGACGAACACAGTTTTCTCAAAATGTCCAGCAAGATGTACAGGAATTCTTGATGTACATCCTTTTGGTACTTGAAGATGAAGGGGTAGAAATAGAAAATATGTTTGGTCTCTCTTATAAATGGGAACATAGTTGTGAAAACTGTTTCTACACATGCAGCTCTAATGTTGATTCTGAAAGGTTTATCTATTTAACATTGCCAGAGACTAAATCAGTGACTTTTAGTAAATTAGTTAAAGATGCCAATCACAACATGGAATGTTCTAAATGTAAATCAATCCTGGTGTAGCAAACCCTAAGCTTAGGGTGTGTCCCCTGGGCACTGGTTAAATGAATGGATGCTTTTCATTGTTGAATCAAATAAACGACTGATTGTGATTTTTCAATAAAGTTACATTGTTGTCAATTGGTTTGAACGTTCGTTTATTTCATCACGACGTTTTTTTTAAAAGCGAAGATGCGGTGATTAACAAGTTTCTACGTGTCTCACATATCCCAATGCATTTCGGCTTTAGAAGTATAGCCTTCGTCAATGTAAATGTAAATCAGACATGTTTTCAACGTTATTTTGAAAGAAATACGGACAGTATGTAATTTTAATGATGCAACGTTGTAGAGCTGATGGAACAAAATTGGACACTTTAATAAAGAAATTTACAGGACAGCAATTATCAATTTCTGGCAAAACTTTTGTAACAGTTGCAATAATTTTCCATGATGGGCCTTTTGTAACTTCTGGTCATTACACAGTTTTTCTTAAATGTGAAAAAGGCTGGACACTGTGTAATGATTCTGAATTGGTTTTCAAGCAACGTTTGCCTTTTGATTTAGCAAATTCCTATTTAATTTTTCTGAAACCAAAATTTTAGAAAGAAATTGCAACATCTGTAGAAAACATTATTACAATTAAATTGGATTACCATCGGAAACAAGGTACTTGCACAGCCTACCTACGCTTGCGTTGCTGCTAGCGCTTTAATATTTTAATATATTCCTGTTTTGTATTTCCTTTATTTTTATTTATTTTTCCCTGGTTTTAACTGGGATCCGGTTAGGCATTCTCCCTCCCTCTTACCGCACATAATTGAGGAAATTCACCGCCGTTTTGGTGGGTCCGGGTCTCTAGGGTTGGTCGGGTTGGGCGCCATCTTGGCTTGGGCACTGCTTCCTCCGGCGGGCGCCATTTTGAGCGTGATTACGCTCGCTTAGCCTCGCGGGACGCCTACTTAAGGCGGTTTTTCCATCGCGGACTGCCAGACAAGGTACTTGCACAGCCTACCTACGCTTGCGTTGCTGCTAGCGCTTTAATATTTTAATATATTCCTGTTTGTATTTCCTTTATTTTTATTTATTTTTCCCTGGTTTTAACTGAGATCCGGTTAGGCATTCTCCCTCCCTCTTACCGCACATAATTGAGGAAATTCACCGCCGTTTTGGTGGGTCCGGGTCTCGAGGGTTGGTCGGGTTGGGCGCCATCTTGGCTTGGGCACTGCTTCCTCCGGCGGGCGCCATTTTGAGCGTGATTACGCTCGCTTAGCCTCGCGGGACGCCTACTTAAGGCGGTTTTTCCATCGCGGACTGCCAGACAAGGTACTTGCACAGCCTACCTACGCTTGCGTTGCTGCTAGCGCTTTAATATTTTAATATATTCCTGTTTTGTATTTCCTTTATTTTTATTTATTTTTCCCTGGTTTTAACTGGGATCCGGTTAGGCATTCTCCCTCCCTCTTACCGCACATAATTGAGGAAATTCACTGCCGTTTTGGTGGGTCCGGGTCTCGAGGGTTGGTCGGGTTGGGCGCCATCTTGGCTTGGGCACTGCTTCCTCCGGCGGGCGCCATTTTGAGCGTGATTACGCTCGCTTAGCCTCGCGGGACGCCTACTTAAGGCGGTTTTTCCATCGCGGACTGCCAGACAAGGTACTTGCACAGCCTACCTACGCTTGCGTTGCTGCTAGCGCTTTAATATTTTAATATATTCCTGTTTTGTATTTCCTTTATTTTTATTTATTTTTCCCTGGTTTTAACTGGGATCCGGTTAGGCATTCTCCCTCCCTCTTACCGCACATAATTGAGGAAATTCACCGCCGTTTTGGTGGGTCCGGGTCTCGAGGGTTGGTCGGGTTGGGCGCCATCTTGGCTTGGGCACTGCTTCCTCCGGCGGGCGCCATTTTGAGCGTGATTACGCTCGCTTAGCCTCGCGGGACGCCTACTTAAAGTCGCTCTCTCCCGCGCAACGGGATCGCGCAGTGGGACGCCGTCGCTTAGCCGGAGTCGTGCCAGAGTCCTGCCCGTCTGCACCCGTCCGCGCTTAGGCCGCACGGGGCGCAGCGGGCTGCTCTATCTGCACTTTCAGTTCATGTGCCGCGATGATCGCATACACCAACGAGACGTTGCGGACCATTGGACTGTCCATTCCTAAATGTGATCAGGTAAATATCCACCCTCTAAGCGGCCCATATTGGTGTGCCTGCAAAAGATGGGCTCTTGCCTCTCCGGCTTATACCCGGCAGAAGCCTTCATCTTTCATCGCCAGAAGTAAAGGTTCGGAGCGTACTCTTCGAATATTCAGCCTGAATGTTAGGTCCTTGGTGCAACACCACCAAGACATCTTGGATCTTTTGCAGGATGAGACCCCTGATGTATTCGCCATCACGGAAACCTGGCTGCAGGAGGACGATGCAGCTATTATCAATCTGGCTTTCCCCCCTGAATATTCAATCTTCACTCTTAATCGATCTACTAGAGGAGGGGGTATTGCCCTTGCTGTCAAATCAAGTTTCCCCTGCAGCTGGAATGTCTTAAGTATCGCTGGGTGCGAAAGCGCCTCCTTCAAGATCAGGATCAGCCCACAATTTTCGATTTCAGGGATGGTGGTATATCGACCTCCAGGCAACGATGTTGCATTTAGAGAAGCTTTCTCGACGCTGTAAGCTCCCTGGTTTATGGTTGTGCCAATTTTTCGATTCTGGGAGATCTTAATCTCCACTTTGATAATCAGAGCTCCCCGGCTGTCTTGACTTTTCTAGCGGATCTCGAGGCCCTTCAGTTGGTTCAAAAAGTAGCACAATCCACCCATATAGGGGGCCATATACTGGACCCCTTTTTTACGAATCTAACTGAAGCCACAGTCTCTTCTATCTCACCCGTAGGATGGACTGATCATTTCCTTGTGGATATTCGGGCCTCCTTGCCTGATAGTCCCCCTACTCCTCTGGTCAGATCAGTCCCTAGAAGGCATTGGAGTAAACTTAGGCTAGAGGACCTGCATCATCTTCTGGCTATCGATCCGCTAGGACCCCTGGATGACGCTGAAACGGGTTATGACCGGTTCTGTCAATGGATTACCAGGGCGCTTGACTCTTTGATTCCAATTACTATAAGTAAATTGAGTCCCAGCAGGTCGAATCCCTGGTACAACAGCGCTTTACGTGCTTTGAAAGGGAATTGTAGGCGGGCCGAGAGAGAATGGCGGAGGTCTTATGATACGGCTAAGAAAGCGGTGTATCTGGCCTCCATTAAGATTTATCACCGTGCCATCTGCAGAGCTCGTGCGGCGTTCTACTCTCTGGAATTCCGCAACAGCAAGAACCCGTCTAAAACCATATTCAAGGCCCTTAAAGATCTTCTGTCAAAAAGAATTTCCTCTCCGGCTATAGCTTCTATCTCTCATTGTGAGGCTTTAGCATCTTTCTTCTTGGAGAAAGTGCAGGGCATTTATCAGACCTTTCGTTGCACGGGGTCACCCTCGGAGGCTTTGGATATTATTCCTGCTCCTCATACTTTGGATTCTTTTCCTCTGCTCCTCCCTGAGGTTTTTGATAAACTGGCCCAGAAGGTCAAATCTGGATCTCCTTTGGACCCGGTAAGATCTTCCCTTTTCAGGGATCAGTCTTTTGTGGGTCGTTCCACGATTTGTTCTTTGATTAACATCTCGATGGCTACGGGCATCGTTCCAGCTAAATGGAAGCGTGCAGTAGTCTCTCCTATCCTGAAGAAACCATCTTTGGATCCTTTAAGGTTGGAGAGCTACCGGCCCATCTCTCTGCTTCCTTGGCCGGCAAAATTGGTGGAGGCTCACGTCAACCAGGCTCTCGCCGACCATCTCACCCGTGCTAACATTCTGGATGCTACCCAGAATGGGTTGCCCTCCTCGCCATGGTTGAACATTTGCGCTCGGTGCTGGATGGGGGACAGACGGCGGCGCTAGTATTATTAGATCTGAGCGCCGCCTTCGATACTGTTTCTCACCGCATCCTTTTACATCGCCTGGAGGAGATTGGCATTGGTGGGTCAGCCCTACAGTGGTTCCGTTCCTTTCTTGACGACCGGTCTTTCTGCGTTGCTATACAACCGTATCAGTCCAAATTCCATCCCCTGGACCTAGGGGTGCCGCAGGGTTCCTCACTGAGTCCCACGTTATTCAATCTCTACGTGAGACCGCTGGCTGATGTCGCCAAGCAGTGGGGCATGTATATGGTCTCATATGCGGACGACACTCAGCTGGCGGTTACTATCAGCGGGGATGCGGACTTGGATGCCCCTAGGTTCCAGAATGGTCTGAGAGCGGTGGCAAGCTGGTTGAATGCCAACTCTCTCCAGCTCAACGCTAAGAAGACTGAGGTTATGGTGGTGGGGAGGGGTAAGGAACTCTGGGGGGAGAGATGGTGGCCTCCGGAACTTGGGCCGTCTCCAACTCCGGTTACGGAGTTGAGAAATTTGGGAGTGTGGTTGGACTCCTCTTTGAGCTTTGTTGGGCACACCAAGAAAACTGCAGACTGCTGTTTTGGGGTCCTTCGGGGCCTAAGACCTATCCTGAAGTTTTTTGACCCCCCTACCAGGCAGCTGGTGGTTCAGGCAACAGTCATATCTCGTCTGGACTATGCCACCGCGCTCCTGATAGGGACAAACCAGGCAGAAATCATCCGCCTTCAGCGGGTTCAAAATGCTGCAGCAAGAGCTGTAGTTGGTTTGCCTAGGTCTTGCTCGGTCTCAAGTACTCTCCGATCGTTACACTGGTTGCCGGTTAAGTCTAGAATTCATTTTACAGTCTTATGCCTGGCTTTCAAGATTATGAGGGGATTAGCCCCCCAGATCCTTTCGAGTCTTTTGACCTGCTACATTCCGACCCGTTCTTTAAGATCAATGGGCCAAGCGCTGGCTGTAGTTCCGAGGTTTAAGCTCAGTCGAGTTGGCGGTCGAGCTTTTCGGGTAAAAGCAGCAGTGCTCTGGAACTCGCTTCCGCTTGAGATTCGCGCGATGGATGACCTTTTTCTGTTTCGGAAAGCTATAAAAACCCTCTTGTTTTAAACTCTGTTCTCTTTTTTCGGCCCCCTATTTCAGTGTTAGTTGTGTTTTACCGGTCATGCGCCAGGACGCCCCTTAGCTGGGGCAGCTGTGCGCAATATAAAAGCTCCTAACATAACATAACAAATGTCATAAAAAATTATTATAAAAATTACCATTTGGCCTTACGGAAAGGTAATAATTTGCATTGTGGACTTCTTTGACACAAATTATATTGGTGATTATGCTTATGTAACAGAATTTTCAGACGATATTTACTGAAATTAGTTATTGTTCTTACGTGAGATTTATATTGCAAATGTTTCATTTCTATTACGGTATGTTTTAGTGAGAAGAGATTCTGGGCTTTTTTTAAACAATCTTTCTGATTGTTTTTTTTTTGCCCGCTGTTAAGTGATGAATGCAATTGCTTTTACGATTTACAGCAAAATGCAATATATTCTGAAAACAGCAAAAAAAGGGCAAAAATATGTTTGTTGAAATATGAAAATATGTGCACTGTATTCTAAAATGTATTGTTAAATATTAATACCTTTTTCTTTTTTTACAGATTGAGAAAGGAAAAATATAAAAATAAACTTCTTTATAGAAAGTAAAATAAATCACTTATTTTTCTTTAAGTTATTTTCATTGTCAGGTAAGTGTGAAATTTCTGGAATTATCACACATTTACTTTAATGCTCACTTTTTTTCACTACTCTTGTCTATGCTTTTCTCATTTCTGTAGTAGTCCCTCATGGACCTTGTAGGTTGATTACATTTTTTGGGGTTTTTAAAAAAAAAAAAAAAAAAAAATGCGCGTACGGTAAAAAAAAAAAAAAGAAAATAAAGTCATTTAAAAATTTTTAAAAAAAGTTAAGAGGTAAGGTTGGCTCTTAAAAGAACCGTTGTGTTCATAAAGGGAAAGAGGAAAAAAAGAATGGGAATACTAACAAGGACCACAGATGTGCTGGTCTATCCTATTGTTAATGAGGGAAACACTGGTCTCCGCATGAACAATAAGGCCATGACATCTTGTGCACCTCATTGTAACCCTCCCAAAACGAGGGTTTATATCCAGAGGACCAGAAAAGGGTGATGCTCCCACCGCAGAGGAAGGGCTCAGCTGAGCTGCCGAAGATGCACTCCACTGAGCTTCTGCAGGTGTGCTTGGGTGACTTACTGGAGATGTTTCTCCAGTATGTCTAGCATAAGTCCTGGGATGTTTATCCTTAATGTGTCTAACCATAGAGTGATTTACAAAGGAATACTTCTTCCTAGGATTCCCTCTAGATAAGACACGCTCACAAAGTGAGCAGGTGACTAAAGGAGCATTTACCTTTTTCTGCCCCTCTGGATAGGTGAAATATTCCCATACAAAAGAAGTCTTTTGTTTCCTCCTTCTCTCTCTGATGATGCTGCTACCAGGCTCACTCTCAGAAGAGGACTGCTGTTCTGCCATCGTATCACAAAGACAAGTGTGGTGTAGGAGTGTTCTAGAACTGAAAGTAGTTTAAACCAATCAAAAGTTTTGTTTCTTTATCACATGACCCACCGTGAGCGTACGTTACGCTTACGGAGCGCTTACGGAGCGCTTACGGTAAAAGTACGCATGCGCGTATAAAAGACACGCGCACGCACGCATGCGCATAACAGGCACGCTCCAACACTTCCGCGTAACGTACGCGTGTAACGTATGCGCTTACGTGTCGCGTACGCAGTACGGACGTCTACGCAAATTGCGTAACCATACGCAAACAGAGTAGAAATATTACGTACATAAAGCAAAACGTGCGCTTACGGTAAGCTTACCGTATGCGCACGTAAAAAAAAAAAATAAATAAAAAATAAAAAAAATTGGAAAAAAAGATTCACTATGTTATACTACTATATCTTACCTGTTTGGTTAAAAAAAGGTGAAAAATTATATATTGCAGATTTTTTTTAATTTTACCATAGTGTTTAAAGAGAATATAAAGTTAAAAAAAAAGATGTAAAAAACCTTGCAAAAATAAAAAAAAAAAAAAAATTCACACACGTTAAATATAAGAATTAGCATTTAAAAAACCATACAAATTCACTGAAAAAACCATGGGTTTCACACACGTTATAGTTAGGAATTAGCATTTAAAAAACCTTGCAAATTCAGTGAAAAAAACATAGGTTTCACAGACGTTATAGTTAGCTGGACATTTCACTCGTAAAAAACCAATGAAATTCCCCCGTTATAGTTAGTTAAGCTAACTATAACTCGCGCACCCGCAATCCACTGCTGATGACGTCACATATAACATCACTCATGACATGGTCACTGACATCACTCATAACATCACTGATGACATCTCAAATGACAACACTGATGACATCACTGATGACATCATCCTTGTGATAGAGTGGCAGACCTCCTCTCACCCTAATATAACCTTTGATACACACATTCAAAAATAGAGACTAAAAAATAAAAAAAAAATGGAAATTCCAATACCAGTTTCAACAATCTCTTCTGTAATTCTAAGATCCACATACACATCTACTCATTCACCAACAGTCCTATACAGTCACTCATACATGTACTCACTCATATGTACTCATACACCTGTACATCCTGTTACACAATGCCACTCATCCATAGAGTTACTCACACACATAGTCACTCATGCTAATAAAGAATCAAACATCCATTTACCTTCATATCCAGGAATACACACACCACCACACTTACTTCTACGGAAACTTACACATACTTAGTCTTTTAAACAATCACTTATAGAAACACATACTTATTGATACAGGAACTCTTCCAATCTCTCACTATCACATATACTCACTTATATACACCAATAGTCACATATACTAGTTTAAAAGTAGTTACTCATGGAGACACTAGTGAGACAGTCATTCACTCACTAACACACCCATACACACACACTCATCCACCCATACAGTCCTGCACACATGCTGTCTTCAACACATACAGTGAGTCAATCATTCATGCACCTATGCACTACGTAATACCCCCCACCAAACCATGCAGACACTCAGACTGATACTCAAAAAACCAACTAATAACCTATATAGACACCCATGTAGCTACTCACCAACCCATGCAGCCACTTATACACAAAGTGAGAGACTGATACAGACTTGCGGACTTGGATGCCCCTAGGTTCCAGAATGGTCTGAGAGCGGTGGCAAGCTGGTTGAATGCCAACTCTCTCCAGCTCAACGCTAAGAAGACTGAGGTTATGGTGGTGGGGAGGGGTAAGGAACTCTGGGGGGAGAGATGGTGGCCTCCGGAACTTGGGCCGTCTCCAACTCCGGTTACGGAGTTGAGAAATTTGGGAGTGTACTTATATACACCAATAGTCACATATACTAGTTTAAAAGTAGTTACTCATGGAGACACTAGTGAGACAGTCATTCACTCACTAACACACCCATACACACACACTCATCCACCCATACAGTCCTGCACACATGCTGTCTTCAACACATACAGTGAGTCAATCATTCATGCACCTATGCACTACGTAATACCCCCCACCAAACCATGCAGACACTCAGACTGATACTCAAAAAACCAACTAATAACCTATATAGACACCCATGTAGCTACTCACCAACCCATGCAGCCACTTATACACAAAGTGAGAGACTGATACAGATATTTACATATTAAAACATTACTCACTAAGCCATGTATTCACTTTGATACACTTTATCAGTCAGTTACAAAATATATTTTTCAAAAAAAAAAATCATCCATTTAGACACTTATATACCCATTTATTCTTCCATCGACCTTCAGATATACATATTTAAAACATATGTAATTTTCAGAAAAACACACATTCACTGGATGATGTCATCAGTGATGTCATCAGTGATGTCATTTGAGATGTCATCAGTGATGTCATGAGTGATGTCAATGACCATGTCATGAGTGATGTTATATGTGACGTCATCAGCAGTGGATTGCGGGTGCGCGAGTTATAGTTAGCTTAACTAACTATAACGGGGGAATTTCATTGTTTTTTTACGAGTGAAATGTCCAGCTAACTATAACGTCTGTGAAACCTATGGTTTTTTCACTGAATTTGCAAGGTTTTTTAAATGCTAATTCCTAACTATAACGTGTGTGAAACCCATGGTTTTTACAGTGAATATATATATATATATTTATAATGCAGAAGTGAGAAAGATTAATTATTGTACTAAGGGGAAACTCTGTATTTGTCTTCTGTACAGATAAGAGGCTATGAGTTGGCTTCTTGATTCTCTCTGAAATGCTGAAATGTTCAAAACCATGACCTAAGTTACAAAGTGTGTCTCGAGGCCAACTTTGTGTACTGGTCAGTATTTATTGTGGAATAGCACATATCTTTGCAAATCATATTATTTGTGGACATGGAACTCCATACTTTTTGATAACTGACAGAGGTTCTCGGTTTCTCTCAAAATTCTGGATACAAATATTTGATTGTTATCTAGTTATCATCAGGCAGAATGTTTGAATCAGAATGTCGAACACCATTTGAGATATTTGGCACTGGTGCAGGAAAGGGGTGAGATATAAATATATGTAGATCTATCTAAGTGATAGATATGTATGCAGTTATGTATATATGTATGTAGAATACAGTGTGGAAATAGCCTCTCTGTAGTTATAGTTAAGATTCCAAGAGATAGGAATTGCTCTGATTTTCATAACTTTGCCTCCGTTTGACGAATCTCCACAAAACATTACAGACCTATTCCTTTTACAAAGTCTGCAAAGTTTTGTAGTGATTCATTAAGGGGTGTAAAGAAAAAAGGGGGTCCCAAGACACATTTTTCCACCAATGCATTTTCCATAGACTTTTGTATCAGATGCAGTAGCAAAACGGCTAGATGGATTTTCATGAAATTCGACAGGAATATAGATTATGGTGTAGAAAGGATCTTTTTTGCTATTTTATGAAAATCCAGTCAGTAGTTTTGTACTTATAAGGCACAAAAACTTACTTATATAGTGGGCCATGGTATACTGCTGTAATTTCATTGTATACATTTAGACATGCTGGTGACAAAGTGGTGTATGATTAAGTAAACCAGACACTTACAAAATGTAAAGGCAGACCTGTTATTTAGCCAACACATGGCGGGTTTTATGACAACGAAAGGAACCGACCGACCTTAGTTCAGTGGTTCCGACCTCACTATTGTGATGCGAGCGGTTGTGCAAACATCTATTTCACAACAGAAGCTTGTGCGGCGGGCGGAAAAGGCCCGCAGCACAAGCTATCATTGAAAAATGTATGTTTTGCTACACAGATCAGGGATGTTTAGGGGGGCACTATAGGTGCCCCCAGGCCCAAATGTGGAGGGCCAGGGCGGAGGGGGGCCCTGCTAGGGGCCACCAATATCACTTTCTGACAGCTGTTCCATGTCAGAAAGACCGATATGGAATTGCTGTCAGAAACCAACATCATAAACTTGACAGCGGAGCCGCCATCATTTAATCATTTATGGATTAAGCATACTTTCAGACGGACCCATGTCGGAATCGCCCCACAGGTTTACACTCAGACCACCGTCATTCTAATAACGCTGGTCGGAGGCTTTTCCGCCCGACATCGTAATCAGGCCCTCAGTCTGCGTTGTGGGCTTTAAGTTGAAATATAGTGTTCTACTGGTTATAAGCAGAATGGAAGCATTTTTGGCACTTTATGTAAGTTTGTAAAGGTAGGTAAACTTAGTTTTATAACTTTAAATATAAAAAAAAAAGTTTACAGAATACTTCTTTGCTACTACCTATAAAGTATCGGGGACTTACATTTTTTTTAAAACACTTAAACAAGAAACAAAATTAAAAAACACGACTACATGATATTTAAGACACAATATAGTGTAATATAGTGTTTTTAAAAGTTTTTTACATTTTCTATTTACTCTTACACTAAAAGCCCAATTGGGACCGCCATTACAGCTGTCGGAAGAACATCGCCAGCCCGGCTGCTTCCCGACTGCCACATTACGATTTTACCACCCGGCTGGCAGTGTTGCAGCAGCAGTGGCATAGCGCAGCATGCTTCTGCTCACAGAGAGCCTCCAGCTCATGCTACCGCCGTGGGATTGTCACTTGTATGTCAGTGCACTGTGTACCATGCACCATGTCATGCATGGCAGACAGTCTGACCACAACAGTGCAAGCAGAGGGGGGGCACAACATGTGCTCTCATGCACACACACCCATGGACGAAATTACCCTGGGGCCATGTTTGGGGCCTCTTCCCTGCCTTTCCATTGACCTTTTCATTGCAGGTCCCCGCCATGAAAAGGTTGGCGAAAATGGAGGTTGTGATCAGCACTGCTTTACCCACTGCCGCCACAGTAGGATCCAAGATCCTGGTGGTGGAATCGGTCTTGCAGTGGTCCGCCTGCCATGATGCTGATTAGCCGATCGAACCGCCACCACGGGTACAGCAGTCTAGGGACTACCTTACTTGTAATCAGGCCCTTAGTCTGTGTTCTGGGTTTTAAGGAGAAATATAGTGTACTACAGTGTAATTACATTAAAAAAAATATGTAAAAAATGTAAACACTGCACTACAATATATTTACCCTTTAAGCTCATAACGCAGTCTATGTGTGGCGTAAAGTGTATCTCGCACTTTGAATTTTGGAAAGACGAACTAATGTTTATAGTGTTCTGGATTTTAAGGTAAAATATAGTGTAGTACAGTGTACTTGACAAAAAACCTTAATATATGGAAAAATTGTAACAAAACACTGTACTACACTATTTTTACCATCCCTGATTCACAATGATAATCTATAATATGACACCTTTCATTTAAATCTGTTTAGCCATTCTCATGTTATGTCTGTTTAAACAATACTCTACCACACAACATGCCACTCCATTCCATTATATGACACACCACTCCAATCTATGACACGTCACTCCACTCTATGATATGCCACTCCACTCTATGGCATGCTACTCCAGTGTACCACACTCTACTCCACTCGACAACATGTCACTCCACACCACTCCACTCAATGATATGCCACTTCACCATACCCCACTTCATTCTACTTCATGCCACTTCACTGTGCGCCACTCCACTCTACAACATTACAGTTCACTCTATGTCATTCGACTCTATGCCACTCCACTCTAAGACACTGTACCACATGCCATTCTATGACATGCGACTCCACTCTACTGTACTACAGGCCACTCCACTCTACGCCACCCCACAGTACAACATGCCACTCCACTCTACGATAGTGGACTTCACTGTATGACACTCCACACCACAACACTCCACAACACGCCACTCCAGTCTACCACACTCCACGCCACTCTGTGACTTGCCACACCCCTCCACTCTAAGACACTGTACGACATGTTATGGAAAAGATTTTAAGCACACCAATACCCAGAGGTGTCAAGGCGCTAGCTCAGCGAAGTAGGCTAGGATTCGACATCTAAAATAGACAAAAGGCCATTCTAAATGCTAGTAATCTAGGCATGGCTCTGATATTGGGGGCAATTCATTCCAAAGTCTGGCTGTGGCCAGCACAAAGCTTCTACCTCCTCAGTTAGCCCTGTATATGATATGGATGGCCAGAACGTTTACTCCAGATGAGTGCAGGTATCTAGATGACTCTAATTTTTTAAAACAATGACTCAAATAAGCTGGCCCACTTCCATGCAGAGCTTTGCAGGCAATGTACATGGTCCTGAATTTGGTACGTTGTCTAATGGGGAGCCAGTGTAGATAACAAATAGCTTGTGAAGCTGACTTAAATGTAGGAATTCTAGTGATCAGTCTGGTAGCGGTTTTCTGAAGAATTTGCAATTTATTCAAGTGTTGATTCTGCATATTGAGGCAGAGGCCATTACGGTAATCAACTTTTGATAAGGTCAGGGCAGTGATCACAGTCCTCTTGGTTTCTTCTGGAATGAAAGGGAGAACTTTCTTAATTGTCCTCAAAGTGTAAAAAGCTGATGAGATCACCACATTCACCTGCTCTATAAAGGTATCTTTACTCTCCACAATTACTCCTACATTTTTTGTTTTATTAACTGGAACTGGGAGAGTACCTAGCTCCTCTGGCCACCATGATGGGGACCAGAACATGGGCTGGTTCCCGAACAGGATGACCTCCGTCTTGCCGGAATTGAGTCTTAGACAATTACTGTTCAATCAGTTGCTAATTGTTAGCATACAGTTTTAAAATCTTTCTCTCATGTTGGTATCCTTTGTTGCCACTGGTACCACAATTTGTGCATCATCTGCACAGGATGTAAGATGATAACCAAACAATCCTATTAGGACAGCAAGCAAAATGACATAAATATTAAACAGTGTTGGGCTGATGGAAGAGCCCTGTGGGACCCCACACGGGAAAGAAAAGGTATCTGAGACATATGGATCCAGGGTCACTGTTCGCTCCGATAGGAAGGATTATAATAGGGAGAATGCTGAACCTTCTATACCTATGGCCAGGAGGCAGTCAACCAACAAAATGTGGTTGATGGTGTTAAAAGCGGCCGATAGGTAAAGTAGTAACAAGGCCACCTTCCTCTTTTATCAATATCCATCCTTATTTATATTTGTTTAAGGCCATCTCAGTACGATGGCCCGTTCTGAAACCAAATTGAGAGTCATTTAATAGCTGATTATTCTGAATAAATTGTGACAGTTGTTTGTTCATTTCCCTTTCTACTAATTTTGGAGGAAGGGGCAACCTGGAGATAGGTGATTCGTTACCAGATCTGTCAGATTCAAACTAGATTTTTTCAGAAAGGGAAGGATGAAAGCAAACTTCCACTGCTTCAGAAAGTAACCTTTCCTAAACATGGCATTTTAAATATCTGTTAGATGAGCGACAATAGTTTTGGCAGCTAAATTGATTAAAGTGGAGGAACAAGGATCAAAAGGTGATCCTGACTTGGCGCCATGAATCAACTTCAGGACCTGTGTTAGAGTAGAGAAATCAGAGAAAGTGACTTGCTTTGCTTCCTCAGCGATCTGTTTATTAGTATGCTGAACGCAGTTGTGATTATGCTAAAAGTTATTGTAGATCTATCTGCTCTGCTTTCTCACAAAAATGTTTTGCAGGTGTATTGCAGAAACCCGGACTGCTATCTGATTTGTTGTTTCCTGTAGTGAGTTTAAAACCTACATGAAAAAGGTATTTGGTCAAATTTTCTGCTAGCTTGATTTTTTGTGTGAGGTAACTGGATTTTTCTTTTCAGACTAGAGATTTGAGTGCTAATAAATTGTTTGTATTTTACTTTTTCTACCTCACTGTACTACTTCTGCCGTCTCTGTTCTTGTCTTCCACATGTTTGTTTCATCAATCTCAGAAAACCAGGGCGGCAAGGGTTTACCCCTGTGCGAATTGGTAGTCTTAAGTGGAGCTGACCGAGATAAAGCCAAGGACAGCCAGTCCTCATAGGAGGTGGTAGCAAGATCAGTGTTCTTTGTACTATCTAACTGCCCCTTCTCAAGAGTTTAAATGAGTAAATCCGCCTGATTTTGTTTCCTGCTGTGAACTTTACTGCATTACATGAGATTTCTTTTCGGCCTAGTATTGTACAGCAATCTTACCTCAAAGGTAACTGCCTGGTCATCTGTCCACATCAATGACCAGTGTTCCGCCAGTACTAAGGAGGGAGTGTTTGAAAATATCCCATCCAGCATATGGCCGACCCTATGGGTGGGGCCATCCACTAGCTGGGATATACCAAAACTTGCCAATGTGTTGGTAAGTTCCTCTGTATCTTTATCATCTGAGACTTCAAGATGGTAATTGAAATCTTCTAAAATAGTCACATTGTTTGCCAATAGGCAAGCTTCTAAAAGAGCACTTATTGAAGGAATAAAACGTTTCCTATTGCCCGGTGGGTGATATATTAATAAGCCCTTAAAGGATTGAGTTTAGGTGAGTTAGATATTTAAAGTCAAAGCCTCACATTCTGGTCTAGAGACTGGCTCAAAAGATGGTCATAAAGTTGTCCCTGTAGATTACTGCCAGACCACCACCTTGTTTAAGAGGTCTGTCTAAACAATAAGTGGCATACTGTGGGGGTTAGACTGTTACTAAGTCAGGACCTGAGGACAGATCTGCCCAGGTTTCAGCCACAAAAACTATATCCACCTGTTTTCTGTCTACAAAGTCAGCAAATTCAAATGAAAGTTTTACTAATGCTGAGCCCTTCCCTTTCTGGTTAAGGGCGTGTAAAGTGTCTGCTGTGTACTTTATTCAAGGGGCAAGTTGATGGTCAAAACCGGCATAATGGCCTGCTCCAGGCACAGTCTACCACTGCCACTTTATGACATGCCACTCCACTCTACTACACGACATGCCACTCCAATCTACTACAGGACATGCCACTACACTCTATCCCACTCCACAACAATATACTCCACGGTATGCCTTTCCACTGTACGCCACTCTCTGACATTCCACTTCACTCTATGACTTGTCACTCCCATCTACAACACGCCCCTCCACTCGGCGACACTCCATGCCACACTATTGCACGCCCCTCCACTTTACCGCACACGACTATAGGCTACTACATGGCACTCCACTATGTGAAATGCCACTCATCTGTATGCCACTCCACTGTAGGCCACTGTGCAACACAATACTCCACTCTATGGCACTATACACTCCTCCACGCTGTGAGACCTGCATTTCACTCTATGCCACTCTGTGGCACTCCACTTCACTCTATGCCACTGTATGGGACTCTACCCTACAATACTCCACACAACTCCCTCTATGCCACTCCACACCACTTTACTTCACTTTACTCTATGACACACTACTGCACTATATTCCATTTCCACTATACTACACTACTCCACTCTATGGCCACTTTACACCACTGAATGCCACTCCCCTCTACCAGACTTTATGCCACTCCACCCTAACACACTGTACAACACGACACTCCATTCAACGCCACTCCACTCTAAAACACTCTCCGGCATGCCAATCCACTGTACAACACACTACTTTAATCTATAACATGAAATTCCCCTCTATGACACTCCATTCCACTCTATGACACTCCACTCCACTCTACAACATGCCACTCCACTCCACTCTACAACATGCCACTCCACTATACACCATTCATCTCTACGACACTCCAGTGTATGCCACTCCACTGTACGGCACTCTACTCTATATCACTCCACTCTGCACAATGGCACTGTACACCATAGCACTGTACACCATGACAATCTACACTTCTACACTGTACACCACGACACCTGATGACACAACACTGTTGTAAGAGCTCAACACAAGAAATTAACACAAATTTGAGTATACAAATGCCCTCAGTAATCATAACTAGTCCGGACATTGCCATAAAAAAAGACCATGTTGAATATAAATATGGTTGTTACAACATGGAATATAGCTGGAATTAAAAATAAGATGAAGGATGAAGTCTGGCTTGATATGGTAATAAACTGCCATTTAATTACCTTACAAGAAACTTGGCATACTGAGGCTTTTTATATTGAGGGCTATTCTTCTGTTATAACACCAGCAATCCCTTCCCCAAATGGAAGGGCAAAAGGAGGATTAGCCACCTTGATTTCGGTCAAATCCCCATTGATTTAAAAATAAACCTATTTCAGGTCACTGTTTTTCCAATTTCTATGGTTCCAGACTACCAAAAAGTTGAGAATACTGTTAATTAACTTCCATAATAATATTTTCGATAATACCAGAAACTAGGTTGTCATGGCTCTAGAAAAGGAGTTTGATAAATTCACAAAATGGAATAAAAGTAATTGTGTAAATATTTGGGCCCGTGATTTTAACTGTAGAAAATGTGATGTTCTAGAAGGGGAACATTTTAGACATAGGGAAGGTGAAGTCCACCCTCATTTTCCTCATAACCTCTATGGTGAGACAATTAATGGAATAAAGTACATGTATAATTTAGAGCTTTTGGAACAATTGAGTGCAAAAGAAAAAGTTGTTCCAACGTATGAAGGCTATAAATATTCTTCAATTATTAATCACATTTTGGCCTAGGACTGAAAGAAAAATTCTAGGTTGTAGAAAGCATATTTAGTGATCACCATCTGCTATTTTTGACCATTAGACTTATGACAACTTATCAGGAGAGGGTTTCCCCATCCACAGATATTGAAACTCATGGTGAAAATGGCATACCATTAAATGGTCGGGTGTTAATCCATCCTTTTTTCTGGATTAAATAGTGCATGAAACCCACCAAGATATTAAAATGTGTATGGAGGGGAATTCCACGGACCCACATATTATTATGGCCTTCTGTAATATTACAGCTACAATAGCAGGAAATCTAACATTTAGCGATAAGAATAACTTCAAGAAGGGGGGTGTGGCCTGATGTCGATGGAGTGAGCAGCGGATCCTGAGTCCCTGAGGATGGACCGTGGACTAAATTCTGTACAGCGAACCACCCCACAAATGCAGTGGTAAGGAGAAGTGTCCCGAAATCGTGGTGCCCCTGGCTGTAAGGAAGGGCGGGGTACGGTTGCACTCCTGAGAGCTAAGATGGTGGCGCTTGGTCCAGCCCGTGTCGACTAGATGCGGAGATAGCGGGAGAAATATGCCTGTGGCGGAAGCGGAGAGGGGACTAGAGTGACCCTGCCCTTCTGCTGTGACCACGAGCGCTGAGCACCCCACCCTGAAATATCAGAGGACCCGCGCTGGAGACTGACATTGGCCTTTGGTGAGGCGTCCACCAGAGTAGTAGCGACGCTACTGCCCGGAGGCTGTGCCGGAACCCAACTGCTGTGACACTGACCCCTGGAGATGGGAGCAGCTACGTGGAGCTGAGCGCTGGAGCTCTCTCGCCTTGAGATCACCTGAAGAGGTACTGCTGATGGGCCTGCGGGCTGGTGTTGAGGTGGATCCTGACCTGTGCACAGTGTGGGGACTTGGTGCCAGGCAGCGGCACCCACCGGTGCCCTGATATTATTGGGTGTAACATTCAACAGTGTCTCAGAGAGTATTATTTGTAAGGAACTTCTAAGGGAGCACAATTAATTGCTGTGAGCATGGAAGGGAGAGCAGAGAGACAATAGTCCGCAGAGACATAGAAAGACTTAAAGCACTGTGTTACATTGAATGACATGTAACCTGTGTTATACTGTGCACAAGTGCTCGTGAGGTAGTGAACGGTGCTGGTGACATGTGAGGGAGTATGTACAGCGGACAAGGAGTGCAAACAAGACAAATTATATATACAAGGTGTATTCGTAGTATTGCCCGTACAATGAATGCAGATAATACAAGGTCATTCAAATGAGCAATCACAAAAGAGGCGCCATAAATTACGCTGTGAAAGTCGTCGGCTTTTCGGCCTATATACAATGTTAGGCCATCATCAGGACCAGGTTAAAGGTAGTTAGGAAACAGTGCTGCGGGGGAGAATAAAAACACTCAATCGTGGATCAAGGTAGTGGTTGACAGGAGAAAAGGGAAAGGCCATGATGGCAAAGGAGTGAGCCAAAGAGGGATGTCTATGACAGGTTAGTTGCGACATGCGAAGCCTGTATGAGCATAGATGGAGCTGGGTAGCACACTAACAGAAGATATACCCCGTGTCTAGGGTCTGAGAGAAAGGGAGAGGTGATGGATGGCAACAGGGGGCGGGGATGTTGGAAACTAACATGGGGGGTCTGAAGGATCAAGAAGAGATGGGCACTGCAAGTAAACTTGCTGCATCCGGAGAGTTAAACAATGCGTGACGTAGGAGCTGGAACAGAAAGGAAGACATGAGGGGGAGACCGAGCGGGGACAAATGGTCTGAAGGTGCTGAAGAGCGTAAAAACTTACTGGGAGCTAATGGATCGCGGAGGAGGAGAAGGGGTCTCGAGCGATTAGCTGTTGAGATCTAACTGTGGGAAAAAAAGAGAGATAAGGTATGGGGCAGTGCGGAGGTGTGGGGCCACCGCAGGAGCCGTTGGAGACTTAGCCACTTACCAGGTGTACAAAAGATGGATGGGAGCCCCTTGGAAAAAGTGGATCCAGGTAGGGAGATAGACCAATCAGTCTCCCTGCTCTCCCTTCTGTGCTCACAGCAATTAATTGTGCTCCCTTAGAAGTTGCCTTACAAATAATACCCTCTGCGACACTGTTGAATGTTATACACCTCTACCCTGGCCTCTACTGGGTTTTTGGGCTACCTTTTGTAGTTTGTTACTGATATTATAGGGAGCAGAGGTTCCTGTTGAAGGGGGGGTTGCATACTGGTGACTCGAGTGGCGGCGCCTTCTCCACATGGGAGGCAACCGGAGCTAGCCCGTGAAGACCCTGCAAGGTGGAGCAAGAGTTCACCCCAAAGGGTGCGGAGAGCGCTGTGGAGGAAGGGACTGTTGGGCCTACTGGGCCGCAATCCTTCTGTAGCAGCTGCAAGACGGCCCATCGCTGATGCCCGCTGCCTCCTGTACACCAGCTGTTTCCCTTCTTATACGGGTGGAGACGCCATGATGTTGCTGGGTGCAGAGAGGAGAGGTGGCTGAGATGCGATCTACTCAGGTGAAGAACGAGTACGCTTCACAAACGCACTGACATTGCCCTTTGAATTGGAGGAGGCACAGACAGCCTAGGACGATTACAACTCACAGCGGAGAGGGGCAACGGGCTGCTGAGCCGGCATTAAGGACGCTCTCTCCACACTGGCTGGGCTTGATTGAGAATCCAGCTATCCACCACACGTAGTGGAAGAGCTAGCTGAGCCCTGTAAAAAGAAGAGATGCTCAGTGTTCACATCTAGGGAATTACTCACCGCCCTTCAATCCTGGATGAGGAGCGGACCTTGGGACAGGATGTCCTCGCTCCTCTGGACCTCTGACCTTGGCCCTCCTTACTCTGGGATCATCAAACTTTGCTAGCCACCTGCCATGGCTCCTGCAGCCTAGAGAGGTTGTTACCACGCTGGCTGGAACCTACTTTTCTGACTACCTATCACCGAAGGGAAACAGCAGGAACAAGCTGATACCCTCCCCGATCCACAGGTGGCGGATCCAGCACAGAGAAGGACTAGACAGCTCTGAGAATCCTAGCGCTGGTAGGAGCGCAGTGAATGATTGGCAAATCCTCCCGCAAAAAGGAGCAAGGCCCGGACAAGGAGACATCCTTGCCAGCTGGTGAGAGGAATGTACCTCCGCCGATGGGAACCGCTAGCAACCCCACATTGCAAGACATACTGCAAGCTATAACTGTCTCCTGTGAGGCATCAGAATTGAAGATTGATACTATTGGCATGGATTTGAAACTTCTGCGAAATGACAATAAGCATATGGCAGAGAGAGTGACTGCAAATGAATAATCACTGAGGGACCTCCCTCCAGCCATTGAGATTCTGCAGTAACAACTAAAAACCATAGAGACCAAGGTTCGTACATTAGAAATCAGGGCGTAGGATGCCTAAAATCGTTCTCGCCGCAACAACATTTGAGTCGTGGGTCTCCCTGAGAAAATAGAGGGTGCCGATATGGTGAGCTATATGGAAAACTGCCTGCGCACAGAGGTGATTCTGCAAAAACAGAGAGGGACCCCAATCTCCAAAGGGACAGAGCACCTTAAATAGACTATCCAGTCAAGTAAAAGGCTCCCTGAAGGTCTCTCTACCTTCTTTGCCCTGGAACAAGCCCACTAAGTCCCGGCGCAACGTAATGCTGTTCCCGGCAAAGCTGAGTGTGGTGGCCCCGGAAGGTGCACAGTTTTTTCACACCCCTCACGAGGTGTGGGACTGGCAGGCGGGTCTGTGCGGCCTGGTAGCCGACACAGCAGATGGACAGTGACACCTGCATCAATCTAATTCCAGGCGCAGGCAACTGCGGCGGAGCTCTGCTGTCCCTTCTCAGGCTGAGACGCATCTTGGGCAAATAAAGGCGATAGAGGTCGTACCCCCACTGAGCGGAGAGCTGCCGAACTTGAGATTGCCGAGACAGAGCCCTCCCACCTAAGAGACTGACTCAGAATCCAATTCCAATGTTTAAGGGGACTCGAGCCTGGGAATGCTCAAGGTGACCGCGAGAACGGCTGATGACATAATCTGAGATGCTTGGTGAACTGGTAACGGACAGAGGGACTTCTGGATTTGACTGCTGTACGGTTTCTTCCAAGGGGCACCACATATGGAAGATTATATAATAGGTTTCTCCCTCATCATTACTTAAAGAAGCTATATGGGGGCTCGATTAGCTGGGTGACTCAAATACCACCCCCCTCTCAAACTGAAAACGGTGGGTGATCTTCCATGACTCTTGCTGCTTTCTATTGCAGTTTGGATGGGTGGCGTTATTCTACTTGTCCTGGTGTGCGGGAGTTGGGGTTTTAGTTTTTGTCTTTTGTATTGGGGATAGATGAGTTGTACAGTTTGAATATATGTGTTTACACAGAACATGTTATAAGGGCAGGGCAAGAGACCACAAACGGTCTTGGGTGGAAACCTTTATCCCCCCGAGAGGCAAATATGACTAGTAACTTACCTTCTAAATGTTTAACATGGAACATCCGGGGTATGCACTCCATGGCAAAACGCAACAAAGTGTTTTCTTATCTGAATAGGAGGAGGGTGCATATAGCGCTCCTACAGGAGACGCATCTAATGGACAAGGAAGGACTAGCATTGAGGCGACGGTGGAGGGATCAGAAATATTACACTACATAATTTGCTGACACCAAGGGAGTCCTTGTCTGGATCTGAGCTAGGGTCACCTTTCAACTAGTGGACACGCTGGTGGACACTGAAGGTAGATTTGTGGCGGTGCGGGGATGCCTAAAGATGGGAAGTGACTATTATAAACGTATATGCTCCAAATGTAGATCATAGTGAGTTTTAGCAAACTTATTGCAACGATTGGCCCAATTTCTTACTAGGGGAACTTTGATCAGGGGAGACTTTAACTTTATGTCGGATGATCTACTGGATCGGTCGCACCCTCCACTGCGCAACTCTCAGACTGGTCGCAAAACTAAGATGTTTAGGGACTGGCAACAACTATGGGGACTTATCGACTCTGTAGGCAACTGCAACCACTATTCCTTCTTCTCAGGGTTCCATGAAATGCATGTTCAACTGGACCTTTTTCTCCGCACCTCCAATATGCATGGTTCAGTGCACAGTGTGGAGTACCTCTCCCACATTATATCAGATCATAACCCTGTCCTGTTGCAACTTTGATGGTCCCAACCCAGGCCTTCAATCCCTACGTGGCGGCTTAAGCCAGAATCGCTGGAGGACCAGGTCTTCTGTGGGACAATAAGGACCAAGATAACTCAATATTTTACTGACAACACAGGCACAGCTTCATCCCCCCAGGTGGAATGGGACACCTTTTAAAGCAGTGATGCGTGGATACTGCTGAGAGGCTCCTGACGGTTGTGCAGACCCGACGTCCGGGTTGTCTAGAGCTCCAGCCAGACCTTCTGGCAGCCCGAGAAGCTGTGGTGAGATAGGAAGAATGATTACGATGCTTTGATTACAAGCAGTACACTGACAAGGCACATGCTGAGTGGGATAAATCTGGCTCCCTATTGGAATGGCTAGCTAACCCAGATAAATGCAGCTCGACAATAGTGGAACTAGAAGACATGGAGGGCACTAGAATATACTCGCAGGAGGGGATAAATAGACATATTTCAGGGTTACTACTCGTCATTATATACTAGTTCCCCCACACGCTCGACCTGGAAGAGACGCGGACATATCTAGAGACATTGTCATTGCCACGACTTACAGCCGAGGAAGCAGAAAACCTTGGAGGAGACATAACTTCGCAAGAGATTGTCGCCGCTGTTAAACATATGGCGCACAATAAAACCCCAGGCACGGACAGGGGTCTGATAGAGTTCTATGTGGCATACCCTGCTGAGCTGAGGACCGGCTAGTGGCCCTATATGCAGCGGCCAAGAAGGCCAACCTTTTGCTGGACACTACAAGAGAGGCTGTAATGGTACCCATTTTGAAACCGGGTAAACCTGCACATGACAGGTCAGCCTACCGCACGTTGTCGATGCTTAATATCAACTATGAAATCCTGATTAAGATTTTGGCTACCCGCCTCTTGCCCTTCATGACTAAACTGATATAGAAGGATTTATCTTACGCTGCAACACGGCAGGGAATATCCGGTGATTTTTAGCCATCATGGAGGCGGGACAGGCTGATCAGGGGGATGCTGCAGTCTTCGCAGTAGGCATAGAAAAAGCCTTTGATAGCCTGAAGTGGGGCTGTTTATATGAAGTTAAGGCCCGCATAGACCTGGGCAGAGGATTGATCAATTGGACCCGGCACTCTACACTAGACCTACTGCTAGAGTGTGCACAAGGAGAGCCATCTCTGGGAGATGGGTGGGGGAACGAGGAACCAGAGATGCCCTCTCTCTCCCCTGCTCTTTGCTATTGCTATGGAGCCATTGGCAGCTGCGGCCAGTTCGGGGCAATCCTACAGGGGGCTGAGCATTGAACATGTTAGGGATCGACTTGCACTTTACGCTGACGATTTGCTACATTTCCTGAATGATGCTGAAGAGGATCTGAGAGGAGCCTGCTCCCTGTTAGAGGATTTTGGAATCTTCTCCGGACTGAAGGTAAGCTGGCAGAAGTCCAGGCTCTTCCCCGTGATGAGGACTGGGCATCCCCCGACTGGCCTGGCTCAATTACAATGGGAACCAAGGTGCATACCTTTTCTGGGGATCCGAATATATCATGACCGGACTGACCTTTTGAGGGAATTTAGGGGCGAGCTGTTGGATCAGTGAGACCATCCGTTGCCTTCTGGCAGACCCTGCCACTCTCAGAAGCCAGCAGAATAGCACTCCTTAAATTGATGGCGCTCTCTCGGCTTTTGTATTATTTTGGCACACTCCCACTGTGGGTTCGGAAGGCATTTTTTCCGGAACTTAGTCTCTCTGATTTGGGCATTTATTTAGGGGTGGAGATGTTGCAGAGTAGCGCTGATGGTGATGCAGGGGCAGTCTTCGTGGGCGGCCTGGCTGTTCCCGACTTTAAGTCCTTTTATTTTGCGACCCAGTTGCAGTGGATGTTCCGGGGGCTGGCACAGAGAAGGAGACCAGATGGGTCCCCGGGCCCACTCGTGCAGCGGCTGTTTGATCTCTTGCAGGTTTTTCTTGGAGTGTGCAGACCGACTGGAGAGGATTCGAGTTACTTTAAAGTACAGACTAGGTGCTGGTGTCAAGGGTTACAGAAATTGCGAGTTAGTACTCCTTGATCCCCTGACTTGTTGATAGACATGTTGAGAGCACTTCTGCATGGCGATACTTGGAGAGATCTAGATGTTTGAGTTGAGGCTGGGGCGATGAAGATGAGGGATCTTCACAGGGATAGAGAACTACTCCCCTTCGAGGAATTTCATGAGGAGTTTGACCTACCTCGGGGTCACTTCTTACTACATAGAGCCCTCACGACAGCAATATGCAAACACTGGCGTTGGGGAACTACTGAACCCCCATCACAACAGAGTTGCTATTACATGGTTCTCTCTGCGGGCACCATTGTTATATGGCCGTTAGGGACATTGTTGACATTGCTAAGTTAGCATGAGCTTTGCTGCCATGATGCTGCTTTTGTGCATGTTACTACATGACATTATTTTTGCAAGACTCTGTTTATGCCTTTCACATGAGAACTGCATGCCATTTACATTCTGTGATGCGTTCTTGGAGTTTAGTCTGAACACGTTGTACAAGGTCAATAAACAATGCCTCTTGTTATTCTGTTCTGGTCAGACCCTAACACCTAGACATAACATGCTAAACACAGCCGCAATGCTGGAGACTCGTGCTCTGATATTACAGGGATGCATGTTGCTTTAACACATACCTGGAGAAAGCCTTATCATGGAGAAGAGCTATGCTGTTCCTATGATGTAAACCTTACACCCAGGCTTTAAGGTATGGGGTCTGCTGTCAAAGCCCAGAGATCTTCCTTTATATAAATAAACTTATTCCAGTCAAGGGGAGGCTGGTTAGGCCTTATAGTCCTTTGTCCACGTTCTTTATAAAATGACTTCCCCCCTTTGTACTCTATGGAATTTTTATCCATTGTGCTGCTGGTAGTGGCTCGTATACTGTATTGTAGAGCACAATAGTTAAAATAAATATTTTTAACTATTACAGTGACTCTGCCAACTCTTATTGTGAACAAGTACAAGTGAGCAAGCGAAAGAGTATGTCTTGCTACCGCGATTCCTGAGAGAGTCAGGAGTGTTGTGTTCTGGGTTGTCTAATCATTTGTAGCTTCATGATATTTGGAGGAGAACGAATGAGACACTATAGCTAGTCGGTTTTGGGATTTTGGGTACTAAGGTGATAGGTTGGTACACCCCTATACACCGAGTTCCTGCTTTCCTACGCATAGTTCTGTGTAGGTGCAGAATCCCTGCAACACCATGAAAGCAGTCTCTTGCCTATATAGGGCACTGAATGCAGACCAGCAACGACCATTAGAGAAGCTACGCTGTCAGTGGGAGGCGGATCTGGACTCTCCGATCTCAATAAAGGACTGGGACAACATACTAGCTAGAGCTCCTAAGGTTTCCAGATACGTGTGCTTCAAACTCTTTAACTATTTCATCTTGAAAAGGTCCTATCTGACCCCAGAATGCATAGGCACATATTTTCTGATAGCTGATACGACCTGCCTCCGCTGCGGAGAGATAGGGGTGCACATGCTCCCTATGTTTTGGGCTTTCCCGAGACTTCATGAGTTTTGAGAAGGAGTCTTACATGCAGTTGAGGGGACTATTGAGAGGGAGATCCCACATACCCTGGGCCACTGTTTACTGAGATGGTTTCCCCACACTTCGAAGACTAAAGTCACAAGCAGATTCCAACACCTGGCGTTTGTCCTTGCTAAACACGAAATAGCAAGGAATTGGAAGTCACTGGGTGGTCCCTGCTGACATGTGTGGAAGAGGGAAATGTTGAAGTGGACAGGCTGTGAGGGGTGAATATTGCTGCAGGAGGGTAAGAGGGGATTGGGGGAACATAGTGGTGGCCCTGGGAGGCTCTGAAAGCGGGCCTGGCCGGCCCTGAACAAGACATGCCTGAGGGGTTGCATACGGGATCTCCACTAACGCCCCCTGGAGAGTGTACTCCCTCACTTGCCAGACCTGATACATAACTCTTTTAAAACCCCGCTGCAGCTATGTTTGTTTATGACTGCCCAACCCTTTTAAAAATGAGAGAAATATGCAGGTAACACTACAAATTCAGACAGCTCATACAACATGGTACTAACTCATGGGGGGAGGGAAGGGAACAGTTCTTAGTTCGATTTTGAGTTTGTGTCATTGCCATGCCTAGATCTTATATATGTATCGTGAAATGACTGAGGAGTCGACGTATACGACTCTGCTGTGATGACGCACTACAGTGTATACAAACCTAATAAAATCTGTTTACAAAGAAAGAACTTCAAGAAATGCTCTAGCTGACTTGACCACCAGTGCACAAAAGCAAATCAAGACCTCAAAAAAGCTTTGAAAGACAACCCTAGAAATAGCCAAATATTATAAATTTGATGAAGTCTTATAAACAGGCCTTAAACAAAAGAAGAGTAGCGCTACAGGGGGAAGCCTGGAAAAAACTAGTACAGGAAGCAGATAAATGGGACGTAACATTATTTTGGAAAACAATAAATCACCCCTTTTTTAAAGATCAAACCTCTGTCAAGATAGAGACTCTAATGCCTTTCTCAGATTGGTTGATTCATTTTTGTGAGATGTTCAATCCCAAAATTGATTTTTGTTAGAAATAGGGGTCTCTAGTTGGCAGGTGTTTACCCTGTACAAGTAGGGATCCTTCCTCCTAGTCAGAATAAGGGGAGACACTACTGAAATGACCCCTGCTCACCCCCTTTGTAGCTTGGCACAAACAGTCAGGCTTATTTCAGAGGCAGTGTGTGAAGCATTTGCACATAACCAACAGTAATATAGTGAAAACACTACAAAAGGACACCATATCAGTTTTAGAAAAATAGCCAATATTTTATCTCAGGAATCTCAATATTCAAAAATAGACTTAAAATATAGTTCCTTGAAGTCAATTGCTCTGTCTGGGGCTATCTTGGCGTCGTGAACAACAAATCCAAACAGTTCTGGCTGACCAAGGCATCGCAGGCCAGCCACGGTGTCGAGGAGACCCGCAAAAACAGTACCTTTAGAAATGTAGGGAGTTGGCGGCCTCTCGTTGATTTCCTTAAGAGCCAGCGTAAGCAGGCGTAGGTTCCGAAGGCCGGTGCAGAAGTCGTCGGGTCCATGAAATCACACACGTTGCAGATCGAACTCACGGTTGAAGTCGGGAGCACCGGCAGATGTCTGGGCTGTGGTACAAAGTGCAGAGGTGCAGCATGCGATGCCCTCAGGTAACGATGCATACAGTAGCTCAGTGACGGTTGTCCAGCGGTGTCAGTGAAACCAGGGCTGTGGTGTGAAGTGATGCGATGCTCGTTGCGGTGCTGGCAAGTCACGGTGCAAGCAATGGCACTGGCGTCAATAGGCTAAGGCTGTGGTGCGGGATGAGGACAGGACGTTGTGTAACTTACAAACGGTGCCCTCAAACCACGTTGCAAGCAGCGGCGTAGATGTCAGCATGGAACGTTATCGCCGGGGATACCAGGGCGGTGGCACGAAGCGAGGCAGTGCCAAGTGTGGTTCCCACAGGTTGTGGTGCAAACAGCTGCTTGGCGGCAGCATCAAATGGTGTCGTCGGTGACACTAGGGTTGCGGTGCGAAGTGCTTGGTGCCCTCTGCAGTGCCTTCAGGACACAGGGCTGGCAGTGGCATTGGTGACGGCATTGGGTTTCTTTTTCTTCTGTTGCAACACAAAACACACAGTTCCCAGTGCTGGTAGCAGATGAACTTGAAGTCTTTAGTGTTCCTGAGACTTCTTGAATAGGGGGCAAGTTCCACCTCAAACCCTTGGAGAAACTCAAACAAAGAAGTTGCAGAAAGTTCACTCCTGTCATTTCACTGCCCAAGACAGAAGCATCCACTGCAGGACAACACAGCAAAGCACACAGCAAAGTGGTAGTTCCTCCTCACAGCTTCTCCAGCTCTTCTTCTTGGCAGTCTTCTTGGTCCAAAAGAGTTCTCTGAAGTCTTTTATCTCCCTGAGACTTCCAACAAGAGGCAAGCTCTACTTCAAGCCCTTGGAGAAAACCCTAACAACAGGATGACGACAGTACAATCCAGTCCTTTCTCTGCCCAAGACAGAAGAAGCAAGCAGCAGGCCAACACAGCAGAGCATGCAGCAAAGTGGCAGTTCCTCCTGATAGCTTTTCCAGCTCTTCTTCCTGGCAGGTTCCTTAGTTAAACAGCAATCTAAAGTTATGGGGTCTGAGCCCCAATATTTATACCACATTTTATTTTGTTCTCTTGTGGAAAAAGTCTCTCAACTCAGTCCAAACCAGTTCTGTCCTCTCTGGCCTAGCTTCCTGGCAGGGGGTAGAGACAGTGTTGTGCAAGGGACATAGGGCCTATTCAGGTGCAAGAGACGTCTCCTCCCACCTCTCTAAATGCAGACCAGGCCTATTCAGGTGTTAGTGAAACTCCTCTCACAACTTTGAATGCAGCCCAGGTCTATTCAGACAAGCCCTGACTCATCCAGGAAAGGCAGTACACACCTCAACCCCCTAGTGGCTGTCTACATTGAGTGCACATCCCCAGCCCCAGTCACACCAAAGCCAGACACTCAATCAACAGCCCAGCAGAGGCACACAGGATGGCTAAGCAAGAAAATACCCACTTTCTAAAAGTGGTATTTTCAAACACACATTATACAAATCATCTTTACTAAAAGATGCATTTTTATATTCTGAGTTCAGGCATATTAAACTCCATCTTTCCATTTTGTCCCCAGGGGAAGTTATACTTATAAGATGTTACAAAGTATTCCCCATTCAATCCTATGGGACAGATAGCCTTTCAATAGTGAGAAACTAATTACGTTGTATGTCACTATCAGGACATGTTACACACATCAGTACATGTCCTGCCTTTCACATACACTGCATCCTGCCAATAGGGGTACTTTGGGAATACCTTAGGGGTGACTTATACGTAATAACAGGGAAGATAAGGGCTTGGCAAGTGGGTGTATTTGCCAGGTTGACATGTCAATTCATACTGCGCGCAGACATTGCAGTGGCAGGTCTGAGAACCCTTTGAAAGGTTGCTTGTGTGGGTGACACTATCAGTGCTGCAGGCCCACTAGGAGCATTTGATTTACAGGCCTTGGGCACACACAGTGCACTATACTAGGGATTTGGAAGTACACACTACACCAAATAAGACAAACATGGAAACACTATTCCATTTACATAATTTACGAGGAAAGCATATGCATGTTAGCACTGAATAGCAGTGGTAAGGTGCCCTGAGTCCTACAACCAACAAAAACAGGGTTAAAACCAGGAGGCCAAACAGCAAAAGGTTTGGGGTAATCCCGCTGATAAAGCCAAGTCCAACAATATTCTATTAGTCCATGATAAAAAACTTTCAACAATAGGTTGTCCAAATTTGATGTCCATCACCCTGGATGAGAGAACGGTTGCTCTAGACAAATGCACTAATGGGAAGGAACCTGGTCCCGATGGGGTACCCAAATACATTTTTAAAGTCGGATATCCACTTTTTGGCTCCAATCTTGTTATAAGTGTGCAATGCATCAGCAGGTGGATTCTTGCCAGTAACCTGGACAGAAAGTGTTATTGTTGCAATCTTCAAGAGGGGAGATGGGGGGACACAAGATGCTATCACCCTGTACCCCTTCTTGCATCACCCTCTAAACTGTTAGGCAGAGTCCTTATGGAAAGGCTATAAAATTGGGTGAACAATAATTTGGTGCTCACAGAATACCAATATGGGTTTAGAAGAGAGGTAGGGACTATAGAGCAGTGTATAAACCTTGATCCTATTGTTAGTAAATACACTCTCTCTAAGAGTGGGCACATTAATTTATGTTTTGTAGATTTAACAAGTGCGTTTGGGTTGGTCAATCAACCAAAATTATGGCAGTCACTGGATAAGATGGGCACTCCTAGTGAGATCATTATTTCCTTATCACAAAATAACAAATATCTATCTACCAGGGAAGGATACGGGATAAAAGGAGAGTGCACGCCACATTACAGGGTCCCAGATGGGATTAGACAAGGCTGTGTTCTTACCCAGCTCCTGTTTTCCTTCTATGTTAACAGGGTTGATGAATCATTACAAAAGTTGAATGCTGATACCCCTAAAGTTGGCAAATGCTTAGCCCCTGTATTATTGTAAGCAGATGATGCGGTCCTGTTGTCCAGAACCGCAAATGGTCTTCAAATTGCAAATTTTTCTGCATGCGAAAAAATGCGATGCAGCGCGCGCAACGAAATTCATTTTATTAATTTAAATGTGTACTTACCTCCGTTCATCCATATTCCGGTGTTTACATTTCCCCACCCTGCCCCTCCCCGCCCCACCGAACTCCCTCCATGAGCCGCTACTGCCTCCAACCCTGTGCCCTGGGAGGTTCAGTGGACCTCCTTTGCATTGTGATTAGTTGTTTCGCCACGATTAGCCATAGTGCAATGTAGCGAGAGGTCCCCCTTTGACTTTTGCGTTTGTGATAAATGTGTAGGACCCATGTTGTCCACTCTAGGGTCACCGTGTGCTCTGTGCATCGAGCTAGGGTGTTAGTTACTGTTATCCAGTATTCCAGTAGTAAATCCACCCCTATGGCATGGCATTGTGGACACCCTGCATCTGTTCGGTTGAAATATTCATTAATCTTGGCCGGGGTGAGATACACTCTTTGCGTTGTATAATATTGTATATTGTATTAATTGGAAGCGCATGTTCCGTGGCACTCTGACGGGACCTTCAAGCACGGGACCTTCAAGCACCATGGTCTACTCTGCAGCAGCGAAAGAGTGCTGTAGGCCCCCCTCCCAGCTCCACCATAAGGGCGATAGTGCTCTCGCTGTATGCTGCCTAAGAGAAGTAGCTAACCATTTAGTGAGGTGCTGGCCCTGTCCCATAACTTGCAGGTATTGTATCGTTGAATGCATGGGAGGTTCCTAGGTCATGTCGCCCCAGTGTTTGCTTAGAGCTGTTATTAGTGCTGGGTGTAATAGGAGCTGTCCTGGTGAGAGCCCGTTTTCCTCCATCAAAGAGTCAAATGATATCATGGCACCATCACAGTATAGATCTCATATATCTTGACTCTCACCTTCTTCCCAGTGCAGCAGATCCGATGGTCTGACGGTCAAGTGCCCCCTGAGTGTGCCCAGCAGTGGCAGCGCTGGTGCATACAGCTTTGTGTGTCGTGTGATGTACAAACACCTGAAGTAGCAGCGGTATGCCACTTTGAGCATTCGTTGGGTTGGTGCCTTTCCTCCATGGCATGGGTGAAACAGGGTCAGGAGGGTGCCCTAGGGACCAGAGCGGGGTGGTGGTCGCCGTATCAAGCAGTTGATGCCTGGAGAACCATCGAGCCACCCATTGCAGTTGGGCGGCAAGGTAATACTGTTCTAGGTTGGTTAGTGCCAAGTTGCCTTGGTTGGTTGGCAGATAAAGTTTCTGGAGGGCTACTCTGCTACAGGAATTTCACCAGATGAAGCTCCTTATCGCTCCCTCTAGATATCGGAAGAAGAGTGGCGGAATGTATAGGGGCAGGTTAGCAAAGTAGTATAGGACTTGCGGTAACACTACCATTTTAACCAGTGCTACACGGCCTGCAACTGTAAAAGGGAGCACGCTCCAGAACAGCATCTGTGAGTGTATGGAAGTCACCGCTTTGCTTAAGTTACCATCAAATAAGTCATCCTGATGATGGGAGACTGTCTGTCTGCCAGTTTATGCAGACAATATTGAGTACATATCCTGGATTGGGGCACCTTGTATCGAATGGATATAGGCACGACTTGGATGCCTTCACATTTAGCCCTGACAGGGCAGAGAATTCCTGCAGGGTGTGCGCCAACGACAACGGAACAGGCTGTATGTCCCTAACATATATAAGGGAGTCATCAGCGTGTAGTGAGATGGAGTATGTGCCGTCTACCAGTGGGATTCCCAAATCTTCTCCTTGTAGGCGAATGGCTGCAGCCAGGGGCTCGATAGCTAGGGAGAACAGCAGTGGGGACAGTGGGCAGCCTTGCCTAGTCCCTCTCTTAACTCCAATTGGATCCGAGATGTAAGGTCCTGTATGTACCCTTACATTGGTTTGTTATATAACAGGTTGACCATGGTGAGAAAAGCTTCCTCAATTCTGTAGCGCAGCAGCACATCAAACATATATCCCCATACTAGAGTATGGAATGCCTTCTCCAGGTCTATTACTAGACAGCTGCAGCAGGTCCACCGATCTACCGAGTACTTTGCCACCCTGAAGAAATGCCGGAAATTGAGCAAAGAATTCTAGGCCGGTACAAATCCATTTTGGTCAGCGTGCACTAGAAATGGGACCAGGGACGCCAGCCGGTCGGCCAATAGTTTCATGAATATTTTGTAGTCTGTATTTAGTAAGGCAAAGGGGCGGTACAAGCCCAGGTCTTTTGGGTCTGTGTCAGGTTTGGGAAGCGAGATTTCGGGAGGGAGAGCTGCTCCAGGGCAGCACCATATAGGTCATGCAACATTCTGCGGGTCCACCTATCCCACTTCTTTTGTTAATTGTTTGTGCATGTTCTATGTGAGACCCATACTATGCCCCCTAATGGTTACCTTAAATGCTTCCCATTCAAGAAGTGTGTTACGAATGGAGCCTGCATTGACACCGAAGTATTCCATCGTGGCTGTTCCCAGAGAGGTCCGAAATGTCTGGTCCTCCAGTGCTGCAGGCTGAAGGCACTAGGTAGGGACCGGTAGGGGACCTACATTCCGCATAAGTTACATTTGTTGGGGTTATGGTTGGAGTGCGTGCGCCATGGGTAGTCAGCTTGTTTGATAATGGGCAGTAGTGATGAGACTATGTGGTCTAGCCTGACATACAGATTGTATGTGCAAGAGTAAAACAAGTATTTACATGTAGTAGGGTTACGAGCTCACCACACATCAGTTAGTGACCAGTAGGTAGCCAGGTACTCAAAGCATGAGCATTCGATGAAGGAGTTGTGCGTGTCCGAGGGGGAAGTGAGCAGTCCAGCGCAGTGTCCAGCACAGAGTTAAAGTCTCCACCCAATAACCAGGGATTCCACTCCAAGGGCCCAGGGTGCTTGTGAGAAGATAGAGGAATGCTGTCAGCTCAGTGTTCGGTGCATATACGGAACCTATCAGGATAGTTGAACAAAAAATGTCTACCTCCCTCATCTACTTTTACCTCTTCCATTTCGAAGGGGGTCCCCACCTTGATCCATATCAGTGCCCCTCAGGCCTGAGAGAAGGAGTTGCTGCTAAACACCTGGCCTCACCAAAGTCGACGCAGGCATGTTGCATCTATTTGTGTTAGGTGAGTTTCCTGTACGAGTGCTATACTGGTTGCTCTGAGCTGTAGGGACGAATATATGGAATGCCGTCTTGCTGTTGTATGTATGTGCCTCACTTTCAAGGTAATGATGTTAGCTTGCATCATGACGTGAGCTTATGAGTGTGTTCGTTAATCGCGGACAGCATGTGGCCTGGCTCATTGCGACTAAAAGAGAAATTGCTTGTGTAGGGTTTGGATGTTGGCTTCTCTTTTTGCGGGTGTGGAGAAAAAAGAAAAGTGGGCATTCAGCACTACAACATGTGCAACTTCACTAGAGTGGACCCAGAACAAAGGCCCTCCCAAACCACAACATTGCATCAGGTATCATGGTGGGCACCGCTAGCTGGGGGTCATGTGTCTGGTGGTGTAATCGCTTACGTGCCCCTTTTTTGCCATAATAAGAGGGTCATGAACCAACAGGTGCATAGTAGGTGGCACCATCAGGTCTCTTGCAGCATGTATGTCCTCTCTGGTGCCTTCCCCGGTGGGGTCCAGTTCCGCAACCTGACCTCTGCCAGGATGGCAAGGATGTTAAGTGTGGTCCATACAAGTTCTGCATCTAGATTCATGGGTCTGCATCTGATCAGTTACTGGCCAGAAGCTATTCATATGATAAATGAGGTTTTCGGTGTCACCACTGACTGGGAGGGTTTGCGATTCAGGCCCCTCAGGCCATCAGTGAACAGATTATTCTTCATTCATAGATTTGACCGACCCAGTTTTTTGATCTGATCCACATGTCTCGTCACTGAGTGTCGCTGCCTAAGGAGCTTCACGTTGATCAGCATTATTTGCTCAAGATCAGGGGCAGTCCTGAGTGCGGCCAGCTGAGTTGCTCCTTTGGTCTTTCCTCTTCTGCATTTACCCCTGCTCGGTGCGGTTTCGCCTGTGGATCTGAGGACGCGTGTCTGTTTGCCAATGCCTGGCCTTCCAGCCAGTCCCCGGCATCAGATGAAGAATCAAAGATGTGTTTGGAGCCTTTTGCCACTGGCGCCACTTCACTGCCTGGAAGGAGCTCCTTCACTTTTGCACTTGAGCCGTGTAGTCAGAGAACAGCATTATGTGGGCATTCTGTACTGTTATTGTTGGCAGTTTGCGGGTTGCCCTTAGAACAGTATCTCTGTCTATGTAGTTCAAGAGTGTGATCAGCAGCAGCCTGGGATGAGTGCCCGGAGGCGGTCAATGGGCTGGAACCCTATGTGCACGTTCCACTACAAATTGGGGGAACAGAGCATTTTCGGGTAGCAGCTCCTGTAACCATTTCTCTGCATAGGCCACCTCATCTTGGCCTTCCTCGCCCTCTGGCAGGCCCATCACTTGTATGTTGTTGCGGCGTGATTGTCCTTTGATGTCCTTCAGTCTTTCCTCTAGGAAGCACTCTCTGTCCAGTATGCTCTGCAGTGTGGTGGTATTTGAATGTGTGACCGGGCTGTGCTCAGCTAGTATGAGTTCATTGGCTTGCACTTTCTCATTCAGTTTGTGATGGTCTACACGCAGAATGGAGTTGATCCTTTCATTTGTGCACCACTGAGCTTTATTTGTCGTTTAGTGGCCAAAGTCTTTCCATTGGTGTTTTTCCACTCCATGAGATCAGTGGAAACTGGTCACTGTGATGTCCCACATATACACCCCAAGCACCAATCCCAAACAACAGTAGTTTCCTGATAGTGGTGCACACTGCTCAGACCTCACTCAAGAAGTGGCCTCTCTTCTCTGTGGGGTGGCTCACCTCCACATCACCCACGTTTGTATATATTAGAATTGACTGACACCCCCCCCTCCCTATGACCCTTCCCAAGCCACCCCGAAGGTGGCAGTTGTTCCCGTCGGCAGTTCACATGCCGTTGTCCTAGCTGCATGACCTGACGATTATATTGGGAGAGAAGGGAACGATGCATAGTCACACTTGGGGAGACAGGGCCGACCCCGAACGGGATGGGATATATAGACACTACCGCGATGATATGCATATGGGTCTGTCAGCACTCCTGTGGGAGACATGTTCTTCTGGTCATAACAGGAGGATTCAATGACTAATGGACTACGGTACCCACCCACTGCAGGCTGCACAAAGGTTCATGATGATGTGCTAAACTGATTAACCTTTATACCTGTGAAAGTTCAATGTGGTAAAATGCATGCAAAACCCTAATAAAAAAATTTCAATTAAAAAAATTAGAATTGACTGACACCTTCCCAGTGCAAATATGCAAATAGTAATCATTGTATGCTAAGTCACATAATACATTAGCAATGTGTGGGCATGTTTGGCAGCATGCCTTAATGTAAAAGAACAAAAACTAAAGTGATCTTTCACTGACATGACAGCTCACATACATATCTCCACTACTTTGTAGTTGCAATAACAAGGCAACAAGAAAACTATAATCACCAGATGTGTGTGTATTTTTAATATATTTAAAGGTGTTTACATGTTGTATTAGGTATTCCATAGGTATTAGGTATTGTGCATTATCAGATTATAGGTTCATTATTTGTTGTGATGTTTTGAATTATCAGATGTAATAGCTCTTTTTATTGCACTTTCAAAGATGGGGTTTGTTCATAAGGTTTGACGTTGTACAGTTAATTGTCACAACTATTTAAACATTTATACAAATAAATCACTGATTGTGTTGCAGCCATCGAATTTACCACTAAGCAAATTAACATGTGTCCTTTAATAGGATTTCATTTTCAATTATAAACATGCCACACACACCTTAAGGTAATTTATGCATTTTGCAATAAAAGAGAGTGTGTGGGATACATGTTATTCAGTAGGCTGCGTATGATGTTTTGAAAACTAAAAAAAGGTTGCTGTGTACAAATTGGCCTGATGAAACCAATAGTGAATTTATTGTTTTAATAGGTTCCAAATTTGTCTGTCAACTTTTCCTGCTGTTATGTACATTGCTGAATGTATACCACTGTGCTATTTTGCACATTGGGATATGGATATAGGGCATGGACAAGGGTGCTACAAATTCACATATTTGATTTGTAGAGGGCTTCATTTCAAGGGAAAACATTCAACGTCTATTAGTTACTTGAATGTGGCTTTGCAGTATAGTTAGTTTATGTGATTAACTCTATACAAGTAGTGCTAACAGTAAGTCATGATTTATCAAGGTTGAAAGGTCAAGGAAGGTATCTAGTTTTCATTGTGGCATGGAATGGTGCAGTACACTTCCTTAAATGAGATATGAAACAAGGCAAAGGGACATTCGGTGTATGCGCATGTGAAGATTTTTTGGGTGGGGTAGATTGTTCAGAGTTTCCCAAATACTTTTTTAAGGCATTATACAGGGTGACATTAACACCTTTTTGACCTTCTGTGTGCCTTTTTCACCGGCGTGTTAATTATGGACATGTATTCACATTTACAATACGTATGTGTAAGTAGTTGTTTTTGAAAACCTGATTTTAAACTATTGGTTTTTGCACAGCAGCTGCCAGTCAGTCCACAACATGTCCAAGATGCATTCTCAGGGCTTGCAGCCGCATTTGCTTCTATTAATTGTTTGGCTAAATGTTTTTTTTCCTCAATTCCAGATATGGCATATTGTTTGCCATGGATTTACCCGAAAGCACCAAATTCTAACTGTGCTAGACCGTAGTAGATTTTTTTTTTTGCAGGTCTATCTGCCAATTTTCCTTGCTACAATCATCAACGATGGGGTATAAGTGTGGTGGAGATGCCTGATGAAGCATAGATGTCTGCCCATCAATGCTCCATATTCTCAAAACAGTGGATAGTACGTTATGAAGAAGGATAGAATATGTGTCGTTTTTTTATTGTTCCTTCGCACCCGCCAAAAACTTTCCATTATAGTGTTCCTTTTGACCCAGGTTAAGTTACCCCCTTGATCAACCATACATGTGACATTTTTTTTGCATGTTGTCTGTCTGTAAAGGAAACAAAAGGGTGATCGGGTCAGGCTGTTGGGAGTAAACTGGTAAGACCACAATATATCTTTATTGCTGTTTCTGCTCGTGCACTTGTGATTCATGCCATTTGAATGCATTCCTCAATCATTTGATTCACTTGCTCTTCAAGTACATCCACTCTAGGATGGCCTGATGGGGTTTCAGGATGATAAATAGACCACTTTTGCAGGAATACTGCACAATCTGAAGCCAACTGTACCCCATTGCCCATAACAAGGATGGTAAGCATATGCTCATTGAGGAAAACATCTGTCAAGAAATAATTAAACATTCTAAAAATTATGTTATGCACTATTCTGGTTTCAGTCCAGTGCAAATGGGATGCATGGTAAGAATATTGTTTCAAAAATATGGAGTTGGATGTATATTATGTCCGAAATATCATCAATAAAAAATATAGAGAAAGATAATGTTGAAGGTACGAATCTTATTTTTTATGTCTATAATATTGTTAAAAAAAATATTTAACATAATATTGTTTTATTTTATGACTGTTATATTAAATATTGTTTTCTTAACTAATTTGTAGCACGTATTAAAGTAATTTTATGTGATAGTGTTAGTAACATAATTGTTTAAACATTTTCAGTATACTTTGTAATTTTAATCTGCAATTAATGTTTTACAATTATTTAGCAACTTATAATTGAATAGCGGTTTGTTAGGTTTGTAGGGTAACAGCTTGGGAGATTATTGCACCAATAAATTATTGTTTATTATTTTAAATAGCTTTTATATTAGTTAAATATTCAATTGGCAATTCATTATGTTGGCGTCCTAACAGTAAATCTAACCCTTTCAAAGGCCAACACGTTTCCTGCTTTTGCTTATGTTGAAGTAGGAATAGTAAATCAAACCCTTACAAAGTCCAACATGTTTCTTACTTTTGCTTAAACTGGGGTTTAAATAGTCAATCTGCCTCATTTGAAGACCAATACTTTTGTTAAGGCTGTTTATTTTTTATGTTATTTTTTAAATATTTGTATTTTTTCTTTCATGTTTATATTATTTAAAAAAATATTTTTATTTAAGTGCTATTTATTTTTATATTAATTCTATTTTTATCTAAGTGTGATATATGTTTCTTAATATATATTTGTTAATTGTAACTATTACATTATTGTTACTATTATCAACTATTATTACATTAGTTCCCAAAAAATTAAATATAGTTTTTATATTTGTAAACCATCGTTCTATATATCTATCTATCTCAACAGGTGTTGTGTGTACATTTAGATTCTGTATATAGGTTTCCCGATTTATGCCCTTATATAGGTACAATTCATATTGCCCTTATTTAGGCATAGAAATTCCAGCCCTTATTTAGGCATTGTCCATGCTAACCAAATACAGGTATGGTCTCCTACATCCGTCAATCCAAGTCACAGCGAGTTCTTGGAAAACCAGACTCTTAAGCCTTTAGGAATTTCCCTTACTTGGATATTGATTTCTCCAAGAACTCATTTATTATGCATGAACAATATATTCCTTAGGGGTTCATTCATGACGTTCCGATGCCCGACTTTTATGTCAATACAGGCATTCCTAAACAACTTCAAGGTATAAAAATACCTGCACTTGCCCTGGCAAACCACGGTTCCGGTATGGTCCAGTTTGACTGCCTACTTGCGGTTCGCCACAGCAAGTTCGGAAGGAGATCGAGTTCCCGCCTGATGCACTGACCAGACGCTGTCATCCTCCTTGCAGAGAATCCAGCTCCAGTGTTTCTGACTCCCCTTGCGGGGTGTTAGATATCGAGTCCCGGAAAGAGATTCCAACCTCACACATTCTAAGGTATGGAGCAGACTGGAACTTAGAGAAACTTTTGGCAACTCTTGGCAAAACTAAAACTAATAGCTAGCTATACTTTAGAAAACAGCACCTACATCTTGCCTCGTACTACACTTAGGTTAGGTACACTGGGGTAGAACTATTTAGAAGCATCAGATGAGTATTCACATTTTAGCCTGTGTTATTTATGTATGTATTTTATGAATATATGTCATAGCTACAAACCATGCTATTGCAGTATTATTTTATCTTACTGCTAACTCTGTTCGTATTGTACTTTGCATCCTGTCTTACGAATGTAGCAGTTCATATCTCTTGCATGAGAAATAAGACTGTTCAATAAACCCCTTTATATTGAAACGCCCGTCCCTCTATTTCTGTGCAACTCTGTAGAAACCAAGCATGCGCGATTGACTGAGTGAAACTGTAATCTATTGTTTCCATGGTTCTGAGATTGTTCCGACTCTAAGGGAAACAAAGTTGTCATGTTTATGCGGTTGTCAGAAACAAATCCCTTCTTGTATACTCGAGAAGTTTCTAGTGTCCTCTGAGTTAGCTGGCACACACAAGTAATTACGTTTAATGTACTCGATAGAGACATACTGACCTCAGTCCTATGTCAAAACTATAGTGTTTATTATTCCAATGCGCAGAGCCTATCAGGGATATAGGAACTACACTACACAGGTGCTCCCCTCCCGTTTAGGAATGAACACAATATAACTCCATTGGCTCGTGTATTTGTCAGAAAAATGCCAGGACTCCATCATGCCCCTCCAGTAATAATCTGGAAGGACACTAAGAAGCTTATGGTGGGGAGGTAGCCATGGATCCATGCAATATTCCTTTGTTTTCTGCTGCATCGTTTATTTTAAATGTTTTAGAAATTCATGTATTACGGGACAGCTATGGTGAATCATAGGTTGTCAAAGGGCAATATTATGCAAACATGCACTTTAGTCATGAATAATGGACTAGAGTAAAAATGTATAGATTTTAATGAATTGTGATATTTTTTCGAGTGCCCATGAATGTACAATTACTGCTATAATAGGGGCAAAATAAGAGGGTTGATAGACAAAGTCAAGTCTGTTTCCAGTGTTTATACTAAGATTTTGAATGTTTTCTCTGGGTGATGGGGCACTTTAATCTGAAGAAGGTAGAAATTGCCGAAATGCGTCAGCTATAAACGGTGACTGAAATGTTGTGGGGAGCTGGTGTTTTTCCTCATGAATAGATGAGTCATTGGAATTACAGTGTGTGTATGTTTGTGTGTGTGTGTGTGTATGTATAACCTCAGTGTATCTTTCAAAATCTCCCTATTTAATTTTGTTTGGTCTTTACACCAAACTCTATGCCATAAGAGTGTTGGCTCTACTTTTACTAGGTCAGATATATAGGGGCTCATTAGGATAATGGGCGGATCGCCACCGCCCGTATGGCGGTGGCGATCCGTCTGCCAAAAACCTCCACCCGCTTCTAATTTCCCCCCCAGCACATTACCATGGCGGGGGGACCCGGTAGGCAATCCGCCCAATTGCCTACCGGGCAGAAAAGCAGTTTATATGGTGGCGGTGTCTGGTAGATCGGTCAGACTATCCCTCAGGGGATTCTACCCCTACTAAATAAATCACTGACCCAGGGCAGGGTACCTACTGGCTTTAAACACGCTCTGCTAATCCCTCTAATTAAAAAACCAGGCCTGGACCCTCAGGACTCATCAAATTATCGTCCTATATCCCTGCTGCCGTTCCTATCCAAGATATTGGAGGCTCACGTCTCCAATTGCCTTTCCAACTTTGTGGAAACCACTGGATTTCTGGAGCCAAATCAAGCTGGGTTCCATCCAGGCCATTCGACCGAGACGGTAACCCTGGCAGTCCAGAATACACTTCGGTGTAACGCAGACAGGGATGTCCACCAGGCACTGGTGCTTCTTGACCTGTCTGCTGCATTCGACACGGTCGACCATACTATTTTGGTCGGCCGTGTCGAGCAGGCAGGCCTCAGAGGTGCTGCCCTGAGCTGGGTGGAATCATTCTTGTCCGACCGGACTCAAGCAGTGAGACTGGGCACTTTCACAGCCCCTAGAATTAAGAACGATTGCGGGGTCCCTCAAGGCTCATCCCTGTCCCCCCTTTTATTTAATTTATACTTGCGTCCCCTTTTGTACTCCTTGAGGAAATTCAAAGTGTGGATCTTTAATTACGCAGATGATCTGCAATTGGTTTTCCCCCTGGGGTCGCCGGAAGCTGTCACTGAGTTTAGGGAGGTCATGGCTCATATCCAGAGTTGGATGGGCCTTAACCACCTAAAACTTAACCCAGGCAAGACTGAATTGATCTTGCCTGGGAAGAGCGAACTCAGCTGGGGACCTCAATTTTGGCCTCTGGAGATGGGAAACCCCCCCTCCAATTCCCGCACAGTTAAGAGCCTTGGAGTCACCTTTAGTGAAGACCTCTCCCTGAAAAGTCAGGTAGGGTCAGTTGTTTCCGCTTGCTTCTTTCAGCTGCGCAAGATTAGAAAGATTGCCCATTTCCTAACCCATTCTGCCCTGATACAGGTGACCATCGCCCTTGTGCTGTCTAGGCTGGACTACTCAAATAGTTTATATTTGGGCCTTCCAGCCGGGCAGCTCAAGAGGCTGCAGCTGGTTCAAAATCAGGCGGCCAGGCTGATCTGTGGGCTTCCTAAATGGCAGTCCATCAGGCCAGGCCTGGCAGACCTGCACTGGCTGCCGGTAGCCCAGAGGGCGGCTTTTAAATCCGGCTGCATTATCTTTAGGGCATTACAAAGTAAAGGCCCCAAATTTATCATCAATCTGCTTGCCAGATACACCCCCTCCCGCAACCTCCGCTCTGGTCACAAAAACTTGCTCATGGTGCCGGTTGTTAGGAAACAACGTCAGGGCGGCAGCTCTTTTCATTTTCTTGCTGCCTCCCTCTGGAACTCCTTGCCAGCTTCGTTAAGGTCACACGAGGATATTCTAGCCTTTAGACTAGCCTTTAAGACCTGGCTTTTTAGAGAAGCTTATCCTTAGACGTTCTAAGTTGTCCTCCTGTTGTTGTGTTATGCTCTGAAAACCTCCTACAGCGCCATGAAGCCTACGGGTGTACGTGCGCTTTATAAGCTAAATTTAACATAACATAACATAACATTCATATTAGTATGCAGGCGGGGACATGCCTCTCCATGGCAGCACGGAAAGGCATGCGTTTTTTGCCATTGGGGGCCTGTAGGGGGCCCCCAGGGATTTTGGGGGGTCGGAGGTGAACATGGGCCCTTGCAGTTCCATGCACAACATGGCAGGCACCGCGCGGTGCCCGCCACGTTGTGCATGGAAGTGCACAAAATGCCTTCTTGATATTGTGGCAGGCGGTGCTGAGAGCACCGCCCACCGCAATGTCAAGTATGCAGGATGCGCCCGCCAGTGTGGCAGGCACATCCTAATACCACCAACGGAACCCCTGCACCGATGGCGGGCGGTCCCATTCCCCGAGAGGATGGCGGGCGGACTTTCCTAATGACCCCCATAGTGTAGACCCAGCTCACCAGGACAAATAAATGAGGAGGTCTTGGGGGATACGGATAAAATAATAATTTGTAGATCAACCCGACCACCTCAAGGACCTCCCACTGCCAGTGATGTCTAACTGAATCAAAGGCCGCGGTAAGATCTACAAAAGCCTTTCTTTTTTTGCTCTGGTGTACTTGCCAACCAAAATTGACAAATTCAGACTCTGTTCTATTGTGCCTAAACGAACACGGAAACCATACTGCAGGTCTGACATTATCTGAATATCCTCTGCCCAGTCTTGAAGGCGCTCCAGGATGACCCTCCCAACCACTTTGACCATAGAGTCCAGGAGGGAGATCGGTCTATAACATCCTGGGTCTTGGCGATCACTTTTTTTTATAAATTGGGATTATTATTGACTGCACCCACGTTGATCAGAATTAATGCTGGCATTAATAACCTGAGTTAAGATGGGCCCCCAGAGAGGAACGTTGAATTTAAACATATCGTCAGAAACCCCATCGTGTCCTGGGGTTTGCCACCCAGACTACTAGCCAGGGCCCTACTCACCTCTTCCAAGGTGATTTCCAGATCAATCCCGGTGCCACTACTTAGTGCGCCATCATCAAATTGCCGCCCAGTATTTCCCTGCTCATTGTACACCATTGAGAAGTGGCTAATCCATTTTTCTTCTGCAATTGCTATTTCGACAGAAGGGACCTTCCAGAATGCAGCGGAGTCTTTCTGCTGGGCCGCATTGTGTAGGGAATCCCAGGCTTTGTTTCTCAGTGCTTGCTTTCTTCCTTTTATTGCCCCTCTGTAATCTGATCTAGCTTGCCTAATTTTAGATGGTGATCTCGGTTGTTTATGCAATTCCTTCTTTAAACTAGCATAGGCCCTGGTACATTTTCCATTAAACCACCCGGGAGATGTTGATCTGTTCCTTTGTTGCACTGTTAACAAGTTTTTTACCTCCCTCATAATATCATTAAAGGAATGAACAATAGCAACATTGGATACAGCCTCACCCAGGCAAATATCCAGAGCAGACCGTCAATTCACTATCACATATTTGGTCTGCAGATCCGCATCCGCCTTATCCCATTTTAGTGTATAACCATTAGTGTGTAAGTTGCTATGTTGGTGAGTGAGTGGGTGTGTGATTGGCTATATGGGTGTAGGAGTGTCTCTGGGTGGGTGACTGGGTAGGTGAGCAACTGTAGGGGTAAGTGGGTAGCTGTGTAAATTGCTCAATAGGTGAGTGATTAGGTGTGTGAGTGGCTGTATCAGTGAATGAGTGGCTGTGTGAGTGGTTCTATGGAGTGGTGAGTGGCTGTATGGGTGGCTGAGTGGGTGTATGAGTGGTTGTAAGGGTGAGTGACTGACAGAGTGGGTGCTTGGGTAAGTGAGTTGGTGTGTGAGGGGCTGTATTGGAGAGTGAGTGTCTATGTGAGTGGTTTTATGGGTGAGTGAGCAGGTGTGTAATTGTTTGTATGGATGTGTGAATTGGTATGTATGTGGTTGTATGGGTGTGTCAGTGGGTGTGTGAGTAGTTGTATGGGTGAGTGAATAACTGTGTTGAGAGGCTGTATGGGTGAGTGACTGGATGTGTGACTGACTGTATGGTTGATTAAGTGGGTATGTGAGTAGCTGTATGGGTGAGTGTATGGCTTTGAGAGTTGTTGTATGGGCGAGTGAGTGAGTGGTTATGTGAGTAGCTGTTTGAGTGAGTGTGAGTGATTCTATGCATGAGTGAGTGGGTGCGTGAGTGGTTGTATGGGTCTGTGGATGGGAATGTTAGTGGGTGTGTGAGTGTGTGTGTGAGAGGTTGTATGGTAGTGTGAGTGTAATATCAATGCAGTGTATTGTGGGCAGTGAAAGTTATAGTTAGCTCAGGTAAATATAACTGCTGAATGTTAACGTTTTTTTACAAGTGAAATCTGAGCCTGACTATAAGGTCCTTGTAACTTTGTATTTTTCAGTGAATTTCTAACGTTTTTTAATGGTGAGTGGCTATTTTAGTGTTTGAGTGGGTGTACGATTTGCAGTATGGGTGATTAAGTGGGCGTGTGAGCGGCTATATGGGTGAGTGATTGGGTGTGTGAGTGGCTATATGAATGAGTGAGAGCATGTGTGATTGGCTGTATGGGAGAGTGTTTGATATTGTGTGGCAGTATGGGTGAATAAGTGAGTGTGTGAGTAGCTGTATAGCTGAGTGATGGTGTGATTGGCTGTATTGAGAGTGAATGGGTATGTAAGTGGCTGTATGGATGGGTGAGTAGGCATGTGAGTGATTGTATGAGTGAGTGAGTGTGTAAGTGGCTGCAGGAGAGAGTGAGTGGTTGTATGAGTGGCTGTATGGGTGAGTGAGTGGCTGTGTGAGCGGCTGTATCAGCGAGTGCTAGTGTGAGTGGATGTATGGGTGAGGAAGTGGGTGTGTGAGTGGCTGTTCGGGTGAATGAGTGCTAGTGTGAGTGGCTATATGGATGAGTGAGTGGGTATGTGAGTGGCTGTATGGGCGAGTGAGTGGATGTGTGAGTAGATGTATGACTGGATGAGCAGCTATACGAGTGGGTGTATGGGTGAGGGAGTGACTTGAGTGGCTATATGGGTGAGTGAGTGAGTGAGTGAGGGAGTGAGTGAGTGAGTGAGTGAGTGAGTGAGTGAGTGAGTGAGTGAGTGAGTGAGTGAGTGAGTGAGTGACTATGTGAGTGGTTGTAAGGGTGAGTGAGTGGGTATATACATGAGTGAGAGCATGTGTGAGAAGCTGTATAGGTGAGTGAGTGTTTGTGTGAGTGGCTGTATGGTGAGTGAGTGATTGAATGAGTGGCTGTATGGGTGTTTGAGAGACTGTGAGTGGGTGTATGACTGTATGACTGGCTGTATGGGAGTGTGAGTGGGTGTGTGAGTGAGTAGCTGTATTTGTGAGAGAGTGCATGTGTGTGGCTGGATGGGAGAGTGAGTGGGTGTGTGAGTGGTTGTATGGGTATGTGAGTGGCTGTATGGGTGTTTGAATGGTTGGATGAGAGTGTGAGTGGTTCTGTGAGTAGTTGCATGGATGAGTGAGTGGGTGTATGAGCTGCTTGATTGATGAGCAAGTAGCTGTGTGAATGGCTGTATGAGAGAATGAGTGGTTATATGAGAGGCTGTATGGGTGAGTAGATGTGTGTGTTACTAGTTGTATAGGTAAATGGGTGTGTCAGTGACTGTATGGGTGATTGGGTAGGTGTATGAGTGCATGTACCAATGTGTAACTGGGTATGTGAATAGCTCTATGGGTGTGTGTGTGTAGATGTCTCAGTGGCTGTATCACTCTCTGCTTCAGTGTGTGCCTTAAGAATGTACATTTGTTGAACAACACAGAAATGACTAATTAGTCAATTACATTAGTAATAGATGATGCCATTCATCAGTATAAAAAACATAAATGTCAGTTTGTATTACATTTTACAAAATTACACAATACATTTTCCATTACAATGCATACATTTATATTTTAAACAAAACAGTAGACATTGCTTATGATGTGATAGTATCTTACACTACGTGAAAGCATTAAATTTCCCCTTTTTTTCTGTTCTCATCATTTATACTTGTACACCATAAGTGATGTACTGTATAAAGATTCATCTTTGAACAGTGGGGAAGAAGCAATCATAGATTGTAGAAAAACAACAGAACTGCACAGTATACCACTACAAATAAGCAAAACTATGCATTGTACTTGCTACAATTATTTAATCAATTCTTCTACCTATAGCTACCAAACTAATCTAAACAAACATTTTAAAAATGACTCCTTTAGTATTGACAGTGGTACAATACTACTAATAGATATAAAGGACATGGGAATTAGGGAGACCATTATAAAGACATTAACTGCCCTTGATGATTTCCGAATTTTTAGCCAAATTTTATTCCGAAGAGAAATAGAAAAAAAAACGAAATACTGCTCCCACTGCAATTCCATATTTGTCTTTTCTCTAAGTTCTGGAGAAGTCATAACTTTATGATATATTTGTGATGCAGAAGGAAAGAAAAGTAACGAAGAAGCTATATGAGTGAAGGGAGTGATGGAACATGGTTCATTTGATAAATTAATCTAAACTGAAGAAATAACCGATATGAAGGAATTGTATTTAGCTGAGAATGAGGAAGGGAAGGAGAATCACTGTTGAGCTACAGTGAATGAAAGAGAAGAATCATTCTAAAACAATTGATAAATCCATTTCAAACCATTTATGTACAAAGCTTTCTAAAAAAAACAGTTTTACTATTTAACCTAATGAGTTTATTAGGCCAAATTGATGATTGTAAAAATTGAGTTTTGGAATCATTAGAAAGCATAACAATTGGACACAAAATTTTACCGGCATTCTAAAAACATAAAAAGAGACATAGATAGATGTTTTTGAGAAAAAGAAAGGAATTATCAAAAAGAAAAAAGAGAGATGAAAGAGCGTTCAATATCAATCCAGAGAAGAGCCTGAGTAGGTATATCTTCATTAAGTAAAAATGTAGCTTGTTTGAGGGAAAAGGCCCTATGACATGCAGAAAAAGCTAGAAAACGAACTCTTCCTAAATGCTTGGGGTGTTTAAGTTTCAGAATCGACAAACATTTTTCTTTTTGTGCCAGAGAAAACTAGATAGTAGTGAGTTACTTTTTTTAAATAAAAAGAAGGAATATTGACAGGAATGTTAGACAAAGTAAACAGTATTATGGGGCTGAGAGTACTTTTTAAGGAATCTAACCTACCCCACCAGGATAAAAATAAAGGATTCCATTTATAGGTAAGAGAAGTAATAGAAGAGAGAAGCTGTTTTATATTGGTAGAGACTGTATCTTTAATGGTGAGATTAAACCAAAGACCCAAATATTTGATTTCATCTTGATTCCAATGGAAATTAAAATCAGCATGATTAAGTTTCTCTCGAATTCAACCTATACCCCGGAACAGAGGCAAAATATGAGATTTTTTTAAAGAAAGCTGGTAGCGAGCTTTCAATCAATCAATCAATCAGGTGTTTGTTAAGCGTGACTACTCACCCGTAAGGGTCTCAAGGCGCTTGGGGGTGGGGGGGTCGCAGGTTACAGTCCATCAAGGAGGGAGTCTTTCAAAGAGCCAGGTTTTGAGGTTTCTTTTGAAGATGGGGAGCAATGTTGTCTGTCTGAGGTGGAGCAGAAGGTCGTTCCAGGCTCTGGCCGCGCGGAAGGAGAAGGAGTGGCCTCCTGATCTGGTCTTTCTGGTGCGGGGGACCACGGCGTAGGAGAGCTGGGCTGATCGTAGAGGCCTTTGGGGTGCGTGGAATTTAAGTCGGCTGTTCAGGTATGCTGGTCCGGTGTCGTGGAGGACCTTGTGAGCGTGGGTTAGCATCTTGAAGGTGACTCTAGCTTTGATGGGGAGCCAGTGGAGTGTGCACAGGTGCTGGGAGATGTGGCAGTGTCTTGGCAGGTTGAGGACCAGTCTTGTGGCGGCATTTTGGATGTTCTGAAGCTTGCGGGTGAGGTTTTTGTTTATTCCGGCATAGAGTGGGTTGCCGTAGTCGAGCCTGTTGGTGACCAGGGCATGAATGGCGGTCTTTCTATGTTCAAGAGGGATCCATTTGAAGGTCTTACGTAGGATGCGCAGGGTGTGGAAGCAGAAGGAGGAGACAGAGTTGATCTGGCGGTCTATTTTGAGCTCTGAGTCCAAGATGATTCCCAGGTTGCGTGCGTGGTCTGTGGGGGTGGGCGGGCTTCCGAGGGCGGGGGGCCACCAGGTGTCGTTCCAGGCATCAGGGTTTGGGCCCATGATGAGTACTTCTGTTTTGTTGGTGTTTAGTTGTAGGCAGCTGTTTTTCATCCATTTGGCGACGGCTTCCATGCCTTCTCGAAAGATGTGTTTGGCGGTGTTGGGTTCGTTGGATAGGGAGAGGATGAGTTGGGTGTCGTCTGCGTATGACACAATGTTGAGTCCATAGGTTCTGACAATGGGGGCGAGCGGAGCCATGTAGATGTTGAAGAGCGTAGGGCTGAGGGAGGACCCCTGGGGGACTCCGAATGTGTGGAGTCTGACCAGCTGCATTCTGCCAGAGAGGAAGGAGCAGATCCAGTCGAGGGCCTTGTCTTGGATCCCTGCATCGTGGAGTCTGCGTATTAGGGTGCGGTGAGAGACTGTGTCGAATGCCGCTGAGAGATCGAGGAGGATGAGGGCTGCTGTCTCTCCTTTGTTCAGTAAGGTACAGATGTCGTCTGTTGTGATGAGGAGGGCGGTTTCCGTACTGTATTTTTTTCTGAAGCCGTATTGGGAGGATGTTGTGCCCTTCGATGAATGTGGCGAGTTGGCTGTTGATGGCTTTCTCGATGACTTTCGCTGGGAATGGGAGCAGGGAGAGGGGTCTGTAGTTTTTGAGGTTGGTGGGGTCTGCCGAGGGTTTCTTCAGGAGGGGGTTGATCTCAGCATGTTTCCAGTCATCAGGGAATGAGGCGGTTGCCAGGGAGCAGTTGATGGTTTGGCAGAGCATGGGTGCGATGGTGTCAGCGACTCTGTTGAAAATGTGGTGGGGGCAGGGGTCCATGGGAGCCACGGAGTGGATTGACTTCATCGTCTTCAGTGTGTCTTCAGTGGTGAGGGCTGTCCAGTTGTCGATCGCTGGCTTCAGCATGTCGGAGGTGGTTGGTGAGGGTTCAGTGTGTTGGTTGTCTTCGTCAAAGTTGTCGTAGATGCTCTTGATTTTGTGGTCGAAAAAGGTGCTGAGTTTGTCGCAGAGGTCTTGAGAGGGAGGGATGTCGGTGGAGCTTTGAGGTTGTGACATAAACAAAAGGCAATTATCTGCATTGGCAGAAAGTTTAAATTGCTTGTCGCCATTTTGAAAACCATGAATATCTAGATTAAGTCAAAGTTTGGTTTAAAAAGGTTCTAAAACAAGAATGAATAGAAGTTGAAGTAAAGGGTACCCTATACAGACACCTCTATGCAGGGAGAATTGCGAAGACAAAAGACCATTAACTGTGATAGATGCCTTGGGAAAGAATATAGCAAAGAAACAAAATTAATGAATTTGGTGCCAGAGCCAAACCAAGAGAGAGTAGAGAAAATAAATGGCCAAGCGACTCGATCAAAAGCATTTTCTGCATCTAATGCAATAGCCTCTAAGGGATGTTAATATATTCTGGAATTACTTAAAACATTGAAAATGTCTTGAGTAGTATCCGAGAGATACCTACCTTTAATAAAACCAGACTGTTCCCAACCTATTAATTGAGAAAGTAAAGGATCAAGACAAAGGGCAAGAATCTTAGCAAAAAGTTTATAATAAAAATTAAAAAGAGAGATGGCCCTATAATTTATACACATTATAAGATCTTTGTTTCCTTTGAAAATAAGACAGATTAGTGCATCTTGGAATGAACCACCAGTCCATCTGGAAGATATAATGAGTGAAAGGGGAATGCAATTTGGGAGTTAGAAATTTGGAAAAGTGGATATAGAATTCTATGGTGAAACCAACCGGAACCAATGCCTTTCCTTTCTTAAGAGATCGCATAGCAAAAAGTGTATCTTAAATAGAAATGTCTTTATCTAAAGGAGAAAAATCTATATTTACCGCTGAAGATGATGAAATGGAATTTAAATATTGTGAAATATGCTCTTTAGATGTTAGGGATTCAGAAGTATATAGAGCGCTAAAATAAATAGTAAATTGATTTAAAATATCTTCATTACATGAACAAGAATATTAGATGAGGACAAAACAGAGTCTATCTTGGTACGTTCTTTTTTAATTTTAAGATACTTAGACAATAATTTCTCTGATTTATTTTGCCCCACCATAGTATTTAGCGTTAGATTTAAGTAAATAAGAATTATCAATTTATTTTGAATTTTTATCAAAAGGGTTTGAATTAATTTATTTAAACACTCCTCTGCTTTCAATAAATGATATTGATGTTCTAAATGTTTAATATGATTTAAAAGTTGAAATAGTTTTTTATAAGAAGATTTCCTCTTCTGGGCCACAAAAGAATTAATAAAGTCTCTAGTCGCAGCTTTAAAAGAACCCCACACTGTCTGAAAGGAGATATCAGAAGATTCATTTTCATTGAAGAAATTATTGACAAACTTTTCAAAAGCCTGAGTAGAATTAGTATCAAGAAGGAGGGAATTATTAATCCACCATCTCCTACCCCAGGGATATGTGGAATGATATCCAAGTCCAACTTAACCAGGGCATGGTCAGAAAGGACCATCCCTCGCATTGTAAAATGTGCTCTACTAAAGGCTGAGCAACAAACATACAATCAATTCTAGATTGAGAGGAGTGAACCAGAGAGAAGAATTGATATTCCTCTAACAATTGATTGCAAACTCTCCAGGTGTCAGTTAAACCTTGTTGTTTTATGGTGGACATAAATTGGATATGCAAACACGTTGTTGCAAATTTAGAAGTGGAATGTCTGTCAAGAAAATGATCCACAACCATATTACAACCACCACCAAAAATGAGATAGTCATCAGTAAGGGACATTCATTTAGATAAAATACCGGTCCAAAAGGATTAGTCTTGCTGCGTGGGAGCATATATATTAAAAATTGTAATGGGAATTTTATTAACAGTAATAGAAAGAATAATACGCCTGCCATCAGAATCTGACTCTTAATAAAGAACCTGAATGTCCATACATTAATTACATAATATAGCTACTCCATTACGTTTGCCAGTTCCTGGAGAAGAAAAAATATGACCAACTCATTGTTTTTTGTATTTAACAATTTCTGTTTGAATTACATGAGTCTCTTGCAATAAGACAATATCACTTTTAAGTTTAGAGCAGTGTGTTAACACTCTGCTGTTCACACCCTTAATATTTCAAGAAATAAGTCTTAGAGACATTTATATCTAGGAAACATTTTGAAACAAACTGATCATAAGATACATGGGCAACTAATAACAAACTTGCAATATTCAAGCAAGATTGAAAAGAAAAAGCAATGATAGAAAAGAATGAAAGGATAGTAAGAAGTGAAGTATGAGTGAAAAAAAGAGGATGAAAGTAAAAACTGAGAAACTGTAAAGAAGAAGAGAAAAAACAGGGAAACAGAAGAAAGAGAATCAAGAAGGAAGAAAAAAAGACAAGAAGAAAACATAAAAACAAGAATAAACACGAAATAACAAAAATATACAAAATAATGAAGGTATCATACCTATAGAACACACAAAGATTCAAGTGTGGTGAGACCACATAAGGGAATGACACAACTGAAATTTGATACAGTCGACAAAAGATAAAGAAGCAGACCACATAATAGGGACTTCTATAAATTCTACTGTACACATGGAACATGACTAGGAAACAAAAAGAGGAATAAAACATTATATTACCAGTTACAAAAACAAAAATATAGAATAAACAGTTAGCAAATATTAGAACAATCAAGAACAGGAAAATTAACAATGTAATATATCAATTACATGAAAAAAGAAAAAACATTTGAAGTAAAAGATATCAGATATGATTATATATTAGAAGTGACCATTGTTGTTCCTCTGTAGGTATCAATGAAGTTCTGGAGAACAGAAGTATTCATATGTGGTAGTTTTATTATTATTAGTCACTTTAAGAAGACAAGAGCGGAAAAGTCCAAAATTTTGCATTTAGTGAGTGCAGTGCCGGGCGCATGTCAAGAAATCGTTTCCTTCTGTCTGCTGTGGCTTTTGCAAAATCTTGTGCAAAAAACAAATTAGAAGCAGACCAGGAAATACGACTTTAGCTTTGGCTGCTTTGATAACTGTAAGAAGGTCGAGGTATTCCAAAAAGTATATGATAATTCCTTGGTGTTTGTGGGACTTTGAAGCAATGCGAGAGGGATGGCCAAGTCTATGTGCTTGATGTATGTTTAAAGAACTCAAAGGGGAAAGGTCCAAAATCTGAGGCAAAAATGCTTTGAAGAAGGAAATGGGGCTGAAGGCAAGATGGCGTCCGCTGGGTTGGACACGTTAGCTAACTGCTCCCGGGTGACTACAACCCCCCACGCCATGCTCACGCTGCATGAATACCTTTGAGAGAGGAACCGCAGGGAAGGGCTGTGCGCGATGCTGATTGCCGCGGCCGCACTTTTGGCAAAACTACGCCGCCTACAATATCGCTGTTAGTGGTTGCACGTCCGGAGTTGGAGCTGGCATTTTCCTCCGGCGTCTGCATACTACGGCGGCCGCAGAGGTCTGGATAGAGCCGCATCAAGAATGCCTCTCAAGGCAGCAAGAGGGAGGACTCGCCCTCTGATGGACAACGCTGGAATTTTACGATTAAAAACACATCAAACACAGTGAGTGGCTCTATATCACCAAATAAAGACACTGTTAAAAGGAGGAAAAGGAGGGAAATCAACAGAGAACATTGGAAAGCGCACTATACCGCTATTATTCTCTGCTGGTAAAGCAAAGGATAAGGGGTAAGCTATCCAACCTCCCCAACCTCCTAAATGCATGTCTTCTGTTATGGCATTAGAACTCACCTCAGAACCAGAGCGGAATGAAAGAGCCTGCAATCTGAGCGATGTTGATGCTGTTGATACTGATGACATCAGCGCGGGACCACTCCCTATATCTAGGGCTGCCCAAGTCGGAGAACACGTTGAGGATGTTAACAGGGAGAGAAGGTTTCCCAGCAATCCAGGTGAATCCCCTACTCTGGTACCTCTTGTTGGTCCCGGTTCTAAATCTGGATCCATTAGGGACAATGATACCGGCTTGGCTGTAATTCGGATACAATAGGTGACACTACCATTCTCAAATCTACAATGCAGGATATAGATACTGAGGACTATTTTTTCTCACTATCTGACCAGTCAAACTCCTCGAATGACGACCTTGAGTCTATGTTAGGGGATTCAGCTAGGGCTGGTCTGCAGAATGATGAACGCAGTGGTGGTAGTGTACACCTGGAGGACTCCGGGGATATATCAGATAGCAGCCCACGTACAGTGCGTAAAAAATTACATCTGAAAAGCGGTGCCAAATCAAGGAATGATGGCAATGGAAGCAATGTCCTACAGTGGGACTATTCCTGCTCAACTGATTTAAGCATTGGAAGTGGACATGCCACGGCAGCCGGTACAGAACTATCTACTAAGGCTCCCGAGGATATATCTTTAACACTGATCTATCAAACTATGGTCACTCATAGAGAAGAGGCCCGAGTAGAGAACCAGAGAGTACAGGGCTCATGTCACAAATTACAGAACTCTGTACGGCATGTAGCCAAGACCTGTACAGAGTTCACAACAAGATTTAGTGAAGCAGAAGCAAGAATATCCTCTCTCGAAGACGAACTGGTTGTACAGAAGGCTTTAACCGAATCTCTACGATCCCTAAAAGATTACACACAATGGAAGCTAGCTGACATTGAAAATCACTCTCAAAGGAACAATCTTAGAGTTTTGCAAATTCCAGAGGGGGTCGAAGGTCAAGACCCTCACAAATTTATCATTGATTTATTTACGGAAGCTTTTCCGAGTTGAGCAAATGGTACTGGGCAAGAGAAGTAGAGAGAGCGCATCGCTTCCCATTTAATCCTCGCCCAAGACCCGGCCAATCTTTGGATACACCCAGAGTGATTTTAATCTCTCTTAATAGCTTTTTGGCTAGGGAAGATGTGTATTGTTTGGTAAGCCCTGATAGAAAAAGGGCAGGGAAAGGGTTGGAATTTTTTGTAAAGCCTGACTTTTGGCATTAACGGTGGGAAGGCGCTGGCATTTACATCAGCTTATTGCACCATTTCAGGCCAAAGGAGCGCAAGTCTTTTTGTTAAACCCGGCCAAGCTTAAAGTTATTGTGAAGGATCAAACCCGGTTCTTTTACTCCAAGATATTAGCAAAATAATTTTTACAATCTTTGTGAAATGTTCTTAAATGGGGGGATTTTAGCATGAATTTGGTAGATTGAAAATCTGGGCAAGAATTTAGGTCTCGATTTGTAACTATATCCACTGTTTTTCTGGTTATTTTTTTTTCTCTTCCCTTTTCTCTCTCTCCTCTCTCTCATATGTTGTCTCACCCTATGTGAAAATGTGGTGTTATAATTAAGGATTAGTTGGCATCAGCAACAGGTCTATGGTCTAAGGATGTTTCAAATTTAACATGATCTATATGATGTCTTGTATGGTTCATAGGGTGACGGGCATGGTGTGGGTGCGTTCACCTGGGTGTTGGTAGCTTGGTATCACAGGGACTATTGATCCCAAAGCCTCATGGAAGGGTAGGGGTAGGGCGGGGTGGGGAGGGTTCGGTAGTGAGCAGTGGGGCGTTGGGGGTTCTGGGTGGGGTAAAATAAAGACAATAATCCACAGTATCGATATAATTTTGAGTTTGAGTTTGAGTCTAAGTTTAATTGATTTAATGACTGTTTATAGAGAATTTAATATTGGATCGCCCCTCTATTCATCTAATGGCTAGGTTTGGGTACCGAATATGTTCACTGCATGTATGTGGCCTAAATAGCTATAATAAAAGACAACGGGTAGCCACTGAACTTCGGGTGATCCAACCAGATATGGTTTGTCTACAAGAAACCCATGTACCGTGGGGTAAACGGAAAATTTTAGCGGAAATGGGTTTTGTGCTTCTAGCAGCTTCTCAGCAATCTACATCAACCCGGGGAGTGGCGGTGTTAGCCAAACCTGCTATACACAGCACGGGACGGGTATTGGCTTACAAGCTGGGGCGGTGGCTTATTGTACAATGTTCGATAGGGGAAAATAATTTACGCTTTGTACTGTTTATGTTTCGATGAAGCCATGGTGTTGCAACAACTTAATGTGGAGCTCGCATTATGGCTCACCCCCTTGGTGCTATGTGGAGATTTTAATATCAGCCAAGGAAATTCAGTTGGGCATGCAAAATTACAATGGTAGGAAACCTAGGGTTTTCAAGGCGCTATTTCATTTACTTATGGATCATGGTTTGGTCGATGTATGGGATTATCTATGTCCACTTAATCCTGGCTTTACATTCTATTCCCATCCCCATCAAAAGCTAGTACGACTCGATTATTTTTTTGTTTGCATTATTCACAGAAGCTAAAATACTAGCTTTCCCAAGAATTACATCTGACCATGCACCAGTAGTCATGGATATACCCGCATTAGGTTCTTATGTACATTTATGAATTTTTACTTGTAATAGGAAATTGCTTCTTGAAAAACTCTTTATAGTTCATATTAAGAACTGGATCAAGGTTTTTTTTCAAGATAATCGGCATTCAACCTCCGCTGGAGTCCTATGGGATGCCTTTAATGCCTGTCTTAGAGCGGAGGTCCTGAGTTATGGATTGTACCAGCAAAAGAAAGTTAAGCTCGCAGTGCAGGAATTGTATATTAAGCCTAAGGTTGCGGAAGAAAATTTGGCACAGGGGATTTGGGCCCAGAATTATATTATTGATCTACAGACTAAGGTGGCTAGATGTAGGGCTAACATTAATTTTTATCCTGGAGCAAGGAAATCGCAGCTAAATATCTAGTGTACAAAAAGGAATGCTATGAGTATGGAGAAGCGGTCGGGCACTGCCTGGCTAATAGATTATGCTCTAAGGAAGCCACTTATAGAATTGCCGGTATGAAGAACCAGTCAGGTGATATGGTCTATGATCCCTAGGAAATTGTTCAGATCTTTTTTTAATTCTATGAAAATCTCTATTTGGGAAAAGAGACAGGGTTATATACAGGGGACTCCGCAATACAACAGCTGGTGGAACAAGTCGGTCAGGAGGAGGCAGAGATCTTGGAAAGCCACCGCAAATTTGGAACGAGGCCAACATTGTCATCTTGATGAAAAAAGATAAGCCACCGGATTTGCCAGGGTCATATCGCCCGATCTCTCTCATCAATTGTGATGGAAAGATTTATGCTAAAATCCTGGTGAATAGTTTAGCAAAGGTTATCTCGCCCTTGGTCTCCCCAAAACAACATGGATTTATTCCCGGCCGGGGGACTGTGAATCACATTAGCAGAATTGTTACGCTCTTTGACATTGCAAAGGTCGAGGCTAGGAATTTAGGGCTGATCCTTCTAGACGCCGAGAAGGCGTTCGATCGTGTGGCGTGGGATTTCCTCTGGGGGGTTATGCAGTGGATGGGGCTTGGGCAGGGTTTTATCCAGGCTGTAAAAGTATTTTATCCATCGCCCTTGGCAAGGATCTGTTCTATGGGTCTGGTATCAGACTCTATAACATTTTCAAGAGGCACACGGCAGGGCTGTCCCTGCTCTCCCCTGCTGTTTGCCCTTTATATTAACCCTTTTTTAACAATGTTAGAGAGAAGTACTCAGATTAAACCTTTTCGCATTCTAGACAACCAGTTCCATGTATTCGCATACGTGGATGATATTGCCATTATAACATCTTACCCTCATACTGCTATATCTGAAGTAGAACGCCTAGCATTTGAGTTTGGCGCAGTTTCGGGCTTTATTTTGAACACATATAAAACCCAGATTCTGTGTACTAAACAGATCATGGCCAGCGACCCCAGAGTGGTTAAGGAGGTTACTTATCTGGGAGTCAAGATCCGAGAAAACTTGAAAGATCTTGTCGATATTAATTGGGAGGACATTACTCGCAAAGTGAAGCAATCGCTAGATAGTTGGAAATGTCTACATCTCACTTTGGTGGGTAGAGCTAACATCCTTAAAATGAATATACTCCCGAAGGTGTTGTATTTCTTTAGGTCAGAACCGTTGGAGGTATCCCGCGCCCAGTTACAACATCTGCAAGCACTTTGTGCTAGGTTTTTGTGGGCTCCAGGGAAACCCCGGAGAGCAATGCATCTCATGACTCTTCCAAAAGAGAGGAGGGGTGGTCAGCCCCTGACTTTACTCTCTATTAATATTCTTGTCTTCTATTGAATATGCAGATAATGCTGACTGGAGAAGAAGTCAGCAATTTGGCCGAGGCTCCTTCAATTTATCAGATGGTTTGGGGTTCAGAAGTTAAGAACTGTCAGTTTAAGAAACTGGATAGGAGTTATTACAGAAGAACACGTTTTAAAATTCTAGGGGCTGCATTCAAAGTCTGGAATGTAGTCCTAAAATTATTACAAATTCAGGGATTAAACTTCTATACTCCAACCACGGCCGCAGGAATTTTGCCATCAATATTTCATGATCAAGTCGCTAGTAGTTGGAGGCGGAATGGCACCCCTCAAATTGGGGACTTTTATGAGGCTGGGGGGCTTTATACTACTTTTTCAGATTTAGGGTAAAAAATTTCTCTCCACAAAAATCAGTTTTTTAAATTCTTACAAATACGTGATTTCCTGAGTTAAGTACCCACGGCGATGGTACCACTCAAAACAGTTGAAGCTAATAGGGGTTCTTTATAAAATCCTATTAGCTTCAAGGAGGGATGATTTGGAAAAACATAATTGTAAGTGGGCAGCAAAAGTTGGAGAGCCTGGTGTGTCTATGGAGAAGACTATTGCCATTGCCGGGGAAATTTGTTTATCGGCGAATCTTAAAGCTCAGTGTTTTAAAACCGCATTTAATCTTTATCATACTCCGGCCAAGATGATGAAATGGGGGAGGGGCAATAATGGCAAATGTTTCCGATGCAGCGCGGATAACGCTGATAGTCTCCATATTTTCTATGTCTGTGTTAAACTAGGGCCATATATACAACACATAGAGAAATTCATGACAGAAATGTTGGGGGTTAGGGTCAAAATCTCTGCCTCTATGATGTTGCTGGGGGTTGGTGAGGATCTCGAGCAAGGGAGACCCATGCATAAATGTCGGTTTTGCTTTTCATCGCTTTGGTGGTTGCTCGACTATGTCTAGAGTCTTTTTGGCTCCAGCCGGAAGTACCATCTTTTGAAATGTGGCGAGCCCGGTTCTATAATATATAGAACTTGAAGCAAAGTCTGTATTCTGTGAAAGGTTTAAGGAAACACAAATTAGGTCTATATATATGGAGGGCAATGATTGATCATATGAAATGTTGAAAGATAACCAATCCAAATTAACTTAATTCTTGTTTTGTGGTATAATGGAATTAAATCAATTGGTTTTTTTTGCCATGTTATTTGATTCTGTATGTATTTTATTTATATTTTTGATACTGTGGATAATAAAAAATAATAAAAAAAAGAAGAAGGAAATGGAATCTGAACCTTCTGATCCTTCGGCCAAACCATATTTTGTCTGTTATAATTTTCCATGTCTTCTTCGTGTTTTTTTAAGGATAACACTTTGGCTTGCAATGCATGAATAGTCCTTAATAAATCTTCAAGGTGGTCAACTCTTTAAGAAGTTCCATGGATATTGCCGCATGATATTTAATCAGAGAAGGAAGATCTTTTTTTACTCTTTTGGTTGCGGAAATAGCAGATGTTGAAGCAGGTTTAGAGCATACTTTGGAATTGGAAGTGGATACTGCTGACATATGAGAAGAAGATGCCGAAAGTTCATGACCGTAACCCATATTTTCCTCCATATTATCCAATACAGAGAAAGAGTTAAAAATATCAACTTTGGCAGTAGATTTAACAACTGACAACACAGGAGCATGCAATTTTAGATTTCTGGTTTTCCCCATATGTGGGGTTATCAAAACGGTGGGGTTATCCGATAAGTAAACATTAAATCATGTTGATAGTAGCATAGGATTCCTATAACACATTAGTCAGAACTACTACTAAAAGCACGTTAAATGTATTCGTGAAATGACAATTGTGGCATCAGAAATCTATTTGTCCATTGTAAATAGAGAAACAACAATGCCTTACTGCGAAAAAGTACTTAGCAGGAACATAAATTGTTGTGGAGAACTGAGCCAGATGTAAAGAAAATGGCAGTTAGTAAGTTCAGTCAGGGTGTCTTTCAGGAGCCAAGAAAAGTTCCACAGAAAAGTAGCAGAGCAAGAATATGCAGGGCAGAATATGTTCTTCAAGAAACCGCCACTTTTGTTATTTAATAGAAGGAATGTTCAGCTGTTGCATATAGGAGCTGTTAGACCTGGCATCATTGGCATGAGTCTCTCCTCCATTTTTTTCTGTTTGCCTCCTCTGTTTACGATGTTTTTGCTGGATTATTGCTTTGGGCACTGTGCCACTGCTGATCAGTGCCACGGTGCAAGTGCTCCCTATGTTAAATTGTTATATTGATTGGTGTTACCATGATTGGCTTGGTTGACTTACTGTTCAGACCCTAGTCTAGTGCACTGCGTGTGCCAAGGGCGTGTAAGTTAACTGCTGCTGGTGGGCTTGCAGCACTGGTTGTGCCACCCACAGAAGCAGCGTGCAAAATGGGTCTCAGGCCTGCCACCGCGGCGCCTGCGTGCAGTCCCTGACTGCCATGTCGACTTGGTAAGGAAACCTACTTACCAGTCTCTAAACCTTCACTTTGCCACATTTCAGACACCTCTATGGTAGGCCCTAGGGCAGGGTGCATTGTTGGTAAAAGGTAGGTCATGCCCTGATGTGTGAGGCATGACCTAATAGTGAATTACAGCCATTTTCGTTTTTCACTATTGAAGGGCTACCTGCCTCCAATAGGCCAGACTGGGCAGACTGATTATTAACTCCATTATAATCTATCTGACTCAGGGAGCATGGTAGCAAGTCGAGTTTAGTATCCCTGAACTCAGAATTTAATAACACACCCTTTAGGATGGATGGTTTTTAAATTCTATGTTTGAAAATAGCACTTTTAGAAAGTGGCTATTTTCTTGTCCAACTATCTACCGGTCTCTGCTGGTTTGGTGTGTGTGTCAGGGGCTGGGTGGCTCCAGAGGTCTGAGTGAGTCAGTGTGGGGTGAATGGGGCGTTTACACGTAGAGTGAGGGAAGAGTAGCCTGCCCTGCCTGACACAATACTGGCTCCGCCTCCTGCTGGGCGGCTGAGGACTCTGCCCTGCTCAGTGAATAGGCCAGGTGCCTCTGCCTGGCAACACCCACAACAAACCTGAGATGGTGGGAATCTCCCTGCTTGGACAAAGGGAACAAAGGGAAAAAGGGGTATAAGAGACGGACCCCTGAACCAAGAACTCAGATCACTTCTGACAAGGAAACCTGTACCAAGGACAAGAAGCCTGCTGATCTAAGGACTTGCCTCCCCTTTCTGCCAGAGTGCTGTTTTGCTGTGGAGGAACCTGAAAGCTGCTTCTTTATTTTTGCCAAGGAACAAGGAGAGAGGAACTTGGTGTGTACTCTCTGAACACTTGCTAGGAAATCTCCAAGGACTGGAAGAGTGCCAGTCTCCTGCTGAAGTCACAGGGCCAAAAGACTTCACCATTTGCTGAATTGCTGGAAAGTGTTGTTTCCAGTACACAAGGGGAAATCTGCAGTCTCGACGCCAGCAGCAACGCCAGTGAGCAGTGGGTATCGGCCCCGGCTCCAAGTGACCCCGTCTCGACGCCGGTATCGACGCCAGTGAGGAGTGAGTATCGGCTCTGCCTCCAAGCGACCCCGTCCCGACGCCGCTGCTGATCGCATCGACTCGACGCCCGTCTCGACGCCGTGAGCGCTGCTCCGGCCCGACATCCCTCGACGCCGCTGCGGATTGACCCGACTCCGAGGCACGATCGACGCCGACCTCGACGCCGACATCTCGACGCCGTGGATCATCGTTTTCTTCGTTTCTCAAGGTACTGTACTTGTGGGGTCTGTTGCAACCCCAGGCTCGACGTAGCGCTCCTCGCGGTCGACGCCGAACCTTGGGAATCTTGTAGACTCGACGTCGTGTGACTCCTGTGGGGGTTACATTGTTGCCAAAGAACTGTGCTCAGAAGAATACTTTGCTAAAGAACTATTTGCCAAGAAGAAGCCTTACTTGAACTATTATTTTTCCTTCCAAAGAGTATTTATTAAGACTGTGGTATATTTTTGTCGTTATTTGGTCTTGTGCTAAACCTTATATAAAGATCCTATTTTTATAATAACTTCGGTGTCGTGTCCATCTGTAGTGTATTCACTTTATTACTGTATGTGGTCATAAATGCTTAACACACTGCCTCTGAGATAAGCCTGTCTGCTCTGCCAAGCTACCAAGGGGGTAGCAGGGGTTATCTGAGTGTGTAATCCCCTTTCCCTGACTAGAGTTGGTTGGTCCCTATTTGTCAGAAGTGTATACCTCTGCCAACTAGAGACCGCCGGTTCTAAAATTGGTGGTCAGCGGTGAGGATTTGAACTTTGCATTTATGACTCATGTGCAGTGATTAGTGTACGCTACATAGTGAAAGCAGACCATAACGCAGCCACAGTCTGTTTGGTAGGATTGCCTATTTTTGTTCTCCGCTTTCCTGGAGCTTATTTTCTTAAACACTGCCAGTTTTGACCATGGAGAATGCCGGAGCTGCTACACCTGTGGAGAATGTTGTGGGGGAATTCGATAAGGAGAAGATAGATTCCTACACGCTAAAAGATCTAAAAGGTTTTTGCAAGCAGTTTAAAGTTCCTACCACAGGTGTCTCAAAGAAAGAGGGCTTCCTCAAAGCGCTGAAGGCCTGGTTAGAGGCCAGAAATCCCTCTGATCCGGTGGTGGTACCGGAAGAGGAAGAAGAAGAGGAAGAGGAAGAGCCCACAGGTGGGCCAGTGTCATCTCCAGGCAGTAGTGCGTCCTCTAGGAGCCTTTCCCCCGAAGAATTAGAAGACAGGGAGAAGGAGAGGGGGTACAAGTTAGAAATGGCGAAACTTAAATTAGGAGGGCAGTTGGAATTAGAGAATGCAAGAAGCAAGAGAGAAGCTGAAATGGAGAGCAAAAGATTAGATTTTGAGAGAGAGAAATTAGCGTTTGAACGTGAGAAGATGGTGAGGGAGATGGAGCTTAAAACTAAGAGTTTAGAGTTGAATCCCTCTGGTGGCAGCACTCCATCTGTGCCTGCAGAAAGTAGGTTTTATTTTCCTAAAGATGTGATCAAGGATTACAGTAAGAATGAAGATATTAGCCAATGGTTTAAAGCGTATGAGTTAGCATTGTTGGCCCACCGGGTCCCTGAGAAGGATTGGGGAACGGGGTTGTGGAGCCGCTTTACAAACGAGGGGAGAGATACCTTGTTGAGCCTTCCTGCTGAGGATAGGATGTCTTATACTCATATGAAAGATGCTTTAATGCTGAGATATGGCTTAACCCCAGAAAAGTACAGACAAACCTTTAGAGAATGTAAGAAGTTGCCTGGTACTACGTGGGTTGAATATGTGTCTTTTTTCTGCAGAACCATGGATGGTTGGATAAAGGGTAGCAAGGTTGATAGTTATGATGCTCTTTATGATTTGTTTGCTTGGGAGCACTTGTCTAATAACTGTTTCCCAGAGCTACGCCAGCACCTTGTTGACAGCAAGCTATCTAACCCTAGAAAACTTGCTGAGGAGGCGGACCGCTGGGTCAGTACCAGGGACCACAAGGGTCCAGTGGGAGACTCAGCCAAGGGTGGGCAGGGTCCCCAGCAGAAGAGTGGGGGGGACAGGGGTAAACAGAGGGAGTTTCAGAAAGGGCCCCAAAGTAGTCCCCAAGGGAACCAAGGGAAGGGTTCCCAGCCTCCCCCTGTAAAGAAGCCAGAGGCCCCGACAGGTAAACCTGTTCACAGAGGCCCCATGACCTGCTATGCCTGTAAGCAGGTGGGACACCGTTATTATGATCCCCAGTGTCCCATGAAGGATTCGAATGCACCGCCGCGTGCACCCCCTCGTCAGGTAGCGAGTGTAGCCCTGGGAGGGGAGGAGATGGGTGCCCCCGGTGGGTGGGGTCCCGCAGAAATGTCCCTGGTCTCTTTAGGAGACGTGGAAATGGTCCCTCCAACCCCTCTGCCTAGTAACACTAAGAAATATAGGCAGTGGGTGACCATTAATGGCCATAGGGTGGAAGCTCTCAGAGACACCGGAGCGAGTGTGACAGCTGTCAAGTGTCACTTGGTGTCCAGAGAGCAGGTGGTCCCTCATGCATTCTACCCCGTTGTAGCTGCTGACAACTCACAGAGTCAGTGTGAGGTAGCTCAAGTTCCCTTTGAGTGGGGGGGGTCTCAGGTACTCTTCAGGTTGCTGTGAGGCCCGCCATGCCTGTTGATTGTCTCTTGGGCAATGATTTGGAGGACTCCCCTTGGGCTAAGGTGGAGAGAAAAGCGCATCTGGAAATGTTGGGTCTGCCTGAGTGGGTGTGTGCGACCACCCGGTCCATGTCAGTTAGTAAGGGTGTTGATGGGGGCCCGGAGCCTGAAAGTATGGCCCAGGTCCCAACCATGAAGAGAAGAGGCAGGGGGCGCGGGAAACCGTCCCCCATCGTTCCCGCGGTCCAGGAGGGAGCAGACCCTGAGGGGGATGCCCTGGAACCGACAGGAGAACAAGTGGCCGAACTGGGAGACCTGCCCGAGCTGACCCATTGGCAGCAGGATGGTGGTCCCTCCAGGGAGGAATTTTGTGCTGAACAGAAAGTGTGCCCTTCTCTTGTGGGTATGAGGCAGCAGGCCTCAGCCCAAACGACAGGTGATCAGTCAGGATCACATTGGGTCTACTGGGAGAACGACCTCCTGTATAGCGAGCCTAAGGCTGCTGAACCTGGGTCAGCCCGTGTGCTGGTGGTACCCCAGCGCTTCAGAGCCTTCCTACTGGGGTTGGCTCATGACGTTCCGTTAGCTGGACATCTGGGGCAGGACAAGACCTATGACAGGCTTGTCACCCATTTTTATTGGCCCCAGATGAGAAGGGATTCAGATATCCATTGTAGGACATGTCAAACTTGCCAGGCAAGTGGGAAAAGTGGGCGGAAGCAGAAGGCTCCCCTCCAACCTTTTCCCGTCGTCAGTACCCCCTTTGAGCGAGTGGGAATTGACATTGTGGGGCCACTGGACCCCAAGACAGCCATGGGCAACAGGTTTATCCTGGTCTTGGTGGACCATGCCACCCGGTACCCGGAAGCCATCCCTCTCCGAACAGTGACGGCCCCCGTGGTGGGACGGGCACTGATGGGTGTTTTCTCCCGCATGGGGTTCCCCCGAGAGGTGGTGTCAGACCGGGGCACCAACTTCATTTCGAATTATATGAAGTCTCTGTGGAAGGAGTGTGGGGTAACCTACAAGTTTACCACTCCTTACCACCCTCAGGGTAATGGGCTGGTTGAGAGATTCAACCGGACCCTAAAAGGCATGATCATGGGTCTTGAAGAACCAATGAGGCGTAAATGGGACGTCCTCTTGCCATGCCTGCTGTTTGCTTACCGTGAGGTGCCACAGAAGTCTCTAGGGTTCAGCCCCTTTGAGCTTTTGTATGGTCACCCGGTAAGAGGACCTTTGAGTCTGGTCAAAGAAGGCTGGGAGCAATCTCCCAGGAAACCTCCCCAGGATGTATATAGTTACATGCTGGCCTTTAGGAACCAGACTCGGCGCTTCAGAGATCTTGCTCAGGCAAATCTGGAGGCCAGCCAGGAAGAGATGAAGCGGTGGTACGATCAGAATGCCACTCTGGTTGAGCTTCAACCTGGTCAGAAAGTTTGGGTCATGGCCCCTGTGGAACCTTGTGCGCTCAAGGACAGGTGGACTGGACCATTTGAGGTTGTGGAGAAGAAGAGCGATGTCACCTACTTGGTGGACTTGAAATCTCCCAGGAACCCCTTAAGGGTCCTGCATGTCAACCGGTTAAAGCCCCACTTAGAAAGGTCCGAAGTGGGCATGCTCCTTGCCACAGATGCTGGGATGGAGGAGGAGAGTGAGCCTCTTCCTGACCTCCTGTGTGCAAAAGAAAAAGATGGGTCAGTGGATGGTGTTGTCCTCTCTGACACACTGACCCCTGAGCAGCAGCAAGATTGTCGCCACCTGTTGGTGCAATTCCCTGATCTGTTCTCCTTAATCCCTGGTGTCACTCAGTGGTGTGTCCATGATGTGGACACCGGGGACAGCACTCCTGTGAGGCACAAGGCCTACAGGGTGACTGACAAGGTCAGAGCATACATCAAGGAGGAGGTCTCCAAGATGTTTGCCTTAGGGGTGGTTGAGTCCTCTAGCAGTCCTTGGGCCAGCCCAGTGGTCTTGGTCCCAAAGGCTGCAGCGCCTGGTGCTTCACCAGAACTTCGGTTCTGTGTGGATTACCGAGGACTCAATTCGGTCACCAAGACTGACGCGCACCCCATCCCCAGAGCTGATGAGCTCATTGATCGGTTGGGGGCTGCCCGGTACCTTAGTACGTTTGATCTAACGTCTGGGTACTGGCAGATCGCCTTGACTGATGGGGCAAAAGAGAGGTCTGCATTCTCCACACCAGATGGGCACTACCAGTTCCGTGTGATGCCCTTTGGGATGAAGAATGCCCCTGCCACATTCCAGAGGTTGGTTAACCAGGTATTGGCCGGGCTGGAAGATTTCAGCGCCGCCTACCTGGACGATATAGCAGTGTTCAGCGCCAGCTGGGAGGAACACTTGCGCCACCTCCAGGAAGTGTTGTTGGCCCTGCGCAGAGCAGGCCTCACAATCAAGGCTAGTAAGTGCCAGATTGGGCAGGGTTCCGTGGTGTACTTGGGGCACCAAGTAGGGAGCGGCAAGGTGGCCCCCCTGCAACCCAAGATAGATACCATCCTGGCTTGGGAACCGCCCAAAACCCAGACTCAGGTGAGAGCCTTCTTGGGTCTCACGGGTTACTACAGGAGGTTTGTCAAGGGGTATGGCAACATTGTGCACCCCTTGACCTCGCTGACTTCCAGGAAGCAGCCGAGACTTGTGATCTGGACTGACGCCTGTCAGAAAGCCTTTGACACCCTGAAAACTGCAATGTGTACAGCACCGGTCCTCCAGGCACCCGACTTTTCAAAAGAATTCATTGTCCAGACGGACGCTTCAGAGCATGGTGTGGGGGCTGTTCTAGCACAGATGAATGAGGAGGGCCGAGACTTACCTGTAGCCTTCATCAGCCGGAGGTTACTTCCCAGGGAACAAAGGTGGAGTGCGATAGAGCGTGAGGCATTTGCTGTGGTCTGGGCGCTGAAGAAGCTAAGACCCTACTTGTTTGGGTCTCACTTCCGGGTTCAGACAGACCACAGGCCCCTCAGATGGTTAATGCAGATGAGGGGTGAGAACCCAAAGCTGTTGAGGTGGTCCATTTCCCTACAGGGGATGGACTTTACGGTGGAACACCGCCCTGGTACAGATCACGCCAATGCTGATGGTCTGTCCAGATTTTTCCGCCTTAGTGATGAGGACTCCCTGGGTGAAGGGTAGTTCTCCCCACATTTCAGCTGGAGGGGACACGTGTTAGACCTGGCATCATTGGCATGAGTCTCTCCTCCATTTTTTTCTGTTTGCCTCCTCTGTTTACGATGTTTTTGCTGGATTATTGCTTTGGGCACTGTGCCACTGCTGATCAGTGCCACGGTGCAAGTGCTCCCTATGTTAAATTGTTATATTGATTGGTGTTACCATGATTGGCTTGGTTGACTTACTGTTCAGACCCTAGTCTAGTGCACTGCGTGTGCCAAGGGCGTGTAAGTTAACTGCTGCTGGTGGGCTTGCAGCACTGGTTGTGCCACCCACAGAAGCAGCGTGCAAAATGGGTCTCAGGCCTGCCACCGCGGCGCCTGCGTGCAGTCCCTGACTGCCATGTCGACTTGGTAAGGAAACCTACTTACCAGTCTCTAAACCTTCACTTTGCCACATTTCAGACACCTCTATGGTAGGCCCTAGGGCAGGGTGCATTGTTGGTAAAAGGTAGGTCATGCCCTGATGTGTGAGGCATGACCTAATAGTGAATTACAGCCATTTTCGTTTTTCACTATTGAAGGGCTACCTGCCTCCAATAGGCCAGACTGGGCAGACTGATTATTAACTCCATTATAATCTATCTGACTCAGGGAGCATGGTAGCAAGTCGAGTTTAGTATCCCTGAACTCAGAATTTAATAACACACCCTTTAGGATGGATGGTTTTTAAATTCTATGTTTGAAAATAGCACTTTTAGAAAGTGGCTATTTTCTTGTCCAACTATCTACCGGTCTCTGCTGGTTTGGTGTGTGTGTCAGGGGCTGGGTGGCTCCAGAGGTCTGAGTGAGTCAGTGTGGGGTGAATGGGGCGTTTACACGTAGAGTGAGGGAAGAGTAGCCTGCCCTGCCTGACACAATACTGGCTCCGCCTCCTGCTGGGCGGCTGAGGACTCTGCCCTGCTCAGTGAATAGGCCAGGTGCCTCTGCCTGGCAACACCCACAACAAACCTGAGATGGTGGGAATCTCCCTGCTTGGACAAAGGGAACAAAGGGAAAAAGGGGTATAAGAGACGGACCCCTGAACCAAGAACTCAGATCACTTCTGACAAGGAAACCTGTACCAAGGACAAGAAGCCTGCTGATCTAAGGACTTGCCTCCCCTTTCTGCCAGAGTGCTGTTTTGCTGTGGAGGAACCTGAAAGCTGCTTCTTTATTTTTGCCAAGGAACAAGGAGAGAGGAACTTGGTGTGTACTCTCTGAACACTTGCTAGGAAATCTCCAAGGACTGGAAGAGTGCCAGTCTCCTGCTGAAGTCACAGGGCCAAAAGACTTCACCATTTGCTGAATTGCTGGAAAGTGTTGTTTCCAGTACACAAGGGGAAATCTGCAGTCTCGACGCCAGCAGCAACGCCAGTGAGCAGTGGGTATCGGCCCCGGCTCCAAGTGACCCCGTCTCGACGCCGGTATCGACGCCAGTGAGGAGTGAGTATCGGCTCTGCCTCCAAGCGACCCCGTCCCGACGCCGCTGCTGATCGCATCGACTCGACGCCCGTCTCGACGCCGTGAGCGCTGCTCCGGCCCGACATCCCTCGACGCCGCTGCGGATTGACCCGACTCCGAGGCACGATCGACGCCGACCTCGACGCCGACATCTCGACGCCGTGGATCATCGTTTTCTTCGTTTCTCAAGGTACTGTACTTGTGGGGTCTGTTGCAACCCCAGGCTCGACGTAGCGCTCCTCGCGGTCGACGCCGAACCTTGGGAATCTTGTAGACTCGACGTCGTGTGACTCCTGTGGGGGTTACATTGTTGCCAAAGAACTGTGCTCAGAAGAATACTTTGCTAAAGAACTATTTGCCAAGAAGAAGCCTTACTTGAACTATTATTTTTCCTTCCAAAGAGTATTTATTAAGACTGTGGTATATTTTTGTCGTTATTTGGTCTTGTGCTAAACCTTATATAAAGATCCTATTTTTATAATAACTTCGGTGTCGTGTCCATCTGTAGTGTATTCACTTTATTACTGTATGTGGTCATAAATGCTTAACACACTGCCTCTGAGATAAGCCTGTCTGCTCTGCCAAGCTACCAAGGGGGTAGCAGGGGTTATCTGAGTGTGTAATCCCCTTTCCCTGACTAGAGTTGGTTGGTCCCTATTTGTCAGAAGTGTATACCTCTGCCAACTAGAGACCGCCGGTTCTAACAGGAGCAAATAAGAAGCGCACAGCTACCTCAGGAGGCACAATAGAAAAAAAAGTGGCAGGTACATTCCTTTTTCCAACGCTCTCACCATGTGTCAAACAGGGAAGTACCTCAACGTGACATTATATACTGCCCGCAATACGCCAGTATACATGTTCAAAAGACGCTCCAATGCAGGAATCTGTACACTGGAGGCAGAAAACGGCCTTGTGGCAACATCTGCCTGAGCTCTTTCCGGCGACCACATAGAAACCTCAGCAGAGAGTGGCCATCTCGTGACGGTGTCAAGCAAGGCCCCTGTGAAGTCTGCACTCTAAGTAAACACCTTTGGGAATGAAGCACTTTTTATTCCCCTCTAGCAGAACAAGCATGGGTTGAAATCGGATTTAATCGTAATTTGCAGACCATTAGTTAATTATTGCTAGACTATCTTTGTTCTACATTGAAATATGGCACCAACTGAAAATAAATGTCCAACACCACCACATAATATAGGATTTGGGGGTTTTGATTGTGGGGGATGAGGACCCTTCTCATGCAACAACCACAATCCCTATCAGGGTGAACCACAAAAGTCACTAAATCATCCTATCCGTAATCCTCAGTGGCAGCTGGTGAACTTTCAAAAAAGGTGGGGCATAGATGCCTACAATGGATTGTCCATATTGAGCTAGCCCGAAGTCCCTGAGGTGAATTTGAGAGTTTTCCCCTTCTGCAATAAATTTTAGTTGCAACAAAAACAGATGTCAACCACTTCATTTATGGCAGTTTTTTAAATTATCTAACACCCCAAAGTTGATCTGAGGAGCAATCATTGAAATATACTAAAGGCTCAGGATCCGCAACAGTAAAAACGATATACTTTGTTGGTTTTGTCCACCACAAAATACTACTAACAGAGGTAATTCAATTGCTAGGATAGGACAATGCCTGTATTACAACCTTTTGATATGCCTGTGCTGCGTCAGTAGTGACTGACTGATCTTTGACAGTGCACAAAAAGAAGAGACAGAGCATATTATAAACTGAAGCCAGAATATGCCCTGTGCAGTTAAGACAATAATGGTTCTCTAATTTACAAAATACAGAAGCACAGAGGCATAGTAAAACCACCGTGGGCCCTAATGCTTGCAAGAAAGTTGGCCTCCCTGCCCTGGATTGGCTGTGAAACAGCAACTGATTGGGGTGAAGAAGGTTCCTTACCCTACAGGGCCTTGGTGCAACTGCACCTCTTCCACCATCGGTAGCTACGCCCCTGATGTGAAAGGAGAGCCCTCAAATCTAATCTCAAGTGCTAGCAGTTCCTCTGAATCACAGTTTTTGTCTTTGTGTTCTCGTTTTTGTGGTGGCGTTCTCGTTTTTGTGGTGGCGAGTTCACAAAGAAATAAACAGGATTATCACCAAAGCAAAAAAACTATTTAGCAGACTGTTTTTTCACACCTCTTTTATTATACAGCCTGGATTATTTCACTAGGTTAACAGGCCCTCGCCATCCACTGAGCCCAAGACCTCCCTCTCCACAGACTTTCACATTGCAAGCGCTCAGGCATATAAACATCCATACACTACCAAGCACGCGCACAATGACAGACACACTGACATACATACACAGCCTCCGTCACACAGACAAACACACATGGACATACACACTCATACAAAGTGAAGCTGGTAAAGAAAAAACATACTTGGGCAGGCCTCTTTAGCATGAGCTGGAATGCTCTTTCAGCAGGGCCCGCAATTTCCAAATCACAGAACTTCTGCAAGCAGCTCATCAGAGCAAGGTTCTAGAGCTTCTACCCAATCAGAAGTCAGGATAGGGTTAGAGGTAAGCTTATTTTCTCTATTTTTACTCCTGATAGGGTAAAAGGGCGCATGATTGATGCTCTCTGACATGCTGCACTGAGTGATGCTAGTGCAGCATGTCAGATATGTATGTGACTGTGTTAGGCTGGGCTGTAACAGCCCCCACCTGACACATGTACAATACAACTAGTGGCACCCTTTTCTGCTGCCAAGTGGATATTACAGGTTTTATATGCAAACAATCTGAGATCATTTGTTTTTGTGTAAAAGATGTAACACCGGAAGCAATTAACTGCAGAGCAAGGCAGTGGGACAACGCCCTTGCGCCCCCTATGGAGGAGCTGCTAATGCCCTCTGGTAGCTTGGTGCAAAATAAGCCAGGCTTAACTTAGAATAAATGTGTTTAGTATTTATGAAGTTCACAAACAGTTATAAAGTTGAAACACCACACGAGAAATCCCACACCAATTATTAAATACAAAGGACATTTTAATAAATGAAATGATGCCAGAAAAACTAAAATCTAATCACTGGAACGGAGATATGCAATTTGTTTGAAAGTGTATGTAAGTATAGTGCCTAAAAGCACAATGGTTTCTTGTGGTCATCTAGTTGTGCTAGACTGAGGGAAGTAACAGGTTCAATGATTAAATTCTCTCCTAAATGCTAAAATCCTAATTTTTATTACATTGATTCTGGTGGAACTTAATGGATTAGTTTCATCTAAGCAATTGATACCAATAGCACAGGTAGGCTTTCATCCACCAATTGATCACTCTGTAATTTTGTGGGAAGTTTCCAATGCTCAAGAAAAACCTTTGACGAGGTTAATCAAGAGATATTATGGGCCAAACTAAGGGACTGGAGTATCCCACTTGTCACAATGGAAAGTATAGTTCCCAGGCAACATATAATCACACAAGTACAAATATAGTGCAAGAGATGAGTTCAAAAGGTAAATTATAAAAATAATAATGTTTAATCAAGAGAGCAAATATATTGACCTTTCGTTAAAAAATACATCAAATTTACAACATAAATGAATTGTCTCACATATTCCCCATTTCTGATGGGTGAACCTGAAGATGTCATGAATCCTCTCTGTGACCATACCTGTCCGAAATCTTGAATCACACGAAACCCATTCTGACTGTTAGTGTAAATCATTATCCGAATCTGATCAGCAGCCAAACAGTCACGGGTCAAAGCAATTATTTCAGCTACCTGTGCGGAGTATACTCCCTCTAGACAAGCAGCTTCAACCACCCCAGTGATGGTACACACAATATCTGGTCTCGGTTTGGTGCATAGTTCAGTCACACCAAGACAATCGTGATCCTCACAATCTTCACCATCTGCATTTGGAATGGGCATCAATGTTGCGGGATTCAAAACAGAACACCTCTTTAAAGTCACATTTTCTGCAGCCAGTATAACTTGCTCATAACGAGTCAATCGATTATTTGTGAGGTGCTGTGTTTTGGTCCTCGTCATCAACAATTCAACAGAGTGTGGCACATAAACTGTAAGTGGATGTCCCATAACAATACTCTCACACCTTTCAATGCTGACACCTGTTGCAGCAACGGATTTGAGACATCTGGGCAACGCAGAAGCTACTGGATCTAAAGTAGCTGAAAAGTAAGCAACTGGTCTACGGACACCTCCATGATTCTGAGTCAGAACTAACAATGCACAACCTTCTCTCTCGCAACAGAACAACGTGAAAGCCTTGTTATAATCAGGCATTGCCAAAGCTGGAGCGCGACACATAGCCTCTCTCAGCCTTAAAAACGACATCAAACAGTCGTTGTCCCATGGTCCGGATCACTCACATCTTTGTGCGTCAGCCGCTGTAAAGGCTTCGCTTCAAAGGAGAAGTTGGGAATCCATTGGCGGCAATAGCCTACCATCCCCAAGAACATTCTGACTTCTCTCTGTGTTGTAGGTACAGGCATGTTCATAATTGCCTCAATGCGATCTGGCGACACCTTCCTCTTGCCCTTCTCAATTCTGTGACCCAAATACTGCACTTCACTCAGACAGTACTGCAATTTATTTGGGGACACCTTGTGCCCATTCTCTGCCAAATGATTCAGTAAAGCAACGGTATCAATTCTGCAAGCATCTTCTGTTTCAGAGGCAATGAGCAAGTCATCGATGTATTTCACCAGAACAGAGTGCTGTGGCAATCGAGAATCTCGAGGTTCTTCTTCAAGATGTGATTAAAGATCGATCGACTCTCTGTGTACCCCTGTGGGATACAACACCACGTTAACACACGGTTTTCCAGCCGGAAAGCAAAAAGGAATTGGCTTTCCTCATGGAGTGGAATCGAGAAGAATGCTTGACACAGATCAATCACTGTAAACCACTCAGCCTCACATGGGATCTGAAACGGGATCAAAGATGGATTTGGTACCACCGGACAGCATGGAACAACCATCGTGTTGACCTTTCGCAGGTCCTGCATGATCCTGAATTTTCCACTCGGTTTCTGTAGTTCCATGATAGGTGAATTATATGGGCTACCCATGATCTCCTTCAGAATTCCCTGCTTAATCATAGACTTGATTACAGGTTTGATCCCTGCAATAGTCTCGGGTGACAAATTGTACTGGGGAGTCCTAGGGAAGTCTACGTTCGGTTTGACCTGAATCTTCACTGGCTCCACACCTTTGATCAACCCAATCTCTTCTCCGGTGAAGTCCCATACCTCGGGTGACACAGAATCCCTCAAGTAAAGTGGAAGTTCCTCCACTGTCAGCGCTGGGTACATTTCTATACACACATGCTGATTTGCAACTTTAAAAGTCGCATCATCATCCTTTGTCTGTACTTCAGCTCCCTTCGGTGTACAATAGATGGTGCAATTCAGTTTGCACAACAGATCTCTTCATAACAGGCAAACTGGACTCGAGTCACACACCACAAACTGGTGTCGATCCTGGAAAGTTCCTATTCTCACAGGAATTGGCTCTGTCAATGGACTGGTCATTTTCTTGTTTGCTACTCCAACAACTTGGATCGATTGTCCCGAGAGGGGTAGGTTAGGTACTACTGCTGATCTCACAGTAGACCGGGTAGCACCAGTATCAACCATCTGCTTCTACAAATGGTCCCCTCTGGTCTACCTCCAAGACTGCTCCAAGTGTGCAGTCTTCCTCCCCTCTCAGGCACCGTCATGCCAACGGGTCTAGGCTGAATTCCTCATACCCTTCGAACAAGGGCATCTGTTGATAAGTCCAAGCTCCCTGCTGCACATATTGAACTCTAGGTGGCTGGGGAACTTGTACCTGTGGACTAAAAGTCCCCCCTTTCATCGACCTTGGTCTAGTCACTGTAGGGACTGCTTCTGGTACAGGTACCAGAGCTATCTCTACTTCCTGCTGCACTTGATTTATTAGAATCAAGGGACACTCGCGTTTCCAATGCCCAATCTGGTGACAAAGATGACACGCAGTGGTCTTCTTCAATGTCGCCACATCCATTCCGGTCTTGGGATCAACTGGCTTTGGTCTTCCCTGACCTTGGACATTCTGATTTCCTCCTTGGTTATTTCCCTGTCTCCTTCCTAACGTCCCTCCGCTAGGCTGGGCTTGAGCCGTGTGCATCTGAACAAGCATCAATTTGTCCTTCAACTTCCTGTGCTTCGATTCTATCTCATCACTGTAGGATCTGGCATACCGCAAGATCTCAGCCACTGGCTTGTTCTGCCAGCAAATAAGATGTTGCTGTATCATGAGACTAACCTCTGGTCTCAATCCCAACACAAACTTCGAAACAAACTGTCCCATGTCTTTTGTATCTAAGGCATCTAATCCGCTGTACTGTTTGAAGGCCTGCAAGAGTTTCCTTTGGTTCTTGGACTGTCCGATCTATCTTAACCCAATCAATATCCTGAGGTGAAATTTTCGACTTTAGCCATGTAATCACTTGCTCAAACTTCTTCATAACTATGAGTGATGGACCATTCGAGATAGAATCTCTTTCGGCCTCTGAAGTCGGCCATTCAACCGCAATTTTACATGCAGACCATAAATCGCCTGGAACCACAATGTCAAACAACGTGTTCAAATCAATCTACAACACTTTCGAGATCTTGACAAAATGCAGCCAAATCACCCCTACTCCAAGGCACATGCACGTGCCCTCCATTCTGTACCTCTCGTAAAGGGAAATTTCCTATATCTGCCGTCCCTCCACCTGGAGGCGGCGTTTCTTCTACCATCTTTTTAGAACTCTTCTTCTTGGACCACCTTTCCTCCCATTTATCAAGCATGATCCATGCACGCATTGCTATGATCAAATCCTAGATATGGGTCCTCAACCCCATGACCCTTTTCTCTTCCAGTTCTTGGTCGCTATACTGCAATCGATGGCTTCCCTGTAATGACTTCGTTTTAGACAGATCCACCTCATACTTTTTGGCCAACTCTGACAATTTCTCATGTGCAGTTCTTGCTTTGCGAGTCACATCCTTCGCTACAAACAGTAACTCATCTTGTTCATACATGTATATAGAGGCAAATTTCCATTTATTATTTCGTCTACTTCTGCTTTCAATCTCACTACATCTAACATCCTCCCTTTTAGGGCGCCCTTCAATATTTCTCGACAAGCTGCCTCATTCCGTTCGTCGTACTCGCAGTTCTGTTCTCGAGGTCTATTCTCTTCTGTCATATTCCTAGAGACTGGTCGGTTTCCTGAATTACCTTGCTCCTCACTCTCTACAGTTCTCTCATACTGATTCCTTGCAGGCGGTACCCACATTCTCAAATCTGATCTCGACTCGGCCAAAGACCTTGGTCTTATTGGTCTCGCATTCACCTGTCCCCTAGAGGAATCTGCGGTGGCTGGCAATGGAGTACTCCATTCTATAGGTTTTAGAGTCTGCTCCATTCCACTCACTGATCCATTTCCCTCAACCACACTCCTTGATCCTGCAGCTGACTGTGCTAGACTACCAACTCTCTCTTGATCTGGATCGTAAACTGAAACAATGGGTCCAATAGTAACCGGTACTTTTAAAGCATCCGTTAACCTCACACCTCTCCCAACTTCTGTACTCACTACAGACTGATTTTTCATGTCCTCAGTTCCTGTCGAGATTTTCCCTACTACTTTCACCTCTGACTGAGTCTGTAATACACTAGTCCCTTCTGCTGGGGCTGACTTCCCTTCATAGGAATCTGGATTGAATGGAGGCGGTCTTTTGGATAACAACCTTTCTACCAAGCTGTCGTCAGTATCACTGTCATCCTCATCTACACTCTTTGTTATAGCACTGTCTGTTTTCTCTAGTAGTGGGTACAATCTATCTCCCTCTATCATTTCTACTCTCCACCTCTTCTCTAGTGCATCCCACCTTGCATCCTGGAATGCCCTGATTGACTTCTTCACCCTTTCTTGTCTTCGATCACTTTTCCTGTCATACGCTGCTCTGATCCATGCATGCAATGCCTCAAACTGAGTTGGTCTCGGCAGAGGTCGCAACGAAGACATTACAGATTTCAACTGATACAACACCTCCAAACTGAAAGTACCATATCGTGGGAAAGTCAATTCTCCCTCACCATGAGTCATTTTATGCCAATTTTCAAGCCAAATTATAGTATGCAATCCCACATTCTTGGCCATGTAATGCGCTGGAGTATCCTCAGGAGGGGCTTCTTCTCCCCCTCCAGTAACCACCTGTTCATCACCTCTACATAATTCTCTGAAAATCTTAAAACATTTCATGATGAACACATTTTTGATCGCGCACAATGTTTTCGTTCACTTCTTGATGTCAATCCACCAATAACAGCGCAACTCACACCAACCGACCTATTGCAGCGCGACACCTTCTGACGTATCACTTCCTCTGCTCGCAGCAGTTCCCCTCCTTCACAATTCGCGTCTCACCCTTGCATTCGTCCCATTCACACTCTGAAGTAATTATCTGTCCACCAAACGGCCGGACAATCACCTCTCTGACTGCCTCCGACAGTCTCTCGAAATTGTTGACCTCAAGCCTGGTAACTGTCTGTCCGCAACACGACCGGACAATCACCTCAACTGATAGGCTTCAATTGCTCAATGTTCCACATACAACAACCCACGACCAGCTTCAGTTACTCACGCACTCACATCTTCGCTCCCCCTATCTCGGTCTGGGTAATCGATGACGTCTCACGATTCCCTTTCAATGGTCAACAAAATCTATCTTGGGTGTCTTCTACACCACAACTTCTCAGACTACTCGTCGAGTCTAAGAATCCCCGGGCTGCGCGCGCTCACATCCTGATCTCACAATTACTCAACTCTCATACTAACTCCGCAAGAAATCACACAATCAAATCAACACCGCAATCTGCAAAACATATCACCCTATTCATACTCACTCCTCCACGAACTGCTGCTTTCCGCTGCACTGCTACTTTCCATCAATCTCCATCAACTGCCGTCGTCTGCCGCTCATCATCCGATGGGTCACCATCACTCGAATTCTATGGGCCTCTAGAATCTCTTATCTTGATCTAGATCTCCCCTCACTATCAGAGATAACCATCCTACTCTGCTACTAACTGACGGCGCCGGATTCTTGTCTACCTTACCATCACCAAGAATCCTCTCAGGCCGCCAAGATCTTTTTATCTGCTAAATAGTGTAGAGGGGAGGAAATTCAATTCTTAGTACATAATCAACAGAATCCAATCTCAGTTCCAAAGGATCACTGACTCCAAATCTAAATTTTTAGGATTTTATTACAACCAGGAATAACTGCACATATAAACACCTCAATACAAGCTGAAGGAAATAAATGGGCATTAATACAAAAGATAACCTACACAGGAGTCTCATTCTACTCAGAATAAGAAGGATAGTCAATTCCAATAACATCAGAAATGCGATAATTAATCCAGTTTCTACATTAGGAGTCATTAACCTAAAAGAAAAGCAGTTAGTCTATCCCTACTCTATCTCTAAGGTGGCATCCCTACTTAACAATTTCCCTCCCAGGCAAGAGAGTAAAAAGGTGTCAGAAGTGAAGACTTCCTTAGAAGTGCACTCACTTAGTCAGAGCTCGCTCTAAAATGCTCCTAGCTTCCCATCTAAACCTCAACTACTCAACCCTTGGGGCACTGTCCCTAATACAAAATTCCAAAAACATAGAACACGCCCTTCTGCACACCTCTTCAGCCAGGTCTTCTTCCAGTACTTTTCCAGTGAAACTTGTATTCCATCCAACGACGGTTAGCTTGACCTTGGGTCCCAGACACCATCTCTGCTGAAAGTATCATCCCTAAATTCCGGTGTACTCCCATATTGGCTTCTCGTACCATCCTAGCTCCTAAAAAAATGGCCTAGTCTCTCTAACGAGCTAAATGTCCTTGCACCTGCAACAGAAACATGAGAACGAGAAACTTTTCACTTCTCTAAGATTTTCTATCATCCTGAAGCCCAAAGCCTTTACCAAGGGAAATCATTTTCGGCCTACAGCATGTAGCTAACATAAGAAATGAACAGGCCTTACTTTTTAAACGTATATGCAATCAGGCCTTTACACAATTTAAACACACTCCTAACATCACACTATAAGCATTAGTTTCATTACCCCTTATACGTAAGTAAGCAGACTACACGTGCAACTTTAATATGGTGCACGTTTAACCTAATGCACAACATTACATCGAAACTAATCATTATGCATTGACTAAAATATATTAACAGTGAACTACAACATTACACTTCATGAAAAGCATGGTTACATTTCTAATCACACTTATGTTAAGCAGATTCTAGTAATACATTTCTAAGTCACTCCTTAATACTACTTCGAATAATATGTGGGTGCGGTCTAACAGTGAATATGATGCACCCCTAAAAATCACAATGTACAAGGTTGTAAGGTTTCGTCCAGTATTTAGTTTGCACCTGTCTGCTCATGTTTCTTCAAGTTTATTTTGTTTCCTCTCCTCTTTCATTCAGGCTGTATCAAATATTCGTGTTACATAGCTAACCCTGGAAGATCATTTTCCCCTCTGTTCATTGATGCAGGTTTGCCCAGGACTCTTCGATTTCTCGTGCAGTTCAGTTCCTCGTACATCTTGGAGCTCGTTCAACACTCATCTGAGTCCTCAATTACAAGTGCCCTGGTGTTGGATTTCTTTCTTGTTAGGTGTGCATGCGAGCTGGACATATTTCTGAGTCCTTACTCTACACGGTTACTGACCCATTATATCTATTTGTTTGCTGTGACTCGCTCTGCCACGTGTGCTCACTCTCATCAGTATCATATTTTTCAGTTGACTCTTTGCCTTCTGTTTTTATTTTAGGGATAAGGAACTGCAACCTTTGATGCAAAGTAAGTTATATCTCATCCTTTTGGCCATTTTACTATTATAATAATTGATTCTATATATTATTTCCTCTTCTTTTTCTCCCCTCACGTTCTTTTTGACTTTCATAAATTTCAGGCCTTATGATGACACTACTATCAGTTTGAGTCGAAACATCATTGACTACTCTCACATTATCCTTCTGTTCATTAAATCCTGTTTGTGTTGTAATTACTTTTTTTTATGGAATGCAACATCAAACACCTTATTTTTCTTGATCATATGGCTGTAATAATTGTTCACATTTCTTACCCTTGCATTTTATTGGGAGAATCACTCAAGCACTGAACACTTAGTTTTACTCTCACATTTCCTCACTGCATAAATCACAGTTTTTTTCTTTTTAAGTTGAGCCTGCAGGCAGTGTGCATTAGGTGTCGCGACAATCTGTTTGATCTGAAAAAAACCTTGCCAAAAAGGGGTTTATAGTCCGCACATTACTTACCATTCATTGACACCATTATTTATCACTCTTCTTTGCTTCCTTCTAATTCGGCAGCCCATGCAATGTCAGCAGCTCCTTGTCTTCTTGTGGAACATGGACCAAGTGCAAATTAATTTATCTTAATTAGTCTCCCTCCGCCCCTCGTGCTGGCGCTGCGATTGAGGTGTTATTCCTTTTTTTCATATATTTAAATAGCGCAAACTCAAGTCAAGTCAAAGGTGAGGGGCGCTTTACATGAGCAACAGTTACATTGCACAAGTTTACATTCATTTTTATTTTTGAAGGTAGGGCAGATGAAGTGATTTGCCCAGAATCACAGGATGTTGAGGCAATGCCGAGACTCATGCAGGGTTCCTCGGTTCCAAATTGCGTGCTGCCTGCTTAACCTGCCCATAGCGCCACATCCTTCTTATTGGCATCTGTGACTGCTATCCAGAGAAGAATTTCTGGGGCCATATGTAGACCTTTGAATTACACCTCGTTCCCTGGCATGTTATGTGACCCACTTCTGATTATGGAGCACTGCCCGCCTTTGACGTGATTCTGTGTGGAGCACAACCCTTTGTTTGGGCGCATTCTCTGAACTTTAATGAAGAGCCTCCCAGGGAGCAGGGGGGTTTGCTTCAGTTATGGCTTACATCATGTCTGATCTTGCGTTTGCCTTGCGGTGTGTGCATCCCTGACGTATCTTTAACCCTCGCCTTTTCTGGATGCTTTTCAAAAAGTCTGTGAAAGAGCTTGCTGCCACCGTTGTCACAGCCTGCAACCGCCACAACTGCGATCCTTTATGTGATGTAAGACTCGCCTTTTATCTTCTTCTGCCTCTACTTGTATTACACCCCACCCCACGCCCCTGGTTACAATACAGACCCCTCACACCTGCCAACATAGCACCACAGGTTTCATAGTCTGTGAAACTTTCGTTGAGAGGATCCTTACTACAAAGGATCAAATCATTCATCGTTCAGCAGTGTAAATAAAATGAGCACCATTATTCTTTTAAAAAGCATTGCCTACTTTAAATGCAAGTAGACCACTAAGCTTTTGGTGTGCACAACTTAATTGCCCAGCATTGCATTATTTTATATTTAATTGTAGTCATCAGTTTTACAGCCGTTGCCTGGTCCTCTCACTCAGTGTCAAAATCATAACGGTGGCCATGGTATATTCCGCATATGCTCTCTTTTTAGAAAGCCTCCTGCTGCGGACACCCTTTGCAAATTACTCTGCTGCTGTTATGTTTTTTTGCCTGGACAGATTTACTTACAGTCTTCCAGTTTGCTACTAATAGCGCAGCAACTCAGTTCATAATCTAAATGTAGTGTTGGGACAGAAGGCAAATCAACTGCCTATAGGCCTGGTTCTGACGTGCCCCTCCACCAGTTGAATACATTCGTTCATCTGCGACCGTCCTAGATCAGCGGCACTTGTAGCGCTCATCGGATCCTTCACAGGAGCCCTGTTGCTTCCCGATCTCCCCTACAATGATTTTACTGCTGCCCGCCTCTTTACCACACGCCTTTCTCCCCAATGCAGGCGGATTCACCCATACTGAATCTTCCTGTTTACCAAGGATTATCTTCGGACATCGGGGAAGGTGGTGGAGTACGCATCCTGAGCTCATTCACCTGCTTCTGGGGACAGTCAGTCTCAGGCAGGGCACTCACTGTCCCAGTCAGTCTCAGGCAGGGCACTCACTGTCCCCTGATTCTGAATCCAATGTTAAACTCAGATGCCTGTCATCGGCCCCCTCGGTTTCCAACTCTCATATTAGTCACTGTCGTCCCTTAAATTGATTTTCAGCGCCAGCCTCCATGCTTCGCCTAGAGTCGACTCAGTGTGAAGCAACCAACGCATGATGTAATGAAAGATATTAAAATATCTGTGCATTTCAAGCTTCTTGCAAACATGGCGTCTCCACAATTATATAAACGGAGATCATAGGCAGGGGAGTAAAGATTTAAAGAAAGATACTTTGAACCTTTGCCAAACTTTTTTCCAAAGAGGAAGACAAACATAACTTTCTGATAAATATGATGATTCCGATTTTTCATTTATGAGCCTGTCCAACGATTGCTAAGGAGCACACAATAGTGTTATGCATCTCTAAGAACTCTTTCAAGCTAGACCAGAAAGCATTGGCTCAGGCTGTTGGCTGCGTCTTCAGGAGAACTATTCCTTAGCTGTTGTTTCTGTAGAAGCTTCCTGGACTCTAAAAAAAAGATTGGTTAGGTTAGCAAAAGTCTCTTTCTGGCCTCAGTGCATCCGTACTTTCTGCATAGCAGGAAATTCTTATGGCTGCGCTTGACTTAACACAGTTACGTCTGATTACGAAATGTTTTGTTGTACTATCTCCTTCAGATAGAGATGGTTTACTGCAATTAGCTTCTAGGTTGTGGAGCTACCTGTAATCATTTGCAATGGAGAATGTGAAGTTACAGCGAAAAAACAGTAATAAGCTGCTTTAGGAAAGACTAGATGGTCCTCAACGATCACAAAGATTTTTAGGAGTTCTGCACTGTGGAGGCAAGCACAGAGAAGGCACATCCTCCTGCAATGATAATTCAATATCTTTGGCTTAGGGCCTGATTTAGATTGTGGCAGACAGGTTAGTCGGTCACAAAGGTGGCGGATATCCAGTTCGCAGAAATATAAAACCATTATAGGCGGGAGTCTGTCACTGTTGCCGCTGCTGCCCTTGCCTGCACACCAGGGGACTCCATCCCCCATTTTGCTTAGTGCCAGGAGGCATCGATGAACTCTCCCGCACCCGTAGGCGCTTAGTTACGGACTCGGGCTCCTGCAACACAGGAGTCTGTCACTGTTGCCGCTGCCCTTGCCCGCACACCAGGCGTCTCTATCCCCCATTTTGCTTAGTGCCAGGAGGCGCCGATGTACTCTCCGGTGCCCGGAGGCGCTTAAATATGGACTTGGGCTCCCGCAGCGCAGGAGTCTGTCACTGTAGCTGCTGCCCTTGTCCGCACAACGGGGGACTCCATCCCCCATTTTGCTTAGTGCTAGGAGGCACTGACGAACTCTCCCGCGCCTGGAGGTGCTTAATTACGGACTAGGGCTCCCGCAGCGCTGGAGTCTGTCACTGTTGCCGATGCACTTGCCCGCAAACCAGGGGACTCCATCTCCCATTTTGCTTAGCACCAGGAGGCACTGACGAACTCTCCTACGCGCGGAGGTGCTTAATTACGGACTCAGGCTCCTGCAGCACGGGATGCGCGGGATGCGCGGGATGCGCGCGTGTGTGCCCAGGCCAAGGGCAGGCCCGTCTGCTTCCGTCAGCAACAGTAAAGGCAGGGCAGGGCCACCCCTCTTTCAAGTTTTAATCAGCACCCAGTAAGAAATTCGAGGTGAGTGTTTGTCAGCATCAATTTCTTGGGGCCTCTAAAGTAATCTTAACTGTCAAGAGCTGACTTTGATAACACACAATGGGAAAGCGTACAGGGATATCATCTGCACGCCCTATCACCAGTAGCATTAATAACACACTTGAAAGGGTGGTTAATATCGTATCAGGTGAGATTGAACTGACGGAACACCACCTGTCCCTGGGCAGAGAGGGCCTATTGAATACTCCCGATCTTAGAGGGGCATGTAGCATCGGGTGGTAGTACATCCATGCAAATTAGGAGTAAGACATTTGTAGTAGAGATAACTCCAAAGTTTATTCCAGTACAACTGAGTACATCCAGAGATCAGCAGCTCATCCAGTATAACTGACACTCAGTTAGAATCACACTCATACACTAACATTCCTAATACAGATGTAGATTCTATTCCTACCCACGAGCCCACTTAAAGTGATACAACATCACTACACATCTCCCTTCTTAATAATACTTTGTATTCACAAAAATACATTTACAAAACTCACACACACTTAGTTACAAAAAATCATAACAACACAATTTACAAAACTACGCTACTTACAAATAACGAAACCATCAAGTTTCCGGGGAGTAGTGATACACCTGCCAAACCTGCTTACCCTACTCCCAGTTGCACAATCCTTGAAAGGCTCTACACACTGTGCTGCTACTTCACCACTTTTACCCAGAACTTGACCCTCCTTCAGCACACTCCCTTCCAAGGTTTTCCCACCAATAACATTCCCCTCATCAGAGACAACTTCAGGTGCTCCATTTTGCTCCATCTGAGAACCCAAAGGTTCCGTCTGCGTACTCACACCCAGATCTATATCCCCAAGTCTTTCATTACCTTCTCCTACAGACGGGAAAACATCCATCCACCAATATGCTCTTCCTTCCTCTGAAATATTATTTTTTCCTTTACTTTGATCCTGTGACAAAGCAATGCGGCTCATATGATGGACACTTCCATCATCAAGTTGCACTGTGTTCCTCATAACTTTTGTAACAGTCTTAGGTTCTGAAAATCTGGGTTGTAACTTCCCAGATTTTCTAGCAATTTTGACCCTTACCCATTGTCCAACCTGAACACACGGTTCTTTTGTACCGTGTTTGTTATCAAAATATGATTTATTCTTCCCTTGTGAAGCCTTCATAGCTTCTTTTACACGTTCAGCATCCCAATCATACTTTCTACTCCTGCCAATCCACCCCGGATTAATTTTACAATATGGAAATCTCCCCCGCATTATCCCAAAAGGACTCTCCCCAATAGTGTCATGTGGGGTGATTCTGTATGACCAGACTAACCTGTCCAATTCATCATCCCAATTCTTATTACCTTTCTTCGCCAATTGCAAAACACCTTTCAAAACCCTGTTAACCCTTTCTACCACCGAATTACCTCTAGGGTGATATAAAGCTGTAAACCGTTGCTGAACGCCAGTACACTCCATAAATTTTCTCATCAAATCAGACTTGAATTGAACACCATTGTCTGTAAGGATGCGTGCAGGAAAACCCTCTCTAAGAAAGCATCTTTGTAAGAAACTAATAACCGTTTCAGTGTTCACCTTCATCACCACTTCAACCTCAATCCACCTGGAAAACATGTCCACAAGCACAACTAAATACTTGGTAACCCCATCTTGCCATTCCACAGGACCCATAATGTCTAAAGCGACTTCTTCCCAAGGCAAATCCGGGCATGATAACGAAGACATTGGGGGATTGAGTGTCTTCTGTGCTTTATCCGAAGATTCACAACTGATGCACTCCCTTACAAACCGTTCAATTTCCAAATCAATTCTTGGCCACCAATATAACGCCTTAATGTTCCTTTTGGTGCGAGAGACGCCAGGGTGACCTTCATGCCCAATCACGATAATTTTGCTCCTCATACCATACGGAGGTATAACTTTTCCTCCTCTACATACAAATTCCCCATCAAGGCTTAATTCGTCGCGCACCTCCCAAAAAGCTCTCAGTGCCACGTCCTTTTTGCATTCTTTAGACCACCCTTGGATGACTCTATTTCTGACAATTTCCAGCGTTTTGTCATTGTTGCACTCCAAGTGCCAATCATCTCTACGCAACCCTGTTGTATCATCAAATACACCAGCGACAGAGAATTCACTCCAAGGATCAAGGTCAATTTCTTTCATAGGTAACGGGAGTCTACTTAAGAAATCTGCAATGATATTCTTTGCACCCGGTACATATTTCACCTCATATACGAAATCTTGGAGTCGCATAGACATTCTTGCGATTCTCGCCGATGCCCTAGACAAACCCTCTGTCGTCAATAGCTTCATTAATGGTTTATGGTCGGAGCGCAACAAGAATTTCTTACCCCATATGAACTTTCTAAAGTGCTCCATAGCCCAGACACAGGCTAAGGCTTCGCGTTCTATCACAGAGTACTTCTCCTCTGTGGGAGAAAGCGAACGAGACGCAAATGCTATGATAACTTCTTTACCATCACTCCCAACTTGGGACAAAACTCCACCAAGACCAGTACCGCTAGCATCCGTCGTGACCACAGAAAACGCCTGTGGATCAAAACCCTGCAATGTGGGAGCATGAGCAATTGCTTCTCTAATGGTGACAAATGCGCTCTGACACGCAGGCGTCCAATCAAATGTAACCTTGTTCTTTAACAAATTTCGCATTTCATATGTTTTCTTTGCAAAATTGTAAACAAATTTGGAATAAAATTCCGCCAACCCAAGAAAAGAACGAAGTTCGTCCTTTGATTTAGGTGGGGGTGCATTGAGAATCGCATCCACCAAACTACATTTGGGCTTTATGCCTGCACAACTAATCTCATGGCCTAAATATGTGACCGACTTCTCAGCAAACTTACACTTACTGCCTTCAGCCACCAACCCATTGTCACGGAGAATGGACAACACCTCCCTTAAAATCATGTCGTGGTGTGCTCTATCCTTCCCCATGATTAAGATGTCATCTTGGAAGACAGCTACTTCTTGTATGTGCTTAAAGAGGTTGGTCATAAGCCTCTGAAATACTGCAGCGGCTGATGCCAGCCCGAACGGCATGCGCTTGAATCTGTAACACCCAAAAGGGGTGCAAAAAGTGGTAAGGTGCCTGCTGCTCTTTTCCAAGACGACTTGATGATAGGCTGCTGACAAGTCCAAAGTGGAAAACCACTTTGCATTTCTCGTTACAGACAGCATTTCATCAATCCTTGGGAGGGGAAACTGGTCAACTAGTATGTTATCATTTAGATATCTCAAATCCACGCATAAACGGGCTTTACCATTCGATTTGCGTGCTACGACTAAGGGAGAAACCCATTCCGCAGCTTCTACTGTTTCAATGACATTATTTTCCAACATTTTCTGTAATTCTCCTTTAACCTCATCCCTCACAATAAAAGGAATATTCCTAGCTTTGTGGATTTTGGGAATAGCTCCCTCTTTTAAATGGATACGATGGGTAAATCCTTTTAACTTGCCCATGGTACCTGTGAATACCTCTGGAAACTCTTGTACGACCCACTTCTTGGTGTCCTCCCCATCACATGAGACTAAAACTTGTTCCTTGCTATTAGGATTCAGGATGATATGTAACGACTTCTGATCTTTCCATCCCAGCACTGGTGGACCATCTTTAGCTACATATAGTTTGCCCACTGCTTCTCTCTCTTTGAACCTGAAAACTAACGTTCTAAAACCTAACATGTCTATTCTGTCCCCTGTGAAACTCTCAGCAGAGACATCATTGGGTTCTAACCACTCCCCAATTTTACCCACAAACATGTTGTTCCATACATCTCGTGGGATTATGGTGAATGGAGATCCCGAATCAGCAGCAAGTTGTACTACTATGCCCCCTAAAGAGATCATGCATAACGGCTTGGACGATGAATTACCAGTTATATTCAGTACTACCTTTTTTTGGATGCAATTCACTTGAATATCTGCATCACTAGCAGTCGAAGAACTATCATCCTCCTCTTCTTGAACATATTTCACTTTACTATTCATGTTCAATTTTTTTTTCCTTCTGCAAACTCTAGAGAAATGACCCACTAGACCGCACTCTAAGCACTTAGCCAATTTTGCCGGACATTTCTCAAAACCTGCAGAGTGAGAATAACTTCCACATCTATAACAAATCAAACTTCCTGAGCTTCTGTTATCTACATAGTCCGTTTTCTTTTTTGTAGATACATCAGATTTACCTTTATCAAATCGTGAGTTGGTGTTATTTCTGTACACCTTTTTCTTATCACTAACTTTACCCACAACCTCACTAGTGGTCGTTTTATCATTCGAAAGCGTGGCTTTCGCACATCTCTCTGAAAGTTCTCCTTTCTTAACTATGGCAACGATGTCCTTAAGACAACTCTCTCCTTCTATCCACAATTTGTCTTGTAAAGACTTATTCTTGGTGTACATTACCACCTGGTCACGGATAAACTCATCATGCAGTTGAGCAAATCTGCACTTGCTCGCTAACTTCCTTAACGCGGACACATATTCCTCAATAGTCTCTAGTTTGTCTTGTTTCCTGTGGAAAAAAGCATGCCTAGTTACAGCAATACACACAGAAGGGGAAAAATAATCATCCAAATCTAATATGGCCGATTTGAAAACATCTGTGTCCCCCTCTGATCTTTCCACCTTAACCATTTCATTAAAAATCCGTAATCCTTCGGGACCTAATGAATACAATAGCATCCTTTTCTTCCTTTCCGGAGAGAATGTTCCGCTAATGTCCTCCAAATTCGCAATGTAGTTGATGAAATACTCTTTCCACACTAACCATGTGACTACTGGATCACCAGGCGTTGGTAAAAATTATTTTGGTGAATTAATGTGTGGTTTCACAAACATTCCATCGCCAGAAGCGGCATTTCTTGTATCCGAGGATGATGAAGAAGTGTCAGACGGCATTTTTTATTAAAACGGTTAACAAGAAAAACCAGAAAAAAAAACAGAGACTGTGAATTAATGAAGATCCAAAAACACGAGTTCCAAACTGTTCGTCTGGTATTTCCAGACAGAAAGTGAACACCACATCCAGTTGTTGCTACTGTATTAAATAGCTCACCACTTCAAGAAACTCCCTGGTGTACTCAGCCAAAACGAAATAAAGAAAAAAAAAATGAGCTGCTTAAATGTCAACACTATCATTTAACCTTCCTTGTGTTCATGAGGACTATTTCGTTACTATTTGCCTGAAACTCACGTGAATTTGGGCGCACCTGCTCACCTCGAAATGCTTACGAACCCAATCTCCTGCGAAAATGAGTCCTTGTTCTGAGCGCACACTGCGTCGTCGAGGCGTAACTATGGCAACCGAATCGACGGTGTCCTGCGAGTGTTTAGCACGTACGTGATGACGTGCGCTTAGTTGGTACCACGTGACAGTGCGAAAACGAACCAAGGTACGTGATGACGTGCACTTTGCTGGGCCCACGTGACGGTGTGATGACGATCCAACGCGAGGAAATGGACTCGCGGAGCACTCCAACGACAATGCTTACATTCAAATGTGAGTAGACTTCTTGATATTTCCAAATGTTCAAAATATGTCGAAATAGTTCACCGCAGAATGCGAGGTGGTGAGGGCCCTAAATCCAGGCAAAACGAAACTTCATCGTACACTTTCCCAAAACGATGCGAGAGACCCAAACAAATGATTGATGGGTCCGCTTCGTTTATCAGGAACATCCAGTAAATTAAAACCAGGATAAATCCGATATCAGTGCTTCCTCGATTTCTCTTCGTAGAAGGATAATCCGATATCAGTGCTTCCTCGATTTCACTTCGTAGTTTACACCTTTAATGCCAAAAGTGCGTTTCTTAAAAAAAAAATTAAGCAGATCCCAGAACGTCGCCAAAATTGTGTAGCATCGGGTGGTAGTACATCCATGCAAATTAGGAGTAAGACATTTGTAGTAGAGATAACTCCAAAGTTTATTCCAGTACAACTGAGTACATCCAGAGATCAGCAGCTCATCCAGCATAACTGACACTCAGTTAGAATCACACTCATACACTAACATTCCTAATACAGATGTAGATTCTATTCCTACCCACGAGCCCACTTAAAGTGATACAACATCACTACAGGGCACCAACTGACCACCCACATTAATTGAGACCTGTAATTGTATCGCACTTCCCACAGCTCCAGAGGACTGGCACTAACAAAATCTTGCCTGCCAGTCGGAGCACAAGTGGATGTGACACAGTTGAGCTTCAGCCAAATATAGACACTCCAACACCTATGGGAATCCCGGCTGTTAAACGAAAGAGGAAGAGCAGGAAGTCTGTTTGCACTAAAAAGAAACAACCGTCACAAACAGGTTCCTCCTGCACCTGTTTGTCTGCTTGGATGCAGTCATCTTTAAGTACTGGTACCCCTGAGGCACCACCAAATGGGAAATCGAGTTGCTCCATCTGCACACAGACTGAGGTGGGACTGGACTATGGGAGCTCTTGGGATGCCATTGTTTTTTTAAATTCTTACAAATACGTGATTTCCTGAGTTAAGTACCCACGGCGATGGTACCACTCAAAACAGTTGAAGCTAATAGGGGTTCTTTATAAAATCCTATTAGCTTCAAGGAGGGATGATTTGGAAAAACATAATTGTAAGTGGGCAGCAAAAGTTGGAGAGCCTGGTGTGTCTATGGAGAAGACTATTGCCATTGCCGGGGAAATTTGTTTATCGGCGAATCTTAAAGCTCAGTGTTTTAAAACCGCATTTAATCTTTATCATACTCCGGCCAAGATGATGAAATGGGGGAGGGGCAATAATGGCAAATGTTTCCGATGCAGCGCGGATAACGCTGATAGTCTCCATATTTTCTATGTCTGTGTTAAACTAGGGCCATATATACAACACATAGAGAAATTCATGACAGAAATGTTGGGGGTTAGGGTCAAAATCTCTGCCTCTATGATGTTGCTGGGGGTTGGTGAGGATCTCGAGCAAGGGAGACCCATGCATAAATGTCGGTTTTGCTTTTCATCGCTTTGGTGGTTGCTCGACTATGTCTAGAGTCTTTTTGGCTCCAGCCGGAAGTACCATCTTTTGAAATGTGGCGAGCCCGGTTCTATAATATATAGAACTTGAAGCAAAGTCTGTATTCTGTGAAAGGTTTAAGGAAACACAAATTAGGTCTATATATATGGAGGGCAATGATTGATCATATGAAATGTTGAAAGATAACCAATCCAAATTAACTTAATTCTTGTTTTGTGGTATAATGGAATTAAATCAATTGGTTTTTTTTGCCATGTTATTTGATTCTGTATGTATTTTATTTATATTTTTGATACTGTGGATAATAAAAAAAAATAAAAAAAAGAAGAAGGAAATGGAATCTGAACCTTCTGATCCTTCGGCCAAACCATATTTTGTCTGTTATAATTTTCCATGTCTTCTTCGTGTTTTTTTAAGGATAACACTTTGGCTTGCAATGCATGAATAGTCCTTAATAAATCTTCAAGGTGGTCAACTCTTTAAGAAGTTCCATGGATATTGCCGCATGATATTTAATCAGAGAAGGAAGATCTTTTTTTACTCTTTTGGTTGCGGAAATAGCAGATGTTGAAGCAGGTTTAGAGCATACTTTGGAATTGGAAGTGGATACTGCTGACATATGAGAAGAAGATGCCGAAAGTTCATGACCGTAACCCATATTTTCCTCCATATTATCCAATACAGAGAAAGAGTTAAAAATATCAACTTTGGCAGTAGATTTAACAACTGACAACACAGGAGCATGCAATTTTAGATTTCTGGTTTTCCCCATATGTGGGGTTATCAAAACGGTGGGGTTATCCGATAAGTAAACATTAAATCATGTTGATAGTAGCATAGGATTCCTATAACACATTAGTCAGAACTACTACTAAAAGCACGTTAAATGTATTCGTGAAATAACAATTGTGGCATCAGAAATCTATTTGTCCATTGTAAATAGAGAAACAACAATGCCTTACTGCGAAAAGGTACTTAGCAGGAACATAAATTGTTGTGGAGAACTGAGCCAGATGTAAAGAAAATGGCAGTTAGTAAGTTCAGTCAGGGTGTCTTTCAGGAGCCAAGAAAAGTTCCACAGAAAAGTAGCAGAGCAAGAATATGCAGGGCAGAATATGTTCTTCAAGAAACCGCCACTTTTGTTATTTAATAGAAGGAATGTTCAGCTGTTGCATATAGGAGCAAATAAGAAGCGCACAGCTACCTCAGGAGGCACAATAGAAAAAAAAGTGGCAGGTACATTCCTTTTTCCAACGCTCTCACCATGTGTCAAACAGGGAAGTACCTCAACGTGACATTATATACTGCCCGCAATACGCCAGTATACATGTTCAAAAGACGCTCCAATGCAGGAATCTGTACACTGGAGGCAGAAAACGGCCTTGTGGCAACATCTGCCTGAGCTCTTTCCGGCGACCACATAGAAACCTCAGCAGAGAGTGGCCATCTCGTGACGGTGTCAAGCAAGGCCCCTGTGAAGTCTGCACTCTAAGTAAACACCTTTGGGAATGAAGCACTTTTTATTCCCCTCTAGCAGAACAAGCATGGGTTGAAATCGGATTTAATCGTAATTTGCAGACCATTAGTTAATTATTGCTAGAATATCTTTGTTCTACATTGAAATATGGCACCAACTGAAAATAAATGTCCAACACCACCACATAATATAGGATTTGGGGGTTTTGATTGTGGGGGATGAGGACCCTTCTCATGCAACAACCACAATCCCTATCAGGGTGAACCACAAAAGTCACTAAATCATCCTATCCGTAATCCTCAGTGGCAGCTGGTGAACTTTCAAAAAAGGTGGGGCATAGATGCCTACAATGGATTGTCCATATTGAGCTAGCCCGAAGTCCCTGAGGTGAATTTGAGAGTTTTCCCCTTCTGCAATAAATTTTAGTTGCAACAAAAACAGATGTCAACCACTTCATTTATGGCAGTTTTTTAAATTATCTAACACCCCAAAGTTGATCTGAGGAGCAATCATTGAAATATACTAAAGGCTCAGGATCCGCAACAGTAAAAACGATATACTTTGTTGGTTTTGTCCACCACAAAATACTACTAACAGAGGTAATTCAATTGCTAGGATAGGACAATGCCTGTATTACAACCTTTTGATATGCCTGTGCTGCGTCAGTAGTGACTGACTGATCTTTGACAGTGCACAAAAAGAAGAGACAGAGCATATTATAAACTGTAGCCAGAATATGCCCTGTGCAGTTAAGACAATAATGGTTCTCTAATTTACAAAATACAGAACCACAGAGGCATAGTAAAACCACCGTGGGCCCTAATGCTTGCAAGAAAGTTGGCCTCCCTGCCCTGGATTGGCTGTGAAACAGCAACTGATTGGGTTGAAGAAGGTTCCTTACCCTACAGGGCCTTGGTGCAACTGCACCTCTTCCACCATCGGTAGCTACGCCCCTGATGTGAAAGGAGAGCCCTCAAATCTAATCTCAAGTGCTAGCAGTTCCTCTGAATCACAGTTTTTGTCTTTGTGTTCTCGTTTTTGTGGTGGCGTTCTCGTTTTTGTGGTGGCGAGTTCACAAAGAAATAAACAGGATTATCACCAAAGAAAAAAAACTATTTAGCAGACTGTTTTTTCACTCCTCTTTTATTATACAGCCTGGATTATTTCACTAGGTTAACAGGCCCTCGCCATCCACTGAGCCCAAGACCTCCCTCTCCACAGACTTTCACATTGCAAGCGCTCAGGCATATAAACATCCATACACTACCAAGCACGCGCACAATGACAGACACACTGACATACATACACAGCCTCCGTCACACAGACAAACACACATGGACATACACACTCATACAAAGTGAAGCTGGTAAAGAAAAAACATACTTGGGCAGGCCTCTTTAGCATGAGCTGGAATGCTCTTTCAGCAGGGCCCGCAATTTCCAAATCACAGAACTTCTGCAAGCAGCTCATCAGAGCAAGGTTCTAGAGCTTCTACCCAATCAGAAGTCAGGATAGGGTTAGAGGTAAGCTTATTTTCTCTATTTTTACTCCTGATAGGGTAAAAGGGCGCATGATTGATGCTCTCTGACATGCTGCACTGAGTGATGCTAGTGCAGCATGTCAGATATGTATGTGACTGTGTTAGGCTGGGCTGTAACAGCCCCCACCTGACACATGTACAATACAACTAGTGGCACCCTTTTCTGCTGCCAAGTGGATATTACAGGTTTTATATGCAAACAATCTGAGATCATTTGTTTTTGTGTAAAAGATGTAACACCGGAAGCAATTAACTGCAGAGCAAGGCAGTGGGACAACGCCCTTGCGCCCCCTATGGAGGAGCTGCTAATGCCCTCTGGTAGCTTGGTGCAAAATAAGCCAGGCTTAACTTAGAATAAATGTGTTTAGTATTTATGAAGTTCACAGTTATAAAGTTGAAACACCACACGAGAAATCCCACACCAATTATTAAATACAAAGGACATTTTAATAAATGAAATGATGCCAGAAAAACTAAAATCTAATCACTGGAACGGAGATATGCAATTTGTTTGAAAGTGTATGTAAGTATAGTGCCTAAAAGCACAATGGTTTCTTGTGGTCATCTAGTTGTGCTAGACTGAGGGAAGTAACAGGTTCAATGATTAAATTCTCTCCTAAATGCTAAAATCCTAATTTTTATTACATTGATTCTGGTGGAACTTAATGGATTAGTTTCATCTAAGCAATTGATACCAATAGCACAGGTAGGCTTTCATCCACCAATTGATCACTCTGTAATTTTGTGGGAAGTTTCCAATGCTCAAGAAAAACCTTTGACGAGGTTAATCAAGAGATATTATGGGCCAAACTAAGGGACTGGAGTATCCCACTTGTCACAATGGAAAGTATAGTTCCCAGGCAACATATAATCACACAAGTACAAATATAGTGCAAGAGATGAGTTCAAAAGGTAAATTATAAAAATAATAATGTTTAATCAAGAGAGCAAATATATTGACCTTTCGTTAAAAAATACATCAAATTTACAACATAAATGAATTGTCTCACATATTCCCCATTTCTGATGGGTGAACCTGAAGATGTCATGAATCCTCTCTGTGACCATACCTGTCCGAAATCTTGAATCACACGAAACCCATTCTGACTGTTAGTGTAAATCATTATCCGAATCTGATCAGCAGCCAAACAGTCACGGGTCAAAGCAATTATTTCAGCTACCTGTGCGGAGTATACTCCCTCTAGACAAGCAGCTTCAACCACCCCAGTGATGGTACACACAATATCTGGTCTCGGTTTGGTGCATAGTTCAGTCACACCAAGACAATCGTGATCCTCACAATCTTCACCATCTGCATTTGGAATGGGCATCAATGTTGCGGGATTCAAAACAGAACACCTCTTTAAAGTCACATTTTCTGCAGCCAGTATAACTTGCTCATAACGAGTCAATCGATTATTTGTGAGGTGCTGTGTTTTGGTCCTCGTCATCAACAATTCAACAGAGTGTGGCACATAAACTGTAAGTGGATGTCCCATAACAATACTCTCACACCTTTCAATGCTGACACCTGTTGCAGCAACGGATTTGAGACATCTGGGCAACGCAGAAGCTACTGGATCTAAAGTAGCTGAAAAGTAAGCAACTGGTCTACGGACACCTCCATGATTCTGAGTCAGAACTAACAATGCACAACCTTCTCTCTCGCAACAGAACAACGTGAAAGCCTTGTTATAATCAGGCATTGCCAAAGCTGGAGCGCGACACATAGCCTCTCTCAGCCTTAAAAACGACATCAAACAGTCGTTGTCCCATGGTCCGGATCACTCACATCTTTGTGCGTCAGCCGCTGTAAAGGCTTCGCTTCAAAGGAGAAGTTGGGAATCCATTGGCGGCAATAGCCTACCATCCCCAAGAACATTCTGACTTCTCTCTGTGTTGTAGGTACAGGCATGTTCATAATTGCCTCAATGCGATCTGGCGACACCTTCCTCTTGCCCTTCTCAATTCTGTGACCCAAATACTGCACTTCACTCAGACAGTACTGCAATTTATTTGGGGACACCTTGTGCCCATTCTCTGCCAAATGATTCAGTAAAGCAACGGTATCAATTCTGCAAGCATCTTCTGTTTCAGAGGCAATGAGCAAGTCATCGATGTATTTCACCAGAACAGAGTGCTGTGGCAATCGAGAATCTCGAGGTTCTTCTTCAAGATGTGATTAAAGATCGATCGACTCTCTGTGTACCCCTGTGGGATACAACACCACGTTAACACACGGTTTTCCAGCCGGAAAGCAAAAAGGAATTGGCTTTCCTCATGGAGTGGAATCGAGAAGAATGCTTGACACAGATCAATCACTGTAAACCACTCAGCCTCACATGGGATCTGAAACGGGATCAAAGATGGATTTGGTACCACCGGACAGCATGGAACAACCATCGTGTTGACCTTTCGCAGGTCCTGCATGATCCTGAATTTTCCACTCGGTTTCTGTAGTTCCATGATAGGTGAATTATATGGGCTACCCATGATCTCCTTCAGAATTCCCTGCTTAATCATAGACTTGATTACAGGTTTGATCCCTGCAATAGTCTCGGGTGACAAATTGTACTGGGGAGTCCTAGGGAAGTCTACGTTCGGTTTGACCTGAATCTTCACTGGCTCCACACCTTTGATCAACCCAATCTCTTCTCCGGTGAAGTCCCATACCTCGGGTGACACAGAATCCCTCAAGTAAAGTGGAAGTTCCTCCACTGTCAGCGCTGGGTACATTTCTATACACACATGCTGATTTGCAACTTTAAAAGTCGCATCATCATCCTTTGTCTGTACTTCAGCTCCCTTCGGTGTACAATAGATGGTGCAATTCAGTTTGCACAACAGATCTCTTCATAACAGGCAAACTGGACTCGAGTCACACACCACAAACTGGTGTCGATCCTGGAAAGTTCCTATTCTCACAGGAATTGGCTCTGTCAATGGACTGGTCATTTTCTTGTTTGCTACTCCAACAACTTGGATCGATTGTCCCGAGAGGGGTAGGTTAGGTACTACTGCTGATCTCACAGTAGACCGGGTAGCACCAGTATCAACCATCTGCTTCTACAAATGGTCCCCTCTGGTCTACCTCCAAGACTGCTCCAAGTGTGCAGTCTTCCTCCCCTCTCAGGCACCGTCATGCCAACGGGTCTAGGCTGAATTCCTCATACCCTTCGAACAAGGGCATCTGTTGATAAGTCCAAGCTCCCTGCTGCACATATTGAACTCTAGGTGGCTGGGGAACTTGTACCTGTGGACTAAAAGTCCCCCCTTTCATCGACCTTGGTCTAGTCACTGTAGGGACTGCTTCTGGTACAGGTACCAGAGCTATCTCTACTTCCTGCTGCACTTGATTTATTAGAATCAAGGGACACTCGCGTTTCCAATGCCCAATCTGGTGACAAAGATGACACGCAGTGGTCTTCTTCAATGTCGCCACATCCATTCCGGTCTTGGGATCAACTGGCTTTGGTCTTCCCTGACCTTGGACATTCTGATTTCCTCCTTGGTTATTTCCCTGTCTCCTTCCTAACGTCCCTCCGCTAGGCTGGGCTTGAGCCGTGTGCATCTGAACAAGCATCAATTTGTCCTTCAACTTCCTGTGCTTCGATTCTATCTCATCACTGTAGGATCTGGCATACCGCAAGATCTCAGCCACTGGCTTGTTCTGCCAGCAAATAAGATGTTGCTGTATCATGAGACTAACCTCTGGTCTCAATCCCAACACAAACTTCGAAACAAACTGTCCCATGTCTTTTGTATCTAAGGCATCTAATCCGCTGTACTGTTTGAAGGCCTGCAAGAGTTTCCTTTGGTTCTTGGACTGTCCGATCTATCTTAACCCAATCAATATCCTGAGGTGAAATTTTCGACTTTAGCCATGTAATCACTTGCTCAAACTTCTTCATAACTATGAGTGATGGACCATTCGAGATAGAATCTCTTTCGGCCTCTGAAGTCGGCCATTCAACCGCAATTTTACATGCAGACCATAAATCGCCTGGAACCACAATGTCAAACAACGTGTTCAAATCAATCCACAACACTTTCGAGATCTTGACAAAATGCAGCCAAATCACCCCTACTCCAAGGCACATGCACGTGCCCTCCATTCTGTACCTCTCGTAAAGGGAAATTTCCTATATCTGCCGTCCCTCCACCTGGAGGCGGCGTTTCTTCTACCATCTTTTTAGAACTCTTCTTCTTGGACCACCTTTCCTCCCATTTATCAAGCATGATCCATGCACGCATTGCTATGATCAAATCCTAGATATGGGTCCTCAACCCCATGACCCTTTTCTCTTCCAGTTCTTGGTCGCTATACTGCAATCGATGGCTTCCCTGTAATGACTTCGTTTTAGACAGATCCACCTCATACTTTTTGGCCAACTCTGACAATTTCTCATGTGCAGTTTTTGCTTTGCGAGTCACATCCTTCGCTACAAACAGTAACTCATCTTGTTCATACATGTATATAGAGGCAAATTTCCATTTATTATTTCGTCTACTTCTGCTTTCAATCTCACTACATCTAACATCCTCCCTTTTAGGGCGCCCTTCAATATTTCTCGACAAGCTGCCTCATTCCGTTCGTCGTACTCGCAGTTCTGTTCTCGAGGTCTATTCTCTTCTGTCATATTCCTAGAGACTGGTCGGTTTCCTGAATTACCTTGCTCCTCACTCTCTACAGTTCTCTCATACTGATTCCTTGCAGGCGGTACCCACATTCTCAAATCTGATCTCGACTCGGCCAAAGACCTTGGTCTTATTGGTCTCGCATTCACCTGTCCCCTAGAGGAATCTGCGGTGGCTGGCAATGGAGTACTCCATTCTATAGGTTTTAGAGTCTGCTCCATTCCACTCACTGATCCATTTCCCTCAACCACACTCCTTGATCCTGCAGCTGACTGTGCTAGACTACCAACTCTCTCTTGATCTGGATCGTAAACTGAAACAATGGGTCCAATAGTAACCGGTACTTTTAAAGCATCCGTTAACCTCACACCTCTCCCAACTTCTGTACTCACTACAGACTGATTTTTCATGTCCTCAGTTCCTGTCGAGATTTTCCCTACTACTTTCACCTCTGACTGAGTCTGTAATACACTAGTCCCTTCTGCTGGGGCTGACTTCCCTTCATAGGAATCTGGATTGAATGGAGGCGGTCTTTTGGATAACAACCTTTCTACCAAGCTGTCGTCAGTATCACTGTCATCCTCATCTACACTCTTTGTTATAGCACTGTCTGTTTTCTCTAGTAGTGGGTACAATCTATCTCCCTCTATCATTTCTACTCTCCACCTCTTCTCTAGTGCATCCCACCTTGCATCCTGGAATGCCCTGATTGACTTCTTCACCCTTTCTTGTCTTCGATCACTTTTCCTGTCATACGCTGCTCTGATCCATGCATGCAATGCCTCAAACTGAGTTGGTCTCGGCAGAGGTCGCAACGAAGACATTACAGATTTCAACTGATACAACACCTCCAAACTGAAAGTACCATATCGTGGGAAAGTCAATTCTCCCTCACCATGAGTCATTTTATGCCAATTTTCAAGCCAAATTATAGTATGCAATCCCACATTCTTGGCCATGTAATGCGCTGGAGTATCCTCAGGAGGGGCTTCTTCTCCCCCTCCAGTAACCACCTGTTCATCACCTCTACATAATTCTCTGAAAATCTTAAAACATTTCATGATGAACACATTTTTGATCGCGCACAATGTTTTCGTTCACTTCTTGATGTCAATCCACCAATAACAGCGCAACTCACACCAACCGACCTATTGCAGCGCGACACCTTCTGACGTATCACTTCCTCTGCTCGCAGCAGTTCCCCTCCTTCACAATTCGCGTCTCACCCTTGCATTCGTCCCATTCACACTCTGAAGTAATTATCTGTCCACCAAACGGCCGGACAATCACCTCTCTGACTGCCTCCGACAGTCTCTCGAAATTGTTGACCTCAAGCCTGGTAACTGTCTGTCCGCAACACGACCGGACAATCACCTCAACTGATAGGCTTCAATTGCTCAATGTTCCACATACAACAACCCACGACCAGCTTCAGTTACTCACGCACTCACACCTTCGCTCCCCCTATCTCGGTCTGGGTAATCGATGACGTCTCACGATTCCCTTTCAATGGTCAACAAAATCTATCTTGGGTGTCTTCTACACCACAACTTCTCAGACTACTCGTCGAGTCTAAGAATCCCCGGGCTGCGCGCCCTCACATCCTGATCTCACAATTACTCAACTCTCATACTAACTCCGCAAGAAATCACACAATCAAATCAACACCGCAATCTGCAAAACATATCACCCTATTCATACTCACTCCTCCACGAACTGCTGCTTTCCGCTGCACTGCTACTTTCCATCAATCTCCATCAACTGCCGTCGTCTGCCGCTCATCATCCGATGGGTCACCATCACTCGAATTCTATGGGCCTCTAGAATCTCTTATCTTGATCTAGATCTCCCCTCACTATCAGAGATAACCATCCTACTCTGCTACTAACTGACGGCGCCGGATTCTTGTCTACCTTACCATCACCAAGAATCCTCTCAGGCCGCCAAGATCTTTTTATCTGCTAAATAGTGTAGAGGGGAGGAAATTCAATTCTTAGTACATAATCAACAGAATCCAATCTCAGTTCCAAAGGATCACTGACTCCAAATCTAAATTTTTAGGATTTTATTACAACCAGGAATAACTGCACATATAAACACCTCAATACAAGCTGAAGGAAATAAATGGGCATTAATACAAAAGATAACCTACACAGGAGTCTCATTCTACTCAGAATAAGAAGGATAGTCAATTCCAATAACATCAGAAATGCGATAATTAATCCAGTTTCTACATTAGGAGTCATTAACCTAAAAGAAAAGCAGTTAGTCTATCCCTACTCTATCTCTAAGGTGGCATCCCTACTTAACAATTTCCCTCCCAGGCAAGAGAGTAAAAAGGTGTCAGAAGTGAAGACTTCCTTAGAAGTGCACTCACTTAGTCAGAGCTCGCTCTAAGATGCTCCTAGCTTCCCATCTAAACCTCAACTACTCAACCCTTGGGGCACTGTCCCTAATACAAAATTCCAAAAACATAGAACACGCCCTTCTGCACACCTCTTCAGCCAGGTCTTCTTCCAGTACTTTTCCAGTGAAACTTGTATTCCATCCAACGACGGTTAGCTTGACCTTGGGTCCCAGACACCATCTCTGCTGAAAGTATCATCCCTAAATTCCGGTGTACTCCCATATTGGCTTCTCGTACCATCCTAGCTCCTAAAAAAATGGCCTAGTCTCTCTAACGAGCTAAATGTCCTTGCACCTGCAACAGAAACATGAGAACGAGAAACTTTTCACTTCTCTAAGATTTTCTATCATCCTGAAGCCCAAAGCCTTTACCAAGGGAAATCATTTTCGGCCTACAGCATGTAGCTAACATAAGAAATGAACAGGCCTTACTTTTTAAACGTATATGCAATCAGGCCTTTACACAATTTAAACACACTCCTAACATCACACTATAAGCATTAGTTTCATTACCCCTTATACGTAAGTAAGCAGACTACACGTGCAACTTTAATATGGTGCACGTTTAACCTAATGCACAACATTACATCGAAACTAATCATTATGCATTGACTAAAATATATCTACAACATTACACTTCATGAAAAGCATGGTTACATTTCTAATCACACTTATGTTAAGCAGATTCTAGTAATACATTTCTAAGTCACTCCTTAATACTACTTCGAATAATATGTGGGTGCGGTCTAACGGTGAATATGATGCACCCCTAAAAATCACAATGTACAAGGTTGTAAGGTTTCGTCCAGTATTTAGTTTGCACCTGTCTGCTCATGTTTCTTCAAGTTTATTTTGTTTCCTCTCCTCTTTCATTCAGGCTGTATCAAATATTCGTGTTACATAGCTAACCCTGGAAGATCATTTTCCCCTCTGTTCATTGATGCAGGTTTGCCCAGGACTCTTCGATTTCTCGTGCAGTTCAGTTCCTCGTGCATCTTGGAGCTCGTTCAACACTCATCTGAGTCCTCAATTACAAGTGCCCTGGTGTTGGATTCCTTTCTTGTTAGGTGTGCATGCGAGCTGGACATATTTCTGAGTCCTTACTCTACACGGTTACTGACCCATTATATCTATTTGTTTGCTGTGACTCGCTCTACCACGTGTGCTCACTCTCATCAGTATCATATTTTTCAGTTGACTCTTTGCCTTCTGTTTTTATTTTAGGGATAAGGAACTGCAACCTTTGATGCAAAGTAAGTTATATCTCATCCTTTTGGCCATTTTACTATTATAATAATTGATTCTATATATTATTTCCTCTTCTTTTTCTCCCCTCACGTTCTTTTTGACTTTCATAAATTTCAGGCCTTATGATGACACTACTATCAGTTTGAGTCGAAACATCATTGACTACTCTCACATTATCCTTCTGTTCATTAAATCCTGTTTGTGTTGTAATTACTTTTTTTATGGAATGCAACATCAAACACCTTATTTTTCTTGATCATATGGCTGTAATAATTGTTCACATTTCTTACCCTTCCATTTTATTGGGAGAATCACTCAAGCACTGAACACTGCATAAATCACAGTTTTTTTCTTTTTAAGTTGAGCCTGCAGGCAGTGTGCATTAGGTGTCGCGACAATCTGTTTGATATGAAAAAAACCTTGCCAAAAAGGGGCTTATAGTCCGCACATTACTTACCATTCATTGACACCATTATTTATCACTCTTCTTTGCTTCCTTCTAATTCGGCAGCCCATGCAATGTCAGCAGCTCCTTGTCTTCTTGTGGAACATGGACCAAGTGCAAATTAATTTATCTTAATTAGTCTCCCTCCGCCCCTCGTGCTGGCGCTGCGATTGAGGTGTTATTCCTTTTTTTCATATATTTAAATAGCGCAAACTCAAGTCAAGTCAAAGGTGAGGGGCGCTTTACATGAGCAACAGTTACATTGCACAAGTTTACATTCATTTTTATTTTTGAAGGTAGGGCAGATGAAGTGATTTGCCCAGAATCACAGGATGTTGAGGCAATGCCGAGACTCATGCAGGGTTCCTCGGTTCCAAATTGCGTGCTGCCTGCTTAACCTGCCCATAGCGCCACATCCTTCTTATTGGCATCTGTGACTGCTATCCAGAGAAGAATTTCTGGGGCCATATGTAGACCTTTGAATTACACCTCGTTCCCTGGCATGTTATGTGACCCACTTCTGATTATGGAGCACTGCCCGCCTTTGACGTGATTCTGTGTGGAGCACAACCCTTTGTTTGGGCGCATTCTCTGAACTTTAATGAAGAGCCTCCCAGGGAGCAGGGGGGTTTGCTTCAGTTATGGCTTACATCATGTCTGATCTTGCGTTTGCCTTGCGGTGTGTGCATCCCTGACGTATCTTTAACCCTCGCCTTTTCTGGATGCTTTTCAAAAAGTCTGTGAAAGAGCTTGCTGCCACCGTTGTCACAGCCTGCAACCGCCACAACTGCGATCCTTTATGTGATGTAAGACTCGCCTTTTATCTTCTTCTGCCTCTACTTGTATTACACCCCACCCCACGCCCCTGGTTACAATACAGACCCCTCACACCTGCCAACATAGCACCACAGGTTTCATAGTCTGTGAAACTTTCGTTGAGAGGATCCTTACTACAAAGGATCAAATCATTCATCGTTCAGCAGTGTAAATAAAATGAGCACCATTATTCTTTTAAAAAGCATTGCCTACTTTAAATGCAAGTAGACCACTAAGCTTTTGGTGTGCACAACTTAATTGCCCAGCATTGCATTATTTTATATTTAATTGTAGTCATCAGTTTTACAGCCGTTGCCTGGTCCTCTCACTCAGTGTCAAAATCATAACGGTGGCCATGGTATATTCCGCATATGCTCTCTTTTTAGAAAGCCTCCTGCTGCGGACACCCTTTGCAAATTACTCTGCTGCTGTTATGTTTTTTTGCCTGGACAGATTTACTTACAGTCTTCCAGTTTGCTACTAATAGCGCAGCAACTCAGTTCATAATCTAAATGTAGTGTTGGGACAGAAGGAAAATAAACTTCCTATAGGCCTGGTTCTGACGTGCCCCTCCACCAGTTGAATACATTCGTTCATCTGCGACCGTCCTAGATCAGCGGCACTTGTAGCGCTCATCGGATCCTTCACAGGAGCCCTGTTGCTTCCCGATCTCCCCTACAATGATTTTACTGCTGCCCGCCTCTTTACCACACGCCTTTCCCCCCAATGCAGGCGGATTCACCCATACTGAATCTTCCTGTTTACCAAGGATTATCTTCGGACTTCGGGGAAGGCGGTGGAGTACGCATCCTGAGCTCATTCACCTGCTTCTGGGGACAGTCAGTCTCAGGCAGGGCACTCACTGTCCCAGTCAGTCTCAGGCAGGGCACTCACTGTCCCCTGATTCTGAATCCAATGTTAAACTCAGATGCCTGTCATCGGCCCCCTCGGTTTCCAACTCTCATATTAGTCACTGTCGTCCCTTAAATTAATTTTCAGCGCCAGCCTCCATGCTTCGCCTAGAGTCGACTCAGTGTGAAGCAACCAACGCATGATGTAATGAAAGATATTAAAATATCTGTAAATTTCAAGCGTCTTCCAAACATGGCATCTCCACAATTATATAAACGGAGATCATAGGCAGGGGAGTAAAGATTTAAAGAAAGATACTTTGAACCTTTGCCAAACTTTTTTCCAAAGAGGAAGACAAACATAACTTTCTTCTAAATATGATGATTCAGATTTTTCATTTATGAGCCTGTCCAATGATTGCTAAGGAGCACACAATAGTGTTATGCATCTCTAAGAACTCTTTCAAGCTAGACCAGAAAGCATTGGCTAAGGCTGTTGGCTGCGTCTTCAGAAGGACTATTCCTTAGCTGTTGTCTCTGTAGAATCTTCCTGGACTCTAAAAAAAAGATTGGTTAGGTTAGCAAAAGTCTCTTTCTGGCCTCAGTGCATCCGTACTTCCTGTATAACAGGAAATACTTATGGCTGCGCTTGACTTACCACAGTTACGTCTGATTACGAAATGTTTTGTTGTACTATCTCCTTCAGATAGAGCTGGTTTACTGCAATTAGCTTCTAGGTTGTGGAGCTACCTGTAATCATTTGCAATGGAAAATGTAAAGTTACAGCAAAAAAACAGTAATAAGCTGCTTTAGCAAAGACTAGATGGTCCTCAACGATCACAAAGTTTTTTAGGAGTTCTGCAGTGTGGAGGCAAGCACAGAGAAGGCACATCCTCCTGCAATGATAATTCAATATCTTTGGCTTAGGGCCTGATTTAGATTGTGGCAGACAGGTTAGTCGGTCACAAAAGTGGCGGATATCCAGTTCGCAGAAATATAAAACCATTATAGGCGGGAGTCTGTCACTGTTGCCGCTGCTGCCCTTGCCTGCACACCAGGGGACTCCATCCCCCATTTTGCTTAGTGCCAGGAGGCGTCGATGAACTCTCCCCCACCCGTAGGCGCTTAGTTACGGACTCGGGCTCCTGCAACACGGGAGTCTGTCACTGTTGCTGCTGCCCTTGCCCGCACACCAGGCGTCTCTATCCCCCATTTTGCTTAGTGCCAGGAGGCGCCGATGTACTCTCCGGTGCCCGGAGGCGCTTAATTATGGACTTGGGCTCCCGCAGCACAGGAGTCTGTCACTGTTGCCGCTGCCCTTGTCCGCACAACAGGGGACTCCATCCCCCATTTTGCTTAGTGCTAGGAGGCACTGACGAACTCTCCCGCGCCTGGAGGTGCTTAATTACGGACTAGGGCTCCCGCAGCGCTGGAGTCTGTCACTGTTGCCGATGCACTTGCCCGCAAACCAGGGGACTCCATCTCCCATTTTGCTTAGCACCAGGAGGCACTGACGAACTCTCCTACGCGTGGAGGTGCTTAATTATGGACTCAGACTCCTGCAGTGCGGGATGCGCGGGATGCGCGCGTGTGTGCCCAGGCCAAGGGCAGGCCCGTCTGCTTTCGTCAGCAACAGTAAAGGCAGGGCAGGGCCACCCCTCTTTCAAGTTTTAATCAGCACCCAGTATGAAATTCGAGGTGAGTGTTTGTCAGCATCAATTTCTTGGGGCCTCTAAAGTAATCATAACTGTCAAGAGCTGACTTTGATAACTCACAATGGGAAAGCGTACAGGTATATCATCTGCACGCCCTATCACCAGTGGCATTAATAGCATACTTGAAAGGGTGGTTAATATCGTATCAGGTGAGATTGAACTGACGGAACACCACCTGTCCCTGGGCAGAGAGGGCCTATTGAATACTCCCGATCTTAGAGGGGCACCAACTGATCACACACATTAATTGAGACCTGTTATTGTATCGCACTTCCCATAGCTCCAGAGGACTGGCACTAACAAAATCTTGCCTGCCAGTCGGAGCACAAGTGGATGTGACACAGTTGAGCTTCAGCCAAATATAGACACTCCAACACCTATGGGAATCCCGGCTGTTAAACGAAAGAGGAAGAGCAGGAAGTCTGTTTGCACTAAAAAGAAACAACCGTCACAAACTGGTTCCTCCTGCACCTGTTTGTCTGCTTGGATGCAGTCATCTTTAAGTACTGGTACTCCTGAGGCACCACCAAATGGGAAATCGAGGTGCTCCATCTGCACACAGACTGAGGTGTCACTGGACTATGGGAGCTCTTGGGATGCCATTGTTAACATGTCACTGAGACTGTGTCCAAACAAATCAACGAGTTGTTAGATACAAAACATGCCTTACTTCTGGAACGTCTAGACAACTTGGACTCATTTATGAAAACGTTTAGCCAATCAATGGAAAATGTACAAATTGTTGCTGTCCCGGGGAAAGGGTCCATTGCTATCCCTAGTACTTCTCCCAATGATAACCAATTCTATTCCAGGTTGCATCAACAGACCAGATGGAGCGCAACCAGCGCTAATGCCTGGCAAATCAAGTAGTAATGCACTAGACACTCAAGTAGAAATCCCCGAGGCCAAATCTAGAAGATTTAGGCCTACCACCAGCCGCTTGCCCTTATGTGTTGGTGTTGGCAGGTCTACCGACCCTTAAGAGGGATCAGAAGGAGTCCTGGGACCACCTGGGTAATAAATGTGTGGATTGGCTATCAAAGAACAGGAGGTTCCATACATCAGATATGAAGAGATCACTATGGCACGTAGAGTCAGGTAGGTTGGCGTGTCTCCAAAGAATATAGGAGTCTGCATTGTGATTAATTTTCACAGACCATCCATGGTGAGATCCCTATTGAGAGCCCGTGAGCTTACAACAACCAATAGCACTAATATCTGCTCTCTACCGCTGGGCTATTTTTATAAATCGAGCTTTGGTCCCTCTGTAAATGAGTCTCCCCTCCCTACCACACACAGTAGGTTTTTGGCCTTGTCCGAACTGGACACCCAGGACTGACTACTGTCACCTCTGGAATCTCTTGATTCTGCCCATGGGTTTGTACTTCCTCCACCTGTAACTGAGATCACTGACCCACATGTCCCAATTAAAGTATTGGCCAGTTCAGATTTGAGCATCTTGAGCTGGAATGTGGCCAGCCTTCAGTCCAAGTTACACCAACCGGATTGGCTAAGATTGGTACAAGAGCAGGATATTCTCATGTTTCAAGAGACTTGGGCTACTCAAGAACTATATATCGACGGGTTCGAATGTTACAACACCATAGCCCCAATCCCCAAGCTCGATCGACCCTCGGGGGGCTTATCGATTTCGGTAAATATCGATGCAGGTGGTAGCATTAAGGCCTTAAGCAGTAAAAGTGACAATTTTCAAGCTTTATTGTATAAAAGGGGTGTTTCTCTCTACTTAATTATTTTTAATAATAATGACTTTCAGTCGATACCAAATGGGAATTTTATAAACTTATTTGAATTTGTCGCCACCTCAGCATCACAAAGACTTTTCCAAAATAGCAGGTATTTGCTTAGAAGGCGACTTCAATGCCAAATTACCCTACACTAGGACCAGCAATTGACCATGCAGCAGAGGACAAAACTGTCATAGGGGTAAGGAATTAGTGGAGCACAAGAATAATCCAAATTTAATTAATGCTATGGAAATCGACGCTGTAACAAATGATAACAACCCCCCTGAGCCGACATTCAGACGGAGGGGTTGTGCTTCTACGATTGATTATGTTTTTATTAACCTTGCCTTAGAGGATTGTTTATTGAAAGCTGAAGTTATTGCTACAACTCATGGGGACCACAATCCGATCAAAACAGTGCTGAGACGATCCCCCAGGCCAATGCTTAAAACAGAATGTGGTGCCAGGAATTTACTACCCTCTACTGACGACCTAAGACTGGTCTGGCGGGGTATCAACAACATTGAATTGTTTTGTATGATGGCTAGGGATAAACTGAACCTCATCAATTCTTGCTTGTTAGCACAGTATCCCCACCCTGAGGCAATTAGTGCTTTTATCAAACTTTGTGAGGCTATTAAATCCTTACTATCGAAGCCTATCACCATTGCGCAACATGGACCCAGATGTTTTAATCATGAGTGCTCGGAGGCTAATAGACAGATACGTGTAGTAATTCTTATTGATGTAGATAACTAACTACACAGCTCTTGAACTGCCAACCACCTTCACCATCAGTCAGTCTCCTCCAGTTGAATTATAACATTCCAACTATGACATCAGGAGCTGACATCACAAGCACACACTCAGCTGGGTGCAGGTGATGACTCAAGCTTAACATTGAATATAGCATATAACATAACATAAGGCCCTGTTGACCAGCCCAAGGTGTAATCCAATTGTCAAATTGCTAAGGCAGAAGTACAAGATAGTGGCTGCTAAAAGGAAGGAAGAAATATTAAAAGACCGCTGGGATGCACTTGCAAATGCCTCTAGCCTAAAAAATGTGAATATATTCTGGGCTACATTTAAAGATTTGAGAGCAACGGGACAGTTACTAACCCCGATGAGCTGCAACATAAATAGCGCAACTTGGGAAAATAATTTTTCTATGATTTATTCAGCCCCAGCACAAGAAACGGATCCCTTTCGGCATAGGGTCCCAACCAGGATCCCAATATTGTTATCGGAGGTCAAGAAAGCCGTCCAACAGAGAGTGTGGGCAACAAAGCCCCGGGTCCGGAAGGGCTACCCATTGACCTCATTAAACACAAACCTGATTTTTGTGCCCCTCTTCTGTTAAATGTTTTTAACAACTGAACTAATGCCGTGCTACCAAGCTCGTGGTCAACAAGCAATATTGTTTGAATTTTTAAAAAGGGTGACCGCTCACAACCCAGCTGCTATAGACCGATTTCCTTGATAGGCAATACCCTGAAAATTTTAGGCAGAGTTCATATAATAAAATTTTTAATTGGGCCAAGGAATATCGTATCTTCGATCATGTCAACTGGGTTTTAGAAGCAAAGTAGGCACCAATGAACAATGCCTAAATCTTAATTTAATCATTGAAAAATACACTATTGCACAGCGATCGCCAATATATCTGGCCTTTATGGACCTGACCTCTGCCTTTGATTTTGTTAGAAGGTCTTGTCTATGGTCCATTCTTTTAGCATATGGCTTGGATGAGGCATTTGTGCATTTTTTGGCATACCTACACACAGACTTGAAGGCCCAGGTTAGGATTGGCGGTGGGGGTGAGGTTTCTAATGATATCAAAGTAGGCAGAGGGGTTAGGCAAGGGTGTGTCTTAGCCACTCTTCTTTTTAATATTTATATCAATAATTTGCACAAATCATTGACTACACTCACCAATGATGTCCCCAGAGTAAATGGCAAAATACTTCCTGTGTCATTATATGCTGATGACGCGGTTTTAATGGGCCGCACACCTAATGCCCTACGCACTTTAGTACACGGACTTGTTGATTTTATGCCCAGCTTAGACTTATGCACTAATTTTAAGAAATCCTTTATAATGTCTTGTGGGCTGAGAAAACACTCATTAAATTTCATATCTGTGGGCGACCAAAAATTAAAACACACTAGCACTTTTCCATATCTTGGGTTGGTCTTTGCTGCAAACGGCACCTGGTCTGAACACGTGGTGTTTTGTAAGAATAAGTTCTCAAAGGGCACCAATTCTATTCTTAGCCTCTCTCGCCCAAAAAGAACAGGGGCTATTTTAGTGATTTTAAAGATTTTTAAATCCCAGTGTATACCCACAGCTACCTATGGCACAGATGTTTAGGGCATTGTTATCAGCCATAGCATCCAGCAAGAGGAAAATAGATTCTGTCGGAAACTACTAGGTGCCCCGATCATCACCTCTTAGTATGTTTGCCACAGTGAATTGAAATTAAGTTACATTGAGCACTTCATAAGGGCCAGCCCTGCTTTATTCTAGCTCGCCATATGGAAAAATCCAGCAGCTTCCCTCACAAGAGAGATAATAGGTGACTGCATTAGTTGTGAGAAAGGGATGGAAATTCCATGGCTTGCCGGGCTGAATCAGAGCCTAAGTAGTGTTAATTATGGCGGGCTCTTTTCAAGTCCTAACACAACTGAGACTGTACATAAAAAAGCTCTTAGGACGACATTGTATACACTTTACAGCACGGAAATACTGGAGAGGGAATATAAGAAATCAACTGTTGTAAATTTTATGTCCATTGAGCACACCACACACTGCTTGCCTAGTTACCTAACTCTGCCCATATGCCACTGGGAGAGGGGACTTCTCTTCTGCTTAAGGGCTGGCACTGTAAAATTCTTGCCCTGTTTCCCTCTTGGGTACAATGCAAATCTTGATTCTCTGCCTTGCCCGTGCGATGGACAGAGTGGTCAAACAATGGCTTTTAATACTGTTTTTAAAAAAAACAACTCACCCATCCATTTAGTAGATGCGCTCAGGAGTACACTTAAATTGGAAGATGATGAGTTAGTCTTTCGCGTTGGTACTTTTCTGAGAATTGCTGTATGGGCTCATAAAATGATGTGCAACCCATGAAGAATGTCTTAAATACACAGGCTTTTTTTAGTAACCAGCTGCACGCACTTTTTAATTATTATGCATTTCTGACCATGTAATTGAAATTGTTTTACTGTGAATATGAATTTTGTTTTTAATTTGTTGTATGTGTTGTGCTTTTATGGATATAGTCCTATCCGAATAAAGTTTTTGAACTGAACTGAACTGAAAACCATTATATCCTATGGGATTTATATTTTGTCAGACGGGATATCCATCACTGTTGTGACGGAGTAACCTGCCCACCAAGCCCTAAATCAGGCCCTTAGTCTTTTAGAGCTGTAGATGTTGGGGAGGAGAGGATATTTTAAACTCAGAAATGAGCAAAGGAGAATTGTGTGATGCATCTGCAATAAACAATTTGCAAAAAAAACCTCTCTTTTCAAGTCTCCACTATGTGAGCACGCACCAGTGATGCACTCTCATTTGTTATGTCTCGCCTGCGTGAGCCTGCACTAGCACATGTGCTCTCACTTGCAACACTACTGGGTTGAATAATGGGCTTGGGGACCGCCCATTGCTTACCATTCGTTGGCTTCTTTGTCACTCTTTTTTGGGGCTTTCTAATTGGGCAGCACTTGCAAGGCGTTACTTCCTTTTATGTCTGTGGTGCATGGACTAAGCACAGATTGATTCATGTTAATTAGTATCCGTCCACTCCTCACGCTGTGATTCATGTACTATTTCTTGCAGAAGTACTGCCCCGCGAGGGCCGCCAGTAGATGAAAGGTTGAATCTTTCTTTACAAGAATCAAACTCACAACCTTCCTAAAACTGCATACTTCAGTGATTGAGCACAGCTCACTGATCCATCCTACTGTGTGTAGTAATTAGCTCACTGAGCCATCCTGATATGTGCAGCTTTTTTTACCTCCAGTAGTCTTGAAGGTGGTTTGCTGTGCTCTGGTCATGGCAGACAGTGGTGGGGCCACTCGTATTCTATTCCTTCTGACCATTCACAGCACAGCCCAGGATCCCACTAACAGTAAATTCACAGTTGCAAAACCAAATAATAGCTTTTTAGCTCACTCATTATTATGTTAACAGTACCATGCATGAACATCCTTTTTGGTGTTCCGATTTCTGCAAGTCCAGCAAAATGGGTGGCTGGTTGATGCACAAAAAGCAGTGAATGGAGGCAGTCTAATACACACTGTCACAGAGCCATAGTACAGGTTCCTTCTCCTGCTGGATAGTGAGCCCTGATGCCATGGTGGCTTCATCAGCTTTGCTCCTGAGCTCAGAAAATAGAGGAAGTCCCTGATTCTTCTCCTCCTATCTGCTTCTGGTCCTTTTTCTTCTCCCCATCTGCCTTTTACCTGTTTCTTATAGTTCTCACCCCATCACTGTTTCTTCTCCTCCCCACACCTGCCCTGTCCATTTCTTCTCCCTTTCCTTAACAGACAGAATTTTTTTAAAGGGCTAAGACGTGGACCGATAAAGCGAAAAGCTTGCCCTTAGACGAGACCTATCGGCTTTGCCAATGCTTGTTATGTAATGTAATGCAAATACTTTTATGTAATGTAATTTTGCATGAAGACATTTGCATTGTCTCATAGTATTCTAGTACATAATGTCTCTGTGAATTGTTAAAAAAATAAATGTTAGTACACGATTCATTACAAGTATCCTAGCTCAGTAACATTTGTTCTGTCCTATTTGTATAGCCTAGTTTACTGGGTGCGTAATAGGGTATTCCCTCGCATCATGTACAGCCTTAAGGGTAAGAGCCACCGAGAAAGGGATGGTGTATGTATGGTACACAAAGAAGTGCTCAGGCAAATGTTTCTAGTCAGTTTAAGTTTAAACGTAGTGTTTGCTCATTTGCCATGACTATCTCTGTGGATGAACACTACTTAGCTAAAACTGTCGTAGTAGCATAGGACACCCTACTACCGATGCTACACATGCAACAAATCTTGATTGTCACATCTCTAGGTATTAATACAGTTGAGGTGTGGCGTAGGCAAACATACAGAGCTGGGGATGGCAGGTGGCGAAGTGTGGGGCAGTGGCTAAGACTGACAGAGAGTTGAATAAACAGGGCGATTAAGAAATGAGATGGGTGGAGGGGACTCGCGGCAGCGGCGACAAGATGGCCGCAACCTGAGAGGCTCCACTACACCGACCTTCATTTCCCGCCGAAGGATCCCATTTACTGCAATGCCGATGTTCGCGGAAGGGTGCCAGTACGTCAGAAACTGCCAGGAGTACTTGGGCAAGTTTCCGACCGATTTCGTCAACAAGTAACTCTTTTTTTCTCTGCATTGCGATCTCCTCAGTAATGGCGACCACCATTTTGCGCGCTCACGTTTTAGCGCGCAAATAACCCACTTGCTGTATCCTATTGCACCTGGACTCTAAACCACCTGCTACTTCTTCTGTACGATTATTTACTGTTTCTACGCAAGAGGATACTCTTTTTCAGCAGATTGAAAGGCCTGTTTTCTCCTCGGCAGTTTGGACTCATTTCTCCTCAGCACCATGTCAGCATTACTTTTCTTCCTGCAGCATTTCCTGTTACTTGGTGCATTTTTGCCTTATCATGTTACCAATGCTTAAAGCAACCCTTATCTGCCTGGATTCTACACTGCAATTTTGTGCGTCTACAGTTTAGTCCAGTAATTTACTGAGCGCCAATATTCATTCTCCACGGCATTAGTATTTTAAATGATATATACGCCTGCTGGTTGCTTTGGCTCCTGTTATCTGTCATTTGGTGGCATTTTTTGTGACAGGCGACTGGTTTTTTTTTTTGCAATACTTGTTTGGACTATTGACTTTGTACGCCTTCACGCTCTGCTCATTATACCCAGCATAACTTTTTTGTCTTTTTCTGAGGTTTTTCAAAATCTGAGCTTCGAACTCGCCTCATTGGTCTGGATATCATGGATCATCTGCAATATTCCAAGCCTCATGGTGCTGCAGGGGCTTCTTCTGGAGGTCGTAAAGATACAACAGCTAACTGGCAAGCGACTCAAGAAGGACCTCTGTTCTCTGCCTAAATCACCTCCTCCCCTCACGCTGGAGGATATTATGGATGAGTGATGCCTTATTCGTCCCTTTATGTCTGACACCACCGATACTCTTCAAAGAATTGAGGAGAAATGGCCCGGCCTTGACTTGAGACTGTCTGATGTCGAGCAGAAGATAAATGATGCGCAAGATATCATTGCTAAAGTTGACACCCTCACCAAAGAAGTTACCCACCCCTCAATTTCATTTTATTTGGGATGCCTTCAAGGTTGCTGCTAGAGGCTTTATTATTAACTTTGTATCTTAGAAGAAGAAAAAAGCTCTTTCGCAATCCTCCCTTATCCTTAAACAAATTAAAGACCTTGAACATCAATATTTCACACCAAACTCTACCGATACATTACCTTCTCTTATTAAAGCAAAAATACAATACAATAAACACACATGGGACTCTGCAAGTAATAATCTCCTCAAATTTAATGCAAAAATGCATGGTGGGCGGAACAAGGCTGGCAAATCTCTTGCAAATTATCTTAAAATTAAGAAACAAAAATCTAAAATCGTAGTCATTACGGATAATCAGGGGGTTCGTCAATCCACAGATGACAAAATTCTCGAATGTTTTGTTCAATATTATTCTTCCCTATACACTCCAGAGTCCAATCCTTCCTCCGCACAAATTGATTCCTTTTTTCAAACTATTCCCAAATCTCCTGAACATTCTATAGATCCTACATCCCTAGATACTCATATCTCAGCTAAAGAAATAATTAATGCTATTACCTAACTACACAAAGATAAAACGCCTGGTCCAGATGGCTTTACTGTTCGATTTTATCTTCACTTTAAAAGAATCTTAATACCCCATTTACTTTCACTGATCAATTATGTTCTCAATAAGGGGCAGTCTGATGGAACCTTTACTCAGGCAATGTTATGCCTGATTCCTAAAAAGTACAAGGATCCCTCACTTTGCAAAAATTATAGGCCTATCTCCTTAATTAATACAGATTATAAAATGTATGCCAAAGTTCTAGCCATTCCTATTAACAAAGTTAACCCTGATCTCATTAATATTTATCAATCTGGGTTTGTCAAGGGCAGATCAATTACTGACAACTCGAGAACTCTTCTCAACATCATCCACCTTGCTTCCAAGATGGATTCTCCAGTTGCAGCTATCACATTAGATGATGAGAAAGCATTTGATAGGGTCAGCTGGGATTTTATGTTTGGAGCATTGAGATGGCACGGTTTTAGTCCCCACATTATCCAATATATTCAATTGTTATACTCAGCCCCCTCTACCTCCATTTGGGTTAATGGTTCTCAATCTAATTATTTTTCTCTCCATAGAGGCACCAGACAAGGTTGTCCCCTCTCCCCTCTTCTTTTTATTCTTGCTTTAGAACCTTTTTGGGAAAAAATTAGGCCTTCTCCATCTTAAACAGGTTTCAAATTTCAGAACATTGATATTAAGTATACCACTTATGCTGATGACATTCTACTATACATTTCCAACCCATCAACCTCTTTACCTGCTCTTTTCTCCTTATTACAAGAATACTCTCTAGTCTCGGACTACAAGTTAAATATTGATAAATCTGAAGTTTTACCTTTAAACATATTTTGCCTCTCCCATATGTTTCGCGGTTCCGGTTTTGAATGGAATCCTAAGAGCATCAAATGTTTAGGTGTCCTCTATGCGACCTCTATTAGAGAAACTATTAAAGTTAATCACGCAGACATACTGAAAGAGTTATCTACACTCTTTGAAGGTTGGTCCCCTCTTTGCCTTTCCTGGTGGGGTAGACTTGCTTCTATCAAAATGATGCTCCTCCCCAAAGTCAACTTTTATCTTTCGATGCTCCCCATCTCTTTCCCGCTCTTTTTCTTCAGAACGATTAACCGCATCTTAATAAAAATGTTATGGAATAATCGCAAAGCTTCGACAAGCTATCTTCAACAACCCAAAGACCTAGGTGGGGTTAACTTTCCAATCCTTAACCGTTATCACTCTGCTTTCACCTTAAAACAAATGTGGCCGTTTCTATCAGATTCTTCTTGCCCTCCTTCAACAACCTGGAGCTCAATTGAGCTTGCACAAATTTCGCCCTTCTCATTTCTTACAGCTACTCACTTATCCCAGCCCCCGAAGCGTTTTATCACTCCCATATTTAAACATTCCAAAACCCTTTCCCTTTCACTGTCTCGTTCTTCACCTTACATATTGATTCTTACTACCAAATCTCGATCTGGTATAATAAATTCTTAAAAATTAATAATAAAGCGCTATTTTGGTAGGAGTGGATTGATAAAGGTATTATCACTTACGACCATTTATTTAAAGACAATTCCCCGAGGGATTTCTCAGACATTTGTGACTCATTTCATATCTCAGATACATATTCCTCCCAATACCCCTTGCTGTCAAACACCCTAGCCTCAATTCTTTCTCAAAATAATCCTCTGCCCACCAACGCTCCATCCCTTTCCCCTCCACCAGATTTCTCCATCCCTCTCAAACCTACTGCTATCTACAAATTACTCTCCCATCCATCTGTTGATAGGTCCAAATCTAAATTAGAACTCTAATGGGAAGAGGACTTAACTCAGGAGTTTTCTTTTCAGGTTTGGGATTCTATATGGTCAAAAATACACACTGCTTTCCGTTCTGCAAGCACCACACAGACTTTATATTTTTTCTATAACAGACTTTTTCTCACCCCTTCCGATCTCCATAAATTCAGACTATTTGATTCCAAGAAATGCTGGTCCTGCCCACACGTTGATAGTGACTTCCTTCATATGTTTTTTCATTGCCCATTGGTTATATCCCTTTGGTCTCACATCTGGTCAAAATTAAACGATATCTTAGCCACAGATTTCCCTTTTGAGATTGTACATATTTTTATAGGTGGTTCCTCACCTCTTTGGAATGTTTCATGTAATGTGCGCAAGTTTATAGATCTGTATATAGCTATTTCCTTTCAGATCATCACAACCAACTGGAAGGATACTTCAACAATTTCATACACTGCCTGGTGAAATCTGTTTTGTCATCATCATAGACTTGACTGGGCTTTTGCCACCTCTGTACCTCTATTAATCAAAAAGGACTTGTTATGGTTACCCCTAACCGGTCTTCTTTCTAGACATGCTGGTTGAATGTATTACCCTTTCTCTTTTCATTATCTCATTTGTTTATCTTCTATCGATTACCTTTCTTATTCTTAATTTGTTAACACCCAGCCATTAATGATTTACTTGGATTGTTGCTTTCTTTCTCTCTTTCTCCCTTCTTTTTTTTCTTTCCTTTCTTCTTTCTCTGCCTTCCCTCCTTAAAAAGAAAAACTCTTAAAAGCTTTTTTACTTAGGTACAGTTTCTATTTCCCTTTTTGGGGTTGTGTTGTACACACGGTTCTTTTAATATCATTCCAATCTCCTTTTATTGCCATATTTTTCTTTTTGTATTGATGTTTTACTACCTTTATCACATTCAATAAAGATTTTTAAACTAAACAAAAAGAAATGAGATGGGTGATAATTTAGAGGTTAGATAATGGCAGAGAAGGGGTAGAGAGGTAGCCCGTGGCAGGAGTTGGGCAGGGAACGATTTTAGGAAGTAGAGTGGAGCAACAGAGGAAGACACACATAGGGGTCTCCCTTGATAATCTCGGGGCACAGGAGAGGAAAGGGATGCAAAAATGAGAAGATTCATTACAGTTACCTCCTTTATGAAGAGTCAGGGTGATTGATGAAAGAATGCGATGACAAAGCAGACACATTCAAAATGTAAAGCCATAATGTGGAAGATCAATAGGATATGAACTGGGCAAAACACAGGTTGGAATCTCACGAAAGTTGTGTCTAAGACATAAAGCAGTTGCCACTGCCTGTAGCACAGAAATTGTGCAAAATACTAATATAGGTTTTAAAGCACGGACAAGTAGCCACACCAGTGAGCAAACAGTTGGAACTACAACATCCCTTGAAGGAAGATGCCAGTAAAAAACCCTTCCTATGCCTTGATGGTCCTGGGATAAAGGGCACAGCTACATCTTATACATAAACAAATGTAATTGCTAGATACTAGGGTAACTAACCTGTTGATGTCCTTGTGTTGCCGTAAGTGACCACACAGTACTACAGTACCAGTTATAAAAGCACCATGATTAGGTTTCTATATATGTATTTACCTAGAGACCTGTACTCCAGCATTCAAAGCTTAAAGCTAGCTACCCAGCCCGAAATCCAGCATCACCAGTCATTTATTGATTTACCATATTGTATTGTATTGTATTGTAATTGCATTTATATAGCGCTTACTACCCCTGACGAGGCGTCGAAGCGCTCTTTCGGCGAGTTGCACGCTACTCCGGGACCAATAGAGGATTAGTGTTGAATTAGTATAGTGAAACATGCAAGTACATTTTAAGTGGTGGATAGGTTAGTCAGTTATTTGGATTTGAAATGATAACAGAAGGATAGAGGAGGAAAAAGGTTTGTATTTATATAGTGCTTGTTACCCCTGATGGGGTGTTGACGCACGCTATTCAGGAAGCCCATAAAGGATTAGTGGTGAATTAATATGGTGTAATATGAAAGTAATTTCGGTGGTGGATGATATTAGTCAGTTATTTGGAGTGAGAAGGATAGCGGAGGAATAAAAGGGGAAGAAAGGTTTGCATTCTTATAGCACTTGTTACCGCTGATGGGTGTTGAAGCGCTTTTCTGGCGAGTAGCACGCCACTCCGGATCCCATAAAGGATTAGTGTTGAAAATTAGTATAGTAAAATATGAAGTAATTTGAGTAGTGGATATGATATTCAGTTATTTGGGTAGAGAAGGGTAGGTGGCGGGACAGAAGAGGGAAAGAGGTTTGTATTTATATAGCGTTTACTACTCCTTTTTTTTTTTTTTTGGTTTTTAAATGATTTTATTGATTTACTTGACACGCAACAAAGAATTACAGAGTTTGTGCATCTCATACAGATCAAAAGAAATAAAAACAGGAAAGAAAATACAGTCTACAAGAATTGAATTTTCAATTATATCAAAATGAAAAATATAAAGCTAAACTATACAGTAGCATCGAGCCATTTAGTAATCGGGGACCAAATTTTTTGCCCCCAACTTTGTTTCTTGGGGCCTCGTTTTTTATAGACAGATAATTCTTGATTATATAATGAGAGTAACCTTGCTCTCCAATTATAAAAAGTAGGAGCATCAGAATTAATCCAATTAGTGGTTATACATAATCTCACAATAGACATAGAAATAAAAAGAAAACTAATTTCGTCATTTTCCCGAGATATTATTTCATCTTCACTTTCAACACCAAAAATAACCAGCTCAGGGGTTAATATAACAGGAATTAATAAAATTAAATTTAAGAAGCCCGTTATATCCTGAAAAAAATTGTTTAAACATGGGCATAAGAAAAACATATGTATAGAGTCAGCCCCATACAATCCACAGCGGTTACACGAATGACCAGAGTTCCCCATAGATTGGGTCCACTTCGAAATTTTGGCAGGGGAGTAGTACAGATCAAAGACAGACATAAAATGTTGCGATTTAAGACTACCAGACATAACCACTGAATTTGACAACTCTAATGATTTGACCAAATGAATACATATTTTATCAAATTTCCGTTCCCAGCGAGCACACATTATTAAATCATCAGAAAGTTCAGCCAACATTATCTGATATAGGGCCCCAATGCGTAGTTGTCGTGGAAGCACTTCAACTATATTGATAGGATCCAAATTCCCCTGGCCCGTTTTTAATTTAGCACTAAGAAAACTGCGAATTTGTAAAAATTTTAAAAAATCACATTTAGGGAGGCCAAATTTCTTCTGTAAAAGTATGAATGATTTCAAGCTGCCGTTTTGGCAAATATCCCCAATAACCTGAATACCTATATCCGCCCATCTAAACGTAATCGTATCTTGGAATGTTAAGGGTAATAGGCCATGAGCTGAAAAAGGAGTATACAGGTTAAGATTAGGGATATTAAAAAGCTGCCGAATTCTCTGCCATACAGCATATGCAGATTTGATTATTTTGAATCTAGTTTTCTTATAGTAACTAGGTTCCAGGGTCTTGACTAGTCTTTGTCGGGCTTGTTCACCTAAGAGCATCTCGTAAATCGAAGGATTATTAGCATCTAACCTAGCTGTTTTTGCCATCACAAGTATCTCCATGTGCTGAAATAAAGCGGCCAAATGATAGAATAAAAAATTCGGCATACCCCAGCCACCTCTTAATCTTGGGAGAATCATCCATTTTTTTGCTCTTCTAGGTTTGCGGTAGCTCCATAAGAAACAAGAATAAGTCTGTTCAATTTTAGCATAGAGAGAGGGCGCAAAAAATAATGGAATAGTACTAAAAAAATATAGAAATTTAGGAAAAATAGTAATTTTAATAACATTGCAACGGCCGTATAATGATAAATGCAAATGATTAAGTCCTTCCAGAGTAGTATTAATATTGTGAATGGCGGGTAGTATGTTAAGTTCAGGAATACGTTCTACATCCGAAGTAATTTTGACCCCCAAGTAAGTAGCCTCTGAGGTTGTGATATCGAGAGGACGGGATCTATCTGAATGTAAACATTGCGTTTTGTCCAAATTCAGTTTGTAGCCAGAGAGATCCCCAAAACGTTTTGCACAAATATTCACAATAGGAAGAGCATGCCTTAAATTGCTAGTAAATATAGCTATATCATCGGCATAGGCCAATGTTTTGTAAGAGATGTTATGCAGAATTACTGGTTCTATATTTATTTCCCTTTCGAGTTTCTCTAAAAAAGGATCAATATAAAGAGAAAACAATAATGGGGAACAGGGACAACCCTGTCGAGTACCTCGGGTGATATTAAATGTTTGTGAATGTTGACCAGATATACGAATAATTGCTTCAGGTAATATATATAAGGCTTGAATGGCTTGAATAAATTCAAAGGAAAATCCCTTCCAATATAAAACCGACCACAGGAATTGCCAGGAGACCCGGTCAAACGCTTTCTCCGCGTCTAGCAGGATCATCCCAAGCAAAGATCCCGTGGCTTGTGCCCAATCAAAAAGGGCAATTGTTCTCCTTATATGATCAGTGGTATCTCTGCCAGGGATAAACCCATGTTGTCTAGAAGATACTAATGGAGTTATGACAGAGCAGAGCCTTGTAGCAATTATTTTCGCATATATCTTACTATCAGCCGTGATGAGTGTAATCGATCGATAAGAACCGGGATTAAGTTCCGGTTTCCCCTTCTTCTTAAACACTATGATCATGGTTTTATGCCAAGATTCAGGGGTTAATCCGCGTTGAGCTAACTGAAACAATGAAATTAAAAAAGGTTTCAGCGTTTGTCGAAATGTCTGGAAAAACTCAAGGGGGATGCCGTCTGCCCCAACAGCTTTGCCAAATGCTAGAGATAAAATAGCATTCTCTATCTCATCCCAGGTAATTGGAGAACTGAGAATCTCATTTTGTTCCATAGTCACTTTACATGTGGTTATACCACTTAAATATCCCATTATACTTTTGTCACGTTTTTCTCTTGTTCCGCTGAGTCGAGTGAAGCACAAGGGGTCCACCTCCCGACGTCCCCGGCTCTGAATAGGGAAACAGAGTGCCAGGGCAATCAGGCGAGGGAAAGGGAATTAGGATGGGAACAGCAGGGATAGGGATACCTGTAACATAACATAAATCATAACACACGTTAGGGTACACATAAGGCAACCTACTCTCATTCGGTCTCACTAAGTATGCCTCAACAGTGTGTCTCTCCAAAACATACTCAGGCAACGATAATCGTGCCTTCAAAACCAATGTGACATAACAGAAGATCGCTCCCCTTCCAGCAATTGACAACCGGTAGGACCTTGCTACTTGACAGTCCCCCTATGTTCCCTTCAAAGAAAAGGTGAAAAACCAGGGACCTCTCTCGCCAAACGAAACCCGAACCTACTCTGTTCTAAGGTCCTTGAGAGTAGGCCCCAACTGATATTGACATGCGGGGAGTAAGGATACAGTCACGCTCTCCCCTTGAACCCTACACTCGTGGTGTCTTCCAACCACTGACTATTGTCCCGCACAGTGCAGCCCCTCCTCCCTGCTGAGCTACCTGAACGTTGCGGTGTCGGTGTCTCCGGTGATCCCACCTCACCGGTCCGTATTTCGAGTAGGGAGCGTCCGCTACTACTTCTTCTTTGGTCCAGGGTTTAGACAACGCGGCCACGCTCGTCCAGCGGTCCGCGAGTAGGGATATGTTCACACCCAGAACCTTCAAACGCGGTGACGCTTACTTCAGCGTTCCGCAAACCAAGTTGTGTGGAGATCGATACTCGGCCTCTCGTACCCCCCGACGAATCCTCGGTCAAGCGAGGCACACGGCTGTTTCTCTCGAGCTCGTGTGAGCTCCGGCGTTTCTTTCCTTGCCGCTTCCAGCCTCCACCAAAACAAATCCATCCAGGCAGTATTACGCGCACCGATTGGTCCTCGGTGCCCGTACTTAACAGTTGTGACCACGCCTTCGCCCCGCCGAGATGTCTGGGAGTTGTGGTCCAACTGTACTTTCGGTAGGCGCCTTGCTCAGCGCCTGACAACTTTCATTAGAGACTTTTTTTTCAGCCGTATAAAGTTGACAATAAAAATTGTGAAATACATTTAATACACCCTGTGGGGTATCAACAATTTGATCCTGCTGATCCTTTAACCTACAGATATCATTCGCCACAGCTCTTTGTTTAATGCGCTTGGCCAAAAGTTTCCCCGTTTGTTCTCCAAATTCAAAAATATCTGAGCGATGTTGAATATAGTTAGATGCAATCTCTTCAGCAAAATGTAAATGTATTTTGGACTTAATAGCAGATATTAAATTTAAACATTCATCAATATTTTGAGCTGTACTTATCTTTTTAATAAGTTCAACTTCTGCTGCTGTCAGTTCATCGGTCCAGGATTTAATCAAAGCTTTAGTCTCCTTTTGAAGGTGTGGTGAGAAACTAAGTGTTTCCCCCACGTAAGGCGGCTTTAAATGCGTCCCAAACCGTAATTTCAGGAGCAGTACCTTGATTTATTTTAAAAAATTCCAGAATCCATTTGGCTATATGCTGACAATAGGTCATTTCTAATAAGAGTTTTTTATCAAATGTCCATATATTAGAATTCCTAGAAAGTCCATATAATGGGATCTCAATCATTAATGGATTATGATCAGAGATAAGTCTTGGATGTAAACTAATAGTGACCTTAAAAGCTAACGATTGTGAGCAAAAAAAATAATCAATCCGTACAAGTTTTTTGTGTGGATTGGAAAAAAAAGTATATCCAGGCTCACCTGGTCTATGTCTATACCATATATCCACCAGATCATATTCTACAATCAGGCCCTGTAAAGCCTTAAATGTTTTATTCTTGCGGCCGGAATATGGTATACCGCCTGTTAAATTAAAGTTATGCTCTAGATGAATATTGAAATCTCCGCAGATAACCAACGGGGATGGCCAAGTGGCTAATTCAACATTGAGTTTATTCAAAATTTCTGGATCGTCAGAATTAGGCCCATATATGGAACAAATTGTAAAAAGAGAACCACGGATATCTACCAGAAGGATAACCCAACGACCTAATTGATCCTCTTTTTTCCGTCGACAGACAATGGACCCATACTTTGCTAATAACGCAACCCCCCGGGTATTAGTACTTTGATGTGTGCAGGCAGCGTTTACTACTCCTGATGGGGTTTTGAAGCGCAAGTAGCATGCTACTCTGGAACCCATAAGGATTAGTGTTGAATTAGTATGGTGAAACATGAAAGTAATTTTAGTGGTGGATATGTTAGTCAGTTATTTGGATTGAGAAGGGTTGGGGAGGAGTAGAAAAGGGAAAAGGTTTGCATTTATTTAGCGCTTGTAACCCTGATGGGGTGTTGAGATGCTTTATTGGTGAGTAGCACGCTACTCTGGAACCCATAAAGGATTAGTGGGGAATTAGTATAGTTGAATATGGAATTTGAGAAGTGAACATGTTAGTCTGTTAATTTTGATTGAAAAAGATAGTGGAGGGATAAAGAGTGAAGGATTTTTTTTATTTTATTTTTTAGGTCTTAGCAGTATGAGGAGGCTTTTGGATGAGTAAAAATGAGTTTTGGAGGGGAGGAGTCAGAGGGAAGAGTTTAGAAAGGTTTGTTTTAGGGGATCGGTATAGTAAAAGAGGTATCAGATGATGCAAGGAGGGGTAGAGTTGGAGAGAGTCTAGAAAGGGTTATTTTGGGGATCATAGTAGGGGTATGGGGTTTGGGATAAATGAGAGAGTGGATGTAGAGGATATATTGATAGATGTATATGATGAGAGATAGGGTAGTGCATTAGAAAGAGTAGTAGAAAGAAGTTTGAGATGAGTCAGAAGGTTGGGCTAGAAGATATATTGAGAGAAGTATTGGCTGAGAAATAGGGTAGTGCATTGGAAATGCCAAATTAGAAGAAAGTGATAAATATATATGATGATTCTACCACCTATTGTCCCACCCAGGATCAGGTAGAGAGAGCTTCTCTTCGTTTGGTCGCATGATCAAGCTCTTGTGTGCACAGCTGGGAAATGTACTCTGAATTAGTTAAATAGCTCAATAAAATGAAGGTTTGCTACTGTACATATTGATAGGCATGACATATTACCATTAAATTATGATGCAATGTTGTTCGAGTGATCTGTTGTTTTTTAATTCCTACTGTCACAGTACAAGGGGGTGTTTGCGTGTGGTATGTATAAGGACTCATATATTTTGGAATGTCAATAAAAGCTAAGGCACAGCAGAGAGTTTGGCAAAAGTGGAAGGGACCTTGATGTTACAGGTGCACTGACGAGATTTCACACATATTATACACCGTAATACAAGAAAAGCATTGGCAAAGCAAATAGGTCTGGCCTTTGCAAGCTGGTGCAACTTTTTTTTAGAAATAATATTACACGTATATGCCACAAAGTAGAAAGAAGGAGAAAAACATGCTGCTGCCATACCTCAAGGCCACAGGCTTGCAATAAAAAAAAACACTCCAGATAACGTTAATAGAGCAATATTGATGCCTCTTAGAGGGCAGATAGACCAGGCAGAGAACACCGCTTTTTAGCTTTATTGCTCATTACAAAAGGTACAAGTGGTGTTGAATTCCTGTAACTTGGAGACATAAACACACAAGGAGGACTACACATATATATATAAACGATAATCATTGGGACAAATGCATTGGCAAAGTAAAGCATTCGTCCACAAGTCCAATCACTGAGGTGCACTTATTTGTACGTGAATGTGCCCGTGTGATCAGGAAAAATCCCTTCGTCCAAAAATGGCGGAACTGAGTTGACCATTTGTCTCATGGGTGGCTGTGAGCAAAATGTGAAGGACATACAAACGGATTAGAGCACTGACCCAAAGGATTTATTTTTATGTATATAAGTATGTATTTTCTATTTGTGATTATTCTTCATTACACAAGGCTGGCAAAACAGTTAATGATTTCTATAGATCACAGTCAGCACGTCTGTTTAACAATAGACTGTTTACACCAATCATTTGCTGTCTCTGTGCTTTGTGCATGTGCCCAGCACAAGTGTGACTCGAAAAAACGTAGAATGGATAACGGGTGTTAAAAATGTCAGGAAACCCCTTCATAAGGGACCAACTTAGAGTTGGGTTGTAATAGAAAAGCCTCTCATTTCAGGAGGAAGTTTAAAATCCAACACACTTCCTCCTCCAAAATTATAGTGCAGTGGTGGGGTTTACTAGAGTTGATTATCCGTATGATTTGACGCTTCCTCCGGAAATCACAGTACTTCACCCGGCCATGTGCCAAACTGTCACATTTTTTAGCACACTGGGGCTTACTATTTCTATTATTTGCTTGCCTTTGACTCAAAGTGAGACCATTTCATGCAACGCAATTCTTGATGTAGTGAATTTGTAGTTTGTTTATATCGAGTTTGTTGAAATGCCATGTTTACTCTTAACTCTTCTATTTCTCACTCTATCCAGCTCGTTGTCCGTGTGCACCTCACTTGAGACAGCATTTCTGTAATGTAATTACCGCATACCGTGTATTTATATTATAAAGGAATCCTATTGCAATGTCTATGCCGAAAAAAATGCATTGAGTTGATAAATCCGTGGGACCTTCTGGCGACGCTTTGCAGGAACACTCTTTGAGCACAATAATCATGCCCTGTTAAAATAAATCTAGGTTAAGAATAACTTAAACCTGTCTGACCCATTTCCTGCACTGACAAAAGCAAGGCCGTGCCGAGTAAAGGTCTCACGAGAAGTATCACAAGACTGAGAGCACGGGGCTGGTACATATGCGGTGCAGCAGGGTAGGCACGTTCATCGCCGTCCTTGCCTCAGATCAGCAATGCTTCTTACAGAGCTCTCACTATTAGCTGGTGACAGTGGTTCAAACACCAACACATTTCATCTGATGTCACCTCCCCACATAACGGATTATATTATTGAGAATGTAAGTTTATACTTACACTTTTATATTCTGCTTAATTGTACTTTGCGTACTGAAGACACACACCGCTAGAGTTTTAATTTCACATTGGGCAAAAACGCAACAAATAAAGCACATATGCAGCTTTTTTGGTATGAAATTCAGCAAATGTGCCCAACTTAAGCAGAGCTTCTCAAGTAGTCGAGTGGTCCACTCAGAGGTGTATGAAATCCAAATCATGTAAATGATAATGAAGGGTGGAATGGAAGGTGAATGTGAACAGACTAGTAAGTAGTACAACCTACACCCTTTACCTGCCATAATACCATAAGCAGGCCACTGGAAGACTGGCACATTGAGCATCCTACAAGTGAAATCACCAGGGAGTATTTGGGCAACGCCCAGGTGTATATCAGAAATATCATATCCTTGGACATGATGTCAGTACCCTAGTACACAATAGCAGCAACCTTGACAGTAATTTATTTTCTGGACATTAACTGCGATGGTTATTAACTGGAACCAGTCATTGACAAGCGTTACATGACAAAACGAGTGTACTTTCTCCTCTCGATGGTTTTATGATTGACATTTTGCTCAGTGGGAAATTTGAGACAAAATGGAAAGGCATTGATTCAGTGATGAGGCACTTTGTTTTCACCACATCAAATCAGTGTTTCTACCAAGTACTAAATTTCTCACTACAACATTTATTGCTACAAATAAATCTTGCTTCTTCATACTATTGCACACCCTGATGCAATGGAATAGTTTATAAGTTGCCTTCCATAAGAGCTTGGAAGACCCATCACCTTTTATTGAAGGTATATAAAAAGTGTTCTGTGCCTCATCTATCACTTTTACAATTTCATTTTTGCTCCCTAAGGAAAGTCTGGCTCACTGATAATACTCTCTTGATTCTTGCAATAAAAAGTTGGAATTTACATGCCCCTTATTTTGACGTTCAGCAAGTACCACTGATTGAAGGAGCTACTAAATGACCATGTTGTTGATCTGGAAAAGGTTGAGAACCACTGCTCAAACCACTAAGAAAATTCAGGAAAAAATTCAGGGCACGCATTTCTTCATTCAATTAGCTTATATAGGAGAGACATAAAGCCTTGTCTCATATACATCTGAATGTATATCTTGGGCATATCATTTAATTGAGTGAGAATTTTAACAGCAGTTATTTTGGTTAATGTGAAAACTAAAAATTGCCTGACCTATCAGGGATCTGTCTGCTGACTTAGTTCCACTGGGCTGAGCGCCCGTCTAGAGCTCACCTTGAGCAGATACCTGTTGGAGTGGTGCAAGGGATGTGCTGTTAAGATTGCAACTCTGGGCCAACTACATTTATTTAGTGCCCTGTGCTGCCTATTAGGGTGTCAGAAGGGCTGTTTAGTGTTTTCTGTCGCACTATAATGAATTATTAAATATTTCTGAACAGAACTACTGTGTGCCTAGCTAACAATGGGCCCAATAACAATTTACACTGCAGTTCTGATGTGGAGACCAGGGCAGAGGGGTACTGGAGTTAGGGTACAAGTCTGGGTTGGGAAGGGTACTTTCTGTAGATTAAGCTTCATTAGAGGGGAGGGGGTGTGTGTTTAGGTGGTTGTGATGTATTAGTGAGGTTGGGTAGTTTTGTAAGGCTTGTGGCCGAGGCTGTTTATTATTTCCCAGAACTGTTCTATTAAAGCGCCCTTTTACCCCTTACATGGTGTGAGTGTTGTGATTGCGTGCTGTCTCGCCTGATGGAAACAGATGTTTCTGTCCTAATCGAAATTGCAAGCAGTGCATTTAAGGTGCACTCTCCGGAGCCTACACACAAAATAGTAATACTCCACTTACATTTTTGTATTCTACTTGTTTCTGTCAAATTAATATTTCTGACTTATAAGAAAAAACCTTCTAGGGGAGAACCACTGTTACATCAGTTAGTCAGTTGTTAGTTAGTTCTCACCAGAAGCTACATGAAGAGAGACGGACAGGAGATGTGGACCCCGCAGGGCTCTGTAGTACCCTTGATATAGATAGAGCCCGACTTGGCTCAGCCGTTAAGGAGCCACGAATGTCACAGAAGTGGCTTGGGTGTTTGTGCCACAGGTAGGATTGCCCGCTCACAGCATTGTACCACCATTGTAGCACCATACCGCTGCAAGGTTGATATACAACAACTGATTTGTCTCGTGGTCCTCTTGCTGCTGCTTTCTTACCCGCCCTCCATTTTCTTCACTACTGGTGAGTTTAAGGGTTAAGGCACAACTTGGGGGAGGGGGTCTGGAGTGTGTGGCAGTGGTGATTTTGAGGTGAGTGGCAGTGTGCGGCTGAGATTACCGTTCGTTTGAGTACATCCGGCCCGGGCCCTGCTACTATAAGTGATCCCAGCTCCCCACGGTGAAGGCACATTGTACCCTTATCTTTGCCTTGCATCGCAGCCAGATCCATGGATCCGGTACTTTTGGGACCGTTACTCTAACCCCACACTTCCGGACTACAAATTCGGCGAGCATAGTTCCTTCATCTCGTCTGTATATTTTGACACAGAGGCACTATCTTGCCTGGATACATTGAATTTTACTCTGCAGTCTCACTCCGATTCTCAGAACGAGGTGAGCCCGATTATCTGCTGTTTCCTCCCGGTCAACTGGAACCCCCGAACCTTTCCACTGGCTGCGCCAATTCTCCCCTCACCAGTTCCAAATCTATATTGTGGATCTCCACCAGCTTAGGTTGTGACACCGATCCCTCCCGCTTACCAACAGCTTCTTCTATTACCAGCAACTTCCCAGGCATTCTTTTGATTGTTTAGTCCTGATGATGATCCCAGAACCATTGTTGGGTTCAAAACGCCGTCGACACTCACGTCTTAAACTCCAACCTTCATTTAATACTTATGGGGAGTATGGGATGCTTTTGTTATTGTGACTACTGAATTACGTATTTTCACTAAGAGTCACTTTTAAGTCACATGCCTGAGGTAAGGAAATCTGTTGATTTCCTCAAACCCCATCACATTTTGCTCACTCAATGTTTTATGTATTGTTTAGCTTTCATTTCTGTAAATAAATTCTCAATGCCAATCCATTGTATATGAGTAAACCCAATCCTGATATCAGTCTTGTGGCTCTATGTACTTATTTCTTTTGAAAGGGGCCATGTCTCTAATAATTTGAGATTACCTCATGTCAGGCGGTGGGCAGATGGTGTCTCGCCATGTGGGGGGGGCTTAAGCAAGGACAGTTAGACCTCCTGGCCACTCCTGGCTTGCAGGTCTTGTGCTCTTGGTCCCTTCAACCCCGGGCCTTCACGCCTGTACCTTTTCAACGCCCACAAAACACCCACACAATGCAGACTTCGGCAGAGAACCTTAGCTTTACTGCAGTCCGATATCACTATCCACAACTATGGTAATACAAACTGCAAGTGCGTCGGCTGCCCTATGTCTACAAGTCACTATTGAAGTTGGAAACAGCGGAACAGTTAACAATGAGAGCTCACAGTTCGTTGTTGCTCCAGGCACATACTCAGGCACAAAACCAAGTAAGGAATCAGAGAAGCAGCAGAAATATTTCTAGACAGCGTAAAGAAACCAGCGCAATTAGTAAAAATTCAAGCCAAAGTCCGTTATTTGGGCCTCTTGTCCGTTGTCCGTCAGGAAATCTTTCACGGACGCCTTTTGTCAGTAATTCTGGGCATTGGTGCAAACTGTCCCCCCTGCAAGCAGCCTGAGAGTTCTCGAACTCTCACTGCAGGGGGCCAGCTCGCACTGCTGTGAACTGAAAGGCCTGCAGCAGCCCCTCGTGGCACAGATTGCTATCAGCCATTATCATTCTGAGTATCAACACAGAATAATGATGGGCCCCTCTGTACAGATATGGCATTTGCTGGGCCTCCTCCTGCCAGAGGTCTTCATACTGTGGGGAGGGCCCCCTGGGGGTCTGTGACTGCATTCCCAGGGGGGTGAAAATGCCTTAGCAAAGCAGTGTAAATGAAGACAGCCTGGAAGTGTGGTCTTCTTTATTGTCACAATTCCAGGCGGTTTTCATTTACAGACTTGAAGTGTAAAATATACAAATCCTGCTATGGGGGAGGGGGTCATTGAGAGTGGTGGCAGGGTCAAAGAGGTGGCTGAGAAGAACAAACTATTCTGTAAGGACTTTATTTCATATGCAGTTACGAAGGCAAAAAAGTAACCCACACACAATGAAATAAAAAATAAATTCAGGATAAAACTTTGTGTTATTCTGGCAAATCCCTCAATCTCCGATGCCTACAAACTAATGTGACCTTGTGTAATGTAATAGGTGCTCATGGCATTCTGATTCTGTTCAGAAATTAGTGATAAATGAAGGCGTCCAAAGGTATTAATGTAAGACGTCTGATACTCATCAGAAGATACTTGTACTATGTCACACCAGTAGGTACACTGAAAAAACCTGGAAGGGTCCAGAAATATACAAATGAAAAAAAAATCCAAATTGGTATAACATACATTATATTTGTGAACAGTGTGGCAAATTCAACAAATGCATATGCCAGGGTCAGTTCACCCAAACTGATTTAAGTGTTCCTGAGCGTCTGCATGATGCTGGTGTCTCATCTATCGCACAAGGGACAGGATTCCTCTCCGTTCATAACAAGTTGTGCAGCCTGCAATAGAATTACTCAAAACGCAGCTTTGATGGAACTGGCTCTGGTCTAATACCACTGAGGTAGTTGAGCCTGTGGATGAGTGTTATCAAGTAAATTTAAGAAACTTAGAATCTGGGGTCAGTTTTTCATTATTCACCATAGTCCTTTCCCGATGCTGCAAAAGTGCTCCATTTTCCAAAGTCTTTTGTTTTCATTTTATTAGGGACTTTCGCCGAAGTGTACACCACACCCAGAGCGGGGAAGGTGTCTTATTTTTATTTTTAGACTAGGTGGGATGCCTGCTCTTCTGCCACTGTAAAATGCTGACTCAGCAAATATAGGCGTCAATAACAAAGGTTTTCCAAACATTTGCTTATTTTCACATGTTATAAGCATATATGATTTTAATTTATGGTTTGCGACGGTGAGAGGTATGCGTGTTTGTGTTATTTTAGCAACTTGTGATGTCATTGGATTTATGTGAGTTCCTACTCTGCATATGAGGTGGCATGTGTGTGTGACGGTCTGGGTGTGCATGTGAGGGTGCATCTTTATGTGATTATGTATGATGTAGGGTGACTAACCATCCATAAATTTCACAGTCCGTCCGTAATTTGGACCTCACGTCCATTGTCCGTGAGGATCCCTTTTACGGGACGCCTTATGTCCGTAATTTTTGGGCATTGCAGGGAACAGCACTGTTCCCTGCATGAAGCCTCAACTCCCTGATGGGGCCGCCTTGCACTCCTCCTCGGAGCACAAGAGCAGCTCCACCCGCCCCTTGTCATTCTGTATGCTGGCTGATTGCCACATACAGAATGACAATGGTCCATTCTAGGCTGGTAAAGCATGTGGTGGGCCTCCCCCAGGCTCTGTCTAGGGCAGGGCATTCTGTCAGACAGAAGAAATGTGCAAAAACGCCAATATTGCTACATGAGAATCCAGCTCAACAAAAGGTGCTGGTGAAAGAAGTTAAAAAGAAGGGGCTAGAGTTCTTTCACAGTCTCGTCATTTTAGAACTTATGCATTTTCAATATTATATTCAAGGAAGCCATGATTGCTACTTTTTTATTTTATGCAACTAACAACCATTGACAAAGCCAATAGTTCTGGCTTGTTGCAGGTGTAACATTACTTGTTGTTATATATCTGGATACAGTGACAGAAGAGGCAAAATACCAGTCAGGCAGCACACCATACTAAGCACAGATTTTTAGCTTACGTGTTTTAAGCCACGCCCTTAATTACATCGAACACCCCCTTTGGTTAGACCCCCCGGCATTTTCATCCCACTTAAAGCCCTGGAAACAACACCATGTCGAAGTCACCTCAGGGCCTGGCACTGTCCATCATGCATGACCCATGAATTTCATGTTTTCAGATTTCCTATGTTCCGGGGCATAGGGAACCCTACCCCGACCCATTGCCTTAGGAACTACAGCAAGGGTGAAATTCTTGATGGGCCTCTTCTGTCTGCAATTCTGCAGACACAGGTTCAGCTCATTATTAATATGAAAAGGTGGGCGAGTGAGTAAATGAAGGGATGGGTGGATGGCTGGATAGATTAGTGAAAGGGTGAATGGATGGATAATGAGAGAAAGGATGTATGGATGAGTGAGTTGAAGGATGGATGAGAGAAACAGTAAAAAGATGTATGTATGGGTGGAAGGGTAGATCGATGGGTAAAAGAGTGGATGGAAGAGTGAAAGGATGGATGAGTGAACGGGTGGGTGATGGGTGAGTTAATGGGTGGATGGATGAGTGAAATGATGGATTGATTGATAAATTGATAAGTAAAAGGGTGAATGGCTGGACAGATGAGTGAGCGGGTGGATGTAAGGATGGATGAGGGAGTGAAAGGGAGGGTAGATGGACAAATGGATGGATGGATAGATGAGTGAAAGGGTGGATGGATGACTGATAGGGTCAATGGATGGATTCATGAGTGGATGAGTAGATGGATGGGTAAAAGGAAGTATGGCTAAGTGAAATGGTCGATAGAGAGAGAAAGGGAGGATGGATTGATGACAAAGGGTGAATGGGTGGAAGGATGAGTGACTGGATGGATGGATGAGTGAAAAGATAAAAGGCTGGATGGATTAGTGAATGGATGGGTGGAAGAGTGGATGGATGAGTGTACTGATGGATAGGGTGAAAGGATGGATGGATGGATAATGGATGGATGAGTGAAAGGGTGGATGGAGGGATGGATGAGTGAAATGATGGATACATGATGGATAGGTTTGCAAATGATTAGATATGTTTGGATATGGATGGGCTTAACTATATTCTATTGCGCGACCTCCTCTGACGTGTCTGTAAAACGTACCTTTTGTCCCGAAGTTTGTCCTGAATTTTGACCTCCTGTCCTGAATTTTTGTCCTGAATTTTGACTCTTTGTCCTGAATTTTTACACTCACCGTCCTGAATTTGCACCCATGTCAGTTGGTCACCCTAATCGGCGGCCCGGTGGGCGGCACTACACGAGGCCGCGGCTTCACTGGTGGCGACCAGGCCTCTCGGCCTTGAATTGAAGTGAGACACCACGAGGTGGGGGAGCACGGGCCAGCTGTATGGCTGCTCCCTGCAGCAAGCTCAGAGCTCCTGCTGCTGACTACAGAAGGGCTTGAGGCACGAAAAAAAGCAGTAAGAGACACTCCGCGCCAAAAAACGCCCACAGGGTTCTCTCGCCCTCCAAAGCAAGGCTCGCCAGACGGCACAGTCGGCCCTCACTGCATCACATAGCGCGCCACCAGGGATCATACCGAGGGACAGTACGGCCATATGCCCAGACTCTGCATCTAGGCACTTCCACCAAATCCTCACTATCGACGTAGCTTGGTGGCTCTCAGAGGGGCAACTGCTCCCGGTGCTGGACTCTCGTGGCCCATGGTCGCCTATGCCATAACCGCCTCCCTGCTATTGCGCGCACACAACCCTCGCGACGCTTTGCGAACATAGAGGTCGCGCTCGCCTGTCGCATCTAGGACGCTGCTCTCTGGCCATTCCCGCTGCTTGGTTACTATGGGACACCTCGCTGACCGCTTTTAGAGAGGGGGTGCGGGAGTAGAGCCCCTGGGTATCACCCGGTCGTGCCCCCCTCGCGTGTGCTACTGAGAGTGCATCAGGCGCCTCCTCAACTATCCCACTCAAGGGGGTCGTGCTCACCGCGTCCTGTGCACTTGTTCATCGTCCAGGCCGACGATGGGGAAGCCGGACACCCAGGTAGCCGCGCCTCACCTTTGAGGCAAAGAAACTTAGCCAAGCCCCCCAAGACAAGCAAGGCGCATCAGGGGAACAAATCATCCAAGACGCCCCCAACACCCGAACCGAGGAGGTGAACTCTATCCTTCAGGTCTGACAAGGGTTTGCTACCATAGCTGATAAAATGGACGGTATGGCGACACGCATGGACGCCATTGTGCATAAACTTGATGGTCACGAGGAGCGCATCAAGGAGGCGGAGCGCTGTATCTCGGACACTGAGGACACCACTAATAAGGTCGCACAGATGGACAAATTATTGAAAATTATAGCGGCCAAAATAGATGATTTGGAGACGAGAAGTAGACGCAACAATATCCGCGTTCTAGGCATTCCAGAACCCACCAACACCGGAAAAATGGAGGAGTACATCGAGAAGTTATTGGGGCGGAGTCCTTCTCACCTCAGTTCATTGTAGAGCGCGCAAACCGTACCTTGGGACCTCGTCCGCCACTGGGGAGCACACCTCGCCCCATTATTGCCAGGCTCCTAAATTACAGGGACCGCGACACAGCGCTTCGTGTGGCGAGACGCAAGCAACAACTCACTGTTCTCTATATATCCTGACTTCACGGCCACAGTTCAGGAAGACAGGCGCAAATTCACAGCAGTGAAAAATAAACTACGACAGGCCCAAATAGATTATGCTCTACTTTATCTAGCGCGCCTCAGGATCACCCACCAGGGCAAGCAACGGTTCTTCACTAAACCACAGCAGGTGGACGAATTCTTAAAACATCTTAAATGCACCAACAGCACTTCTGGTTCTGCCTCTCCGAGTGATGAACCCAATTCACACTGACTTTCAGCCGTGGAGTCCTGAGGAACTGTAGTACACCGCAGCGGATGGAGCCTCATAGACTTAGCAGACGCCTTCCAGAGGTTTTGCTCCGGACATTGCAACGGCGTAAGATGTTCCTGTGGGTTCCTACTCCACGTCCGCACCGGGCACCCTCGGCCCTCTCTTAGATCATCCACTCCATCCACCATGATCTCTGATGGCGAGGTGTCCCCGGTCCGCCACCTAGGGGGTCCCCCCAGCGGGCAATCCCTCACTGGTTTCTTCCGCACGCTAAGCGCTGCGTTTACTATTTTGTTGTCGGGTTATGGGGAGGGGGTGGGACATACACTACTGGCATGTTGGGGCTTCTTCAGTGGGAGGGGGAGAGGAAACGGGGGTCGTTTTTAGCTTTAGCACGCTCTCACCACAGCAGAACACCTTGAATAGCACTACCATGCCTAAAATCACACACATGGTAATACGCTTGACAGCCCTTCATCTGCAGCTCTTTGTTCTTTTCTGCTTGAACGCTGCTCAGGGCACACCCACACTCTTATCAGTTTGCCACAAGGGAGAGGCATGAACAATAGGGCAAACACATCACAACTGAGATTCATGTCTTGGAATGTTAGGGGCCTGGGATACCCACGGAAGAGAAGGCAGGTACTGGCCTATTTAGACCACCACTAGATAAGCATAGCACTGCTCCAGGAGACACACGTAAACCCAGCACTCCACAATACATTTGCTACTAAGTGGGCTGACTACAGGCTTTTCTCATCATACTCCTCCTATGCCCGGGGTACGGCGATTTTTATAAAAAAGAAGACGCCTTTTGCACTAGCAGGATCATTGACTGACCCACAGGGATGATATGTGATCACCTGGGGCCGTCTGGGTACGGACTCCATCACCCTTGCATGCTGCTATGCCCCTAATACAGACACCCCAGACTATTTCACCACTCTATGGGGTAAGCTTGTAGACATAGATCTACCCATATCATATGGGGCGGGGACTTTAATGTTGGCCTCAACCCAGCATTGGACAGATCCAATCCTGCATCCTACCACTATAATCATACTCAAGAGGTCCTGCAGGGCATACTCACAGAAGGGGGACTGATCGATGCCTGGCGCCATATTCACCCTCAGGCCAGGGAAGGCACACATCTCACGACATACGCAGCCACATGGGGTAGAATAGATTACTTCCTCACCACGAGGGGGTTGGGGCCGGCTATTCAAGCAGTCACACACCCTGCCAGAACGCTCTCGGATCACTGCCCAGTGATGCTGACACTCCACCCACCGGGATTTGACAAACCCAGGCCTAGCTGGCAACTACAAGCCACAGCGTTACTCGACACAGTATTCCATCATGAGTTGGAGGAGGAGATACAAGATTTCTTTCAGAGGAATAGGGAGTGGGTAGATCGTGTAGAAATGATTTGGGAAGCCTTTAAGGTCATGATCAGGGGATTTTGTATTTCAAAATGTTTTGGGGTACTCCGCGATATACAAGGGACGTTAAAGACCCTGGAGAAAGACCTTAAGGCTATGGAACATCGGATGGAGGTGGGTGAAATGGAGCAGGTGCAGACAGACTTTCGGAAGCAGTTGTCGGAATACGAAGAAGCCACAGCGAGAGAGTCGAAATTCAGGGGGCGATATTGGATGGCTCGCAGGTATGGCAAAGGCGAACGGCCGGGACGGGCTCTGGCTGAAGTGATCAGAAAACCACGCTTCTCTAACTACAATCTGGAAATTCAGGGCCCCGATGCAGAGAGGCACAGAGACACTACAGATATACTAAACATCTTTACCGCCCATTACACTGCCCTCTATACCACGCAACATAGTGATGCATTAGAACTTGATGATTTCCTGGGTGACGTGGCATTGGGCTGGTTAAATGACGCACACTGAGAATTTCTCTGTGCTATGTTTGAGTTAGAATCCAAGAGGCGATAATGAAAATGCAATCAGGTAAAGTGTCAGGCCTAGACGGTATCCCTATTGAATTTTACAAGACTTATATAGAAATAATGGCCCCGGTACTCAAGGAAGTCTATGAGGAGTCCCTGGAGATCGGCGTGCTCCCACAATCGATGAGGGAGGCGCTTATTACCACTTTATTAAAACCAGGTAAACCCCGAGACTCCTGTGACTCATATAGGTCTTTGTCACTAATAAACTGAGACACCAAAATACTGGCAAAGGTTATTGCAAACCGAATGGCATTGCTGTTAGATAAACGTATCTTCCCGGATCAGTCGGGATTTGTGCCAGAACGCGCCACCTCACATAATCTCCAAAATGTTGCCCCCGAATTACCATTGGCTGCAGTATTCCTGGATGCTAGGAAAGCATTCGATTCAGTAGAATGGGATTATCTTTTTGGGATATTATGTCGGATGGGCTTCCCCCCTTATTTATATCCTGGATCCGTTTACTGTATCATAAACCCTCAGCTAAAGTGTTAATTAGTGGGCATCAATCGGCTGCATTCCCCATATCACGAGGAACCCGGCAGGGGTGCCCACTCCCCCCCCCTTCTCTTCGCCATAGTAATTGAGCCCTTAGCCTCCAGGGTGTGTCAGTACAATCGCGATAAAGCATTCCGCTGCTATCTACGCCAAATACAGTTATCCATTTATGCGGACGACATTACTCTATATGTGAGAGACCCTCAACAGAACATTAGTCCTCTGCTGCGCGAATTCATTGTATTTGGTAGACTATCCGGGGTGCATATCAACTGGGGGAAATCTCAGGTGTTCCCGTTGACTGCTGCAGCCACTAGATTCGATTTAGACTACCCGTTAGACTGGTGTGACACCGATCTACGGTATGTAGGGATACTGCTTTCCAGGGATCGTAAAGAATTGCTTCGTCTTAATTATGGCACCGCTATACACTGCCTCACCAGCAACATCACTCGATGGATCTCTTTGCCTCTATCATTTTCCGGAAGAGCGTCCCTGGTAAAGATGGTGGTGCTCCCACAGTTCTTGTACCTTTTTCTGAACATACCCTACCACCCTGGGTGACATTTTTTTAAGACTCTTCGTTCGGAACTCCTTAGGCTACTATGGGGTGGCAAACAACTGCGGCTCAAATGGTCCACACTCACGAGACCGTATGTGCAGGGCGGCTTTGATATTCCGGACTTTGAAGTTTATTATCTTAGTGCGCAGGCACATTATGCCTACTACTGGATTAACCCCCCTCGTTACATGCCACAGGTGGCCGTTGAACCCTGGCTGGCAGATCCCATCCCATTGGACGGAATGATACAGGCACCTAGGTGAAATCGTGACACTCCCCCCACCACTGTTACATGTACAGTGGATGCGTGGCATAGCATTGCCAAACCTTTTGACTCCCCTTTGCTATACTTCCCGAGACTCCCCATCTCCTATCATCCCTGTATGCCGCTGCGGCAGGAACGGGTCTTTCACCAAATGTGCGCACAAACTAAGATGAGGTGACCTTTCTCATGGTGGTCGGTTTTGCACTCTAGACCAAGTATTCGGGGAGACTTGTCCCTCGCCCCTTGACACATTTCTCTACGTCCGCCTACAGCAGGGAATTTGCACTGTTATTCCAGAATTTCTGCAGGAACCCACAAGCTTTATTCCGTTGCATCTGATGCTGGGATTCGCCGACGGCAAACATCTAGTGTCCCGGCTTTACCATAATATACGCTCACAACACTTGGGGCCCCCCTGCACTGCTCCTACACAATGGAGTGCGGAATTGGGTAGGGAGGTGACTGAGAAACAATGGGAATACTGCTGTCTCCAAACCTCGTGGATCTCTGCTAGTTGCAGATTACGTGTAATACATTACAAGTTCCTACAACGCCTCTATTACACGCCTGTTAATACGTTTAGATTTAAACTGGCAGAGAACGATCGTTGCGAAAGATGTAAATGCCCAGGAGCAGGATTCTTAGATTTAGCGTGGGAATGCACCAAGATACAGGAATATTGGACACAGGTTTTTCAGGCTCTTGGGAGGATGATAGGTGTCCCGGTGGAAGGAGACCCCATACTGGCACTACTAGGCTACACTGAACAGCTCCCTCAGACACGTCGCAAATTCATTAGCACAGTACTACTATTAGCCAAGCGCAGAGTGGCTTGTAGATGGGGTAGGGGGAGAGCTCCAAAATTCAAGGAGTGGCTTGACGATCTCATCTTTTGTCAAGGACAATTGGCCACATATGCCGAAACACTCCCGCTGACCTCCAGACCGGTTGTTTATGAAGAGAGGCTATTAATTCTTTGTGGGATCTAGAGCATGCTGCATCAATCCATCCCCTTCTCGATCCCCTATATGTTGACTTACAGAATGTTCCCATAACTGCCTCTAAAAGGGAAATAAATGCTCCCTTTAAATTGACCACATCAGCCTCTGAGTCTAAACAAACATCAAACAAGCTGCAATTTCCACTGACCAGGTAGGAAACAAAAATACCTGCATTACCAAACTCCCACTTAATGCGGATACCTTTTTTCTTTTTAGCGGAAATACCGGTGACTCTTCCGATGGGACAAGTCCCCACATGCCAGTTGAAGATGTCTACAGCTAGACTTTGGGGAAGATGATTGCTCATAGCTAGGCTGGATAACAAATTATCTTCTACCATATTTACTAAATTGGCAGACATTAAGGTAAAGTCAATCCCAGAGCCCACACCCTTGCTCACAAAAGTATTACGGAAAAAATATTGATGATGCTATATTCATTGGCAAAGCACATATTAAATTTCATCATCAGATGACTAATATTGTTACCGAGCATGTAATGAGAAAAATGAAACATAGGATTCTCGTCAGCATCCAAAAAACCACAGGCATTTTGATACACTGGAGGGCATAGATGGACATTAAACTCGTCCTCCAACAACAAACCCAGCGAATGATTGCATTTTGGTTTAAGAGAGTCCAGATCAAAATCCAGTTTTGACAGAACATATCCTCAGTGTGATTTAGGAATGTTGTTATAAAAGTGCAGACATAAGCCGGTCACAAATTCAAGTCGGAGAATCTGGGGAGAGGGTTTGGCCTAACGGCTTGGGCGGTAGATTTCAGAGCTTGGGAACCGGGTTTGAGTCTTGGCAGGGAAGCTCAACATTCTATGATTCTGGGCAAATTACTTAATCTCCAGTGCCTAACAAAAATGAATGTGTTTGTCTGTAATGCAACTAGTGCTCATGAAAAGCGCTTTGATACCGTTGGGTCTAGTTCGCACTATATGAAACACCCAACAAATAAAAATAAATACAATAGTGTATCAACTGTATACATTAAGGGTTTGGTATTGACCATGGCCAAGATGTAAAATTACCAAGCCCCCCTAGGGTGGCCGCAAGAAGAAGGGATAGCTGCTAGGTGAAATGTCTTAAAACGATTGGTATGAATGGATGGCACAGCCCATGTCTCCTGGAAACAGAGTTTCACAAAAGAATACACTGTATCTGGTTCCCAGTTTTCCCTCTGATACCTGCCACGTTCCAAACTTCAAATTAGAATTTCGGAACATTGCCTATGTTGTTAGCATAGTCAAGTGGTGGCTCACAACAGCTTGCAGATTGAATTGATAACAATGTTATCCTTACATTATGCTGGCCTTATATAGACTTCCTTGTTTCCCTGGGAAATAAGCATATCCAGGGTTTGCTGAGAGGAATATATAGAGGGAGTACCACATTTAGTGCCACATGTCTGAAGTATTTTTGCAGTTGGAAATGACTAATCGGGCCGTGCTTTTACATATGTACAAAACACAAATTGAAATTCGGCAACACAATACCGAATTGCAATTTATGTTTGCAATTCAGTATTTGGAAGGGGAGTGTTTAGGGTATCCCTGCCAAATACTGAATCTGTATGAGATGTCTGAATGTTTTGCAGCCGAATTATGGTCACAAAACATTCGTATTTTACCAACTCCTTGAAGGAGGTAGTAACCCATTTACAAATGGGAAGGAGTCCCCAGGGAACCCCTTCCCTTTTCATAAGGGATAAGAAATATATTTTACGAGCAGGCAGTGGTCCCACGGACCACAGCCTGCTCTTAAAAAAATTACCTGCAAAGTTTCATTTTTTCTTTTTCAATGCATCCAGTTTTCCTTTAAGGAAAACAGGTTGCAAGGAAAACAGGTTGCATTTTAAAAAAAGGACTGATTTATTTAAAAGCAATGACAGACATGGTGGTCTACTGACCTCAGCAGACCACGATCCCTGGGATAGTATTGATTCCTAATGTGTCTCAAATTGTGAACTACCTCATTAATATGCATGAGGTATGTCTATTTACGACCCACTAGGAATCGCTAATGAAACTCAAAAGAGTTTCATACATTAGGAATAGTGATTTCCTAATTTCGATTCGGAGAGGATCGCAATTAGGATATTGGTATTCCCAATGTTAGTACATCTAGCCCTTTGTTTCTTCTGATACGACTGGAATTATGTGGGGGGGTGAACAAAGTCCAGGTGACACGGACCACCTTTCACCAAGGTTAATAAAAAGGATGAAGTTGCACACACGAGAATTTACTTTCTGTTTCCCTTGAAGACTACATGGACGGGCAGCCGATTGCATGGTTGTTATCTGTGTGCGGTCTTTCTGAGCGTGAAATGCTTGAGAGATTATTTCGTCGTGATGTCCCTCTGTGTGCACACTGATGGCTACCGAAGGTGTGAGTAAATGTTTATAGAAATTGGAGCCAAAGACTCTTCTCAGGATCCCACCACCTTGAGCATTGAAGTTGCTGGTAATTGGTGACAGTGGGCCAGGGTAGCGAAATGGAAGCACTTGCAGCAGCTCAATTCTGCATGAGAAAAATGTATCCTTAAGGTGCCCAACAAGATTGGCTAAGTCTGGAGAAGACTGGGTGGTAATGGTAATTGCTTTCCCTCTCGAATGTTGGTTTTCCCTAAACTCTATTGACACCAGATGAATAGTATTAATGTGTCTAGTACTCTCTATTGTCCCAAACAGTTCCAAAAGTGTACTTCTATTTAGAATACTGTGGTTGCCTCTGGAAGCGTAATGCGGAATGGTCTCTAACTTTGTCGTTGGAAAGTTGTAACTAGATATAAGCTCCTGTCTTACCGCATCTACTGCCCCAGTAATCCCTGATTTCTTGGCGAGTCTGATGTAATTCTATCTGGAGGGAGGCCATTAATGGATTAGGCTGTTGGTGATTAGTGTGCAGGCTGAATGCCACAGAGTCCTCAATAGATAGAAGAAGCTGATGACCAGGTTCTGGCCTTGCCGCTAAGCCCATTACCGCCTCCATTGAAAATTGAGTACAAGAGGGTATAAGGTGTAATCCTAAGGTGACAGCAGTAGAGTTCCTAGGGTATGCGTTAACAGTGTGTCCATTTGAGGTTGATAAATTGACAGCGGGCAGTGCTGGTGAGTCACTAACAGCAGGCTGGCTATTCAGTGTCACAATTTTACCACCACTAACGTTGAGGGAATTTTGTTCAGGCTTTAATGCTGTATTATGTTGAAGCACCTAATAGACGTTTACTTCAGTAGAACACTAGTTATTGGATATAGACGATGCGTCTGAATTGCCCGCAAGGACCTCATTGACGGAAAGGATGGGCTGCAAAAGCGCTACACTAAGATGTAAATTACTGTTGGCACTTCGCTTATGTCTTGCTCCTGTAGCCTTTTGCGTTCCCTTTTGTAGGTGGCTTCACAGTAGGGGTCTGTTGCTCTGACTTCTCAGACCCATGAGTAGTAAGACTTGCCTGCTTGGTATTAACGTTACATTCACAGCAAGAGGCGATGTTAACTAGAGGGTTAACACTATGTTCGGAGTTGGATTGTAAATGCATGTTGTATTCTTGTGGCTTTAGAGGAAATACCCCTGGAAAACCCTCATTCCCACTGCTGGTTCTAGCGGATAGAAAATCGGGGAGAGTAAATTACTCAGGTGCTAATCCCTCTGGGACCTTAACAGCATCAGAATTGTTCTACAGTCTGACTGCTGAGGGATTTGTTTAGTGAGTTACATTCTTGCTGAGGGATTTGTTTAGTGAGTTACATTCTTGTCGAGGGATTTGTTTAGCGAGTTACATTCTTCCCATAAAGATATTAAATTAGAGTGGCTTAGAGAACTGATTTCATGAGTGCCAAGGTTCTCGTCTACGGGGGTGTTGCTGATTAGGCCCTTGACTAGGTTTGTATTCAAAGGTATATTAGTCAATAAGTTTAGCTGAATTGGACTTAATGGGGTGGAGGGGACTAGCTGCCAGGCAAATTTGTCTATGGTATTGTTGTAATCTGTTAATTGATCAAACGAGCTTTGCATTCGTAGTTTAGTCTCCTGATGTGCCTGCCCTAAGGAGATTGGTGGTATTATTAACCGAGCTAAACATAAAGCTTGATCATTTGCTCCAATTAAAATCTCCCATATTCTTGGTCTCTGCTTTCAGCGGAGGAGAAGGTTGAATGACCAAATGCAAACTTAAAAATGTGAAATCGCCATCCGAGTGGTCTGTGGCTGATGCATGAACCTGGCAGAGACAGTCAATGTTGTACGGTGTCAGGAGGGACAATGCCCCACCGACTGCTTGGAGCTGCAGGGTGGTCGCCAACTAGAGAATGGAAACATCGCTGGAAGGGACTTATTGCCCCGTTGTTAGTGCTTGAGTTATTTGACTTTAAATAATCTGTGATCTTAGATCGCTTAGGAGGAGGGGGCTGAAGCGAAATGGAGGCGGAGGAAGAAGCAGAAGAAAGCACTGGTAATACCAAGGTGTCGCCTACCAGGTCGTCAGTGAAGGTGACCATATCTTTTCTTCCAGAGGTCCTGTCTGTCATTCTGCCTTCCCCTTCTTTTAATTATATTGACCGTGTCCCCGATTCTCCCTGACCACATTGTAGTTTGACAAGGTCAAAGAACAGAGGTCAGAAATTGAAAAGCACCACACTAAGCTGAGTTGTACACAACAAACGCTGGCAATAGTAGTACCTATAGCCACTGCTCTCGCCCTTCTCCCATCAGCTCCACTACTTATGAGGGAGAAAGTTAACACATTCATGATGACAAACACGGCAAGCACCGAAAAGTTACTCTGAAAGGTCCCCAATAATGAAGTCATGGGTGGGGTGGAGGAGTGTGCACAAAGGTGTCAGGCTCCCCAAAGGAACAAGCTGCTGGGACCTAATGCTAGCTGCCTCCGTGCCGTCTAGGGGAAGCTTTTGCCTAAGTCCTCCCCACATGCATTCTCCAAGCAAGTGGAAACCATTCAGGAACCCACACCAACACCCTAGCAAGCAAGACTGAATGACTGACCTGCTGTGTCTACAGGCCTGAAAGAGGGCAAAGGCTTAGGCACTCTTTCTATTCCTGCCACCAGCACCCCCTCGTTTCTCCTTTTTGTTTTCTTGCACCACCAAAAAAGTTAAAGGGGGGCACGAGCATGCTGGGGTACACCCCATGGGGGTTGTAGACAAAACAAGAGTCTCTTTCCATGAGTTAGGGGTCGAAGGTCTTCCAGATGTCTCTCAGTCTCTGCATTTGCCTTCCCTTGATCTTGAACCCCCCCTATTCTAGAATTGGGGGTGAAGTATTAGGCACCACAAGCCACACCCGAACCTAGTCTAGCCACCTCTGCAGTTTAAGGGTTGAACCAAGATGTAGCACGGCTAAACCACCGCTCCCATCACTCCTTGCTGCTTGCCCCTACTGCTGCTGACCTGCTGCTGACTTGCTCCTTATGCCCTGCTGTGCGTTAAGCTCTGTTCACTGACCAGCCCATGTCGCTTGTCTCTCCTGCACCCCCCCCATCAAGTCCATACCCCCAAAGCCAGGCCCAAAACAGACTTGACTGCTGACTTCGTCTCCCCCAGGGGAGTCAGCTGCTTTTGCAGGTCCACATGCTCAATATGCATGAGGCTGCAGGGTTGGTCTTCAGTATCTGCCGTCTCCCACAGGGGCCAGACTCTGCAGGTTGGACTTTTGCAGTGCTGCAGTGAGGCTGCAGGCTTCTGCTAACGCCACAGTCCCCCTTCTCGCAGGGTAGAGTTGCAGCTATGTTCCGGGAAAGGCAGCTGTGCCATGATGCAGTGTCTGGCACTTCCCTCACTCTGTCGGACAACCCGCATCCTGGAGGTGGATAGGCGTGTCCTTTTCTCTCCTCCAGCAGCAAACACTCTTGCAGAAGTCCTGCTCACCTGCGGAGGCAGGGCAGGACAGAATGGGGGTACGCCTAACCAAATCAGGCACAGGGCCACTGGGCCGCAGTGCAGGGCCGCAATATGCAGTGGCGGTGGTGATTCTGGGCTTGATTTAAATGTTGGCGGTCCGACCACCAGCCCACCGTGGCGGTGGGACTAGGTACTCAACTGAGCCAAAGGTCTTCCGTCTGCAGTATTTAGATGTACACGCGATACAGGCAAGGCCGCCGCTGTGGCAGTGTCCTATGCTGGTAAAGATCCCACTGTCTTGATGGCAGGGTACTGCTGATTTTAATGTTCCTGATGGGTTGGCGGTGTCCTGGCGGTAGAGGTGACCCCAGCGGTGGGGACACAGGTAAGTAACATTTAATGTTTTATGTAAAACATATATATGTTTAGTGTGCATTATTTGGAGAGGCTGCCTCGCACCCCACCATCATACATACACTGTAGGAAAGTAGGATCTGCTTCTTATGGTTACACCCACTTTTTGCTTGATGTTACACTGGTTTTGACTAGTCTGACTGGGATCCTGCTAATCTGGACCCTAGTCAATCTGTTTTCGCCTAAAATGTCATGCCATGTGTTAAGGTACACTCCAGATTGGATACTGGGGTACCCTTGTCAGTCCCTAGTATAGGGTACACATGTACCCAGGGCATAGGTACCCCAGAAGCCTCCCATGGGCTGAAGCATGTATTATGCCACCCATGAGAGGCCATGCAAAATGGAACTACAGGCATGCCATTGCAACCTGTGTAAGATGGTGCATGCATCACCTACTTTAGATCTAGGTGTACTATATCTATAGGTCACTTCACTTAAAACCTATCAGTCACCCCTCTAGCAGGCCTTGACAATCCTGAAGGCAGGGTGCTGGGTTTTACGTGAGAGGGTGCCACTGCATGAGCAGAGTACCCCTGCAGCCTTTGGAGACCATTCTCCCGGGTTGTCGGTGATGCAGCCAGACATATAGGTAGAGGTGCATTATATGCTCGCGTAAAATGCTAACTCGAAAACGGCTGCAACACAACATGTTGTGTTTGGTATCACACACCTTGGAATCATACCTCCACACTGGTAACCGGTGTGGGAGGTATGATTCCACCTTTCTGAAGTGAGCTTTGTGGGGTCCCTGGTCTCGCTGGTACCAGCCTTCTCAACTCGGGCAACACAAAATGGTTACTGCCAACCAGAGGCACATTTCTTCCCTCCTGCTGCTGAGCCAAGCTCGAGCAGGGGAAGGCAGCACAATAGGCATCCTGTCACAGGAAGTTGTGACCACCTCCCAGACAGGATTTAGTGTATTGGGGCTGGGTGGGTGCACTTTCAAAGTGCCTGAAAGTCTGCACGAGGGGCACATTTGGTGTCCCTGTGCATAGTCCAGTTCAAACCAGTCATGGGAGCCGTTGGCTCCTGCTCTGGCGCGAAACTGGACAAAGGACATGTGAATAACCTCCCCAGTGTCCTGTCCCTCTCCTGGGAGGGCCCCCTGAATCTGTCCAACCCTCTCCCGTGGATACAAAAGGGCTTACCAGGCTGTAGGTCCCTAGATTCGACATAGACAAGATTCTGATAAAAAAAACACTGGATTTCTATCATCTGGACACTCTGGACTTCGCTGGACTTTGAATGGGCCTGACTTAATCTCCCACTGCGTCCAAAGGATTGTCTGTGCCCGTGCGCCATACAGGCTCCGTGTAGGACCTGTGGAGCATCAAGGACAACTGAAGTTATCTCCATTGGGGTGAAGGAGTCACTCCCCTGCATTCGCAGGCACCGTAATACAACTGACCGGTCTGCTGATCCTGAGCTCCTGCAGACTTCAAAGGCTCCAGCAACACAGGAGGTGGGTTCCTATGTTCCTTGAGGTTGAACTGCCCTCTCACCAAATCTGAGGCCAGTATCCCTTGTGGGGACCGCATAACCCGAACCCCTGTGCACTGCGTACTTTTGCAAGTGCATACGCTTGTTGGCGTTCCTCAACTAAGTGCATTGGGCTATCGATAGCCCCAACCTCTGCGAACATTTCGTACAAAGGACTGCGGCCTCCTCGCCGTCTGTGCCCTGCAAGCTGTGACTTTGTGAAACTGCTAGAGGTCCCGTCGCGACTCCTGTGCCTTCAGCCTGTGGGTCCATTTGAGGGACAATTCCAATCAATCTACCAAAGATTAAATTGATATTCTTTGGTGGTCAGTTAATTAAAGAGTGCTCTGTTTTATCTCAATAAAGAAAAACTAGAGAAGGTCTCATCATACAAATAGTTGAGGATTTGGGTAGACGAAAGAGGATGAAAATCCACCCATCTTCAAGTTTTGAAGTGCTAGGCACAATTCCTAACAGGAGTCTTTTAAAGGCTATAGAAGAATGTGTTATGTCCAGACAGAATCTCATTAGGAATGTAATTAATAGTAAACTAAGGTGCTATTGCCTTTCCAAACAAACTTGATTAGTGGCATGCAATTCTTATTACCAAATTGTCTGCCTTGCCTCATGTGCTGGCATGGCACAAATCTGCCTAGAATTCAATCTTCGGAGATTAAAATAAATTGTTTAGACCAGATTCTTGTCATCTTGCGGAATGGCGGAAAGGGCACCTGTTGGTACCCTTAAGAATTACATTTGGCAGTTAATATTGCAGGAAGATTCCGCCCTGAACAAGCATTTTAAGCAAGCCCTTCAACGTCTGAAGGCCAACGATTTATGGGGAGTTTCCCTCCCACCAAAGCAGCTTGTGAGACTACTGTCAGAAAGGCAATATTTATCTCTGTACAATTGGATGTTGGCATTCTTGGTAAAAAAGTACAAGGCGGCTGGGCAGTTAAATTATACGACCCTTTGCAACTGCCCATTTACTTAATTCAACCGTTACCTAAAGTTCAGAAAAGTCAATTGATGCAGTTGAGATTTAGACAAATTCCCCTAAAAGGCTATCAAAATGGCTGAATGGGGCCTCGGAATGCACTTGCTGACTTTGAGGCTATGTTGAGGAGTTGCTTAGCCACGTAGTTTTTATCTGTGAGAAGCTCACTCTTTCTAGGGAACTTGAAAAATGATTGTAGTGTGCTCTTAGATACAGTTTGATACATTAATAATGATGTAATGAGTTCCATACATATGGCATAGTTGGTAAATTGAGTCTTAAATTAACTGTTTGGTCTTTTAATGTTTGGAGGCCACAGGTATTGACAATAGACAGTGTAGTACACACCGCAACCGAGGTTTTGATCTCAATCACAAAAGCCATCTTTCAGGAGTTCAAAAGCTCAGATTGCATCCAACAAGGCCTTCTCTCAGGACCCCATGCCAAAGAGAAAAGCAGGTAATCTGTCAAAACAGACGTGAACTTCCAAACTCAAACACCACATAGTCATCTCTTATGCTACATATGCCGGTAGACCGTGACTTTAAAAGGCACACTATCTCAGAAGATAACTGAACAGGCTTGGATATTCCTTGATAGTTCTACCTTAAAGGCTCAAGCTTCAACCAGCAAAGATATTTTCAAATAATATAGGTCTTGGAGGGGCACATTTTACACAGCACCACTTGCCAACATTTTACTCAGATCTCATGGGTGTTTACTATAAAAATGGTATAACAGTATATCAGGTTTCATAAGTCACAAAGCGCAACCTATTCATATTTTATATCAAGTACCTTTGAAGGTTTTAGACAGCAAAGATACCCCGCAGAGTACACTACTCTCACGGAAGTATTTTCCTGATTAAACGGGTTACTCAGAAATTACAGTTCTTAGCAGTAGCTCTTCATTCCATTTTCAGGCCAATACAAATATAATGCTTCAATCCCCAGACAGCAAAGGAGCAACCATCCAGCTCCCTAGACATAACAGTTAACTCCAAACCACATCACTTCAGATGGCATGATTATGTCTTATGGAAGATCAGCTTCTTCATGGTTACAACCAAGAGTCATCTGTAAGTCACAACATTTCGTAGTGCATGACAGGTAATACAGAGCAATCAAACATGTTGCTCAATATGAAACCAAGTGTCAAAGAAAAGCTAGGACCTCCTCATAAATATTGGAGCACCAAAGAAGCCTGTTCACTGCATCATCCCGTCCTGCTCCCCTCTGCTGGAAACAGACATCTCTGCATCCATAATCTAGCTCATCCATATATTGGACGACCTAAACGGAAAGCCAAAATTTGGGAAAATTGTTTGAAGCTTTTGAGCACGGTGAAGCCGGACTCCTGTTGATAATAATATTGATATTTTAAATATCATGTATTAAAACAACGTAGTATTCATTGTTGTTTTTTATAGTTTTTTTTAGAGTTTCATTCTTGTTTTATATGTACTTTTTTGTGTGAAGTTTAGATTAGAAGTTATTTTCAAATATTTGATAAATTATTCCTACCTAAATATCACATTTGTTTAATTGTTTTTAGTTTGTGGGGTTTATTTGGAAATCAGGTGGCTAGTGTTTGAATTTTTAAAAATGTACTATATTTTTTTATTATGTTTTTAAACAATAATGTTATTTATTTATTAATCAATTTAATTTAACTATAAAACATATCATAATAATATTTAAGGTTGGTAGTGCTTTCTTTTTATTTAATGATAATTTAACAGATTTTAAGGTACGTTTTTTAAATTAAATAGTTAATTTTTTACTTACTGACTAAAGGTTTTAAAATATATAATGAAGTGGGTATATTTTACTACCTATAATTATTTGATTTTTATGAGGTATTGATTTTGTACCTGATTTGTATTAGCAATATATATTTAGATTACATTTGGGGCATGTCAGTGATATTATTTTTTATTTTAGTATTTAAACTATATATTTTTAATTTAATGATATAGTGGGTTGGTGTTTAAATTAACATATATATTTTAAATGAAAATTTGCATTTAGTTTGTAAAAATAACATTGGGGTTTATATTAATTTAAAATGATTATTTTCTTTTTTATTAAATTGTAATTACACAACATGTTAGCCCAACTATTTAATAGGTCTCGCCTAGACAGCTCATGTGCTGTCGCAAGACCTATAGTAAATACAATATGGAGGGTAATTTCTCCTGTCAATTGCCATTGGTTGATTCTGGCATTGCTCGTGTTATCTGGTTTAAGGTTGGCTTTTGTTCTGATACCTCACTTCCGTTTTGCCTTCGTTTTGCAAGAAGCAGCACCGACCAACTACAGTTTAGTTCCGCTGCTGGCTGTTATCTATTCATTTAAGGACTACTTGTTTTCTTTGCTGCTCCTTTAAGTTTGCACACTGCCGCCGATATCAGGTATCAGAGGCTCGACATGAGCACAAGTTTTGTTATAGATGGACACATTAATTTTTGTTAGGCATGGGGAGATTATGTTATTTTTCCAGAATCACTGGATGTTAAACGTCCCTGCCGAGACGAACCCGGTTCCCCAGTTGTTCTCCAGCTTCGAGGTTGTCCCCTGTAGCTGTAAGGCTACATCCTCTCTCCCTCTCGTTTTATAACAAGCACATATGGGCAACCAAATACAACCCATGTGCATTTAAAAGCACACAGCCATTTTCATGCACACAGAAGTGTATAAAAGAAGGCACAGCCACAGCAGCTCCCGAGTGGGAAAAACAGGTACCATGCTTTCTAATTTTAGCAGCGAGCGATTCATTGATTTCCATTTCCACAATAACCACTTTTGGCTTTTCGTGGGCAGCAATAGTAGCACATGATACCAACGGGCTGCCTTCCTCCTGAGACACACTGGTTTGAGTTTGTGTACACGCGTATGCTGTGCGAGTGCAAGCCTACATGTGCTGTAGCAACAAGCGGGTAGGTTTCCTTCACATAATATGGTGCGTTTCAGCACGAGAAAAAAGTGCTGTCTCATTAAGTGGACCCACATGTATTATTTTTTTGGTTTCGCAAAATGGACCGAAAGATATCCGGTATCAGAGGCTCAACGTGAGCACAAGTTTTGTTATAGATGGACACATTCATTTTAGTTAGCCACTGGAAGATTACGTTATTTTTCCAGAATCACCGGATGTTAAACGTCCCTGCCGAGACGAACGTGGTTCCCCAGCTGTTCCCCAGCTTCGAGGTCGCCCACTGTAGCTGTAAGGTTACATTCTCTCTCACTCTCATCCAATAACAAGAACATATGGGCAACCAAACACAATCCATGTGCATTTAAAAGCACACAGCCATTTACACAGAAGTGTATAAAAGAAGGCACAGCCACAGCAGCCCCCTTCTGTTTTCACTGCGGGAGATTATACAGAGTGGGAACAACAGGCACCCTGCTTTCCAATTGGAGCAGCGAGCGATTCATTGATTCCCTTTTCCACGATAACCACTTTTGGCTTTTTGTTGGCAGCAATGGTAGCCCATGATACCTCAGTGCTGCCTTCCTCCACTTTGCTCCTGGGGGAAGTGGTTGCTTTCTCCACCACATTGTCACCGCAGCATATTATTTTTATTATATTTTTGCGTGTAATAACTATTGGCATTGTAAGTGACAATGCCTTTTAATTATGTTTTTGGTTTTAAAACATAAATAAAAGGTATAATCATTTACAATGCCAATTGCTTAAACTCTTGCCAATGCAAGAACTATTGCATTGCAAATGCTTGTTATTCAAGTAAATATATATTTTTTTGAAGTAATATAATTTAAATGTGCTTAAAAAGTACTAATTACATTGTTTTTCAGCAAAAGTATATGATTGGCAATATTATAGTTATTTATATTTATCAAATATAGATTCACTTTTAAAAAAGAGATCATTGACAGGATGGATATTGAAACTTAACCATGAAGTCCCAAACAAACCATTCTTACCTCAATGTTTGTGAGCCTCGATTTGGAATAGTAATTTTGACCGTCTCACCCAATGTATACACTTTCCCCAGTGTAAGTTGTACTGGAGTTCCAATATTTAATCAGAACTCGCACAATAGAAGCACATTTCACGATGTCATTGGCATTGGATTTAGAATACTGATAAGGCTTCAACCCCAAATATGTGCACTTTCCCCTAATGTTTTTGGACTGAGGATAGATTAGAAAATGTGATCACCCACAAGGTATACACTTTCTCCAGCGTAAATTAGATTCATGATAGAATTCCACTATTTATGCTAGACTGAAGTTAGAATAGTGAACCTGAGCCCAAATAAATATGCTCTTTACCCACTGCATGTAGGTCTAGAGCAGGGTTCCCCATAGTCACTCCTGCAGTGCCGGCTCCATGCCAGAATTTTAACATAGCCCCATTAAATACATGTAGTTATCTTAAAAATCTGACATTGATCTGGCCCTCCAGGACCAACTTGAGTTAAAATAGTATATCTGAACCCTACAAAAATATCCAAGTTTGCCTCTGCATTTAGGGCTGGGGTTAGAATAATAGATCAGAACTCCCACAATAATAGGCGGCACGCCTCAGCGGCGAGACAAGATGGCCGCTCCTTAGAGCCGTTCTGTGACAACGAGAAACGGCTATTACTGAAGGATTTGTTTACAGGTAACGGTGTGGCGGCTAAATCATGGAATCTCAATGTCGGAAGCAGTGAGGAGCGCTGAGGCAAGTTTTTAAAGACCTTTAAACAGTCTATATGGACACGTTTTTTATTATTTTTCCTCTACCTCTGTGGCGCCTTGCATTGCAGCCGCCATTTTGCGAGTCTGGCACTCACAGTTTTCTCAGACGTCAGTGCTTCAGGAATGCCCCTTTGGTCAGTTTTTTTGGCCAATTGGGCTACTTTTACCACAGATAATGATACTCTGAATTAAAAATGTTCAATTAACAATGGATAACTCTTCTCTTCACTGAATGCCTGTACCTTCTCCTCATATGCAATACAGGCTACTTATGCAGGCATCGCAGTCATTGTCCTCTCTTGAATTAACAGCGCACTTTCCAGCCATATAGCAGTGTTCGTGGATTCAGATTCCTGTGCCTTGAGAAAGTGATATATTTATTTTAGTGGATTCCATGCACCCAAACAAGCCCCAAGGTGCTGCTGGCTCTAATACTAGTGGTCGCAAAGACTTGGTCGGTAATACCAATAAACGAGTCAAAAAAGATCCATCCTCCCCAACAAAATCACCTCTTCCTCTGACTTCAGAGGACATTATGGATGAACTGAGAAACATTCAACCTTTTATGATGGACACCCCCGCCACACTTCAAAGAATTGAGGAAAAATGGTCTGGTTTGGACTCAAGGCTTTCGGATGTAGAATACAAGATGAGTGCCGCACAAGATGATGTTTCCAAAGTGGACATTCGTTCCTGAGAGGTTGCTCAACTGAAGAAAACCACAGAAGATTTGGAAAATCGAAATAGGCGCAACAACCTACGAGTTTATGGAACTCCGGAAGGCTCCGAAGGTTCTGATATGGTCTCTTTTTTGAAGATTCACGTTCCCCAGATAGTTGATTTGCCGAAATCTACAGATCTCAGCATTCAAAGGGCTCACAGGATAGGCCCTAAGAATGCGTCATTCTCAAACAAACCTCGGAAAATCAGTGCATATTTTCTATTATACTCTTATCTGATGGCGATTCTCAATGCCGCTAAGCATCATAAACAGATGCTTTGGTCTGGCCCAAAAATCTTCTTCACTCAAGACCTCTCTAAGCCTACTGTCAATCGCTGAAAAGAATTTCTAGACCTCAGACCAACGCTGCGATCCATGAATGCCCGTTATGGTCTCATTCATCCCTGCTTTTTCAAAGTAACCTACAAAGACAGAACTTTCCCTTTTGAGGAGCCTACAGAGCTTAGGAAATGTACCCATGTTCACAAAGGAGAAGCTATGGAACTTAGCAAAACCTAATTGCTTTCTCACATATTCTCTCTTTTGTTCCACAGGTTTCCCTTCCATATCTTGTTTGACGCTGATGTCCTTAATCGCGTTGGCCATCTGTCTTGTTGTCTTTGCTTCAATCCGCTACGTTGCCTTCCTCAATGTGCGGTAAGTTCCCTTCCACTGTGTTGCTTGTGTTTATGTTTCAGGATTATAGTTTTATGATTATTTGTTGTCATTAAATTTGTTCTTTCTCAGTGTCCCTCTTTGGGGCGGCCTCAGTCCTTCTCGCCCCACCTCCTACATCATTGTTCTTTTTGTTTGTAACTATTATGGCTAAAGTCTTTTGGCATTTTGTCATCTTTTCTCCGGATATGCTTGAAAGGATACTGTGTTCTCCCTTTGCACCTCTTGCCTACTCCCTACATCCCTTCCTTTTTCTCCTCCTTTTCCCTTTCCTATGTGCTTTCCAGTTTATTACAGCTTCTTTTTGCATCTGTTCTTGTGGTTCTTTACTATTTACTACCTTGTACGTATGATAGGGTACATCTGACTGTCTGTTTTATTTCCCTTCCCATCTCTAATTTCTTATTCTCTAGCCTATTTCTGTTTCTCTCTCTGTTGGAATATCTTCCTCTCAGGACTTGTATCACTATCTGACATTTTGGCTCATGCAGTTAAATTATGTTATTTATTTTAAGTTTCATGTATTTATGTGCATAACTTTGAATAAGTTCTTTTGATGAGTGGATTACGTATTATTATATGGAATGTTAAGGGTATCCATAACCCAGTTAAAAAACAACGTGTATTATCCCATCTTGCTAAATTGAAATGCCATGTAGCGTTATTGCAAGCAACGCATCTTAAGGAGCAAGATTTGCTTTCCTTTCGCAAATTATGGGTTGGAAATGTTTTTTGTTCCCCAGCAATTAATAATAAGAATGGTGTAATAATCCTGTTTCACAAGTCACTAAATGTTCTTTTGCTAAATGAGGTCAAAGACAATAATGGTAGATGGCTTTTGTTGAATGTTAAGGTTAACAATAATCAATTTTCTATCTGTAATGTTTATGGCCCTAATGGTATTGATCTAGTATTTTGGAATGATTTCTCTACTCTCCTTACTTCACCTCAGAAAACTTGATTTTGGGAGGCGATTGCAATCAATTTATGGTTCCTTTTTTCCACAAAGCTATTACATCTAGGGGCATATGTATGAAGCCTTATTCCCATTTGTGAAGGGAAAAAGCCTTTTGGGATGTATCGTCCCAAAAGGCCCTCGCAATATAGGGATTTTGCGAATGCATTTAAGGAATCGCAAATTGGGATTCCTTATATGCAATGCAGGAAGCACCCAAGTTGTGTGATTTTGCCCTAAGAAATCGCAAATTACCACCAACTTCAAGTTGGTGGTAATTTGCAATTTCTTTGAAAAATGCACTTTTTTGCATTTTTCAAGGTGGCATGTGGCGCACATACATGCCCTTACGGCATGTATGTGCGCCACATATGCACACATACATATTTCAGGGGTGCAACAGGGTGTCCTTTTGATGCCCTTGCACCCTTGAAATTGCATTCGCAATTTGCGATTCCCTAATGGGTACTCGCAAATTGCGAATGTCTTCTAATTAATTCCTATGAGCCTCTAGGCCCATAGGAATGAATGGGAAGGTATTCCTTAATTGCGTATCGCAATTTTCGATTCGCAATTAAGGAATATTAAGGAATTGCAATTATTATTGCAATTCCTACATACATTTCATTTTGTGAGACCTTAATAGCGATTTGCTAAAAATCGCTATTAAGGACTCGCAAAACTGTGGTTTGATACATATGCCCCTTAGATGGTTGTTGGATGCGTGGAGACTTTCTCATCCTGATGTCTTGAAATTTTCCTTCTACCCTACTCACAGGTCTCATTCACGAATAGATTATATATTTCTCAACCAATCATCTCTTCGATTCATGACAAATGCAGAGATTGGTTCCATTCTTATCTCTGATCATGCCCCCATCATTTTAGACATGGATTATCCCACATCCGCACCCATCTCATGCTGATGACGTTTTAACAATGTCCTTTTGTTAGACACTCAATTTGTTGAACAATTTTCACTGTTTGTACAGGAATTTTTCAGCAATATTCTTTTCTCTGATTCACAGTTTAATGTTATATGGGCTTTCTTCAAAGCTACCGCCAGAGGATTTATAATAGATTTTGTTTCCCAGAAAAAAAGAAGGCACTTAATGATGCATCATTAATTTTAAAACAAATTAAGGCCTGTGAGCATGAATATTTCACTTCAAACTGTTCTTATACTTTGTCCAATATCCTTAAAGCAAAATTACAATACAATAAACAATCCTGGGATAATGCTTGCAGCAGTCAACTCAAATTTAACTCTAAAATGTATGGCAGCCGTAATAAAGCTGGCAAATCCCTAGCCAACTCTCTTAAAATTAAAAGACAGAAATCCAAGATCATTGCCATCACAGATAGCGCAGGAATCAGACATATCACTGATTCTAAGATTCTTGAGTGTTTCACTGAATATTACACTTCTCTTTACACTCCCGAGTCGACCCCTTTGTCTGACCAAATTGATTCATTCTTTCAAACCATTCCCAAACCCTCTGATAACCATGTTGATCTAACATCCCATGATAGTCCAATATTAGAACAAGAAATCACAAATGCTATTAATCAACTTCCCAAAGATAAAACACCAGATCCGGATGGCTTCACTGTATGTTTCGTCCTTCATTTCAAGCAATTTCTTGTCCCTCAGTTGTTATTCCTCATAAATCATTTCTTAGCCTCTGGTAATACCCAAGATTCCTTTACTCAAGCGATGCTCTGTTTGACCCCCAAAAAAGACAAAGACCCCTCTCATTGTAAGAATTATAGACCCATTTCCCTAATTAAGATCTTTGCCAAATTATTAGCCCTTTACATAAATCAGGTCATCCCTGACTTAATTAATATATATCAATCAGGGTTTGTAGAGAGGCAATCGATTACAGATAACTCCAGGACTTTCCTAAACAATATTCATTTAGCCTCCAAGGCGGATTCACCAGTTGCTGCAATTACGTTAGATGCCGAAAAGGCCTTCGACAGAGTAAATTGGGAATTCATTTTTGGAGCATTGGATGGCATGGCTTTAGACCCCCCATCATTCAATACATCCAGTTGCTACACTCTGCACCCTCCACCTCCATTTAGGTTCAACGGATGTCAATCCAAATACTTTTCACTCTACAGAGGAACTAGACAAGCGTGCCCTTTATCCCCACTTTTATTTATTCTTGCCCTAGAATCCTTTTAGGAAAAACTTCGCCGTTCTCTACAATTTACAGGATTCCAGTTTAACCATACATATATTAAATTTACTGCGTACGTGGACGACATTTTATTATTCCTCTCCAAAACCACTACTGCTTTCCAGCGTTTTTCTCTTTGCTAAGGGAATACTCTCCAGTCTCTGGTTATAAACTCAATATCAACAAATCCAGGCTTTTACCATTAACTAAACATTGCTTCTCTGATATGTTTAAAGATACAGAGTTCAAGTGGAACTCAAAAAGAGATTAAATTAAAGGGGATCCTTTACACTAATAATATCAAAGAAACCATTAAAATAATCTTGCAGATATAGTTTAAAAAAACTTCGGCACTCATTAATAGTTGGTCCCCACTATTTTTGTCTTGGTGGGGCAGATTAGCTACAATTAATATGATGCTGCTTCTGATCATTAATTTTTATCTCGCCATGCTCCCAAACACTCTTCCACTTTCTTTCTTTATAACCATTAATCGTTCCTTGACCAAATTCCTATGGAATAATCGAAAGACCAGGATTTCACTAATTCGTCTTCAGCAGCCCAAAGACCTAGGAGGATTAATTTTCCTAATCTTAGATGCTACCATTCTGCATTTACTCTGAAACAAGTTTCACATACACCATTAATGGCTTGGAGCTCACTTGAACAATCCTAATATACAGCATTCTCTTTTGCCGCGACCTCTCATTTATCTCGGCCTCCTAGACGTTTTTTATCTCCTACTCTCACTCATTCTACTGCAGTTGCCACGTTCTTTGTTAAAAGCCCATCTTTCTCAACCGGATAATTTTGCACATACTCCTGTTTGGTATAAGAAACACTTTATTAACAGAGCCCTATTTTGGAAAGTATGGATTGATAAAGGCATTATTACATTTGAGCACTTGATATTTGATGGGTCTCTTATGGACTTCACGGAGATCCAAGAGAAGTATGATATATCCCCTTTTCATGCTCCTCATTACTCTCACCTCAGAACATCTATAAATCAAATCCATTCCCAGAACTCTTCCTTGGTTTCACACAATCAGACACCCACTCTATCTCTGGACTTCTCTACTCAGTTTAAAGCAACCGCTATTTACAAGATATTGTCTCACCCCACTGATATGAGAACCAAATCCAGTGTAGAGATTTTATGAGAAAAAGATTTGTTACAAGAACTCTCGTTTTATACCTGGGGCTCCATTTGGGCAAAAATTCACACCTCCTCATGATCAGCGAGTACAATGCAGACTCTCTACTATTTTTACAATAGGCTTTTTCTTACCCTGTACAGATCTCCATAAGTTCAAGTTGTTGGATGATTCGAAATGCTGGTCTTGTCCTCACGAAAATAGTGATTTATTTCACATGTTCTTTCTCTGCCCTCTGGTTAAGAGTTTTTGGTTGCTCATTTGGAAGAAATTGAATGAAATTTTATACACAAATTTTCCAGTTGATATTATGCACGTTTTTCTGGGCAGCTCCTCCCCTATATGGAGTTCCCAGGGAAGCGTGGGTAAATGTATTGATTTTTTATAGTTATTACCTTTCAGATTATTACCACATATTGGAAGGATACTGCTAAAATCTCGTACCAAGCCTGGTGGAACCTTTTATGTCATCATCATAGACTAGATCACGCACACGCCACCTCTATACCCTTATTGATTAAAAAGATTTACTCTGGTCAGCACTCAGGACATTTCTATCTAGGACGACTGTTTGACCTACTTCGTAGGTATTTCGTCATGAACCTCCTTAATGATATTATGTTTAGTAAGTTGTTATTGCTATTTCTGCATTACTATTCAGCTGCTTATTATTCCCCCTTCTCCTCCCTTCTTCCCCCTTTTTACCCTTATTTTAAAATGCTAAATTGCATATGCTTATATAAATGTTTAGATGGTTCAAATTGGTTTAGATCATGTACTTCTTAACATTGCTCATACCCATTTGGGGTTTATTTAGTTTCTTTCTTTTTTTCACTGTCCTCAAATTAAGGTTATGGTACTGTTTGAACATTGCTTGTATACTTTACACTGATGATTTACTTTGTATATTATTTCAATAAAGCAATCTCAACTTAAAAAAAAGAACTCCCACAATATAGGCATTTTCCCTAACGTAAGTGGGACTAGAATCAGATCCAGAGTACAAGATTAGTGCTTTCTGCCAAATGGCAATTGCATGATTTATAGCGACAGCATTCTAGAGTTTGGCAATACACAAGAAAAGCTCATTGACACACTGTTGAAAGACTACCAAGCTGTCCATGAAACCAACCTGACACTTCACAAAGAAAAGTGCAACTGTGAGTGGACCTCTATGACGTTTTATGACCATTTATTTACACAGGATGGCATGTAGCCAGACCAGGACAAGATTGTGGCCCTCACCTCAATTCCGGCTCATGACAATGCTTCTTCTCTAAGATGTCTCTTGGGCCAGAATAGGTATTGTGCTGGTTACATACTTGACTTTGTATCTATAAGATCCCACCCCCTTAGAAAATCGGATGACAAAAAAGCAAATGTACAAATGGGCATGGAATTTCAATAAAAATGTAAAACAATTTGCACAACAAGCCAGGAATCTAGCCTACTTCCATCTTGCTTTGCATACTAAAACTGTTGTTCATGCAAGTACAATGGCCCTTGGTGTCATTTTAGTTAAGCAGGATGATTAACCAGAAGACATATGCAAGGTGATTTCCTAGGAGAGTCACACCCTTACAAGCCCAGAAAAGAAATACAAGCAAATAGTTTGGCTGTAGTTTGGGCTTGCAAACACTTCCATCCGCTCATCTATTACAAGTTGTTTAAAATAATTATAGAACATCAGACTCTGCTCACGATCTTGAGAAACACCATGGCCATGATGCCCCATCAAGATATGATGCCTTCAGGCACAGGACTGTCAAGTCAACATGATTAATTGTCCAGGGAATTATCAAAATCCTCTTGATTTGGTCTCTTTATTCCCCCTCAATACCAACAACACTGTCAGTGGCTGAGGAATACCTCTGGTACATAAACAAGCTTGTCTTGCTGGCCTTGTTTAGGAGGAAATCAAAGGGGCATCACTTGCTGATCTTACTCCCAGTGCTGTATCTTACATGATTCTCAGTGATGGAGAGACCTGTAAGGTGTCATGAAACACATACATGCTTCAGTTGCTAAGGATAAAAGACATTTCAAAATGCCCAAGGTGTAGCAACTTGTTACTGGAAAGAACTCACATTGAGAGGCACCTCACTATTGTTTCCTCTTGTCACTACAGAAGCAAGTATTCACATGCACTCTAAGGTCATTGTGGCATCATTAAAAAACAAACTGCTGTGGTTTCTTTTGCACCTGAGTTGGTTGAATAAATGCTCAGGACCTGGATCTTTGTTGAGGTCCTGTGTAAAAACCATTGCAACTCCTCAGAGCACCACAGGTGTCTCACCTGTCGAGCTCATGTTCGGAACGCAGCTCTGGGCAAAAAGTGGACACATTTTAGCTGAAGAGAATCATCCTGTACATGAGAAAGTGTCAGCAGGAGTGTTTCCAAAACACAGAAGATGAAACAGTATACTTACCAGCTCTGTCAAGGAGACAATGTACTTCCAAGGACACCTATAAGGATGCTCCTGATTTTGACCCGAAGCCATATCTGATAACAGACATTAAAAAGGTCCATGATCGCAGCAAAAGGGAATGGCATTCCTTAATCCAAAACGTTTAGAGTTTGTCATCGACTCACAATAAAGAAACAATCAACTGAATTACAGAAGGAGAAACAAATCAGCCTTGTTTCACTTAAACACTTTCCATTTTTATTATCTCAAGATTACATGAGAAGAGACTCAATGGAGTCAGACTCTGGTACGCACCTTCACACTCACAGCAGCGACTGGCCTGTGTGGGAAAATACAAGGAATCCAAGGAAGGTTGGCACCTGTTTGGGCCCATGTGATTTGCACCTGCAGGTTGGTTTCGTTTATTGTCCTCTTCATTCAACTACCACTGTGCTTGGATGCGAGAGCGTTTTCTGGTCACTTTTGACACTTAACGCGTGTGTAATACACGAATTATGGCCTCTCATTTTTTCGTTTGTGAGGTAACTTATTATGGGTTTAGGTTGCCTGAATATCATTATTAAAGAAAGATATCATCGAGAGGTTACTCCCACAATTGGGAATACAGATACCCATGTAGGAGCCCCGACATTTCACGAGTGATACAGGACCTCCAAGATGTCGGCGGGTGGTTTTTTCACTCAATAGACTCCCGTCCGTATTTGGTCCGTCTTCTCTTTTCATTCGCGTAGTGTCAGATGACCTGAACTATGCGGTATCACGTGTACTCAGAGCCCTCCCACCGGAATGAATAATCATGTCTTTAAATGGAAGAGAATTCGTCTCTGTCTTCGGCGACGGAGGACCGTTGTGGGGACGATTAGTGCCGTGCGTCCTTGGAGTAGTAAGTGAGACGAGTGGTCTGAGCAGGAAAGAGAAGCGTTTTTGACTTAATGCGAGGGAATTGATGATATCATGCAGTTTGACTTCCTTCCTTTGTATATAGAGTGTGACTATAGGACCACGGCCTCTCACCGGTCCCGGGTTTGGAGACTTTCCAATAAACCCTTGTAAGTCCTTCTTTATTTTGGTTCGTATCTAGCAGAACCAGCATGTACGAATAATTAACAGCATGATGTTGGGGACTGAATGTGTACAAAGACTTGTACACTCGTGGTGTTGTGGTGTGGGGCTTCACATCGTTTTCCATCACGTTACGTGTACAATGAATTCGTGGGGTCTTTGACCTGTGTGATGAATAACAGTTCTCACGGGGGGGTGTTATGTGGTGAACACTTTTGGGAAGACATGACGATCTGTGGCATTAGAGATGTGAGGGTAATTCTTATTTTTAAAGTAATGCAAGGGGGTGTAGATGAGTGGAACGATAAAATATGTTCTACTCTCTTTCAGATAATTGTTCACTCTCGGAAACCATTCAGAGCACTGAAGTAGTAAAGGCGACTGGCCGCTTCTCAATAGAAGGTAACGAATCCCCTAGTTGGGGGTAGACCCAGATAAATAACCAAGGGACCAACACCCTGATGAATGCCTGCACGACTCTTATGAGCGTTTGATTTGGGCAGAAACATGTTGGTAATAGCAGCAGGGATTTAGGGGCTTTTACCTCCCCTAATAAAATCCCGACCAGTTATTTTTAACCCTGCCAGGGGGTGACAGGAATAAAAATTAAATAAGTCCCCTCCTAGACAGTTTTAATATATATGTCTGCACTTTTGTGGTCCCTCCTTTAGGGAATATTGTCCTTGTTCTGTTTTCTTTAGACACTATTTGTTCTATTTTGTCAAACCCCTTTTCTGTTCCGTTTCCTCACCACTTTATTCTTCATCTTACAAAAAACATTGCGCTCCGCCCACTGTGTTGGTCTGCACGGGGGCGTTCGACGCGGCCCAATGATGAAGCATGACACTGCAAAGTGTGTGAGGGCAGTATTTTAAGAATAATGTTTTTTCCTTCTAAACTATACTCTAGGTTTATGTGATAATAGGGATAGTATTGTGCCTTTCACTATCATATTTAACTGTGAGGATTTAAGTTTGTGGAGCGTTTCTCTGTTTAGTGAGTATTAAACGTTAGCTAGGGGAGTCAGAGAAGGCTCAATTTTTCCCTTATTTCTCTCTTTTGTGATATTATTAGTTAGCACGGCCGCTGAGCCGTAGAGATTCTTGAGGGACTTCCTCTTAACCTCTTATAATATTAAAAAACAAGGTAGTCATACTTTACACTACTGATGGAGGAAACAGGCCTCGCCTATGGGGACGAAGCCGCCACTAGGATCTTATCATGTCCTTCCCTGTTGGGGGACGCCACACTCACCCAGGCCCTAACACAAGTAGAAGGTTGGGATACACTTACTGAACTGAAGAGGACACAGGTCAAGACCATCCTGCATGGTGCAATCCTCACGGAATATCTCAGGTCGAATGCTGCCCCAGGAGGTCTACTGGTTGTCAATGAACCCCTTATCTTTCTAGACAACGCCTCATTTAGAAAGGATTGGTCGTTGATCGCTTGGAGATGCTCCAGAGATTGGCTCATCTTAATCATAGAAACGGCGAAAAAAATCTCTGACGACCTTTTGATACAAATACAAATAAGTGAAGATAATTTAAAGACTTTTGTACAGATCTCTGTGTTTAAGAAGAAATTAGAAGAGACCAATAAAACAGTAAATGAGTATAAAGATTATCTTATGAATTCAAAGGTGCACAAGTTACAGAAAGACCTTAAAAAATTCTCAAGAGAGAAAGTGTATCCTTATATAAGAGATGAATACATTAAACAGAAGGAAAATCAAAACATGCAAAAGAAATCTACAAAGAATCAGACAGATACATCTAGCTCTGGGAGTGAAAGCAGTGATGCGGATTACCGACCAAGATTTAGAGGTAGGGGCTGGTCAAGGGGTTTCTCGCGTCCTTACCACCAACCACCACAGATGGGATTCGGATGGCCCCCTATGTACCCCCACATGGGCCCACCTCAATTCTTCCCAAATGAATACCCACCTTTTTTAGAGAGAGGCAGGGGGAGGGGGAGAGGGAGACAGAGGCAGCAGAAAACCCAACGGGTGCAATGGGAGGACATGAACCAACGAATAACACGCAGCATGGCACGGGAGGCGGAACCGAGCACCAGCAGGGAACACACTTAGTGATGAATCTAAGCAGTAGGTCACTTACTCAAACACAAGAAGCGGTCCTTTCAAAGGGACTAGGCTTTGTTCCTACCAACCAGTTAGATTCTTTCAAATTAAAATGTGAACTGGCTGGCTTTTTTCGGAGTGTACGTTTGAAGATTTTTTTTGAAGACAAGGAGGTCCAGGACAAAGGGGACGACACAGGGCTTAGAAATCACTCTACTTTTGTACCCAGTGTAGGACAACTACCCCCAGAGGTGGTTGTGTTCGAACAAGCGGTACTTAGGGAGGTGGAATTGTTGGAAAATTCCGAAAAGATAAAATCATTCCATAACCTCTCGAGAATTGAAAGAGAAGCCCTGAATGAATTGAGAGATGACCCTACATTGACAATAAAACCGGCCGATAAGGGGGGAGCAATTGTAGTTTTGGATAAAAATGTGTATAACTCGGAATGTCTCCGTCTGCTGGGTGATAGAAGAAACTACACGATCTTGCCTGCAGACCCAACAGAGGAACTACGAGTTTTGATTAACACATATGTAGAAGAAGCAGTTGGAAATGATTGGATTAGCCAAAAAGAGGCGGCTTTCCTCTGCAATGCACACCCTATTGTGCCCTACTTCTACATCTTACCTAAGGTGCACAAACCCACACGGCCCCCTCCTGGACGGCCGATAGTATCAGGTACCAACTCGATACTAGAACCCCTGTCAAAATTTTGCGATGTGTTTCTTCGTCCACTTGTTCAAAAGATGCCTGCCTATTTGAAGGACACGAGAGAGGTTTTGAACCTGATAAAAGACTTGGAGTTTGACCCTGAAAAAGACCTTATGATGGGACTGGATATTGAATCGCTATATACGAACATTCCTCAGCAAGAAACACTAAGAGTGATTGAGAACATACTCTTTGCTGAGGAATGGGGTTATAATACTCCACGGGCATTTATCTTGAGCCTTTTAGAACTGGCCCTAACCAGAAACTTTTTTAAGTTTGAAGACTGCTTCTACCTACAAACCCATGGAACTTCAATGGGCAGTTCCTGTGCCCCCAGCCTGGCATGCCTCTATGTCTCGAATTTTGAGAATGAGACAGTGTTCACAGCAGCCAACCCCTTTCTAGAACACATTAGGGTATGGCGTAGGTACATCGACGATGTACTTATCATTTGGAGAGGCAATAGTGACCAGGCGAACTCTTTCCTGGGTTGGCTTAACCATCAAAACCCATTTTTGTTTTTCACCAGTACAATCACCAATAAAGCGTTACCATTCTTGGACCTCTGGATTAAGGCAGAAAACGGAGGGTTGGCGAGTAGTGTTTTTCACAAACCTACCGATAGGAATAACCTGCTTTCCTTTCAGAGTTTTCATCCCCGTTCATTGAAAGAGAATTTGCCTTACGGTCAGTTCTTGCGTCTTCGCAGGAACTGCTCCGACATTGGGGATTACAAAAATGAGGCCAATGTTTTGAGTGAGAAACTTAAACATAGAGACTACCCTGTAAAAGTCATATCCAAGGCACAAAAAAGAGCGAGAAACTGCAATAGGGAAACGCTCCTACAAACACAAGAAAAAGAAAGAGTGGAGAGCAGCATTTGCGTCACGACATTCAATACAGCATCTAACCATATAAAAAAGATAATCCAAAAGAACTGGAGGATTTTGAACTCTAATGGATTAGAACAACCTCAACCACTATTCTCTTTCAAAAAGAGTGCAAGTATAAAAGATACTATTGTCAATACACGTCCGAGAGCTATCATGTCTGGCAATAGTGGTCCCCAACCGGAACACTTTCTGCCCCCTGTGATGGGACACTATGCTTGTGGCTCCTGTAGGGCATGCCCTCTGTCTTTAAATGGAAAAAAGGCTGACATTGGGACGTCCAAACCGTGGGAGCAGAGAAAACATACCACATGCAACACTGAGAACGTGATTTACTTAATCCGTTGTCCGTGTAATCTTTTGTATGTGGGAATGACTACGCGTAGAGTAAAAACACGCATCCTTGAACATCTGAGTACGATACGATGCGGGAAAACAAACACAAAACTTACTGCACATTTTCACCAACAAAAACATAGTGAACATGACTTGAGGTGGACGGTGCTGGACAAACCCTTTATACCACCCAACACAGTAGATATTGCTAACTTCCTGTTTTGTAGGGAACAACGTTGGGTAGACAGACTCAAAAGCAGTATAGTGGGTTTGAATGATTCCATCCCATGGTTCCATTTATATGGGTTGGGTAAGAAATGATTTTTCTCAGTGGAGTCAGTTTGTATTGAGAGTATGGTTGACACAGTGTGGCTCATCACCTGAGTAAATAATATCATCTTGAAAGGGATTTGCACCTGCAGGTTGGTTTCGTTTATTGTCCTCTTCATTCAACTACCACTGTGCTTGGATGCGAGAGCGTTTTCTGGTCACTTTTGACACTTAACGCGTGTGTAATACACGAATTATGGCCTCTCATTTTTTCGTTTGTGAGGTAACTTATTATGGGTTTAGGTTGCCTGAATATCATTATTAAAGAAAGATATCATCGAGAGGTTACTCCCACAATTGGGAATACAGATACCCATGTAGGAGCCCCGACATTTCACGAGTGATACAGGACCTCCAAGATGTCGGCGGGTGGTTTTTTCACTCAATAGACTCCCGTCCGTATTTGGTCCGTCTTCTCTTTTCATTCGCGTAGTGTCAGATGACCTGAACTATGCGGTATCACGTGTACTCAGAGCCCTCCCACCGGAATGAATAATCATGTCTTTAAATGGAAGAGAATTCGTCTCTGTCTTCGGCGACGGAGGACCGTTGTGGGGACGATTAGTGCCGTGCGTCCTTGGAGTAGTAAGTGAGACGAGTGGTCTGAGCAGGAAAGAGAAGCGTTTTTGACTTAATGCGAGGGAATTGATGATATCATGCAGTTTGACTTCCTTCCTTTGTATATAGAGTGTGACTATAGGACCACGGCCTCTCACCGGTCCCGGGTTTGGAGACTTTCCAATAAACCCTTGTAAGTCCTTCTTTATTTTGGTTCGTATCTAGCAGAACCAGCATGTACGAATAATTAACAGCATGATGTTGGGGACTGAATGTGTACAAAGACTTGTACACTCGTGGTGTTGTGGTGTGGGGCTTCACATCGTTTTCCATCACGTTACGTGTACAATGAATTCGTGGGGTCTTTGACCTGTGTGATGAATAACAGTTCTCACGGGGGGGTGTTATGTGGTGAACACTTTTGGGAAGACATGACGATCTGTGGCATTAGAGATGTGAGGGTAATTCTTATTTTTAAAGTAATGCAAGGGGGTGTAGATGAGTGGAACGATAAAATATGTTCTACTCTCTTTCAGATAATTGTTCACTCTCGGAAACCATTCAGAGCACTGAAGTAGTAAAGGCGACTGGCCGCTTCTCAATAGAAGGTAACGAATCCCCTAGTTGGGGGTAGACCCAGATAAATAACCAAGGGACCAACACCCTGATGAATGCCTGCACGACTCTTATGAGCGTTTGATTTGGGCAGAAACATGTTGGTAATAGCAGCAGGGATTTAGGGGCTTTTACCTCCCCTAATAAAATCCCGACCAGTTATTTTTAACCCTGCCAGGGGGTGACAGGAATAAAAATTAAATAAGTCCCCTCCTAGACAGTTTTAATATATATGTCTGCACTTTTGTGGTCCCTCCTTTAGGGAATATTGTCCTTGTTCTGTTTTCTTTAGACACTATTTGTTCTATTTTGTCAAACCCCTTTTCTGTTCCGTTTCCTCACCACTTTATTCTTCATCTTACAAAAAACATTGCGCTCCGCCCACTGTGTTGGTCTGCACGGGGGCGTTCGACGCGGCCCAATGATGAAGCATGACACTGCAAAGTGTGTGAGGGCAGTATTTTAAGAATAATGTTTTTTCCTTCTAAACTATACTCTAGGTTTATGTGATAATAGGGATAGTATTGTGCCTTTCACTATCATATTTAACTGTGAGGATTTAAGTTTGTGGAGCGTTTCTCTGTTTAGTGAGTATTAATCATTAAAAAACAAACTGCTGTGGTTTCTTTTGCACCTGAGTTGGTTGAATAAATGCTCAGGACCTGGATCTTTGTTGAGGTCCTGTGTAAAAACCATTGCAACTCCTCAGAGCACCACAGGTGTCTCACCTGTCGAGCTCATGTTCGGAACGCAGCTCTGGGCAAAAAGTGGACACATTTTAGCTGAAGAGAATCATCCTGTACATGAGAAAGTGTCAGCAGGAGTGTTTCCAAAACACAGAAGATGAAACAGTATACTTACCAGCTCTGTCAAGGAGACAATGTACTTCCAAGGACACCTATAAGGATGCTCCTGATTTTGACCCGAAGCCATATCTGATAACAGACATTAAAAAGGTCCATGATCGCAGCAAAAGGGAATGGCATTCCTTAATCCAAAACGTTTAGAGTTTGTCATCGACTCACAATAAAGAAACAATCAACTGAATTACAGAAGGAGAAACAAATCAGCCTTGTTTCACTTAAACACTTTCCATTTTTATTATCTCAAGATTACATGAGAAGAGACTCAATGGAGTCAGACTCTGGTACGCACCTTCACACTCACAGCAGCGACTGGCCTGTGTGGGAAAATACAAGGAATCCAAGGAAGGTTGGCACCTGTTTGGGCCCATGTGATGCCTGTATGTGTCCGTTATTTGTAAACATATTGTTTGGCTCACATTACATCACCATAACATAACATAGCATTTTCAATTTTAACAAAATATTTACCATACTCTATTTATTTTTAAAAAAATCGCCCCTGAATGTTTGAGTTGCCTATGGCTAAAAGTGAAGAAGGTGGTGGGGAGGGTCTCATCTGCTGTGTAAATGAGAGGAAGGAGAAGCAGCTAAAGAAGAAATAAGGTTTCTTTGGAGGGTGCTGGCTACCTGAAAGAAATGTAAATATGTGCAGTTGGTCAGCAAGTCCAGTATAGAGTTTTATTAGCAGCATCTGGAATGTGTCATTTTAATGGCAGACTGTTGTAAAAAGATCAGGTTACTGGTTGAGGGGGTGAAACCCTTCTCAAGCAGAAACCACAATTCTTGTCAGGGTGAAGTTACATGAAAACTTCAAATTAACCTGTGTTCAACCCTCTGGTAGCTTGGCATAGAGCAGTCAGGCTTAACTTAGAGGGAATGTGTAAAGTATTTATGCAGCACTTCAAACACCAATTTGGAAAAATAGAGTACATTTCAACAAATACATCAAAACCAAAATGATGAAAATCCAATCAGTAGAACTGGAGATATGCATGTTTTAAGATTTTAGTGAAAAGAGTCCAAAAAAGCAAAAAGCGCCAGCCAGACTGAGACAAAGTCACAGGTTTAGGCCGACTACAGGGACCCAACTAGGCCAGCTGAACACAGTACCCTAATCCTGGTCGCGAAGGGATGTGGAGTCCAGTGTCAAGGATGCGTCGTGCAGCAGAGGCGATGCAAGGTCTGTGCGAGGAGATGCGTTGTGCAACGTCAGCTATGGGAAGCTGTGAAAGGCACCCGTATAGAGTGGAATGAAAACACTTGACCCTTGCTATTGTAATATGGCATGCATTTTATACAAAATGATTACCTGTATAAACAGATGCAGTTGTAAATATGAAACTGTGCTTTATTAGCTCACATGTGAATCAGGTTCAGCCAATGGTTTCAATGCCCTTTGCACACACATGCCACACACCTCGTAGTAAAACATTGACTCACAGGGGCACCCTTTTAAGATGGCCGCCGTATCTGGCCTCTCGGTTGCCCTCCAACTCCAGCATTAGGCCTCGTAGGAATTATTTTTTGAAATTGCACACCACCCGACTCTATACGGGTGCCTCCTCACATCCTTCACCACCAACAGAGGTTTGGCTGACTCACCCCGCCCTTCTCACTCACTAAGTAGCTACTGCACAAGCTATCTGAATAGATCACTTCCATCCTTTTATTTTAATTTTTTATTTTTATTTTCATTCCTTGGTTGTTCAAACACATGAGCTCTGAATACGGGTGACTAGCCTAAGATGGCCACCTCTTTTCCTCCCTTGACTCACTCATATCGTTAGACATGCATCACGTCCTCACATCACCACGCGATGCGGTCTTGAATATGCCGGTTTCCTGGGCTCCCCGCTGATAGTCTTGCCGGAACTAAGCACGCCATGTCATTGTGATTAAGGTAAGTGCTGACCCGCTTTTTCGAATATTGAGACCAATTTGTGTCTATACTCGGCACTTAGACTTTTTGCTTGTTCCCCACAGTAATTGACTGCAGGTGAAGCCGACGCTTTCTTAAATCGGATGGTGATTTTTGGCCCCAAACTTAAAATAACTTTTTCATTATTATTGTGGCCTCATTGAAATTTGAGCACCCTTCCAGGACCAGTGGGGTAAGCGAGTTTTTGTTCACTACCACACCTTCACGTGCACATTAGTGCACGCACACACTGTCTGATACCACATTTTCTTTTCAGATTACACCAGGGAACGGTGTTATTTTCCATTAAAAGGAAGTAATTTGTGAGATTTTTGCCAGACAGAACACAGTGCGCATGGAACCTGTCATTTATGCGCTTTCTAATCAGTCTCCTTCAAAGTCCTTACACTGTTTTCACCATGGCTATAATCACATCCCTTTGGATTTACAACAATATTTTTTCCCCTAAAGAATCCAGCACCATTTGATGGTTGTCCAGAGTTGAAATTTCCATTTCCTGGACTCTCTCTCCACGTAGGGAAGAACAGTTTTTAGGTCGAGCCTAGAGCAGCGCATGCGCTGCTTGCTCGACTTTTAGTAAAGGGGTGAAAAAAGTGCTACTAGATGCTGCCATGGCCGGCTTAGAGCTTGAGTGCATGTGCGCGGGCGCGCGCTTTGCGTGCCTCTCTCCACGCTTCAATTCCCTCCCCCTCCGCCTCGCCCACCACAGATCTTGTCACTCTGCTGGCCTCATTAAGTGCATCGTGATCGCGATCACTTTCACTTTCGCACACAACTCCCGGGCTTCTCTTGCGTTTCTTCCCCCACTGTTCTTCCTTTAATTCCGGCTTCAGCGTCAGATCTTGTTTTCTCTTTCCTACCATTCCCTGTACTTCTCTTCACCTACTTCTTCTCCCTCTCACCTTGCGTCTCTTTCACTGCTGGTTTCTCTCGTCCTATACTGTTACTCTTCCCCGCTATTCCCTCACTAAGGTAATAGGTGCATCTGTCCATCTCGTTTTTCTCTCTCCTCTCCGTTGCTCTCACGCTTGCTGTTTCTGCCCCCCCTTCTGTTTGTCTCTCCTTGTTGCCTCTCCTTTTTCTCCCCCCACTTCTGTTTCTCCGCCTTTCCCTCTACTCCACCTCTGTAGTTTTTGTGTTGCAGTCCAAGGTGCTCTATCAAAATATTACTTTCTCTCTTCAACAACCCACTCATCTCCTGGACTTCTGTCACCACTTCTCCTGCCAACTCTTGCCTGTGCTGCTTGTAAATATTTTCCTTTCCCTCCTCCTGACTTCAGAAACCCTTTTGTCTTCCTCTCCACATCAGTCTTTCATATTTTTCTCATGTCATAACTCCTCTTAAAACGCACCTACGGCCTCTCATGATCTGCCCACCCACTCCTTGTAAACAGCCGCTCCTCTGCGCCTCTTTCATGCATGCAATTAGGTGTGAAAGATTCCATTAATGGACGGAGAGCACTTTGGGTAAAACGTTATTTACATGTGCAATGATAAAAGGCACCCACCACACAATTTGCACTCTGATTTACTGTCTGATCCCACTCACTTTATCCAATTGGGCGAGTTTTTCTCTTCTTTGTTGAAGACATTGTTTTGTCATGGAGGCCGAAGGTGACATGGATAGAAGGTGGGTACACAGTTGTTCGCGTTTTTGGGCACATTGCCACCTAGAGTCATTCAGCCAAACCTGATTTTTTGACCTCCAGCAGTACACTTCGGGTTACTGAGTACATTTTCTTAAGATCTCTGCATAACTGATTTGGTGCATTGGTGCTTTATCAGTATTTATTAAATTGTAGCCTGGTGCCAGAAAATGCCACTTCACAGCACTACTTAGGTAATCGGACTGAGTGCAGGTGGAAATAGTGTCTTCACCAATGTTTGGTCGGAGCACGTCTCAGTGTTGGCAGATGCAGGGGCACTGTGGAGGGTGGTCTATCTGCTTGGTCCGCATTAGATAGAAGCCTTCTATTGATGTGCATGCTGCCAATGCGGTGGGTTTTAGGATGACACTTGTTATTTGAGGGGTTTGGACCCAAGATCTGCATGGCATATTCATGTTCTGCCAACCTTGTTGAAAAGGAGGGTTTCAGGGCTAAAGTTGCTGCCAACTTGCTTCATTAGTGGTTAATGCTTCTGCCGGCATGTTTCTGCTCTCTAGTTGGGCTCAAACATGTGGCGAGGTTGTGGAGGCACTGGGAAAATTCTTGAATTCAAAGATTGTCCAGAAGTGGGCAATAACATGTTTCCATCGAACATTTTAAAGATGCACTGGCAGGAAGCTCTGTATTTTGCCATCGAGTCGCCTGGTTTTGATTGTACCAGCTCACCAGCTATGACATCATCGCAGCTTGCAACCTATCGCACTAACAAGCTCCAAATGGGTCACAAAGCAAACATGGCTGAACCCTGAACATCTCTGAGAGAAGTTTGTCTTGTCAGGTAAAACCCTGTTTGCCCTGTGCAGTTGTGGGCATGGTTAAGATAGAACAGCAAACTAAATCCATTGACAATCTGAAAAGGGAAGCCTGTGTTAGAATTTTGGGCACACTCCAGTGCTCAAAGAGGATTCTCTTACTACAGTGGAAAATTGTTTTGCAATCTGTTGGAGCTCCAGAGTGAAGGAATCAGCCAGGGGTGTGTAAAGATTACAAGCTGCCGTCAATCCAAAGGAAAGTGACCCCCAACATTTGGGGTACCATGATGCTCTCCCTGTCATCAGCAGGCAGCCACCAAGTTGGACGTCAATTCACCAAAATGCAAGACGTAGCGGAAGGTAATTCACATGCCCCTTGACCTTCACTTTCACTCACACATACATCTGCTTGTACATACACTAACATTCACACACACACACTCTGCCTACACATGAACACACATACACACACTCTGTCTTACATAAACACACTCAAACGGCAAGCACACAATCAACATTTTTTTACTTACCTCAGCTGCCAGGGAAAGTCATATTCCCGCTATTTGAAAATAATGTAATGCTATTCACTACTAATATAATAAGAAATTGACAAAAAACACGAGGTGAGTGAAGCCCCCACTCACATCCATAAGGACGAGCTGCTTCTGTTCCTGCCACTGATTTTGCCACTGCTGACGCTAGGGGTTGCAAAGACAGTGCAAGAGGTCACAAGGGGAATGGTAAGGGTGCAGTAGCGACCCTAGTGGCCCCTAAATGACGTCCATGACGAGCACTGGGTGCTGCAGGTGGCTCGATTGGTTGTTGCCGTGGCTCATCTTCCGACAGTCATCACAGAATTGACAGGAGTTCATGTCGGAGGCGTTGCATTGAACAACCACTCTCATTGGATCTCGCTTACAAGGTGCCACCACATTATAAACAAGCATTGGCATAGCCAATAGGTCTCGCCTTTGGGACCTTATAAGTGTTTAGCCATGCAACAGTTAATGTTGTTGCAGTAAGGATATTGTGCTGCATAACTAAATACTTATAAGATCTCAAAGGCAAGCCCTATTGGCTCTCTCCCTCTCTCTCTACCGCTCTCTCTCTACCTCGATCTCTCTCTACCTCGATCTCTCTCTATCTCTCTCTATCTCTCTACCTCTCTACCTCTCTCTCTACCTCTCTACACCCCTCTCTCTACACCACTCTCTCTACCCCCTCTCTCTACCCCTCTCTCTACACACCTTCCTCTACCCACCTCTCTCTACACACCTCTTTCTCTCTCTCTACACACCTCTCTGTCTCTCTCTACACACCTCTCTCTCTCTCTCTCTCTATATACACCTCTCTCTCTCTCTCTCTCTCTCTCTCTCTCTCTCTCTCTCTCTCTCTCTCTCTCTATACACACCTCTCTCTCTACCTCCAAGTGGCAGCCAGAGCCTGATAGCACTGCTTGTCCTTTAAAAAAAAAAAAACAAGCATTGGCATAGCCAATAGGTCTCGCCTTTGGGACCTTATAAGTGTTTAACCATGCAACAGTTAATGTTGTTGCACAAAGGATATTGTGCTGTATAACTAAATACTTATAAGGTCCCAAAAGTGAGACCTATTGGCTATGCCAATGCTTATTTCTTTTGCTATTTGTATTCCTGGTGTGAGTAGCCCTCCTGGGATTTTTAACTTCTTGACCAAGTTTTTATACACACACCCCATTAACAGTAGTTTCATTTTTAGGCTGTCATTTGGTGTTTTGTCCTGAGGAAGACCCTACTGGATATATCTATGCACACATACTCTACAGGGTTGAAACGTCAATGTATAAAAGTCTCATGTCCAGGTCCAACATAACCATACACTGAACAGACATTGCAAGTTATAGTTGGAACCTAAAGAAGGACAGAGAAATCTATGTTATTGTCCCCTTTTTTTTGTTAGAATTTGGCATGTAGCTTTCTGTTTCACTACTTATCATTGTAATCACTTATTAATTTCTTGTTTTTTTGTGTTGTTTGACAGCCTATTCTAATTTGTTTCTGTGAAAAACACACATGTGATATGAATTAAATTGAATATCCATTCATTGTACATCTTCTGGGGTGTGTTACTTATATTTAGAGCAACTACTGAGAACAACTGTTTCTATTAATCATTGTATCTACAAAATATTTTTTGAGTCAAAAAAGTAATTTCCTTTGGTTCCACCCAATGGAATCACTTGTAGCTTCTTATGTCCCTGGGGTTAGTGTCACGCCTGCTGCGATCCGTATACCGGATGTGGTGGGGGCGGTGCACTTCTGGAATAAAGTCGGCCTCACCCGGCAAGAAGCTGCTTGGTGTTCTAGTGTTGCGTCGGTTCACTTTCTTTCCATTTCTAGGTCACTGCACGCTGTGTTCGGCGTCTTTGGTTGCGCTGTTTGTCGGACTTCTTTCTTGCTTTACAGTGTCCTCAATTTCCTGGTGACCGCTCCTGTTCAACTCCAATATCTTCCCCGCATCAAAGAAAGGAGAAACTCAGACATTTAAAGGAATCTATTTCTTCACAGCTACCTGGTGGTAATGCGCTCTGCGCTTATACACTCGCCTATTACTGCATAAGACTGTTCTTATCTAAATACTGCATTCAGCAACAGGAGATCGCTTTCCTGTTGCAAAATGTTAAGTCTAAGGACAATAAAAAGAGAAAGACATTAAATACTTGTTTTTGCATGCTAAAGAAGTAAGTACTGAGCATTCACCTAAAGCTCTATATATTTTTGTATTTAGTTTTTGACCTTTTATTTTTTGACTGGAAGAGTTATTCAATTCGAAATTGTACAAAGTAGTTCAATTGTTTTTACCGTCTGATTTTTCACTATTCTAGACTATGTTTGAGCCTTCATTTGTCACCCGGAGCAGAAAGATACAAGGTATGCTTAACTCTCACATATGTAAATAGGGGCTAGGGTGTTTTAGATTCTAGTTGCTACATAAACTGTTACTCTCTCTTTTGTTTCTGTAGACTGTGTGACACTTCATTAGATGCTGTCAGTTGTCTAATGTATGGAAGAGGGGATTTTCAGGTATTCTTACACCAGTGGTAAGTAAATACCACATGCAGTATAGGACATATCATTATAGCAGATTTACTGATTCCCTCTTTCTTTTCTATTTTACTTGGAGACAAGTAGTACATGGCTGGGTAATACATACTGCACTGCACTGACTCCGTCAGACCTGTGTTTTCTTCCCATTCCCTCTTACCCCAGTTAACCCAGGTTGGCTTTGACCTGTGTTGGGCTGGCTCATGGTGGGTGAAGTTGGGAACTTACCTCGCAAACTCCCAATCACGCCTGCAGAAAATAAGGTGAGTTCTGACAGTCGGTGAGCTTACTATCAATCAGCTCTTGGCGTAGATCTGCAAAACAAAGTTTGAACATGTGTTCTCTTGCAATCAATTTATGTAGCCTCTGGTAATCCTTCACATCACTGCCCTTCACCCAGCCATCCAGTGCCTTCCAAAAGGAATCTACACAATCCACCTAGTACTGATGGGCCAGCTTATGGCTGTTCCTAAACCTTTGCCTGTCCTTTTATGGGGTGAGACCATATTTCCTGACAAGGATGTCCTTCACATGGGGATATCTCATCCTGTCCTCCTTCTCTAGGACCAGTAGAGCATCCCTCCCCACACTAGGTATATGATTTCCAAGGCTAGCTCCACAATCCTCCTCAGGGATGCTATGCATCTGCAAAGCTACCTCATAAGCTTCCAACCATTTGTCAATGTCGCCCCTACAAAAAAGTCAGGCACCAGACCTTTAGGAATCTGGACCGTCTTGTCTCCACAGGGCACTGTAGGTATGCTGCCACTATCACTGCTAGACCCCACTCGTCTGGCCTTGATATCAAGCTAATAAGGCTCCTCTCATGAGCCAACTTCTTCAATGTAATTCTTTCCTCCATGGACAGTTTTTCCTTTGCTAATGCCCTCTCAGCTTTAGCTCAGTCTCCTTTTCCTCCCCGTCTGTTGGAAAGTTGGTCATTAGTAGTGGTAAATATGCAGCTACCACTGGCAATAAGGCCACTAACATGGTCTAGGGCTCAGTATAGACCTCAATAAATTATTCCTATGCTCAATCTTTGGTAGCTTGGCTGCGAGCAGGCAGACTTAACTTAGGAGACAGGTATGTAAAGCATTTAAAAACACCAATTCAGTAAATAAGTAAGACACAACACCGAGTAAAAATCCTACTTCAATTTATAACAATAGGAAATATTTGTATCTTTAAAATGAGGAAAAAATCCATAGATGTGAATTTTGAAAGAATTACCACTTTATAGTGCTCAAAAGCTTATAGCGCCACTCTTGGACATCTGGTCGCACTTGCCTGGGACCATGTCAAAGTTTCAGGAAGACCGCAATGGAGCCCTGGCTGATATACAGTAAGTGGGGGGCTCGAATCAAAATTTTACCTTTGCACTTAGAAACTTTTGTGGAGCTTTTTCTTCCGACACCCCTCGCTGCTCCTCACTAGTCCAGATTTGGAGAGGGATTCCTGGCTTGAGTGAGCAAGAGGCCTCAGTCAAATCCTGGAAGTCAGAGCTCCGGAGTTTTTCAGCAGGAGGAACCAGCAGTCCAGGCCGGGTTGGGTTGAAGGAGGCCAGCTTGGCTCCTCCGGTTGAATCGGTTACCCTCTGAAGCTTTTTTCCAAAAGTTCTCCACACTTCTCCAAACTTCAGTATGTATTTCCTGAAGGTCTCTTTGTGGATTCAAAGTGTCCAAAACACAAATCCAAGGGTCTGGAATCTCCTGGATAGTCCTCAGAAGGGTGGGACCACAATTTCCACAATGCATCTGGCCAAATCCTTAAAAGTCCACTGGATGCACACCAGGCTGGGGACTCTTGGTGGAGATGATGCAGGTGAGCGCTGTTAACCTGTAGCTTGCAGGAAGTCCATTATTTTATCCTTCTGAAGTAAGGTTCATCAACAGGGCTGTGGTTCCAGATAGTGCAGCAGGCACATTCAGTCAGCATGAACAAATCAAGTTTCATGCATGGCAATCCTTCTTCTTTTAGTTTTAAGCAGCAGAGATAGTGTTCCCTGAAGTGAAGAAGGAGAGCACTCCTTTCCAATGAGGTGCAAGGCAACACTCCAGAGCATGACAACTTCCTCCCAAGTGTGACAAATTCTTCTCCCAGAAAGCACTATTCCTCCAAAATTCAGTATGGCTGAAATCTCAGCAGAGGAGCAAGAACTAGCTAAACCAACCTCCAGTGTGGCTCATTGCCACAGCTCTCCTCCCCCTAACAACTACAGATTCCTTCCTTAGGCCTGCCATCTGGCTGGACCAGAGGAGATGGGGATAGGCAGAACTGGCATTCCATGCCTATCCTGTTCTGCCCTTGAAGCCTCATGCTTTGCGGCTCCTCCCCCCTGCTCTGGCGTTCCTGTGTAGCAGAGCCTCCAGCAGATAGCCTCACCCCTAGTGAGCCACTTATCACTTCATCAAAGCAGCCTGGCTAATCCTGTTAACGCTGACTAATCAAGGAAGACTGCAGGAAGGCTGGAATTTGGCTTACAGACAAGAAAGTCTTACATTTTATTTTCTGTACAATTTAGGATAAATTCAGCAAAGCCATATTGCTGGATTTATCAACACCATTCCCCTAAGTCTGTGAATGATATTTTATTCAATTTTTAGTAATATTTATGCGTTCCTTAACTATTGCAATGTTATTCTAGGGGGATAGGTATCTACAATGTGGAAAATGAAGTGTGCAGTTTCTCCATCACCAGGGCATATAAAACATCTTTTATAAAGGCCCTGTTTATAGTTACATGACCCACCGCCCATGGGACACCTAGGGCAGACCTTGGGGGTCCTGGATATGAACAAATGGCGTAGATCCTCATTCCACAGTGCTCCCAGCACCAACACCAATTTTGGGAGTGGCTTTACTACAATGGAGGAAGTGGAATGTGCAAATTCTCTATCCCCAGGGCATATATAGAAAATCTATTATGAGGACCCTGCTTATAATTACTTGACCTTCCACCCTTGGGACACCTAGCAATAATGTAGATTATCACTTTTTAAGTGCTGCTACCACCAACGCTGAGTTTGGGTGCAATATACATTTAAAAGCATTGCTGCAACATAGGGCTGCTTTTAAAAAGGTCCTCAGGCTCTCAGCAGTGCATACATGTAAGAACAACAAAGGCTGCTGGCCTCTAAACTGCCATGCTCTGTAATATACCAGGGAGTTAAAGATAGTTTTAACCCACTTGTCCCTATTATCTACTAGGGAATTATGGGGTAGGTCATGCCAATTATAGGTGTACCCTAACACATAGTGTACCCTAATGTGTGTGTGTGTGTTTTCACTTGTGTTTTCAACATAACCCTGGCCCTGGGCCTCATTAGGCAGAGCCCAGGACATAGTCAAAGTCAGTTACCATCAGTCAGCAAAAAATGGGGGTGCACAGGGCATACAGGATGACTTTGCCACATAGTCCAGTTTCTATTCCTCCATTTTTAACTGGGCCATCTGCAGGCTGAACTCCCTTTCGGCCTTCCTGTCAGGCCGTCTGGGGACAGGCCGTGTGAAGACATGGTTCTCACCGATCTAGCAGGGAGCTCCAACTCAAGAGACAAGTCGTCCCCCTGAGCTGAATACTGCATCTCAGACTGGTATCCAGATCCTCTACTTGCCCTTCCACATCATCGTCCCCTTCAGTTGCTGCAACCAGTACCTTGCGGACATCCACCCAGGCCCTCAGCACCTTTTGGAGCTCCAACTTTCTGGTGTTGCTCTTGACTGAAGTCCTGTGGTCTTGCAGCCATGTGCTCAGCCACAGTGTAGGAATCTACGTTGGCAAACTCATACTTCATCCTTGCAGGTGTGCTTTCAGGCCCAACAGTCAATAGAATGAGAGAAATATTTGGGGCAAAAAAAAAAAACAATCAGAGAGAATTAAAAAAAAACTCGAATTTGTCTTAGATCATTTATCTGGGATTTTCAGTGTAACACAAAATCAGTCTCAGCCCTGAACAAATCCTCACAGCTGAGCACTAATGTAGGAAATTGGGTTGCAGGTTGGGTGGGGTGAAACTCTTCTCAAGCAGCAACCACAATTCTTGTGAGGACGAAGTCACAAGCAAACCCCAAATTAACCTGTGCTCAACTCTCTGGTAGATTGCCACAGAGCAGTCAGGTTTAACTTAGAGACAATGTGTAAAATGTTATGCAGCACTTAAAACACTAATAAAGTGAAAACACAACACAAGAAGAATCCCACACCAATTTAGAAAGATAGAGTACATTTTTTATAAATAAATCAAGACCAAAACGACAAACATCCAGTCAGCAGAACTGGAGATATGCAAGTTTAAAGATTTCAGAGACAATTTTTCCAAAAACCACTAAGCGCCAACTGTGGTGATCTGGTCGCCCCAGACCTGGACAAAGTCACACAATCAGGCCAACCACGATGGAGCGCTGGCCGGCTACAGAGACCCATTTAGGTCCGCTGAACACAGTCCCTTAATCCTGATTGTGAAGAGATGCGGTGGTGTCCTTGCGTGGGAATGCATAGCCTCTGATGGGCTGTGATCGGCCATGCGAAGTCCTATTGTCTTCGCAGCAGAGGCGATGCGTCAATTCTGAGGGCAATGCGTCATGCCACTGAGGAGATGCGTTGGTTCTGCTGTATCTACAGATGGGCTGGCAGAGCACCTTCATGCCCACTTCCAAGAGTCCAGGACTTGTGCCATCAGTGAGGGCACAACTCACTGATGGCAGAGTGCAGGTGCTTGGGCACAAGGCTGTTGAAAGCCAGTTATGTCCCTGTGTATTCTGATCATCAGGTTAGCTACCTAGCCCTTGGCGTCACTCTGAGGTCCTGGGTTTACAGATGCTGATCCAATCCTTATCACCCAGGCAAGAGGGCAGCAGGTCTAGACAGCAGGGCAGCAGTCCAGCAGAGTGGTTCTCCTTTCAGCAGCACAGCAGTCCTGGTGCCAACATTGAAGTAGAAGAAGCTTCCAGAGGATTCCACCCCCTGAGGTGGCAGGCATCCCCATTCTCACCAGCTTGTCTCGGGTCACAAAACAAATAGCGGCAACCCCTTTGTGAGAGCGCTCAGGCACAGCCTTTGTGATGTGCAAGTGTGGTAGGTGACAGCTCCTCCCCCTTGTTAATTCAGAGTGGTCAACACCTATCTTCCATTTGTCTCACCGTCTAGGAGTAATACACAAAGGCCAATTGCCATCTACTCCTAGTTATTTGACCCAGGATCAGGCTGCATGCACCAAATTGTTAACACAAGAAAATGCCAGTTTTCTAAGCATTTTCAGAATTGTGATTCAAAATACAACTTTACCATTAAGGAGTGTTTCTAACTACAATTCTTTAGAAACCAAACTTAACTGTCTACCGAATCCAAATTGGAAGGTACGTTCTATTAAATGTAATAAGGTAACTTCAGTGTTATCCTATAGGAGAGGTAGGCCTTCTAGTAGTGCAAAACAAATTTAGGAGTGTTTCACTACCAGCACATGAAAAACTTAAAAGTGCATGCCCTCCTTTTTAAAAACACTGGTCCCTGCCTTCAGGGCTGTTTATGGCATACTCTGAGGGTGACTTACGTGTATTAAAAAGGAAGGTTCGGGCCTAGCAAAAAGGTTTATTTTGCCAGGTCAAAATGGCAGTTTAAAACTGCACACACATAGGCTGCAATGGTAGACCTGAGATATCTTCTAAGGCTACTTAGGTGGGTGCTGCAGGTCCACTAGTAGCATTTAATTTACAGGCCCTGGGCACATGTAGTAACACTTTACTAGGGACTTAGAAGTCAATTAAATAGGCCAGTTGGGTGTAAGTCGATTCTACCATGTTTTCAGTAGAGAGCACAAGCACTAAAGCACTGGTTAGCAGTGGTAAAGTGTACAGAGTCCTAAATCCAGCAAAAACGAGGCAAAACAGGAAGATTGAAGGCAAAAGATTAGGGGAGAACCACACCAAGGATGCCAGAATTAACTACTATGACATTTTCTGAACTGGGCAGTCTGTATATTACTGAAAACATACCTTTTGAAATCACTGTAAGTACTTAAACACTTAGGGCCTGATTTAGGGTTTGGCATATGGCTTGACATCTGTCAGAGTGGCACAGGCCATTATGTCTGCCACTTTGACTACCACCCATCAAATTCTGAGATCACTGCTGGCCCAGTGACAAACTCTGTACCTTTAGAAGAACTAGGGTCGCAGCGGATCCTCTAGAGTTACGAAACGCTTGAAGGACAGCAGCCATTGGTTTGGACAGCAATTCACACAAGTCTTTGGGTTTTTCAAAAACAAACTCCAAATGACCCCCACACCCAGGAAGTTTCCTTCATGCATGAGGGGCTCATTATTTTATTTTTTGCTCATCACCACCATGATTTCTCTAGCAGTGACAGACAGAAAAAACAGACACCAGACCATCAGCACTAAATAGGCATTGCACCCCTATTGTGATGGCCAGATTCTGCCCGTCATTGGGGTAAGCTTTTTGTCAAACAAAGTCAAATAGTCCACTGATGATGGAAAGCTGGCAGTTCACCCAACTATAAATCGGGCAAGAATACGAAAAATTCGCCTTCACAAACGGGCGTGGTGCAGTACCTTGTCCGCTAGACTCTAAATCAAGCCTTTAATCTTTTGCACATTTTGCTACAGCTTATTTATACTGTATGTATATATTTTAAACGGAGGAATCCTATCTTATGCAGTGTGTAACCATTTCTTTAAAGTAATGACTGACATTCACAGTGCTTTCTGTCACAGGGTGGGACTTCATAGCATTATTCTCAAGTGTATCAACCAAGATTCAAATCACTGACCCAACTCTGCCATGTGGCACAAAGTTATGGTTAGACATTGAAAAAATGTCCCTGCACTCCGCAAGGTCCCAGAATTGTCACGTGAATGGGCTGAGACTGTGAGACTCTTGACAGGTTGGTTATTTGGAACATCTCAGTTCCTCTATACATCGCTTCTTTCTCCTGCTCGAACAGCCAACCAGATTCATGGCCCAAGTCTTGCATGACTGGTTGTGTGACCCTAATTGGCTTCCTCACCTTGACACTCTAATTGGCTGAACGCTGGTCTGTGACTAACACTAAACATTTTCCTGACATGGTACCAAATGTACTAAATGACCCTTATAGTAAGGTGGATCATTCGTCTCCAGCAGTCAGAAAGCTGTAAGAGGGCCTCACTGGCTGAGAAACAATCAATCAGTGGCTACCAGGTCATCATCAAGCTCAAAAGCGCCTAGAGAGCATCCTGGCTGACCTAAACAGGATCAGGCTGCGTGCACCAAATTGTTAAGACAAGAAAATGCCAGTTTTCTAAGCATTTTCAGAATTAAAAATACAACTTTACCATTAAGGAGTGTTTGAACTACAATTCTTTAGACACCAAACTCAACTGTCTATCTAATCCCAATTGGAAGGTACGGTCTATTAAATGTGATAAGGTAACTCCAGTGTTATCCTATAGGAATGGTAGCCCTTCCAGTAGTGCAACACAAATTTAGGAGTGTTTCACTATCAGGACATGTAAAACTTAAAAGTGCATGCCCTCCTTTTTAAAAACACTGGTCCCTGCCTTCAGGGCTGTTTATGGCATACCCAGAGGGTGACTTACGGATATTAAAAAGGAAGGTTCGGGCCTAGCAAAAAGGTTTATTTTGCCAGGTCAAAATGGCAGTTTAAAACTGCACACACACAGGCTGCAATGGTAGACCTGAGATATCTTTCAAAGGCTACTTAGGTGGGTGCTGCAGGTCCACTAGTAGCATTTAATTTACAGGCCCTTGGCACATGTAGTAACACTTTACTAGGGACTTAGAAGTAAATTAAATAGGCCAATTGGGTGTAAGTCGATTCTACCATGTTTTCAGTAGAGAGCACAAGCACTCAAGCACTGGTTAGCAGTGGTAAAGTGTACAGAGTCCTAAATCCAGCAAAAACGAGGTAAAACAGGAAGATTGACAGCAACAAATTAGGGGGTAACCACACCAAGGATGCCAGAATTAACAACTATGACATTTTCTGAACTGGGCAGTCTGTATATTACTGAAAACATACCTTTTGAAATCACTGTAAGTACTTAAACACTTAGGGCCTGATTTAGGGTTTGGCATATGGCTTGACATCTGTCAGAGTGGCACAGGCCATTATGTCTGCCACTTTGACTACCACCCATCAAATTCTGAGATCACTGCTGGCCCAGTGAAGAACTCTGTACCTTTAGAAGAACTAGGGTGACAGCGGATCCTCTAGAGTTACCAAACGCTTGAAGGACAGCAGCCATTGGTTTGGACAGCAATTCACACAAGTCTTTGTGGTTTTTCAAAAACAAACTCCAAATGACCCCCACACCCAGGAAGTTTCCTTCATGCATGGGGGGCTCATTATTTTATTTTTTGTTCATCACCACCATGATTTCTCTAGCAGTGACAGACAGAAAAGACAGACACCAGACCATCAGCACTAAATAGGCATTGCACCCCAATTGTGATGGCCAGATTCTGCCCGTCATTGGGGTAAGCTTTTTGTCAAACAAAGCCAAAGAGTCCACTGATGATGGAGAGCTGGCAGTTCACACAACTATGAATCGGGAAAGAATATGAAAAATTCGCCTTCACAAACGGGCGTGGTGCAGTACCTTGTCCGCTAGACTCTAAATCAAGCCTTTAATCTTTTGCACATTTTGCTACAGCTTATTTATACTGTATGTATATATTTTAAACTGAGGAATCCTATCTTATGCAGTGTGTAACCATTTCTTTAAAGTAATGACTGACATTCACAGTGCTTTCTTTCACAGGGTGGGACTTCATAGCATTATTTCAAGTGCATCTACCAAGATTCAAATCACTGACCCAACTCTGCCATGTGGCACAAAGTTCTGGATAGACATTGAAAAAATGTCCCTGCACTCCGCAAGGTCCCAGAATTGTCACGTGAATGGGCTGAGACTGTGAGACTCTTGAAAGGTTGGTTATTTGGAACAGCTCTGTTCCTCTATACATCGCTTCTTTCTCCTGCTCGAACAGCCGACCAGATTCATGGCCCAAATCTTGCATGACTGGTTGTGTGACCCTAATTGGCTTCCTCACCTTGACATTCTAATTGGCTGAATGCTGGTCTGTGGCTAACACTAAACATTTTCCTGACATGGTATCAAATGTACTAAATGACCCTTATAATGAGGCGGATCATTCGTCTCCAGCATTCAGAACACTGTAAGAGGGTCTCACTGGCTGAGAGACATTCATGAGTGGCTGCCAGGTCATTATAAAGCTCAAAAGTGCCTAGAGAGCATCCTGGCTGACCTAAACAGGATCAGGCTGCGTGCACCAAATTGTTAAGGCAAGAAAATGCCAGTTTTCTAAGCAATTTCAGAATTAAAAATACAACTTTACCATTAAGGAGTGTTTGAACTACAATTCTTTAGACACCAAACTCAACTGTCTACCTAATCCCAATTGGAAGGTACGGTCTATTAAATGTAATAAGGTAACTCAAGTGTTATCCTATAGGAGAGGTAGCCCTTCCAGCAGTGCAACACAAATTTAGGAGTGTTTCACTATCAGGACATGTAAAACTTAAAAGTGCATGCCCTCCTTTTTAAAAACACTGGTCCCTGCCTTCAGGGCTGTTTATGGCATACCCTGAGGGTGACTTATCTGTATTAAAAACTAAGGTGCGGGCTAGCAAAAACGTTTATTTTGCCAGGTCAAAATGGCAGTTTAAAACTGCACACACACAGACTGCAATGGTAGACCTGAGATATCTTCAAAGGCTACTTAGGTGGGTGCTGCAGGTCCAGTAGTAGCATTTAATTTACAGGCCCTGGGCACATGTAGTAACACTTTACTAGGGACTTAGAAATAAATTAAATAGGCTAGGTGGGTGTAAGTCGCTTCTACCATGTTTTCAGTAGAGAGCACAGGCACTAAAGCACTGGTTAGCAGTGGTAAAGTGTGCAGAGTCCTAAATCCAGCAAAACGAGGAAAAACAGGAAGATTGAAGGCAAAAGATTATGTGAGAACCACACCAAGGATACCAGGATTAACAACTATGAATTTTTTTTAACTGGGCAGTCTGCATATTACTGAAAACATACCATTTGAAATCACTGTAAGTACTTAAACGCTTAGGGCCTGATTTAGGGTTTGGCATATGGCTTGACATCTGTCAGAGTGGCACAGGCCATTATGTCTGCCACTTTGACTACCACCCATCAAATTCTGAGATCACTGCTGGCCCAGTGACAAACTCTGTACCTTTCGAAGAACTAGGGTCGCAGCGGATCCTCTAGAGTTACCAAACGCTTGAAGGACAGCAGCCATTGGTTTGGACAGCAATTTATACAAGTCTTCGGTTTTTCAAAAACAAACTCCAAATGACCCCCACACCCAGGAAGTTTCCTTCATGCATGGGGGGCTCATTATTTTATTTTTTGTTCATCACCACCATGATTTCTCTAGCAGTGACAGACAGGAAAAATGACACCAGACCATCAGCACTAAATAGGCATTGCACCCCAATTGTGATGGCCAGATTCTGCCCGTCATTAGGGTAAGCTTTTCGTCAAACAAAGCCAAAGAGTCCACTGATGATGGAAAGCTGGCAGTTCACCCAACTATAAATCGGGCAAGAATATGAAAAATTAGCCTTCACAAACGGGCGCGGTGCAGTACCTAGTCCGCTAGACTCTGAATCAAGCTTTAATATTTTGCACATTTTGCTACAGCTTATTTATACTGTATGTATATATTTTAAACTGAAGAATCCTATCTTATGCAGTGTGTAACCATTTCTTTAAAGTGATGACTGACATTCACACTGCTTTCTGTCACAGGGTGGGAGTTCATAGCATTATTCTCAAGTGCATCAACCAAGATTCAAATCACTGACCCAACTCTGTCATGTGGCACAAAGTTATGGTTAGACATTGAAAAAATGTCCCTGCACTCCGCAAGGTCCCAGAATTGTCACGTGAATGGGCTGAGACTGTGAGACTCTTGACAGGGTGGTTATTTGGAACATCTCTGTTCCTCTATACATCGCTTCTTTCTCCTGCTCGAACAGCCAACCAGATTCATGGCCCAAGTCTTGCATGACTGGTTGTGTGACCCTAATTGGCTTCCTCACCTTGACACTCTAATTGGCTGAACGCTGGTCTGTGACTAACACTAAACATTTTCCTGAAGTGGTACCAAATGTACTTAATGACCCTTATAATGAGGCGGATCATTCGTCTCCAGCAGTCAGAAAGCTGTAAGAGGGCCTCACTGGCTGAGAAACAATCAATCAGTGGCTACCAGGTCATCATCAAGCTCAAAAGCGCCTAGAGAGCATCCTGGCTGACCTAAACAGGATCAGGCTGCGCGCACCAAATTGTTAAGACAAGAACATGCCAGTTTTCTAAGCATTTTCAGAATTAAAAATACAACTTTACCATTAAGGAGGGTTTGAACTACAATTCTTTAGACTCCAAACTCAACTGTCTACCTAATCACAATTGGAAGGTACAGCCTTTTAAATGTGATAAGGTAACTCTAGTGTTATCCTATAGGAGCGGTAGGCAGTAGTGCAACTCAAATTTTGGAGTTTTCCATTATCAGGACATGTAAAACTTAAAAGTGCATGCCCTTTTTTTTAAAATCACTGTATCCTGCCTTCAGGGCTGTTCATGGCATTCCCTGAGGATGACTTACGCGTATTAAAAAGGAAGGTTCGGGCCTGGTAAAAAGGTTTATTTTGCCAGGTCAAAATGGCAGTTTAAAACTGCACACACACACAGGCTGCAATGGTAGACCTGAATCCCAAAGACTGTCCAGGTTGGAAAGTCATGTATAAGAACTGTGGACGCAAAGGGCATTTTGCCAAGTGCTGTAGGTCAGGTAAAGATTCAAAGAAGATGCAGGAAGTTCAGTTTGATGAAGTCGATGAAGGTGGAGGAGATTAACATTCTCCAGGTGAAGGAAACTGTTAGCGATGGCCCGTTTGAAGTGATCCTGGTCAATGAAGAACCGGTGAAAATGCTGTTTGACTCTGGAGCCAAGATAACACTGATCCCAAAAACTTTTATGAGAAGCGTCTATTTGGAAACATTAAGCTTCTGAAGCCAGATATCAAATTGAAAGATTAATATGGGGAACCTACTTACTTGTTAGGTTACTTCTGGGGTACAATCGAATTTCATGAAAGAATTATCCCTGGGAAAGTATATGTTTCTGTAAAGAGAGATTCTCTTATTAGCTGAGTACACCAACGGGACCTTTGCGTATATTTATATCCAAATGAGGATCCCTTTGTGTGTGCGAGGCAGATGCCATCTGTCAGTTCTGTCTCTAAGGGGTGTGAGATATGGATTAAGGAATTTACTGAGGTCTTTCTCAACAAGTTGGGCTGCTTGAAAACTTATTGTCGCCTCATAAAGGCGAGCCCGAATAGTCCACGAAAGTGGCCAAAGTTGGGAGTGTGCCACTATTGGTGAAAGAGAATATGAAGTTTGAATTGAACAAACTTGCAAAGCCAAGGGGGAGTTCATGCTCTTTGTGGATTTGAGAGAGCTTTACAAAGCTGTGGTGGCAGACCATTATGCACTGCCTGACGTATTTGAGATGTTGTGTTCCCTGGATGGTGCGAAACATTTCTCGTCTTTATACCTGACATCTTCCTTCTGTAGAAATAAAAACCTTCTCAGGGGCTTCACTGATACACCTGGTCCTTTTAAACCAACAAAGAAGAGATTGGCACAGAAGCTGTAATATAAAAGACATCTTTTTATTTAACCTCTAAAGAGGGAAAAAATGTGTCATACAGTATTCTCAAATCACTGTATGAGACATTTTCTAAGGAGTACAGAGAACAGGGGCATTATATACCCACACAGGGGCTGAAAAAAGGTGGTACAAGTACACATGAGAAGAGTTATGCACATAGATGGTCATACAGAAACTGCACAGTCAACAAGTAGGAGGAGTAATAAGTTGCTGACATCAGTTAGAACAGCCTGACAGTTCTATATTACGAACAGGTGCATTCTACTAGCTAGGCCCATCTGAGCATGTGCAAGACTCTGGGAGAGGGAAACAGCAAGTGTCCAGCACATAGCTAACTAAAATGGCTGCCAAGTACAAAATGGCTTTCAGCTCATGCTAAGAGATTAATGCAACCTTCAACAGATGGTCCTTTTAGCATGAGCTAAAGACATTTCCCATAATCCAGTAGGAAATATGCATATTAATTTTTTTCATAAATTTATCAATATCCTAATTCATTGCTTGGTGGGCATTTCTCATTCTAAATATTGTTAAGCGGGTATGTATAAGGTATAAGCAGGAGTACAAAGGGAACAGAGCATTGGGTCATACAGATAGCAGGAGAGAGTAATTACTATTATCAGAAACAGAACTATTAACTTTCTAGTCCTAAGCAAGTCCTAGAACCATCCAGTAAAAACATTTTCAAGGCTCCTATGCATTTCAGTGACCATCAATTTCAACTTCAAAATAGACAACAGCACATATCTAATAAAAACATTTTCGCTAGACTTTTCCAGTGTTTCGTTTATGAGGGCTAGAGTATCAATCAAGGAAAGGGTAAAGTAACATTTGTCAACTGCTCAGAGGAACTTTTCTCTCGTAGAATAAACATTATTCCTAATACAAACAGGACCATGAGAATTAAGACGAAGAGCTGCAAAGGGCTGCTCCTCCTCAAAAATGGGACGACCAATGGGGTACATTTTCAACAAAAAAGAAAAAGAAGTCCTTGGGAATTAAAGCCGCTGTACAACCAACCAGAGGGGAGTCTTCTCCCTGTGTCCGTTTGAGCCTCACAGGTCAAGTTTCAAGGGGAAAGTTTCTTCTTTCAGGATAGGGCTATCACCCACCAGGGCAAATGCTCTTAGCGATCCTGTCCAGTGTCTCAGGCAGTGCACCAGTTTTCTTCACTTTCATCTAACAGGCACCAGAGACACAGCACCTGTACCCTGAACTCAAGTCCTTCCCTAACTCCTGTATTGCTCTGCTGGCACACTGCTCTTTCGTTGGGGCCATAGATTGCATTCAGTGTGCCCAGGTATCTCTTGACCAACAAAGGTGAAGACTTTACAGCCACTTTGGGACCAGGATTCAGAGGCCTGATGCTAGGATCTCTGAAGCAACCCTTGTTTCAAAGGGGGTTACCTCAAGCAAAAACTTTCTCGCCTTCCTGGTCGGTCTGTGACTCTCAGCTGGGTATCAAAAACTTGATCCACGATTTCTCCTTTCTGATTTGTGACCCCGTCTTTCGCCCAAGACAGTGGCAGGGGTACACACTTCACATCCCAGTGCTTCCGGCCTTCTATCTTCACTGAGGTCCTGGTTGCCAGCAATGCCTGTGGTGGTTACCTTCACTTTGACTTCAAGCTGGACTGGTGCTGACTCCTCAAGCTAGATCTGACATCCGCGTCCCTCTGGCAATGGTTGTAAGGCAGCAAATATCTATTGGTGGACAGAACAAAAGGTCTTTAGACAAGGCACAGAAATAATCTATCAACAGAGAGGATAGTCTCAGAATACTTCCTAGTCTAGGGACGCCCCATATATTAGCAAGGCACCCAAGATCCACTTTCATCTATGTGAGAGTAAAAAAAAACCAACAGCCTGAACCTATTGGCAAATATAAAAGGAACTCTTTGGTGAACTGACAAGAGTAGTACGTCACCCAATCCCAAGCAGCCAAGGAAGTCTGTGTTCATTTACTAAATTCTGAGGAAAAGAGAAAAACAATACAGACATACTCCAAATCCTTACATCTGTATATTCCTATCTTAATCATCTAAAGACCCTCACGAAAAAAGGAAATGTTCTACACTTTTACTCATAGACTTTGCATTACTTGTACAGGACTGCAGACACTTCTAAAATGATTTCTTTAATAAAAGCACTTACATTGAATGCTTAGGACCATGCTCTCATGTTATAGGAGCAACAGGAAAATCTAAAACTGCTAATTTAGCAGGGATTCCTATAACATAAAGAACTAAAAACTTCAACATAATGGTTACATTTTCTCCAGCAGAACATCTTGTGACTAACAGACTCCTATAAAACAATATTTTCCTCAAAAATGTTTTCTAAGGATCACATGGGCATCTTCCCTGCATTCTATTTTTCACAATCCAAACTATGCAACATCAGCTCTAGTAAGGACAATCAGTTTATTTACACAGACTAGCTAATAAAAACTAGCAATGCCCTTGCAAAACTGTATGTAGCATGAGAATAACAAACAATAGTGGTGTTATCACCTGAGAATTTTAGAACAAAAACTACCCACAGCTAGTTCCCCTTAAAGATCAAATAAGGAAACCACAATCTAGACTACTCATCCTTTCATATTTTCATCAGACAGGATGGGCAGTAACATAGCAAATTTATTTATTCATTTTATTAATGCTAATAATGTTTGAAATAGTATTACTGAATAGCCAATTAAATGTCTCATGGCTATTTCACAGACAGTTTAGACAGGCTCAAAAGAAATTGAGAAAAAGAGAGAGAAAACATATATTTGCCTACCCTTAATTTGTAGAGGAGCTAGCCTCTTTCCCCCATTTTTGACAGTAGGAAACATGTAACAGGTTTCATTCTGTCAACACTAACAACCCCAATTTGTAGCAACTGAGCATAAACAAACTCTGAGGAGCTAAATAGCACATTGAGCTAGCTAAAGAACATATTCCTTTAGCAAATGTACAAGTGTAACACGAGGGCACTAGAATTCAAACTAAATCCCATTGCTTGCTTAATTCAGCCCTAAAAGCATTAGTGCTATACATATGGCAGAGCCATTGTCTTAATAAGAGCTAACATATACCATTATTATTCAATCTGTTCATATGAGTGAACAAAAACTTGCTTTTGCCAAAAAAAGTAAGCAAAACCTCTTTCTGTCCCTGCCCTGCCATTTCGTCTTTCAAATGTCGAAATGTCAAAGTAAATGTTGCGCTGAGCCCTGCTTCTAAATGTAGAACTTCGACCTTTAACCTATTTGCAGCTGTTCCATCTTGTGTGCAAGGTTTTCATGCAGTTATACCAATTCAAAGTGACCCTGGAGACTGAGAGCTCAACAACCCACTCCATTCCTGTCTACCAGCAATTCAGAGGTAAGCTTAATAACTTCTGCCAGTTTTTTTGTACATATTTATATTTTTAAGCAGTGTGCTGAGTGCTTGTCTAGCAGTATAGATGTCAGCTATTCATTCTATACTTACATATGTGCATTTACTGGAGCCTAAGGCAGTTTAAAACCTCCTCTGATTGGAATAACCTCATTTAAATAGTGAATTTTACTCAATTTCGACTTTGATGTTTGGGGCACTTAAAAATGAATATCCTACAATGTTTTTGCATAATAGTCATCCCCAGAATGTCCTCTACATATCCCAGAGATGTGGCATCAGAAATGTATAATGTATACCCTTATAAAATTAAGTTTTGTACGCCTGGGTAAAGTGACATTTCACATGTAAGTGACCCCCTATTGCGGTATAGCACGGCTTAAATTCAATTTGGATGCTAGGAGGTCACAGCATCATTATTAGGCATTAGAAATATTAAAAAACGAATTTAATGCACCTATTTTAAATTAAAAAAAATTAAATAATAAAAATATATATATATTTTTTTTAATAAATCCAATCATTTTGATGAGTCCACATATGAAAAGCAAGCTGCATCTCTTGCCTATCATATTTAAACGCATTCATTCACAGCCCTAAGCACAGAAGCTTAACTTGAAAGTCTGCGCCACTTTTAAATAAAGGACAGTCATTATTATTTAACATCAAAAACCACTCTTATCCTTATTTAAAAAGGCATTAAGAAAAGTAATCCCTACTGTCAAACTGTCCTCTGTTTATCAAAAATAATGAAACTATATTTCTAACTTTTAAAACAGCAGTCTGAAATGCAGGATTTTACTCCGTGTTTGCACTGACTTAAGATGACGTCGACTTCAGCTGTTTTCTGTGGCCGGAGTCAGAAATAGTCTAATGTTTACACAGCTGCTTGACACGAACAGGCGTCAAATTCACAAGCCTTTCAAGTCAGCCTTTGGAGCCAGCACAAATCTGTCGTTCTGTAATGTGTACTTAGTTCAGCAACAACCAACTCACTCAGATAATGTGAATGCCTTTTAATACCTAATACAGAAGGATACATGCTGTGACATTTTGTATCTTAATTTTATCTATTGCAAAACACACAATTTCGTTTTTTGAAGCTTTTTTATTCCTATTCAATGTGGATTCTAATTTTATCTTTAACATTGTGGCAATTTGCACACACGTATAGTGTCTTACTCTGTCAATTTAATGATAGCGTGCAGCTATTTAGCATATATTATATAATTCATTGCTGGATTCTTTTAAAATATATTTTATTTTAATGATGTTTTGCATAACAGAATGATGACAAAAAAAAACATTGAGCTCATTCCAGACATTTTCAAAACGGTGTCATACACATAATACAGGGCACTTAAGGCTAGCCATTCTTGCACCAAGAGCGCAATCGCTACTTACTCACACAAGTACCGCTAATGACAAACCACAGACATTTAAACACACATTTAACCCACAGATCAACACTTAAGCCAGAAACAAAAGACAGCCCACAGACTGTACTTAAACCAAACCATTTGTAAATACTAGTTGTAAGTCATATTCACTAGATTTGGCTGGCAGAACACCAGGAAAAAAAACGCTCTGCATATCACCACTTATGAATGTTACTAAGTGCACAGACCAGGATCCTTTCTACGTACATATTTAGTTCCTTGGGGTACTAGTCACCAAGGAAGAAATACGTTTTTATACCTAAACCTAGTTAAGTATCCCTTTTAGGGGAGCCAGCTAATTATATACAAGTACCAAAGGGTACCTTTAAGAAAGCAACACATTCTACGATGAGTGCTAAGAACAGGCATGCCAAAAATATTGCAGCATATACAATATTAAACACAAAGTAGCACTTAACTCAAAGTGTGCCGTTCAAGTTTACAAAAGTTTCTCATTACCTGCCTACATAAACTGCAGTTTACATATTTCCAAATTCCAAATATTGGCCAATTTCCATACAAATCCAAAAAGCGTCGCAACAAACGACCTTACCAAGCACAAGTTTCCAGATTCTAACTGCCAAGTTCTGAGTGACCAAACGGTCATTTTTAGAATACTCACGCCAAAAATGTTCTCAGTCAGGAGTGGTAAGCAGTTGGAGGAGTCCAATCAGGAAGACCAAAAATATACTGGGCTGCAGAGACAGAATCTCAGTTTTAGGGTACCTTTTTACTAGAGTCCTGTCATGTCCTCCTCAGTAGATTCCTGTCTCCCATCAGGATCACTCCCTTGGATAGCCACTTCTCTGATGAGCCTCACAGAGGGCACCAATTGTAGAAATCAAAACCTTCTCAGGGGCTTCACTGAGACACCTGGTCCTTTTAAACCAACAAAGAAGAGATTGGCACAGAAGCTGTAATATAAAAGACATCTTTTTATTTAACCTCTAAAGAGGGAAAACATGTGTCACACAGCATTCTCAAATCACTGTATGAGACATTTTCTAAGGAGTACAGAGAACAGGGGCATTATATACCCACACAGGGGCTGAAGAAAGGCGGTACAAGTACACATGAGAAGAGTTATGCACATAGATGGTCATACAGGAGCTGGATTCGAGCTGTCCCACGTAGGATGTCGAGTGCTGCAGCGTCGGTGCCCGGATTGGACACAACAAGCCTTGGCAACAGCAACACACGCAGAAAGGAGAAAGATGCTTCAGTGCAGACCAGCAAGGTCTGAGGGACTCACCACTTGGTAGGGAGTCAGGGCTCATCTGGAGCAACCAGGGAAGCCCAAGGAAATTCAAAGTTACCCCCTCAGGGACTGATCAGTCGACGGACCAGGGATCGCAAAGGGACCTCGAGAGGAAACACAAAATGGAGGCCCAAGGGTCAGTCGGGATGACTAGGCCGGCAATCTTCGGTGGATCATCTGCTCGAGGTGGGGGCTACAAGTAACCCCAAGCACGACTTCAAGAGACGTCGAGAAGTCAATGCAATTGCAAAAGTGCACAGTGACCAGGAGTTCTGGTTCCATGCTACTCACGAGGGCTGCGGGTCTCAGCTTTGCTGGGGACTCAGGCCGGCCCCTGAGATGTCTGAAAACCCTCTTGCTGGGCTGCAAATACTTCGGAGTCCGGCGGGAGCTTCGGAAATGTAGACCGGTAAAATGCTTCATTGGTGTCTGCCAAGCAGGGGAGTCACTCCTTGACCCCAAGGGAGATTTCTTCAGTCCTCTAGTCTTTAGTAGAGCGTTGAAGTTCCAGGATTCAGCTTCAGAGTTTCGTCCAGGGATATCTAAAGTTCTGGTTACTGATGTTCCTTACTTATACCTAAGGAAGGGGTTGGACTAGCTCTAGGGACCCACCTATGGGACGGTTTGGAAAGAGGGGTGGCTACACCCATTTCCTTTGTCGAGTTTCACGCCAGAGCAGGGGCTGGAAGCCCCTGAACCGGTTTGAGCTTGACTATGCACAGGGACACCAAATGTGCCCACAGTGCAGGACTTCAAAGCACTCTGAGAGTGCTCCCACCCATCCCCAATACACATACGCCTGTCTGGGAGGTGGCTACACCTCCCTGTGACAGGAAACCTAATGTCCAGGCCTCCCCTGCCGGAGTTTCGGTCAGCAGCAGGAGGCCAGACCTGTGTCTGTGGCTGCAGCATCCATTCTGTGATGCCCGGGGCTCTATTTGATTTCTACTGGGTATACCAGTACTGTCATGTCTCTCCCTCTAGAAGGGTGGGATCACATCCTCACATCAAGAACTGATGTGGGGGTATGATTTCAAGGTGTTTGACACCAACACGACATGCTTCCGTGCAGCCAGTCCAAAGTTAGCATTAACCGTTTAAGATATAATGCACTTAAGAGTATATGGTCAGGCTGCACCACTGACAACCCCCGAGAAGAGATCCCGAAGGCTGCAGAGGGGCTCAGGTTGTGAAAAACAATTGGTCCTTCAAACAATTATAAGTCAAAAAACAATGAATATAGACCACAATCAGTACTATATTGAGTTAAGATGTCCAGCCGGACATTTGGATTTAATAAATTCAAAAGCAATTGTTTGCTATAAATCAGAATGTAATTGAGTGGGACACAGTCCTGTATCCTTCAAGAACAAAACATAAAGACATTCACAAATAAACACACATTTTTCCAGGCAAAACAAAAGAGCTTTTCGCCAATACAAAATAGTGGGGGCAAGCTTTTTAGAAGTAAACAGTAATGCACTTGCTTTAACAAATGAGTTTCACGTGCATGCTGTTTAAAGAGTCGACGACGTTTCGATCTATAACTAGATACATAGATCATCATCAGGACAAGAGTGTTTAGCAAGCCTGAAATTACGCTGCCTGTAAAGAGAAATGAAACGGGGCGGGAGGCAGGAAACAAAACATTACAAATCTTTCAAAGAGCAAGAGTAAAGTGACACATGACCTTCAGAAGTTTACCCACACTGTAAAACAGGTGAAAATACAAAAAGCGACGATGGCAACATTGATCTATTGACAAGGAGGTGTATGTGAATTAAAGTGAACCAACAGGCTAGAATGAGTGACAATACAGAGAATTTGTGAGCGCACACGCAGCCTGACAGACGCTTGTTTCCAGATACGGGGAACTTGGTTAAAAGAAGCAGGCAAACTGTGTTTGTGACGGTCTCAGATTACTATAGTGAAGCGGTGAAAACCATTGCAGTTTACGACATAGTGAGCCGGTTGCTAACCTGCCATGGTGAGAGCGTGCGGAGGGTTCTTGAAATTAAAGGAACCACGGGCTAACGGCGAAGAACTGGAGCGTTCCGTGAGATGGGTGAAGAAGTGAAGAATAGCGGCGTGCAAAAGGTCCTTGATTGTAAAAGGCTTATCGGCGACGAACTGGAGCATTCCGTGAGATAAGTGAGGAAGTGAAGAATAGCGGTGTGCGAAAGGTCCTTGATTGTAAAAGACGCATATGGGCCGCGGACCAGCAACAAGGGATTGGAGCATTACATTAGATGGGCATACAGGTAGAGGTGTAGGGACTCACCTGAGAGGCTCAGCTCATGCCTGGGCACCCTCTCACATATAACCAAGCACCCTGCCTTCAGGATTGATAAGGCCTGCCATAGGGGTGTCTGATAGGTTACTATGTGCAGTGATAGGTGAGGTATAGTGAACCTATACCTCAGTAACATATAGGTTCACTATACCTCACCATACATTTAGCAGACCTGTGGTGTAATTTTGCATGGCTTTCCAGGGGTGGCACAATACATGCTTCAGCCCCTGGTACGCCTCTGGGGTACCTATGCCCTGGGTACATAGTATACCATATACTAGGGACTCACAAGGGTACCCCAGAATCCAATCTGGAGTGTACCTAAAGTACATGCAATCAATTTAGAGAGGAAGCAGCTAGGCTGGGGCCCTGAATAGCAGGGTCCCAGCCAGACTAAAGTCGAAAAACAGTGAAACACCAGCAAAAAGTGGGGGTAAACATGTGAAACAGATACTACTCTCCTACACAACCCAACCCCCCTCCCCCAAATGCGGGGACATTAAACTAACCTTGACCAGCTGAGTCTTCATGTTCTAAGTGGAAACATCTGGAGAGTCCATCTGCATTGGCATGGTTACTCCCAAGTCTATATTCCACTGTATAGTCCATCCCCTGTAGGAAACGGACCACCTGAGAAGTTTGAGGTGTTCACCCTTCATCTGTTTTAGCCATAAGAGGGGCTTATGATCTGTCTGAACAATGAAGTGAGTACCAAACAAGTATGGCCTCAACTTCTTCAGAGCCCAAACCACAGCAAAGGCCTCCCTCTCAATGGCTGACCAACGTTTCTCTCTGGGGGTCATCCTTCTGCTTATGAAAGCTACTGGTGGATCCTGACCTTCATCATTCAACTGTGACAGTACAGCCCCTACCCCCAACTCAGATGCATCTGTTTGGACAATGAACTTTTTGGAGTAGTCAGAACTTTGCAGAATGGGAGCAGTGCACATGGCCTGCTTCAGGTCATCAAATGCCTTTTGACAGCTAACAGTCCACTGAACCTTTTGGGGCATTTTCCTAGAGGTTAAGTCATTCAGGGGTGTCACTATTGATCCATACCCCTTGGCAAATCTTCTATAGTACCCAGTCAGGCCTAAGAAGGCTCTCACCTGAGTCTGGGTAGGGGGATCAACCCAGTCCATGATGGTCTGGTTTTTGCTCTGCAATGGTTGAACCTGGCCTCCACCTACAAGGTGGCCCAGGTACACAACCTGACTCTGCCCTATCTGGCACTTAGTAGCCTTGATAGTTAGGCCTGCTTTTTGCAGGGCCTCCAAAACATTCCTTGGGTAGACCAGGTGATCCTCCCAGGTGGAGCTAAAGACAGCAATATCATCTAGATATGCTGCACTATATTCTTCCAGGCCTGTAAGGACTTGATTCACCAACCTTTGGAAAGTGGCAGGTGCATTCTTCAAACCAAAGGGCATTACCACAAATTGATAGTGCCCACTAGGGGTAGAAAATGCTGTCTTTAGCCTTGCATCATCAGCTAGTCTGATCTGCCAGTAGCCAGCTGTCAGGTCAAATGTGCTTAGAAACTTGGCTGAGGCCAAAGTATCTATTAGCTCATCTGCCCTGGGGATGGGATGGGCACCAGTCCTAGTGACTGCATTGAGAGCCCTGTAATCCACACAAAACCTCATCTCTCTCTTTCCATCTTTGGTGTGAGGTTTAGGTACCAGGACTACTGGACTAGCCAAGGGCTATCTGAGGGTTCAATAACTCCCAAATCAAACATCTTTTGGACTTCTGTCCTTATACAGTCCCTGACATGGTCAGATTGCCTGTAGATCTTATTCTTCACAGGCAGACTGTCCCCAGTGTACACTTCATGAGTGCACCAGGTAGTCTGACTTGGAGTCAGAGAAAACATATGTCTGTACTGAACTGAGACGCTTTCTGCAGTCAGTTTGCTGCTGGACAGCGAGGCTGCCTGCCAAGGCTACACCATCAACTGATCCATCATCAGGGTTCTGAGAGAGCAGGTCAGGGAGTGGGTCACTCTCTTCCTCCTGTCCTTCATCAGTAGCCATGAGCAAGCCCATGTCTGCCCTGTCAAGATATGGTTTAAGTCTGTTGACATGAAGTACCCTGTGGGGACTCCTAGGGGTTCCAAGGTCTACCAAGTAGGTGACCTTCCCTTTCTGTTCAACAATTGTATGGGGGCCACTCCATTTGTCCTGGAGGGCTGCTTGGGCCACAGGCTCCAACACCCACACTTTCTGCCCTGGCTGGTAAACAGTCAGCACAGCCTTTTGGTCATGCCAGGCCTTTTGTAATTCCTGGCTAGCCTCAAGGTTTTTGGTTGCCTTTTTCATATACTCAGCCATCCTGGAGCGGAGACAAAGTACATAGTCCACTATGTCCTGTTTAGGGGGTTTGAGAGGTAACTTCCATCCCTCCATCACCAGACACAACCAGGATGGCCAAACAAAAGTAAAGTTCATAAGGGCTGTAAGCAACCCCCTTTTGTGGCACCTCCCTGTAGGCAAACAAAAGGCAGGGCAAAAGGATGTCCCATCTGCGCCTAAGCTTTTCTGGGAGACCTGTGTTCATGCCCTTTAAGGTTTTGTTGAATCTTTCAACTAAACCATTGCATTGTGGGTGATAGGGAGTGGTGAATTTGTAATTCACTCCGCACTCCTTCCACATAGCAGTTAAGTAACTTGACATAAAGTTTGCACCTCTGGCAGATACTACCTCCTTAGGAAAGCCTACTCTTGAGAATACACCCAAGAGACCTCTAGCCACCACAGGTGCTGTAGTGGTCCTAAGTGGGATTGCCTCTGGGTACCTAGTGGCATGGTCCACCACCACCAGGATAAATCTGTGCCAGATGCAGTTTGAGGATCCATGGGACCAACACTATCAATCCCAACCCTCTCAAAGGGAACCCCCACCACAGGTAGTGGTATCAGGGGGGCCTTTGTGGTTCCACCTGCCTTGCCACTGGCTTGGCAGGTCACACAGGAGCGACAAAACTCCTTAGTGTCTTCAGACATGTGGGGCCAGTGAAAGTAAGGGACAAGTCTGTCCCAAGTTTTGTTCTGGCCCAGGTGTCCTGCTAGGGGAATATCATGGGCTAGTGTCAATAGGAAGCCCCTAAAATTCAGAGGTATAACCAACCTCCTGGATGCACCAGGCTTGGGGTCTCTACTCTCTGAGTAAAGGAGTCCATCATCCCAATACATGTTATGGGTGCCACTAGCATTCCCAGCCATCTGATCAGCAGATTGCTTTCTGAGGGGTTCAAGAGAGGGGCAGGTTTTCTGTTCCTGGCTCAGATCAGACCTGGAAGGGCCCCCTGTCCCCAAGAACTCAACCGGGTCAGGTTCAAGCTCCTCTGGGACAGTTCCTTCTTCAGGCTCAAGATCATCTCCCTCAGGAGGCTGATCTGTATTCTGAGTCAGGTGGGAAGGCACTGCCTTAACCCTACTGCTCCTCCTCTTGGGAGGCACCTGGTCCATTCTTCCAGAATCCAGGGCCTGTTCAGTTTTAGACATTTTGGCCTGTGACCTAGTCACAGCAAAGACATGAGCAGGGATCCCTAACATTTCTGCATGTGTCCTGAGCTCCACTTCAGCCCAAGCTGAAGTTTCTAGATCATTGCCAAGCAAGCACTGTACTGGTAGGTCTGCACTTATCACAACCTTCTTAAGGCCAGTTACGCCCCCCCAGGAGAAGTTAACAACTGCCAGAGAATGGTCTGTTCTGACATTGCTAGCATTGGTTACTTGGTACATTTCACCAAGTATAATCTGCCCAGGACCCACAAGGTCTTTTGTCACCATTGTGACACTTGCTCCTGTGTCCCTGAAGGCCCAAGCCTCTTTTCCATTTATTAAAGGCTGCTGTCTGTATTTGCCCAAATTACTGGGACTCACAAAGGAGGACATATCCATGCCTCCATCACAGACTAGGACAGCCTGAGCTGGAACTCTGACAAGGCCAAAGTTTGTCTCAGAACCCAGGGTCAACCCTACTACACCCTTATTCTGAACATTACCACCACCAATTGTAGCTGTACTAGGGGGAACAGTTGCCTTAGGGGCAATGGTGGCTGGAGTTGATTCTTTGGACTTGGTGCAGTCACTTGTCCAGTGAGTTGGCTGCTTACAGATTTTGCACCATGGTTTCTTTTGGCCTTTTCCCTTGTTAGACTGTGAAGCCCCACCTGAAGAAGATTTTTGGGGGCCTTATGAAGACTTCTGGTCTTTACCCTTCTCCCCACCCTTGTCAGAGTTTTTAGGATCTTGCCTCTTGGGTTCACCACCTTGGTTCTGTACCTTCTGCCTCACCCTGGTTCTGACCCACTTGTCTGCCTTCTTTCCCAATTCTTGGGGAGAGGTCAGATCTGAGTCCACCACGTACTGGTGCAACAGCTGTTTTTACAGTTATTAAGGATCTACTCCCTCATAATCAAATTGTACAATCCTTGGAAGTCATGCACTTTGCTGCCAAGTAACCAACCCTGCAGAGCCTTAGTAGCACAATCTACAAAGTCTACCCAGTCTTGTGATTCTGTGCCTTTTGGGTATCCCTGAACTTTTTTTTTTTTTTTTAATTGTCATTTCAAAATTATACAAGGTAGAAACCAAGAAAACAAAACCCCCCCAGACTGTCGCACAACAACATCCATCATCCAGTGATCGCTTAGTTTACAAGTTACCAGTAGTTAACATTTACGACGGGTATATTACGATGCACAACTAATCCATTGGATTTGCTTGTAAATAGTCAAACAGGTAGGACCAATAGTCTCTTGGCTTGGCGCCAGTGGATAATTCCTCCGCATATGTGTGTAAAGCCTCTCGACAATATGTCAGATCCTGTAGCCATTGTATAATCTTTGGAGAAACTTTACTATCCCAGCACAGCGACATTCTACGTTTTGCTAGCAACAAAGCAATGACACAGAACTTGCATTTCCTGGAGCGCACACCCTGAACCAGACCCAACAAGCAGGTGCGAATGTTACATTCAATATGTGTTTCCACCATTTTCCCCAATTCTCTCATAATGTTTGTCCAGTACTCATTCACTCTCGCGCAGGACCATGCAAGATGTAGGAAATCGGCCTCATCCTCCTTACAGCGCTTACATTGCGCATCTGTTCTTAGGCCATATGCACATAACCTTGCTGGGGTATAATATGTTTGGTGTAAGTATTTATAGTGCACCATACGCAAATTGCCGTTTGGCCTAAGCATGCCAGTGAGTGTACATGTCATGACCCATTCCTCCTCCGTAAGCGGAGACTCTAGTACCGCATTCCCCTTTGCCATCGCATGTGCCGTCGTGGAAGCTATATCCTCCTGCAATTTAACGTATAATTTAGATACCATGTGTGCGTTGCTAGGTGTTGTAAGTATCCACTGTAAGGCTGATAGTTGAGGTGGTTCTGCAGGATAGGAGGGATAGAGCTTTTTAATCGCGTGCTGCAGTCTATAATATGTGAAACGAAACAGTAGTGTTTGGTTACTAATGTATGTAAGGTCGCTGTGTGTCCTAAATTTACCATTGTGATACAAGTCTCCCATTTTAGCTATACCCACAAGTTTCAATTGGTCCAGGCTCACTTTTTCTTGAGTGATTGATAGTTCTAGGTGATGTGATAGTGGTAATGCCGGAGCATATAGCGGTAGTTTGCCCGCTAATATCCCCATTTTGAGCCAGGCCGCTTTTGTCGTGTCTATAGTATTTATATCACGATCATGAAGAGGGGGCCTACGATGAGTGATGCTAGCTGATAGGGGTATAGGGAGTGCATCACCTTCCTCTATAGCTACATGTGTAACATAGGGGATCGTATGGTACCAATAGTGCGCGAATTGCGCCTGGGCACATAAGAAGTAAAGTAAGAAATCTGGGACCGTAAATCCCCCACGTGAGTATGGTAATGTAAGTGTGTACTGTTTAATACGGGCCTGTTTACCAGCCCATATCAGTCTCGTCACCATTGCAGCTAATCGCTTAAAAATCACTGAGGGGGAGTGATCGGTATGTTATTAAAAAGATATAGGAATTTAGGCAGGACTACCATTTTTACAATCGCTAACCGATCTGTCAATGACAACGGTAATTGTATCCATCGTCCTATTTTGCCCTCCATGGAATCGAGCGCTTTGCCATAGTTGGTACGAATCACAACCTCCGGGTCCCAGTGATACCAGACTCCCAGATACTTGACCGGGCCTGATTGCCATTCCAGAGGTAATTCAGTTTGGTGTGGGATTGTTGAGTCCGTTAGCGGTATTATGAGGGATTTGGACCAGCTGAGTTGTAGCCCTGAGTGATGACCAAAGTGAATATATCCCCTGAGCAGTGGGGCTAGATGTTGCTCCGGGTCACGCACATATAGCATCATGTCGTCCGCATACAGAGATATATGCAATGGACGTTGTGGAAATTGGAGTGCCAAATAATGATGACCCTGCCTTATTTTACAGGAAAGCGGCTCAAGTGCTAGCGCGAAGAGCAAGGGGGACAACGGGCAACCTCGCCTCGTCCCCCTTGCTATCGGAATGGTCTCTGATATATAGTTGTTAACTTTCATACGAGCCGTAGGGGCAGTATATAATGTTTGCACCCAACGTAAAAAGATCGGTGGAAATCCCATACGCTTCAACACGGTGTGGAGATATGGCCATTCAATAGAATCGAATGCTTTTGCAGCATCCATTAGGACCGCAGCAGCTTTGGTACTAGGAATTAAGTAATGTGTGTGAGAAAGTGCCATCTTTCTTGCATGGTATGCCCCCACTTTTTGCTGAATTGCTGAATGTACTTTGACTGAGTGTGCCCTGGACTCCTGCCAATCAGGTGCCCAGGGCCTATGTTCCTTCCCTAAAACAAACCAAACCCAAATTGGCAAACCCTGGCCACATGTCAGCCCCTGGTAAATGGTACCCAGGTACCCAGGGCTTTGTGACCAGGGAAGGCCTCTAAGGGCTGCAGCACTCCTTGTGCCACCCTTAGAGGTCCTGTACCCTTACACACACACACTGCCTTTGCAGGCTGAGTGTTTGGGTGCAAGACAAAAACAAAGTCGACATGACACACATCCCTGTGTGCCATGCCCATCACCTACACTGCCATGGCATACATCAGCCACCCCTCTAGCTGGGTGCCTTATGCCAATGGTGTGGGCACAGGAGCAGGAGCCCTGTGACCCTACAGTGCCCAGGTCCATTCCTGAGCACTGTAAGTGCAGTGCTGTCATTTAAGGGTACATGGTGCTGAGAGCTCGTCAAACACGAGCTCCACAGCACCATAATGGCAACACTAAAGACTGAGAAGTTTGGTATCAAACTTTTCAGCATATTAAACCCACACTGATGCCAGTGTGGGATTTAATGTACCCAGCACCTCAGAGGGCATCTTAGAGGTGCCCCCTTAAACCTGACCTACAATCCACGTCTGCTCTGAGGCTGCCTAGGCTGCCACCCAGCAGACATGTTGCTGGACCCCTGGGTAGGAGAGCCCCTGCTCTCCTGGTTCTGCAACAATGCACATCCTGGGCGAGGTGCTAAATCTCCTCCCCTAGGATGGGCAGGGGGAAGCTTCAAAGGCATGCCGCCTCTGTGAGCTTCCCCAGGCCACTGCAACCCCCCACTCTGGCGGGAAGCTTTGGCCGGAAACCCCAAATAAGGACAGGGGATGTGCCAGCCTGCCAACCCCACCCCTCATTTGGGGGAGGCTAGGTGAAGCACATCTCCGGGCTCTCGCCATCTTGAAGATGGGGAGCCCTACCCTATCAGGACTAGGCTACTGCCCCCCTCCCACAGGAGAGAGGCAGGATAAGGGGTGTACCCACCCCAGGACAGGGACCCATTGGTCCCTGCCCTTCACCTACCTGTAACGACCCTAAATCTAGTATTTAGGGGCACCCTGAACCTTCCTTCCCCAGATTCCAGATTCAAAACTACAAAGAGCAAGAAGAAAGAAGACCTGCCCTGCAGCTGCTAAAAAGAGGAAGACACCAACTGCTTTGGCCCCAGCCCTACCGGCCTGTCGACCCTCGAACCTGCTCCTGCTCCAACCCGGCATCTCTTGTGGCCAGCTACCTCACCAACCCCGGAGGACCTGGCTACCTTTTGGCTCTAAGCCCCTGGGACTCCCATGAGTAGAGGCTCTACTCAAGACCTACCTTTAATCCCTGGCAGCAGCCCGGAACCGCGAACCCAGCACACTCTGCACCAGCCAAGCCTGGCCAGTGCCGGAGTGAACAAAGACCCCGAGGACGACCCCACGGCGACTGTGACCCCGAGTCCGGCACCCAAGGACCTCCCTCGACACTCCTGAAGAAGCCTTCAGCCTCAGAACAAGGTGTCCTCCTACCGCGATCAACAGAGGGTAAGATTTCCTGACACCAAAAAGTCCCCCTGCACGCGGCGCCCCGCGGCCCCCTGTGCCCAATCCCGGGGTACCTACCTATCCTCCAACTACCCAACTTACCTCTCGAAGTGGTGGTGGCACCTGAAGAGTCCTCGTCCGCCAGCTTGCAGTCTTTTTCTAAAGCGGAGATTTCCCATTGAAATCAATTGAGCGCCCGAAGGCTCAAAAGCACTCTGCACCCAGCCACCCGAGTGGCCCTGGCAGTGAAAACTCTACACCTACCTACTTCCCCACTTGCCCTGAGTAAGTGACCAGGAGCCCAGCTCCCACAGCCGCGTGGCTTGCCAGTCAGCAGCCACCAACCAAGGCCCCCCTATCCCTCATAGGATAACATTGGGCCTAACTCTCTCTGCACCCGGCCGCCCTAGAGTCGCTGAGGGTGAACCAACTGTACCTACCTGACCCTGGGGGACCCCTGAGTCTATGCCCAGAACCTCAACTCTGCCAGTCGAGTACTTACCCTTAAACCAATAACTCTATTTTTCTCATAGGGTAACATTGACTGGCTTTTTCCTGAAATTTCTTCTAAGTGTTGACTTTTCAAATCTTAAAATATTCACCAAAAATCAGCCGAGTAATGAAAACGAAATTACTCACCTGCTCTTAGGTGAGCTCCCAGTGCTGGATCTTGGTGCCCAGCACTGACTCTGAAAAATACTTACAACTGTACTTACCCGTAACCCAATTTTCTTCCATAGGAAATCATTGACTGTTTTTCTGTGAAATTTCTTCTAAGTGTCGATTTCTGCAATCTTTAAATATTCTTCAAAAATCGTATAATATCTGAAAACATAATTACTTACCTGTTTTGGATAAAGGTCCCAGTACTGAGTCTAGGCACCTAGTACTGGATTACAAAAGTAACGAGAACATACTGTACCTGCAACTTGAATTTTATTCCATAGGGAATCATTGACTGTTTTCTTTGAAATATTTTCTAAAATATTCTTCAAAAATCGTATAATATCTGAAAACATAATTGCTTACCTGTTTTGGATAAAGGTCCCAGTACTGAGTCTAGGCACCTAGTACTGGATTACAAAAGTAACGAGAACATACTGTACCTGCAACTTGAATTTTATTCCATAGGGAATCATTGACTGTTTTCTTTGAAATATTTTCTAAGTGTCAACTTTAAAAATAGCTAAATATTGTTTAAAAATCATTACAGTAATTAAGTCGACTTTCATCACTTGATTCTGAGTACTGACCCAGGACTGAATCTAGGATCCAGTTCTGGAATTCCAAAAGTAATCTAAAAAGTAATCTGTTGCAAATAACTTGAATTTTCCATTGAGCTCAATGCATTTTGTGTTTAAAATAGAGTTGCCTATTGCAACCACTTGTAACTGTTTACAAAAGTCAATTGCATATTGCAAAAGTATTTAGATGAAACATCTCATTCTGAGAAAGTATATTTTAAATCCAAGTGTTGGTTCTAAAATAAAACAAGCATATATTTTTTATATATAAACCATTGGCCTAGAGTTCAGTTATTGAGTGTGTGAGACCATTTGCTGACTGAGTGTGTACAACAAATGCTTTACACTGTCCTCTGATACTGCCTTACTGCTCGACCAAGCTACCACTTTAGAGAGTAAGGTTATATCTAACTGTAACCTCTGTCAAACCCTGGGGGACTGTGGACTCTGTACACCCTGTACCTATTAAGGAACAGTATATACAGAGCCACTTTCTCACAATGTGATAATGCAAATAACGGTCTAGTGTTGTGAGACGTTGCTCTAGTTGGGATAAACCTAGCTTGATCTGGCAATACCAGCCTGGTCATTAGGGGCTGTAATCTGGTGGCCAAAAGTTTGGCTAATATCTTGGTATCAACATTTATGAGAGATAGCGGCCGATAAGATTCACAACATTCAGGATCTTTGTGTGGTTTCAAGAGCGCAACCAGTACAGCTTCTCTCAACGTGGGTGGTAGTAATTGCTTATCGTGTGCATCGCCGTACATCTCAACCAGATGTGGAGCCAATTGATCTACAAAACACTTATAGAATTCACAGGTCAGGGCCAGGCGCTTTTCCATTAGGCAGTGACTTAATAGTTCCCGTGACCTCCTCTACCGTGATGGGCAAGGACAAATAATCCCTATGTGTGTCAGATAACCAAGCAATCGCCACATCTTCCAAGTAGTCCATGACCTCAGACGGTATGGCCGTGTTTCGCGCAGTATATAATTCGCCATATGTTCTCATAAATTCTCGCAATATCCCCTTCGCGTCATGGTGTAACTCCCCGTGTGTATCTCTGATCGTTAGAACTGCCTGTGGCAGGGACCTGTGCAGATCTTGGATGCCAATACCTTTCCTGGCCTACCCCCTTCCCCGTACAATCGCGCTACCTGACGTTTCGACACATATTTCGGTTCATCCTCTGCGTATGCTTGATATTCCGACAGCACCATCCGAATGTCACCTAACGTTTTCACATTTTGCGTGTTTTCATACTCCCGCTCTAGTGTTTTTAGTGTGCTCTCCCGTTTGCTAAGCTGTTGGCGTATGTCCTTTAATATACCAGCGCTAGTACTAATACAAACCCCTCTGATCGTCGCGTTAAAAGCTTCCCAGAGTAAACTTCTGTACTGGGTTTATTCAATTCAAAATATTCAGTGAAAGCTTGACTGATAGTATCAGTATACATTGAATCCAATAGCGCTTTCGAATTAAATCTCCAAGTGTAAGGGGGCGTGTATAGAGTGGTATGGTAATAGATAGAAACACAGGGTTGTGATCCGAGAACGTTCTAGGCATGTGGTTCACTTCACGCGTCCATAATAGTACCTCACTAGTACCCAACCAGTAGTCTATGCGAGACCAGCTATTGTGTGCCGCTGTGGTGTGTGTGGCTTCCCTTCTACCTGGATTACGAGTTCTCTAGATGTCGTGGAGATGTGCCTCGCTCATAATATTACGCACCACCTCCACTGCCCTCCGATGCGGCTTTCTAGATGCTGTTGATCTATCTAAGTCATCACACAGTGCAACATTGAAATCTCCTCTCCAGCATATAGCCATGCCCGACAAATCGTTTATTTTACGCCAAATGTCATTATAAAATTCCGGGTCGTTCACGTTCGGACCATAGGTGTTGATAAAAGCTATTCTCTGACCCCGTAGTTTCCCCTTGATGATGACGTATCGCCCTAGTTCATCCTGTATCGTACTATCTACTTGTAGTTGCGTCCCTTTTTTGACCAAGAAGAGGACCCCTCTGGAGTAAGAGGAGTATGGTGAACCATATACTGCTTCCGCCCATTTGCGCCCAATATGATTCGTAGACCTAGGAGCAATATGCGTTTCCTGGAGAAACGCTATGTCAATGTGCAGTCTGTCGAGATAAGCGAATATTTGTCTGATCTTTTTCGGGTTATTGAGCCCCCTGACATTCCAAGTTACCATATTTAAATGTGCTGGCCTTAGCCTATCTTCAAACAATGTTATAGAAAAATATACTCCTTGGAACGTACGGCATTACCCCTGCTTGTACATCTTATGTGACTGAGTGGAAATCTGGCAATGACAGGTATGTAACAATATAGCTGGATATCTGCGATGTTTCTCAAGTACAACAGTCTGCATAACATTGTCCAACCCCGCCCTCCCCCCCACCCACTTCAGCACCCCAACCATGCCAAAGACAAACCCCGAATATAGTAAACATCTTAACAAAACCACTTTGTGCGGATCACCCGCTTGGGGGTACCGCCAAGTGCACACAACTCCACCCACCAAGAGTGGATGCGGTGAGGTAAACGTTATATACACAGGTCTGCTTCTGACCAGTAGGTTATCCCATAACGTGATAACACCACACCACTATATATATATCTGAACGTCACATGTTATAGAGCAAATATTCCTCGTCCTGTGTTGCAATTGATACGGATCGTAGCTTCTACTTATTAGCTCTCTATAAGGACACCCACCCTATCCTCACCTAGGTTTAAGAGCATAGCAGAGTATCCCGTAATATAAAAAACATATCCATCAACACCACCAAGCTCAATTTCCCATGTGCACAATATGTGTGTCTCCCTCTGTTATCTACATCGTCTTTTGTGCACAATCAGGACGATAGTGTCTCGACTCTTACCACTCTACCATTAGTTATTCTATTACTTCAATATCCTGGAGGTCTGCTTGGTGAGAAGCAGAACCATATGGCTCTTTTAGTTGGTGTCATTGCAGTGTACATGTCCACCTACACAAAAAATCCATGACATCAGTTGGTCGTAGGGCATACTGCGCACCTCCATCTCTCGCCCTGTTGTGAGTGATATGAAGACTGCTCTCTTTCTGATTCGAGGTTCTGTCCAGCTTGCTTACGCTCCAGGCGCTGACCAAGCAATTTTTTAGGAAAGTCTAGCGCTACTTTTGGAGAATGGAGGACCGTGGCATGGCCATCGTGAGTCATCTTCAGCCGGGCGGGATAGAGAATTGCATACTCCACTCCCATGTCTCGCAATTTCTGTTTTACGGGATTGAATTCCTTCCGTGCTAGTTGTACTGTCATGGTGAAATCCGGATAAAATGCCAGAGTATTGCCCTGGTAGGTTACCTGCTGTTTTCTCGTGCCATGCGTAATATGGCATCCCGATCCCTATAATTCAGAATCTTGGCAACTATAGGTCTCGGAGTTGTACCTGGCGGAGGTCTGGGCGCCAAAGACCTATGCGCGCGCTCCACTATAAGGACAGTGGAAAAATGACCAACACCAAACACTTCACGGAGCATGTCCTCTACATAGGTCTCCATCCGTCCCGTATTTGTGGATTCTGGAATTCCTGCGATTCTGATGTTATTGCGATGGGACCTCGCTTCCAAGTCCTCCACCTTGTGTTTAAGGCCTTCTACCACCTTCTCCATGTCCTTGCACTTACGAGTTGTGGTTTGCGATTCATCCTCTACAGTTGTTATACGCCTCTCAGCTTCATCCAGTCGTTCCCCTTGCTTATCCAGTTTTGCCGACATATTGTCAACCCGATGTGTAAGGGAATCCAGTTTGCCGTTGATGTCCTATAAGCTTTTCTGTATCGCCTTGAGGACCTGTTCCATTGCGTTATTCGTCTCATTCCCCCTTCCAATTCTGTATCCGAGAGCGCCGTGGCACCCTTGGGTTGACGTTTTGTTTCAAATGAGAGTTTGGGTTGCTGCCTGTCTGGCTTTCCCATGTTGTCAGTAACAAGCCCCGAAGAGTCTCTGGGAATCCAGCACCCTGCAATTTTCACAGGTCCGATGATTTACAGCGAGCGCGAGTCTCTAGGACGCCCTGCTGTTCAACTGTGTGGTCTTTGCAAGCTCCGCCAGGGATCTCCCAGCAACACTCCAGTTACCACACACAGCAAAGCAGGCGCCCCTGGCATGTGTGATGCTGACCTGCTTTTTAGATTAGGGTCAGCTATTCAAGAGCGTCTCAGCAGGTATTACCACCGGGTCTCCTCGTCTCCCCACACCGGCAGACTATTCTTAGTGATATCGGACATTAGCAGATCTAAGCAGATTGCAAACGTGGGCCGCCATTTTGTGCTTGTGCACCGATTTGTCCTTCACGCTGTAATCAGACTCTCCTGGTATCCGTACTCACTGCGCGATATTGTTTGGCAGACCGTCCGCTTCTCCCCCGCGGATGCACCCTCCAGGAGCCAGAAGCAGGTATCGGACACTCCGCTATTCAGCTGGGAGCGGGATTTGCATCGGAGCGGACGTATTGCAGGGCGCCGCCATCTTGTGTCATCCGCTCGCCGCTCCGAAGGATAACCACAGAAGAGATTTATTGTGGGCTCATGGTGTATCTCCAGTCTCAGAACCCACGCATCTCATACACGAGTTCTTCCGATGTCGGCATCTGCTTTTTTTTAGTCAGTTACAGCCCCGTATGCCGGCTGTTTTCGCCAATGCGTGTCCCTGACCAGCGGAGCTGTCTCAGGAGCTAGCCATTCCGCCGTGCGCCCTCTAGCGCCCCCCATCCCTGAACTTTAACCTGTATTGTTCAGTGGTTAGGCCAAACCATTCAATTAATGCACTTTTCAGACTGCTATAATCATCTGCCTCCTCCTCTCTAACAGTGAGGAGCTTATCTCTACCTTTGTCTGCAAAGGAGAGCCATAATATTGCTGCCCACTGCTCCTGGGGGACCCTTTGAACTTTACAGGCCCTTTCCAGTGCAGTTATCCATTTGTGAATGTCATCCCCACACTGGTAGGGAGGGACAATCTTATTCAGGTTTCTATGGTCATGAGACCTCTTCTTATCTCTAGTAATGTTGCTGCCACCACGGGACTCTAGTCCCAACTTTTTTCTAGCTCTGTAGAGCTCTAGGGCCTCCTTAGCTAGGGCTACCTGCTTTCTTCTGATTTCAAGCTGAGCTTCCTCATACTTAAGCAGTCTCTCCCTCCTCTCCTGAGAGGTTATCCTCTTATGAGAAGAGATAGAGGTCCATATAGGTGAACCAGAATGGTTAGACTTCACTGATGGAGATCTAGACCTTCTAGGCCCACCACCAACTCTTCTAGGAGGGACACAGAGGGGGCCAGTGTGGCCCTCCCCCTCATCTTCCAGGGGAGCTGGATTTTCCAGGTCAAGATCATTGTCATCTTCCTGGTCAGCATTAGAGGTCAGGTCATGGGGAATTCCACCCCTAGGCCCTTCCTCATGTGCTGTCCCACCCACTCTGCCTGCCCCTTCAGACCCTATATGTCTTCTGAGATCATCCAGCCTGAGTACCTCTATGAGATGCTGGGTGGTTGCACTTTTGTCTGTCTTCAGTTTCCTAGTAGTGCATAATGCTCTCAGTTCCATGAATGGGAGGTTATCATACTTGAAGACAAGAAGTCCATTGGCTTCTGGCAGGAACCCACTGGTTCCTGGCCTTGAAGACATTACTAGTGAGGTGTGGTGTATTGCACTACCTACTCTAGTGTGGCCTACTAAACTTTCTTGAGTTGTAGAAAGGGTGTGCTAAGCCCTTAACACACAACTCTAAGTTCAGTAGAACTTACTGTATTCTAAAGCATGTATTATATGTACCTAGTGTACCTTTAGTGGTTTTCCGTTAGTCACTCAATTGAGATTATCTGGTAAACCAATAGCAAGCCTGAATCCCACACGCTGCACACCAATGTGAGCAGTTGCCTGGTATATGCTGTCCACTAGTTATAGTGGGCCCTGTGAACCAGTCCAAATAACCGCTTATTGGTTATACGTTAAAGACAACCCTTATTGAAAGCTATCCTAGTGGTAGCTATGCAGAGCAGCCTTCAGGCTAAGTCTTGAAGGAATGTAAAGCTGCTTGTTTTACCAGTCTATAATCTCTTGAGTGCCTAAATGAAAGACAATCACACCAGGTATATATATAAAATATATGTATTTATTTCTAAACACACCCTCCTAGTCTCTTTATGAGGCAAGAGGTCAAAACACATAAGTTACACTTCAAATATGACAGTAATAAGCACAAATACACGTCAGGCCCTAGGGGCGAGCCAAACCACATACTAAAATAGTGGTATAAGAACCACGACTTAACTAGACACAAGGCCTAGAGCCTGTAGAATCACTGGGACCCCAAGGAACCACCCAACGTAGTGACACAGGGGACCCATGAGGGCCGTGTGCAGTGTCAAAACACAGCCGCGAGCTCTCGTTAGCTTTTATGGGGAAAGTCGCGGTTAGAGTTTTAATGATTAGGGACACTTAGAAACGATTCAGGATCAAAACCTTTGGGACTTAGGAAGTTCTAGGGCCAACACCCACGGGAGCACTGGAGTACTCGAGTTACCTCACCCAGGGAAGCCGGGTGCCTAGGTGTCAAATGGTGTCGGGTTGCGTCGTCGATTTCAGTGGGAGCTGGCAAAGAAGTGCTGCTGCCGGGAAGATGCGAATTGTCCAAAGAGATCCAAGCCTGAATCGAAGTCGAGAAGAACCTGAAAGCAGAGGGGACAGAGTCTAGGTCACTTGCCAGTGACCAGGAAGGCGATAGGCGGATGCCCACCGATGTCGGGTGATTTCAGGTGAAGAAGGTGAAGCTTGACTCTTCAGCCACGAGGACCAGGAGGTGTTGAGGATGACCAAGAGCAGGATTCGAGCTGTCCCACGAAGGATGTCGAATGTTGCAGCGTCAGTGCCCGGATTGGACACAATAAGCCTTGGCAACAGCAACCCATGCAGAACGGAGAAAGATGCTTCGGTGCAGACCAACAAGGTCTGAGGGACTCACCACTTGGTAGGGAGTCAGGGCAAGTCTGGAGCAACCAGGGAAGCCCAAGATAATTCAAAGTTACTCCCTCAGGGACCCACCAGTCGATGGACCAGGGATCGCGAAGGGACCTTAAGAGGAAACACAAAATGGCATCCCACGGGTCACTCGGGGTGACTAGGCCGGCAATCTTCGGTGGATCTTCTGCTCGACGTGGGGGCTACAAGTAAACCCAAGCACGACTTCAAGAGTCGTCGAGAAGTCAATGCACTTGCAAAAGTGCACAGTGACCAGGAGTACCGGTTCCACGCTACTCACGAGAGCTGCGGGTCTCTTTGCTGGGGGCTCGGGTCGGCCTCTGAGATGTTTGGAAATCCTCTTCCTGGGCTGCAAATACCTCGGAGTCCGGCGGGAGCTTCGGAAATGCAGACCGGCAAAATGCTTCGTTGGTGCCTGCCAAGCAGGGGAGTCACTCCTTGACCCCAAGGGAGATTTCTTCAGTCCTCTAGCCTTTAGTAGAGCGTCGAATTTCTGGGATTCAGCTTCAGAGTTTCGTCCAGGGATATCTAATGTTCTGGTTACCGAGGTTCCTTATTTATACCTAAGGAAGGGGTTGGACTAGCTCTAGGGACCCACCTATGGGAGGGTTTGGAAAGAAGGGTGGCTACACCCATTTCCTTTGTCCAGTTTCGGGCCAGAGCAGGAGGGCCAAAGCAGGGGCTGGAAGCCCCTGAATCAGTTTGAGCTGGACTATGCACAGGGACACCAAATGTGCCTCCAGTGTAGGACTTCAAAGCACTCTGAGAGTGATCCCACCCAGCCCCAATATACATAAGCCTGCCTGGGAGGTGGTTACACCTCCCTGTGACAATAAACCTATTGTCCAGGCCTCCCCTGCCAGAGTTTCGGTCAGCAGCAGGAGGCCAGACCCGTGTCTGTGGCTGCAGCATTCATTTTGTGATGCCAGGGCTCTATTGGATTTCTACTGGGTATACCAGTACTGCCATGTCTCTCCCTCTAGAAGGGTTGGATCATATCCTCACATCAAGAACTGATGTGGGTGTATGATTCCAAGGTGTTTGACACCAAACACAACATGTTTCCGTGCACCCAGTCCAAAGTTAGCATTAACCGTTTAAGATATAATGCACTTAAGAGTATATGGTCAGGCTGCACCACTGACAACCCCGGAGAAGAGATCCTGAAGGCTGCAGAGGGACTCAGCTCATGCCTGGGCACCCTCTCACACATAACCAAGCACCCTACCTTCAGGATTGATAAGGCCTGCCATAGCGGTGACTGATAGGTTACTATGTGCAGTGATAGTTGAGGTATAGTGAACCTATAACTCAGTAAGGGGTACATGCACCACCTCACCCAGGCTGCAGTAGCAGACCTGTGGTATCATTTTGCATGGCTATCCAGGGGTGGCACAATACATGCTTCAGCCCCTGGTAGGCCTCTGGGGTACCTATACCCTGGGTACATAGTATACCATATACTAGGGACTCACAAGGGTACCCCACAACCCAATCTGGAGTGTACCTAAAGTACATGCAATCAATTTAGAGAGGAAGCAGCTAGGCTGGGGCCCTGAATAGCAGGGTCCCTGCCAGACTAAAGTCGAAAAACAGTGAAACACCAGCAAAAACATGTGAAGCAGATCCTACTCTCCTACACAGGACGTGACATTTTCGTGCATGCACAGCATCCCCTCACGCCAAGTGGTTTAATATTCAGGTCAAACATCGTTCTATGCATCCTTTTGTTTTGTTTAAGCCACGACCCCGGGACCGGTGCTCTGTTTGCCGCACAGTGGCCTGTGCCTGCTGCGAGGATACCCGCCCCCAGATCTTAAGAGATTGGCACTAAGATGTGAGGTGATAATTTAGCAACCTACATTTGGGGGTCAGCGGCAGGGGGCTGTGGGAGTACGGGGCTGTTCTACATGGAAGAAAAACTAGCCAGCGTACAGGAGAGTCTCCAGTTACAGACGCAGGGGGAAATCTTCAAAATAAATAAACAAACACAGCGTGAGAAACAGATGGCATACTGCAGTCAATTAAAAGAAGTGCAAGCAGATCGGACTAAAACTGTAGTTAGGCCCCGCTGATTCAGGACTACATGGAAGTTACCAAATGATCAACAGCCAACAGAAAGGAAGATAACAACAGCAAAGCCACAAGCAAACCAATAGGAAGTGGGAAAACAAATTACATGGAGTTTAAGCCAACATACAGATTACTTTATGTCTCGCTGAGAAGCGAGACCTAAAAAATGACTTTAGAATACTCTGGGGTGACTCTTCTTCAAACAAGCAGGAGTTAAAATCTGATTGACATGTGTAAATCAAATTTTGGACGAAAACGTAGTGAACGGTGGTAGCCCACCTCACCCTATGGCCCTGAATATTCAAAGTGATGGGCTCCTTCTATAGGGGCACCACTCCCAACATCAGAGCATCTTGTAAAAGGGGTGAAGAAGAGTGCATGCAGAGAAAATACTTTTAAAATAAGTGATCCTAGGGCAGGGACTCCAGTTTTGTGTGTTGTACATGACTGTGGTGATGAGATCCCAGGGACAACTACCAGCCCAGGTGGGATGGACAGGGGCATAGCTTCAGTGGTGGTGCTTCGGGTGTGACACCCCGCAAATGCTTTCTTGGTTTGGTAGTTGGGTCTTGGGGCCCTGAGTTGAGTCCGTTATGTCTATGTTGATTTCTCTCATTGCTATCATTTCACTAAGATTGTTTAACATGTTCTTTTTTTGGATTGGGATCTTAAATGTATATATAGTAACCGGATTACCAAAAAAGTAGTAAATCTGCACACATCAAAGTACTCCTTGAACAGATGCGATTTTACTACTTTTTGGAATTCACAAACATTGACAGTAGTAGGCTTGGAAAGCTGTACCAGTCTCAAGTAAGTTTTCAGGCATACTGCTAGCAATCAAAAACACAAAATGTGATGGGATTGATGGAGCAAGGATTCGAGGAAAAGAAACTTGCTTGGATAAACCTCTCATTAACAGGTACTAATAATAAGAGAAAGTAGATAAAAGAAAACTAACATACACACAACATTTACATATGGGGAAAATAGCTTTTATGCATGCTTAAATAACAAAAAATAATTGCTACATAACCAAAAATTGTTGTGCGCATGTGCAAACCAGAACCACACAAATAACCATGTGATTAACCCATGTGAGAGGGAAACTCTCACATATGCGCAAAGAGTTGCTAACAGTAGGTCTCGAGGCACCGCGTGCCTGGCATATGCTTACCTGAATTTAAAAAGAGCTGTCGCTGCTAATGCTTTTGCTTAACAAAGAAGAAAATAACATGGGATAGAGTAGAAGTGGGTGGTGAACAGTGATAATAACATATTTGAACAAATAACATCTGTTTATGATCCCTTTATTAATAGTGTGCGTTTGGGCCCGATGTGCTAAGCCAAGGGAAAAGATGGCGGTTGAAAAGTAACACAAGTTGAGTCTGCGCACTGAAGTTGTGAAGTGACCTGCTGACCGGACCATTGACAGGCTGCCAAGAGCCAAGGACAGAAGCCTGGGAACGCTCATCAACTGTCAACTTACATATGCATTTGTATCTAAACTGTTTCTTTGAATGTTTGTGTGAAAGGAAATGGCACCGAAAAATGAATAAATTAAATGGGAAGGGTTTGTTAGACAAAAAGTTAATTAAGAAATCGAGAATAACAGCATGAGCTAATGACAACTCCCCTGTCCCTGCCCAATCTCAATCCGTGATCCACTGAGACTTGCAACTTTTGAGGGTGGGACATGCAGAAATAAAGACAATAACTAGAGTGATTTAAGTTAGAGAAGTGGCTTGACGTCGATGCTGAGTGAGGTGTAGGCGAGAGCTGCTGCTGGAAGAAAACAGACTGGGAAGATTCAATACTGAAAGACAGCCTGATTAGATTGAAGATTTGCGGAAGAATATCAAGGAGGGGTTCTAGAGAAGTGTAGTAACTATCATCCTGTCCTGCACCTGTCCTATAGTCTTTGTTTCCTGACTCTTAATCAGGGGACCTCCACCAGTCCTTTTGGCCAGGGATTGTGTTTCCTCGTTTCACCATCTGGTAAATATTATTCTGACTTAAAATATTCATATCTTTTGCAAAAGTATGAGTTACTATGTCTTTTATCTCTTCATCTATCACTCCTAATGCATTAAAATTGTTGAATGTGACTGTAATTTAAATGTAATTGGATAAATAAATGTTTCTCTCCCATGAAAGTTGATGGAGTTTGCACTGTGAATCTGTACAAATGAGCATTAATTTTGAATGAGTCATTAGATAAAATTCATTGAATCTTACCCGGAGTCTGTGATTAGTTTATTGAAAGTTATAAGATAGATTAATGAATTTGTTAATATCACCATCAACTACTCGACTAATGGTCCATTGACCAAAGGAAGAGTGTTGATCTGTGAAGGTTAGTTAAATATTCACTAATTCAGATCAAGGTGAAAATAAAACTTGACCCCCCAGCGAAACAGTCAGGAAACTTGAATGTGTATATGGGCCCATGTGTGAGTAAATTGTTGATTGTGAAATGTTCATCCTGGCCTTTCACTGGATCAGTTTTTTTGGTAGCAGGGTGATGGATATTATCGATTAGTTTGGTGATTATTGATCATTGAATATTGATTTGACTAATTGACTATATGTTTAACACAAAAAGTTAATGTCCTGTTCTACGTTGTCTGGAAGCACAGGTACAGAGATACCTGGGAATCCCGGGAATGGAATTTAGAAGAGTGTGGTAAATGGAAATCACACTGCAGAAGGTTACTCGTCTGTTGTCATAATACTGAGAAGCTACGCAGGGCTGGCAGTATTATATTAGGGACTATATTGTATAAGAGTAGAGTGTGGAAGACAGCAGAGGGCCCGCCTGTGAAACTTTGGCCTTACCCAAAGGAGGAGTATCCCTAGAGGAGTAGCAGGCCCTCCCCGACCTTAAGTGAAAGGTAAACAGTGGTTTTTACTCCTAGTGACAGGAAGGAATTTTTCTCGTTGTAGCGAGTTAAGAAACTATCTTTGGTTTAGTGGAGCAGACAGAGTAGCGCTGTTTTTACGTTTTTACTAACAAGACTTTTTATAAAGAAAAACTAGAAAAGACATTGCTGTATTATCTTGTGAAGGGAACATCAGTAGCAGGAGCCATACTGATGTCACAGAGAGCTGCGCTGGTATTGGTTGAAGCAGCGGGCGTGAGAAAACTACAGATTGTAAAGGGAGGGTCAGTAGAAGGAGTAATACTGATGTCACAAGAGCTGCGATGGCATTGGTTAGACAAGTGAGTGCATTGTAAGTTCTGATTGGTCAATAGACAGGTAGAGTGCTGGTATTGGGTGAAGAAGGAAATACGTAGTGAAGCCCTGATTGGATTGTTGGTGTGAGTCGCGAAGGCATTGGACGAGTGTTGGCTAAAGGTTTAGAGAGAACACGGAAGAGTTTTTGGAGTTTGTCGAGTGAATTAGATAAAAGAACGAGAAAATTAAGTTGATTAATAAGATCAAGAATTTCTTTAGGAAGGACAAGCGCATAGTAACTAGGGAGGGAATTCTTATGCCACCTCCTAATACGCCTGCCTCCTATACGATGATGGAAAGTGGATATCATACGTGTGTGTGCTTGGAAAATTGGGTGGAGTATATGAAAGATGATGGTGTTTTAACTTTCCCTGAACGTGGTACGTTTAATGTAAGAATTCTTCTGAATTTAGGAAATAAGATGAATTCGTTAGAACCAAATCCTAGGCTAACACAGTATGAGGCTTTGGAAGAAAGGGAAGTTGAGGCATTTGAGCGTGAGAAATACAGAGGAGGTATGAGGATTAATAGAGGATTTTTACCGAGATTCCCATTTGACACTCGAGAAGATCAGATGAAAAGATGGAGAAGAGCTGTAGTAACAGAGGGTTTGTATCCAGTATTGATGGCTGAAGATCAAGAAGGGAGCAAATGTAAGAAAAAATGAAACACCTAGGTGTGGCAGGAATAGGGTGTGATGAATCTGATGATGAGTTGTTGGAGGATATTTTAGTAAAAAGACCTCCGCCATGTCAGGAAAGTGCCAGAGATACAACTCCAAGTGCCCCCATGATGGGAACTCCATTGGTTCCACAAGTTCTATATGATGCAACAGTCATTCGAGCATCACAAGAAAAGGAAAGGGGATGCATTGAACAAAAGTAAAGAAGCGATAATTCTGAAAATAAATCAGTTAGGCTTAAATGCGGAAGCACTGACAGTACCAGTAACTACTGGTCCTGTTATTCCATTGTATGGTGATAAAAGAGGTACAGCAAAATCACAAAATGTGGTAATCTCACAGAATAGTGCTAGAAAGGAGATAGTTATGGTAGACAATCAAATTAGTGAGTGTGAGTCGAATGTTTCATTATTGGATCGCCCAAATATCGAGACTATGACTGAAACCCCGAAGAGAATTTCACCCATAGTTGCAAGAAGAAAGGTATCAACTGTCACTCCAGGGGGAGGGGGTTCTGCTGTATTTTCTCCTGAAGATTTGGAGGAATGGGCAAAAGGATTAGAAAAGAAGAAACTCAAACCAAAAACTTTAGATGTAAGCAGGTTAAGGGAGGATTTAGAAGAAATGATCATTGGTACAATATGTCTTGATACACTAGGTTCATATGAAGATGAAGAGTTGTTGTTTCTGTGCATAAGTGTAAACTGGAGGACAAAACATTTACATGAGAAAATAGCGGAAGTAGCATTAGAATTTGGAATAGATATAGAAAAGTCAAAAGTGCTACAAAAACCCTATAGATCAGAATTTACTGAAAAGGACTTAGAAAGCTTGAATGCGTCAGGAAGGAGGCTACAAATAAAGGAATTGATACGCCTTTTGAAGAAATGGGGAGATGTAGATCGATGGAGAAGTAGATGAACATAGAAAAGAGAGGACGCAGTTACAAAAGAGGTATCTACATTTCCATTGAGAGAAGTAGAAAAGATTGAAAGGATGTGTCCGATGTGAGAAGTTCCAGGTAGTGATTATGTTCATGTTCCATGGAGCAGACAGGATATGTTATCCTTTACAAATGATTTCCCAAGATTAAGAGAAAAACCAATTGAATGGTACAAGCAGGTAGAGAGGTTTGTCAAAGTTTCAAAGGTTTTGTTGAAGGATTTGGATGGTTTGTTTGAAATAGTGGTATCAACTGATTTGTGGACAGAGTGTAAAATTACAGTTGATTGGTCCACTTAAGAATATCCTAGAGACGCAAGAACAGGTGCACCTTCAGAGGAAGTAATGAAAAAATATAATCAGGTGATTACTTTTTTGAAAGGGAAAATTCCCCCTAAAGAAACAGATTTGGTTAAAATAGACAGAACAACTCAAGAACATAAGGAGTCAGTGCATGAGTATTATGAAAGGTTGCTGCAGGTGTTTAAACAGTATAGTGGATTTGAAAACATTGGTGATAAAGTTATGGGACATTTTGTATATACATTTGTCTAAGGGCTAAGATCAGAAATTAGCCAGATGATTCAGTAGCATATGCTTTGTTGGCAAAGCACGCCGATCGATGATATTCTGAAGTATGCAAAATACTGCAGTGATGACATTGATGCAAAGCATAAAAAGTTAAAGGAGAAAATGATGTGGGCACAAGTGAAGATAGCAGAACGCCAAGAAGCAAATTCTGGTTCTCAAAATGATAATCAGATGAATGGACAGAATTAGAATAGTCAAGTTTCGAATGAAAGCAAGGGAAAAGGACGAATGAGTAGAGATGAAGCGAGAAAGAAATATCCTTGTCATGGGTGTAGAAAGCTTGGACATTGGAAGAACGAGTGTAGAAACATTCAACAGAATAATGGGGTAAATCAAATTTTAAATCCACAGATGCAGAATGAGGTGGTTGTGAATCAACAACAACAGCAGCAGATAGTTACTCCTCAGTTACATGTGCCTCAAGCCCCTTTACCCAACAATGTGAATACTCAGGTGCAGAGATACAGTGTGAACATCGGATTCTGTGGAGAAAGTGGTAAGAATACCCAGACTGTTCAACAATATTGGATGCAGAGTGATGCAAGTGAATTGTGGATGTCGCAATGACGGTGCCTGAGGGGGGAGGAGGAGTGCGTGCTTGGGGCATCCTTGGCGATAGATCAGTCAGGTCCATTTGTTTATGAAAAGGGGAAGGAAACAACATCACTTTTACAAGATGATATTGGCACTACCCAATCTACTGTAAGAACAGGAGAAATCCCAAATCTACCCCTTTCGGGAGAAACCATCCAAGTTCAAACATGCAAATTAGAACCCCAATTATGAAACCAATAGAAGTGAATATTGGAAATTTCAGAGACATGCATCGATCTGTAGTGTGCGACTCGAGTCCAGTAAACCTATTAGGTAGGGACTTGCTATGCAAAATGAATTGCACCATCTTTTGTACGCCTGATGGTGTGGCTTTCCAAACACCGGATGAAGATGTAGCTTTCAAAATGATGCTAGCTAAACAAGGAATAGAAGTGGATGAGATGTTTTCACTTCTTACTGAAAGTGATTTGCCTGACGAATTGAGAAATACAGTGAGGTCAGATGTGTGGGATTTTACAAGAAGAGAAATTGCTCTAGTGGCAAAGGTAGACCCCGTCAAAATTATGGTGAAGGAAGGTGCAATATACCAAAATACACCACAATACAGGATGATCCCGAAAGTAAAAGCAGGAGTTGCCCCAGTAATTGACCAAATGATTGAACAGGGAATTTTAAAAGAAATGTTGAGCAGTCCTTGTAATTCACCAATCATGGTACTTAAAAAGCCTAGTGGAAAATATAGAATAGTGCAAGATTTGAGCCCCAGCTACCCTACACCTACCACTAATAAGAATTGGTTATCAACACACATGATGGGTTTCCACAAATGTGCATAAAGTTGCTGATATGGGTAATATCAGTCCCGAGATGCTCACACCATGTGAAGATGATAAAATCATCAAAATCGATTTCATTCAAAATTTCAACTCGTTTAATTATAAGATCATCATTTTATTGTTCGTTTATGCAAATTGTGAAACCGGTGATCTCCAATATTCACATGGTGTGAGCATCTCGGGACTGATATTACCCATATCAGCAACTTTATGGACATTACTTCGGCGCTACCAGGATGAAGCGTACTCCGAGATAGCTCCCCTCAATGGAATACTTTATGAAAAACTTGATCTAAAATGGTGTGCGGGACATACATACATACAATTATTTCCACAAATGTGGACACTGAGCAGCCTGCAAATGGGCTGACAGTAAGAAATTGGACTTCACAGGTCCAAATAAGAAACACTACAAAATAAATACAAATATCAACTGCAACATTAATTTTGTAGTATACATCATTGAGTGTAGATGCACTAAGAAATATGTGGGAAGCACGATCCACCCCTTACGTGTAAGAATAGGGGAACACATGAGGGCAGTAAAACAGGGCGATCTCAGATATCCGATTGCAACACACGTCTTGGAATGCCATTCACAGGGTCAACACAAGGACTTTACATTCTATGGAATAGAGCAGACCATGAGGAACCCGAGAGGCGGGAATAGAGAACTCACGCTTCGCAGAAACGAAGCATCTTGGATTTTGAAACTACGAACGACTGATATGGGGATGAATGTTGATGATGAGATGCACTATTTCCTAGGCAAATGAGAATAAGATGTTGTATTTAACCATGCTTATATGTTACCTCCTGTCATGATTAGATATTGACAAACTATTAATGGCATGACAAAAAATGTATCTAACAGAATTTCCTCCCCAAAAATGATGTTGTCATGCTGTTTTAAGATGTCACTCATACACAATAGTCACTGACGACAATACTTGAAAATTCTGAGTTAGACTACACATAGAGCGGTATGTGTAGTCTCTATCCATCTTGAGTTACCACTATGAGAATGGAGTTAATCTTAGGCTGTGCTTTCATTGAATATTGAGGAGTCACATGATGCTTATATAAATAAAAAAGCACCCGTATCTCTGCACATAATTTGATCGCGACTAGTATAGGACGTGTGTAGATTTACTCAACAAACCGTATGACCGATACAACCACGATTGCCAATAGGCTTGTATATCCTATTGGCCTTTGCTTTTACATTGTGTTTGCAGGGGTTCTCTTTAATATCCGTTCCATAGACTGTATCCCGTTCCAAAATGGCTGCCTTCGAGCCTGAACGGCTATACTTAAGACATACCTTTATTCATTGGAAATCATAACGTTTACCTGCGTCGTTTTGCCCCGTTTTACCACACATGACCTATTCCTCTACAGAGGATGGTACAAGAAGTGAATATTAATTACAGCCGAATGCCACGTTGATTTACTTATATTGTTGACTATATATATGGGGGACTTTTACACATCGTCTTAGTCGGCACTAATATTATACGTCCTAAAATCGTATCATGTCGGAATTCTTCATCATATATGTTGGAGACCGTAGACATCTCTCAAACATGGCGCCTTTTGTTGTGGTTAAACTAGATACGCTCGCGTGATTTATTTCGGTCACGTGACATCGCAACACCAACATAATCACACAGCAATGTTAATGTCGGTTACTCGTATTTGGAGCCAGGCGCGAGGAGGAAGCTGCACCCCCCGGTTACGCTGATAAACCCAGAGGTAAAGAACCTTAACTTAAATCGCTCTGTTCACGACGACAGGGGTGGCAGATTATTTCTGGATGAGTGAAGTACACTTAATTTGGTCAATGAAGACGTTAATACACTAAAGCAAAGACACAATTTTTGTCTTTCTCATGAATAGATTGGGATTGAATATTTAGAAACCGATATTGTCTTGGAATTGGAGTGCAACCCTTACAAGGGCATGCCCCTCACGCCACATGTTTTGTGTGACCTGGAATTATCGTCACACTTGATGTACGTATATAACCAAAGTTGGCCTTAACATTGTGTCTTGTTTAACAACTCTGATTCTAATTGGTAATCTCGGACATATATTTATACAGTATTGTGCCTTCTTTTCTCCTTCTTATATATTATTTCAGAACACAATACAAGACAGGGTTCAGGTCAGTGACTCCGTACAACTCCATTCCTTTTTATCTATTAAATAGGTTAATAGATACTACTCGTTTGTTTATCTGTTGGATTTCTTACTCTGTGGTTGCACTGGTAGTCTTGCTGTTAGAGACTATACATACTGAATGAAATGAATGGAAACATCACGTATAGTTTACCTCCTACCACATAATCAATCATTTTTCACGTGCACTGTTCACCCACCGAAATATATGGTTGTTTGGATATATATCATCACAAATGATAAAGCTACAACCAACTTTACTTCACGATTTGGTCACTTAGCATGAATGTATAACAAAATCATGTGATATCACCACATGTAGTAGCACAATACGTCTCCACTTACCCTGGGAGCACATTTGTTAGCTAATGACAACAAATGTTTGCGACATCTTAAATACCAATGGACTAATGTCAAATATCGTATTAATTTCCACCTAGCCGTGAACAAGTCGCATGTACGATCCTACGAAAGCGACGAAACACGTGTTGGCGCGAGGAGGAAGCTGCACCCCCCGGTTACGCTGATAAACCCAGAGATTGGGATCGAATATTTAGAAACCGATATCGTCTTGGAATTGGAGTGCAACCCTTACAAGGGCACACCCCTCACACCACATGTTTTGTGTGACCTGGAATTATCGTCACACTTGATAACACAATACAAGACAGTGTTCAGCCGTGAACAAGTCGCATGTACGATCCTACGAAGGCGACGAAACACGTGTTGGCTTGGGAACTACTGTAAAAACGAAAGTATTAAAGAGAAGAAATACACAAGAAAGAAACAAGGATTGATTTATTATGTTTCATGTACAAATTACTTACTAACCCTGTAAACTAAAATTCTGCGTGTGCTTGGGTTTACTCAATTATGATTTTTTTGTTGCTTCTGCAACAATAACTAAGGGAGGCTGGTGGTTCTCTCTAACCCTTGAGCACCGTAACTAATTCAAACCCCACAGATACCTGGTGAACCAACCATAAGCGCCTATTATCTATCAACAATACCACTGTCCAGAACAAAAACTACGTATATCATTATAGAAGGCTGCTTTGGTACACCATGAATACCTTTGAGAGTATGAAGAATAGTAGAGCCAAAGAAGCAGATGACCTTTTTAATAACAGTGATGATAATACACCATCTTCCTCTACAAACCCAGGGGCCACAACTAGACCAAATGAGGGTCTTAAAAATAAATTCCAACGACTTGAGAGGCTACGTAAAAACGAAGCATCCAAATGGTGGGACGGAGCCACCCTCCGACAATATATCAAGATAAAACAAATACCAAGGGGGTTCCGTTCCCAAATCTTACTTACATACGATGACCTAGACCCAGATCTGTTAATAGCATGGGAACAAGAATTTACAGAAAATTCCAATAAACTAATGGGGATACTGATTGAAAACTGTGATAGAAAAACAGCGAAACTCCAGACAGCGATAGAGACCCTAGAAGCAGAAATTAAACTACTCAACCTCCCAGACGCAACTGAAAAGAACTAAAATATCTTGAATGACATCTTGAAACATCATATTTCAGAAATTAAAGCACGTAAAACAAAAACACTTAAGAGAGATGAGGCTGACTACCGCAATGGTAGAATTTTCACCTTTGCGACCAAATATGATCACCTTGTATCCAAGGATGACCTCATCAAACCTAAATTGGCAACTTCCATCAGCTCTAGTAACACATCACTTGACACACCAGTCACTAGTGGATCAGAACAGGTAGATGGCCGGATAGTAACATCAGATACTGAAAACTGTTTTTTACAAGAGGTTTTACGAATCAAAAAAGGCAACAGGGAACAGAACAAACGTCCTCTTATAAGCCAAGACAAGGAGAGGGAAGAGAGGGGGCAGAAAAAGAAGAGAAACCAGGCATGAAAACGAGGTCCTGGAATAGGAAGAAGTAGATACTGTCAGTATAGTTAACCTGTCAACCAAAATACTAACAAATGACGATAAAGCTCTCCTTAAGAAAGGCTTGAATTTCTGTCCCAAAAGTCATGGCAATGTGGTGGAACTAAAAATAGATTTGTATAAATTTGTAAGGAAAATGAAAATCAAAAAGCATTTCATGATGTTTAATGAAGCTAATAAAAGAATGACTGATGACCGACAACCACATTTGCTGAGTGAGATAACTATACAGGAAATTATTGATACTAGACTACTCTTGTCGCTCACAGATTGTGAAGATGAAATTACAACTGCAGATATTGTCATGCGAGATCTTAATGTAATAAGTGATGCGCGTGTGGAGAGTGGTCTGAGAGAGAAATCTAAATGGACACCAACCCTACAGAGTGGTAACAGTATTGATATTTTTCATAAATTGGTAAATAATGACTTGGACAGATTTGACTCAAAAAAACACACACCACACATAAGAAATGACAATCTGACACATGGTGAAAGACAAGCATTAAAAATGATCAGGAATGATGACAGTATTATCATAAAGGAGGCAGACAAAGGGGGCAATATCGTCATCATGTCTAATATAGACTATGAGAACCAAATTCTTTCACAATTGGGAGACTTGGAATGCTACGAACACCTCACGACTAATCCAATCTGGAAACTTACGGACCATATCAACAGACATTTGAAACAATGGCATGGCAGGGGTATTTTAGATCAAGATGAATACAGCTATCTACAAGTAAACAAACCCAGATTTCCATGTATATACACGCTCCCGAAAATACACAAAAACCTACCCTTTCCACCTGGCAGGCCCATTATTTCAGGGATAGAGGGCCCCACCGAAAGAATGTCTGAATATGTCGACATCTTTCTGAAGCCACTGGTGTACAACCTTCCATCATTCATACGCGACACCAAACATATTCTGGGGCTCCTATCTGACATTATCTGGGGACCTGACATGACATTAGTAACACTTGATGTCACTGCTCTCTATACAAGTATCCGGAGAGAATGTGGACTAAAAGCGATCAGGAAGATTCTAAGCACGAGATCAGCCAGCACATGGGAACACACAGTGATGCTAATTACCATGATAGAGCTGATCCTTGATAACAATGTTTTTCTATTCAAAGATAAATGGTACCGCCAAAAACAGGGAGTTGCCATGGGCTCCAGATTCTCTCCTTCGTACGCCAACCTTTTCATGGGATGGCTTGAGGAGGAGTGGATCTGGGGCCAGCATGGCTCTAAATGGACGGAGTTTATTCTCTTTTGGGGTAGATACATCGATGACTGCCTTATGATCTGGACAGGAGATAACGAAAGACTGATTGAATTCGTAGAACATCTCAATAACAATATTTGGAACATCAGATTTACATATGAGTATAGTAAGGACAAAATAACATTTCTTGACACAGAATTGTACATAAAAAACAACCAGATACATAGCAGACTGTATCGTAAGGATACAGCTTGCAATGCGATACTACATGCATCAAGCGCACATCCTACGTACCAGATTAATGCCATCCCTTATGGGGAGTTTGTTAGAGCCAGACGCAATTGTAGTCTAGAATCTGACTTCAAAAAGTGTACCGAGGAAATGACCAAACGCTTCGAATCAAGGGGTTACAACACACACATCCTAAAAAAAGCTGAATCCAGGATCAGTAGGATCAAGAGAGAAACTACTCTAAAAGACACAACTAGTAAAAGGAAAAATGACGACAAAATCATATTCATTACGAATTTTAACAATCTTTCTAATGTGTTAGCCAAAAGTCTGAACAGGCACTGGCATATCCTGAAAAAAGACGAGACCATGATGGGGGTTATTAACAACAAACCTGAGATAACTTACAGGAGAGGAACCAGTCTCAGAAGTCTCCTAAGCCCCAGCTACCCTACACCTACCACTAATAAGAATTGGTTATCAACACACATGATGGGTTTCCACAAATGTGGACACTGTGCAGCCTGCAAATGGGCTGACAGTAAGAAATTGGACTTCACAGGTCCAAATAAGAAACGCTACAAAATAAATATAAATATCAACTGCAACACTAATTTTGTAGTATACATCATTGAGTGTAGATGCACTAAGAAATATGTGGGAAGCACGATCCGCCCCTTACGTGTAAGAATAGGGGAACACATGAGGGCAGTAAAACAGGGCGATCTCAGATATCCGATTGCAACACACGTCTTGGAATGCCATTCACAGGGTCAACACAAGGACTTTACATTCTATGGAATAGAGCAGACCATGAGGAACCCGAGAGGCGGGAATAGAGAACTCACGCTTCGCAGAAACGAAGCATCTTGGATTCTGAAACTACGAACGACTGATATGGGGATGAATGTTGATGATGAGATGCACTATTTCCTAGGCAAATGAGAATAAGATGTTGTATTTAACCATGCTTATATGTTACCTCCTGTCATGATTAGATATTGACAAACTATTAATGGCATGACAAAAAATGTATCTAACAGAATTTCCTCCCCAAACATGATGTTGTCATGCTGTTTTAAGATGTCAGTCACTCATACACAATAGTCACTGACGACAATACTTGAAAATTCTGAGTTAGACTACACATAGAGCGGTATGTGTAGTCTCTATCCATCTTGAGTTACCACTATGGGAATGGAGTTAATCTTAGGCTGTGCTCTCATTGAATATTGAGGAATCACATGATGCTCCGTCCATCACCACCCCCTTTTGTACTGCTTTGTTCGCCATAAGTTGGCAGACGTGAGTCCCTTGCTCACTTTGCCACTGGATTCAAGCAAGCCTGGCTGAAGACGGCTGAAATGCCAGAAACCGGTCCTAGAAAGCTTGTTTCCGGTCCAGGGAAGGCATGGCTTGGCAGTTCGGGCTGAACTGTTCCCATGAGGCACAGGGTCAGACTGATTTGCATATGGCCATGTCTGAACTGGGGTGGCAGAGTGGGCTAAAGAACGGTGATGGATCAAACCCAGATCTGTTGACTGGGTGTGAGTGTTTGATTGGTTCTGATGCTCCGTCCATCACCACCCCCTTTTGTACTGCTATATAAATAAAAAAGCACCCGTATCTCTGCACATAATTTGCTCGCGACTAGTATAGGACGTGTGTAGATTTACTCAACAAACCGTATGACCGATACAACCATGATTGCCAATAGGCTTGAATATCCTATTGGCCTTTGCTTTTACATTGTGTTCGCAGGGGTTTTGAATAAAGTTTCGCTTTAATATTCGTTCCATAGACTGTATCCCGTTCCAAAATGGCTGCCTTCGAGCCTGAACGGCTATACTTAAGACATACCTTTATTCATTGGAAATCATTACGTTTACCTGCGTCGTTTTGCCCCGTTTTACCTCACATGACCTATTCCTCTACAGAGGATGGTACAAGAAGTGAATATTAATTACAGCCGAATGCCACGTTGATTTACTTATATTGTTGACTATATATATGGGGGACTTTTACACATCGTCTTAGTCGGCACTAATATTATACGTCCTAAAATCGTATCATGTCGGAATTCTTCATCATATATGTTGGAGACCGTAGACATCTCTCAAACATGGTGCCTTTTGTTGTGGTTAAACTAGATACGCTCGCGTGATTTATTTCGGTCACGTGACATCGCAACACCAACATAATCACACAGCAATGTTAATGCCGGTCACTCGTATTTGGAGCCAGGCGCGAGGAGGAAGCTGCACCCTCCGGTTATGCTGATAAACCCAGAGGTAAAGAACCTTAACTTAAATCGCTCTGTTCACGACAACAGTGGTGGCAGATTATTTCTGGATGAGTGAAGTACACTTAATTTGGTCAATGAAGACGTTAATACACTAAAGCAAAGACACTATTTTTGTCTTTCTCATGAATAGGTTGGGATCGAATATTTAGAAACCGATATCGTCTTGGAATTGGAGTGCAACCCTTACAAGGGCACGCCCCTCACACCACATGTTTTGTGTGACCTGGAATTATCGTCACACTTGATGTACGTATATAACCAAAGTTGGCCTTAACATTGTGTCTTGTTTAACAACTCTGATTCTAATTGGTAATCTCGGACATACATTTATACAGTATTGTGCCTTCTTTTCTCCTTCTTATATATTATTTCAGAACACAATACAAGACAGGGTTCAGGTCAGTGACTCCGTACAACTCCATTCCTTTTTATCTATTAAATAGGTTAATAGATACTACTCGTTTGTTTATCTGTTGGATTTCTTACTCTCTGGTTGCACTGGTAGTCTTGCTGTTAGAGACTGTACATACTGAATGAAATGAATGGAAACATCACGTATAGTTTAATTCCTACCACATAATCAATCATTTTTCACGTGCACTGTTCACCCGCCGAAATATATGGTCATTTGGATATATATCATCACAAATGATAAAGCTACAACCAACTTTACTTCACGATTTGTACACTTAGCATGAATGTATAACGAAATCATGTGATATCACCACATGTGCACAATGGGCCCGATTCACAGAACTAACTTAAGACAAAATCCTAAACTTACTACTATTTTGGTATTCACAGAAGGCACTTACTCATTTTGGTATTCACAGAAGGCACTTACTCATTTCGGTATTCACAGAAGTTAGGAGTCCTAACTTTAGGACTCCTAAATGCCTTCTGTGAATACCGAAAGTCTTAAAATTAGGATTTCTCTCAGTTTAGTAGTAGTATAGTTAGGACTCCTAACTTTAGGACTCCTAAATGCCTTCTGTGAATACCGAAAGTCATAAAATTAGGATTTTTCTCAATTTAGTAGTCCTAAGTTTAGGACTCCTAACTTTAGGACTCCTAAATGCCTTCTGTGAATACCGAAAGCCTTAAAATTAGGATTTTTCTCAGTTTAGTAGTAGTATAGTTAGGACTCCTAACTTTAGGACTCCTAAATGCCTTCTGTGAATACCGAAAGTCTTAAAATTAGGATTTTTCGCAATTTAGTAGTCCCAAGTTTAGACTTAGGACTACTAAATTGAGAAAAATCCTAATTTTAAGACTTTCGGTATTCACAGAAGGCATTTAGGAGTCCTAAAGTTAGGAGTCCTAACTATACTACTACTAAACTGAGAAAAATCCTAATTTTAAGACTTTCGGTATTCACAGAAGGCATTTAGGAGTCCTAAAGTTAGGACTCCTAACTTCTGTGAATACCGAAATGAGTAAGTGCCTTCTGTGAATACCAAAATGAGTAAGTGCCTTCTGTGAATACCAAAATGGTAGTAAGTTTAGGATTTTGTCTTAAGTTAGTTCTGTGAATCGGGCCCAATACGTCTCCACTTACCTTGGGAGCACATTTGTTAGCTAATGACAACAAATGTTTGCGACATCTTAAATATCAATGGACTAATGTAAAATATCGTATTAATTTCCACCTAGCCGTGAACAAGTCGCATGTACGATCCTACGAAGGCGACGAAACACGTGTTGGCGCGAGGAGGAAGCTGCACCCCCCGGTTACGCTGATAAACCCAGAGATTGGGATCGAATATTTAGAAACCGATATCGTCTTGGAATTGGAGTGCAACCCTTACAAGGGCACGCCCCTCACGCCACATGTTTTGTGTGACCTGGAATTATCGTCACACTTGATAACACAATACAAGACAGTGTTCAGCCGTGAACAAGTCGCATGTACGATCCTACGAAGGTGACGAAACACGTGTTGGCTTGGGAACTACTGTAAAAACGAAAGTATTAAAGAGAAGAAAAACACAAGAAAGAAACAAGGATTGATTTATTATGTTTCATGTACAAATTACTTACTAACCCTGTAAACTAAACTTCTGCGTGTGCTTGGGTTTACTCAATCAAGATTTGAGGAAAATCAATAAAATAGTAGTACCCTGTTGTCCTGTAGTACCAAATCCTGCAGTGATTCTTTATCAAATACCATGGAATGCCCATTGGTATACTGTGATTAATTTGTGCCAATCATTCTTTTCAATTCCACTGCATAGCCAATATCTTTTTGCCTTCCGGTTCAGAGACCTTGTTTTGGCATGGTGCCGAGTTCGTCAAGGGTACACAGAAAGTCTGTTGATATTCAATCAGATTTTGAAAAAATGTTTAGAGACCATGGTTATGCCAGGAAACTCAGTTTTAGCTCAGTACATTGATGACCTATTGGTGGCATCAAAGACAAGAGAAGATTGTGTCACTGACACAATAGCTTTACTGAACCATTTGGCAGAAGGAGGACACAAGGTGGCCCCAGAGAAATTATAGTTTTGTAAACAAGAAGTTTAATATCTTGGACAAAAGATAGAGAGAGGAGTCAGAAAGGTGACACCATAAAAAATAAAAGTGATTCGGCAAATGAGTATGCCTAAAACTAAAAAGGAAGTGTGAATGTTTTTGGGAGTGGTTGGATATTGTCATCAATGGATAAGTGGATTTTCACTACTGGCAAAACCTTTAATAAGGTTGACACAAAAAAATATGATGGATCTGATTGAGTGGGATGATGAAAGTGAAGAAGCATTCATAAAACTGAAAAGTTGTTTGTGTCAAGCACCAGCATTAGGAATTCCAGACTATACAAAAGAATTTGCGTTGTTCTGTTGTGAACGAGAAGGGTGTGCACTTTCGGTGTTAACCCAGAGACATGGATTGTCTCGACATCCAGTAGCATACTTTTCTGCCTCTCTTGATCCAGTGGCTGCAGCATTACCTGGCTGCTTAAAGCCTGGCTGCCTTTGAAGACGCACGGCTCTCTGGGACGACAGATACACTACAGTCCGCAGAATGAATCCAGCTGACCGTTCCGCGGCTGCTCTTTAGTATTGTTTTGATACAATGAGGACGGTGATTTTTCCAGCCCTTCCTTATGCTTTCACCTGATATATTCATTTTGACATGGAGTAATCTTGCCTATTGACCCGTGTTTAGCACGCCACTCACGGAAGTCCACCCCCTATCTTACCCCTGTCCTGAGGAAGCCCCCACGTAAGGTTCAACTATTACCTATAACTTTGTGGGGTCGAAACGTCGACAACCTGTCCACCTGCCAGCTTCTATCCCGAACAGATGGATTTGCACAGAAATTCTCAAAGCATGGCATTGCATAATTTATGAACATTCGCTGTATGATACTCTGGCTCTTTGCTGAAGCCAGTACTTTGAATTGTTTTGATAAAGGTCACATGACCTTCACTTTAACCCTTCCCAAAACTTGCACCACTCTTTCACTGACACTTTCCCTCCCTCACCCTTTGGGGCACTAATGTTGTCATGATGAAGTTGTGCATTTTTACTTGACATACATTGTTATGTGGCGCATTGTGATTAAATAACGGTGCACCCTTTCAAGCGGTTTCTTTAGATTTATTTTTGATTCTTGTACTCACTGTTTTGCATTGTTTTTAATGAATGCGTACTGGGACCCCTTTCCTATTTGTACTGCTTAAAAGCAGTAGCTGCTACACGTGTGAGTCTGGAGCAGAATGAATTGATTGTGATGGGACATCCTGTAAAAGTATATGTTCCACATTCAGTTGAGATCTTTTTAACAAGAACTCATACTCAACATTTGACCCCTAGTCGGCTGACTAAGTATGAAAGAGTGCTAAAAATGTAAGTGTGACCAGATGCACCATGATGAATCCAGCAACATTGTTGCCCAATTCCTATTGCGAGGAAGTTGATCATGATTGTTTGGATGTGACAGAAATGTGTACAAAGCCAAGACGTGACCTCCTTGACGTTCCACTGGAAGAGTCAGATTTTGTACTGTTTGTTGATGGGTCATGTTTGAGAGGGGAGAATGGAGAATTGATGTCTGGTTATGCTGTATGAACTGTATCAAGTATCATAGAAGCTTCCTGTTTAAAAGGAGTCAAGTCTGCACAAATAGCCAAATTGTTTGCATTGACGAAGGCTTGTAAATTTGGGAAGAAATTGAGAGTAACCATATTTACGGACAGTCAATATGGTTTCGGGGTTGTGTATGACTTCGGCCAATTGTGGCTACATAGGGGATTTCTGATTTCTTCAGGATCTCCCATAAGAAATGGCAAAGATGTTAAAGAACTGTTGGAAGCACTACAATTGCCAAAGGAAATAGCAGTGGTCAAATGTGCCGCACATAAGTCAGGAAATGATTATGCAACATTGGGTAATCGGTACGCAGACCAAGTGGCACAATTTTGTGCAAGAAATACAATGTCTTTAAACAGAGGGATTGAAAAGGAAGTTACCAATTGCCAACATATGTTTTTCTCTGCTTTTGAAACATGGGATGAAGTTAGGTAATTACAGGATGAGACAGGCGTGAAAGAAAAAGAACACTGGATCAAAACAGGTTGCACCAGAAGGGCTGACGATAAAGTGTGGGTGTGTCCAGATGGTAGACCAATAATGCCAGATAGCTTGTTGTTGCAAATGGCAAGGGTATATCATGGGATTACACACGTTGGGAGGGATGCCATGATTAGACACTTCAGACAGATGTGGTTTAATCCAAAGTTCAGAGTTGTTGCAGAGAGCCTCTGCCAAAGATGTTTGACCTGCCAACTGCAAAATCCAGGGAGGAAGACTGTGGTTAGTTGGGGAAAAATTGGAAAGGCAGAAGGACCATTCACAAGATTGCAACTAGACTTCATTGAGTTGCCACAGTGAACGGGTTGAAGTATGTCCTTGTCATTGTGTGTCTATTTTCTCGATGGGTGGAAGCCTATCCCATGAGGAGGAATGACAGTCTCACAGTTGCCAAACTATTGTTTAGAGAGCTCATTCCACAATTTGGATTTCCAGTCACTTTAGAATCAGAAAGAGGACCTCTTTTTAATAATGAGATAATTAAACTAATTTGTGAAGCTTTCAAAATTGAACAGAAGTTACATTGTGCCAACCGACCAGAAGCCTCTGGAGTGGTTGAGCAGCTCAATGGTACAATAAAATCCAGGTTAGGAAAGGTATGTGCATCCACTTCACTGAAATTGCCCAATGCTTTGCCCATTGTATTGATGAGCTTTAGAAGCATTCCTGACCGAAGAACAGGATTAAGTCCGCATGAAATCCTCATGGGAAGAGCGATGAGACAGGCATTTGTACCTGGAAACAAATTGATGAATATAACTGATGATTTAGTGTTGGACTATTGTAAAGTCCTGGAGACTGGGTTGTGATAAAGAAACATACGAGGAAATCGTGCTTGGAACCCAGGTGGAAAGGACCTCATCAAGTCATATTTGTCATGACAACAGCAGTGAAGTGAGCTGGATTTCTGAATTGGATCCACGCCAGTCATACTCAAAGAGTCCCAAGTCCACCTGAACGACAAGAGCAGCAACTGGTAGAACAAAGAAAAGAACCAGAAGCTGAGAGTTGCGAAGTCGCAGAAATCAGAGAGACAGACTCTGAAGAACGCATTGACGAAGAGCAACCAATTACAAGTCAAGTATAGTGGGCACCAGTTACTGGGACTGAAGAGGCTGCTGTAGAGACTGTGAAAGAGTTAGAGCTTGAAAGACCAGAACAAAATGAACAAAGAATAGAAGAATCTTTTATAGAAAATCCATATCAAGCTCAGGCAGAAGAAGAAAAAGAAAGACCAGAAGGTTCAGAGCAAATACAAACAACAGAAGAAAAAGAAGCTGAAAAATCAGAACATGTCCAACCAAAAGAAAGGACACTTGCAATCGGTGAAGACGGTAAAATGGCAGTACAGACAAAAAGAGTTAGAAAGGGAGATCACTGGCCGAGTGGAGTGAAAAGACTGAGATACATTCTAAGAAGAAAAACAGGGAAAGAACTAGAGCAAGTAAACGAGGTATCAAGTCAGGTTGAACAAGAACAATCAAGAAGAAGAGCATTAAGATTGTCGAAAAGAGCTAGGGTACCGAACAGAAAATATAAGGCTCCAGAGTGGACCTACATTATATTGGAAGACTTTGAAAATCTTGCTCTAAACGGTGAACCAGAAAATAACATTGTTGAAGGATCTGATTAAAGGGATTTGAGACCACCTTAAAGAAAAGTCTTTTGTACAAAGGGTAGTTCCATTGAGAAATTATCAAAAGGAGAAAAGATCAAGAGGGAAAAAGGACTGACCGAAAGTTGAAAGCCTTTGAAGTGTGGGATCACACAAAGTTTTTTTTTTACTTTTTATAATTTAATTCTTTTTTTTTTTAACCAGCATTTTAGGAATAGATTTTACATACTAAAATAGCAGAAGTAAAAGTGACTGAACATCTAAATTCTAAATTAAAACGACGATGTATTAAATGTTGTCTATATAGTATTACAATATTAATTTTGATGATGTGGGTATTATTAACAGTTGTGATACCTGTCCTAATGGTAACTAATAATCAGAATAACGCAAATATTAGTGAAAACAACTACTACAGATTTAGTTCAAAGGGAAAAAAGCATGTATTATCACGATAAATAAAATAGTGATTTGTCATTAAATGTATTTACTAAACTCCTTTACCAGTATGTTAACACAATGGATGCGAGTGATTGTTATGTTTTCATGAAACTACCTACTTCTGTCTCAGAGGGTGTGACATATCACCATCTGCCATTAACTTATGGTGTGTCTTGTAGTGTTGTAACTAGTTTGTTTTATGTTACTGGTAAGTTACAGTATTATTATAGTAACAGGGATTTAGTATTTTCAGAAATCCCTATTAGAAGAAACATGAATCCAGTACTTGTTGGTAAAGATGCAGAGTTTATGGGAGAATTCTTTCTTACAACAAATCCCATAGACATAACACATAAACATAGAAATAATCTAACATGCCTTTTGCGTGATGAAGAAAAAGATTTTTTAAATTTAGTAGAAGAAAGAAGGCAGGATTTCCAAAAGAAAGTGGTTGAGCAAAAGTCCTAATTACCTCCATTGGCTGCTTTAGAAGGGGATTATAAGAAAGGCGAGACTCATGCTGCAATGTCCCTGGACTTGTCAAAAATGGGGAAAATCTGTCTACATAGATTAAAAACTGAATATTATAGTATTTTCATTGGTACTAACGAATGTGAACATACCTTCCTAATAATAGGGGGATGGGGACTAAAAGGAGGAACTGATCCTGTATTCCCAGAAATGTATTATGTGTGCCGTAAAAATGCCTATTATAGGTTACCTGCACAATGGTAGGGCAGTTGTTACTTTGCCTTTGTATTTCGGAAGGTATACCACATCACTAAGAGCAATGAAATGTATGACATAAGTAAAGGACTAACAAGAAATAAAAGAGCAAGCTTTTCAGAATTAGTAGGTGATATATTTGGTGCACTGATACCGTTAGTTTGAGTCATATTGAATTCACACACGATACGTCAATTGTCCACAATAGTTGACCGATTATCAACAGATATTGCTGGGGGATTCTTAATGATAAATACTGAAATGGTTGTGCTCAGATCTATGGTTTTGCAAAATAGACTTGCCCTTGATATCTTATTGGAAAAAGAAGGAGGAGTCTGAAGCATGTTGAAAGTTCAACATTGCTGTACATATACCCCAGACAAAAGTAAAGGTATTGAGGGATATATCAATAATATTACAAAGATTCATAAAGATTTGACCCAACTGGAAGTTGACGATGTATGGGAAAAATTTCGTAAAAGTCTTTCTAAAATAGGTAAATGGTTTTCCACTTTTGGAAGTAGTTTATTGGGAAAAATATGAATCCCTGTGATTTCAATAGCATTAGTGATATTAATGATAGTAATGACTTATAAATGTTTCAAGGAAAAAGTGAAACTGGGTCAATGACTGAAATAAAGAATAGAAGGATGGGAAGAAAGAGAAAAAGGGAAGAAATAAAGTTGAAGGAAATGAGAGACAATCTATATGGCAAGATGAAAGAAATGAACATAAAAGAGAAAAATAAAGAGTGTGTAGAAAACAACGTAGGTACTAAGATTAAATGATAAAGTTGGCAATTGGTAATGACGGGTATTTTATGATGGCTCTAAAATGCCATCAGAGAGGGGATTGATGGAGCAAGGATTCGAGGAAAAGAAACTTGCTCGGATCAACCTCTCAATAACAGGTACTAATAATAAGAAATAGTCGATAAAAGAAAACTAACATACACACAACATTTACATATGGGGAAAAGAGCTTTTATGCATGCTTAAATAACAAAGAATAAGTTCTACGTAACTGAAATCCCACATGAAACCAAAAATTGGTGTGAGCATGTGCGAACCAGAACCGTGCAAATAACCCTGTGATTAACCCATGTGAGAGGGAAACTCTCACACATGCGCAAAGAGTTACTAACTGTAGGTCTCGAGGCACTGTGTGCCTGGCATATGCTTGCCTGAATTTAAAAAGAGCAGTCGCTGCTAATGCTTTTGCTTAACAAAGAAGAAAATAACATAGGATAGAGTAGAAGTGGGTGGTGAACAGTGATAATAACATATTTGAGAAAATAACATCTGTTTATGATTCCTTTATTAATAATGTGCGTTTGGGCCTGATGTGCTAAGCCAAGGGAAAAGATGGCGGTTGAAATGTAACACAAGTTGAGTCTGCACACTGAAGTTTTGAAGTGACCTGCTGACTGGACCATTGACAGGCTGCCAAGAGCCAAGGACTGAAGCTTGGGAACGCTCTTCAACTGTAGAATTACATATAAATTTGTATCTAAACTGTTTCTTTGTGTGTGTGAAAGGAAATAGCACTGAAAAATGAAAAAATTAAATGGGAAGGGTTTGTTAGACAAAAAGTTCATTAAGAAATCGAGAATAACAGCATGAGCTGATGACAACTTCCCTGCCCCTGCCCAATCACAATCCGTGATCCACTGAGACTTGCAACTTTTGAGGGTGGGACATGCAGAAATAAAGACAATAACTAGAGTGATTTAAGTTAGAGAAGTGGCTTGACGTCGATGCTGAGTGAGGTGTGGGCGAGAGCTGCTGCTGGAAGAAAATAGACTGGGATGATTCAGTCCTGAAAGACAGCCTGATTAGATTGAAGATTTGCGGAAGAATATCGAGGAGGGAGAGAGTGTAAGAGAGGGATGCGCTCCAGTGCGTCGGGGTTCTAGAGAAGTGTAGTAAGTATCATCCTATCCTGTCCTACAGTCTTTGTCTACTGACTCTTAATCAGGTGACCTCCCCCAGTCCTTTTAGCCAGGGGTTGGGTTTCCCCGTTTCACCATTTGGTAAATATTATTCTGACTTAAAATGTGCATATCTTTTGCAAAAGTATGAGTTATTATGTCTTTTATCTCTTCGTCTATCACTCCTAATGCATTAAAATTGTTGAATGTGACTGTAATTTGAATGTAATTGGATAAATAAATGTTTCTCTCCCATGAAAGTTGATGGAGTTTGCACTGTGAATCTGTACAAATGAGCATTCATTTTGAATGAGTCATTAGATAAAATTTATTGAATCTTACCCGGAGTCTGTGATTAGTTTATTGAAAGTTATAAGATAGATTAATGAATTTGTTAATATCACCATCAACTACTCGACTAATGGTCCATTAACCAAAGGAAGAGTGTTGATCTGTGAAGGTTAGTAAGATATTGACTAATTCAGATCAAGGTGAAAATAAAACTTGACCCCCAGCGAACCAGTCAGGAAACTTGAATTTGTATAAGGGCCCCTGTGTGAGTAAATCGTTGAATGTGAAATTATCATACTGGCCTTTCGCTGGATCAGGATCAATGCTTGCAAATACTCTAACCAGTGGCAATCACTTGCGGTAGTATTCCAACCCATCGTTATTTGCCTACCGTGCCACTCTAGACAGAGACTCACCTAATACAAATCAGTAAGCAAGCAGACATTATTAATAAACCTTGATCATCTCACCCCTTCATATTGCAGCTCACTGCCTTTTCTGTGGAGACATTTGAGTCACACCCTCCACATCTCACCAACTAAGCTATGACAGTACAAGCTGCACGATTATAATGGGTTAAGTGTGGTATTTAATAGCATGTTTTTCAAACAATATTTAATTTACTGTGCAACTTACCACCAACATCAGATTTTACTTATAGAATGTAATAGTTTTGCATATTAAAAACTATATCCAATAGGTGCTTTTTCTCCAAAAGTCATCGCTATCATAAAAAATGAAATAGTGCAATACCACTAAGCAAAACTTTACACAGACGTAATTTACCAGTATGCTGCATCTATGTTTTTGAGAAATAAAGATAAAGTTTGTTTAGTAAATATTGATACCCTGTATTACGATTATCTCTTGGGAGGTGTTTCAACCAGGAAACCAGATGTTAAATCTATTCACCCATTATATTCTTTACTCTGGGCTTTCCTGTGGGCTGGAGCTGGCTATCACACTTATCTCTACCCAGGCTAGGAAGGGTCCACAAGGCCATGTCCCCCATACATAGGTAATTCAAATGTGATGCAAATGTTTTAAAAAAATTTGTAGAGCGCTACTACTGCTTAAAAGGATGTCATTTCTGAAATTATGTGCATTACCTGTCCAGTGCTGCCTTTTCTACTTAAAATAAAGTGTCATTTAATGGGTCACACGTACAGCATCAAAATATAGAGTTGAGCGGTGCTGGGGGGTTGGGAGTGAGTGGATCGCCGCTCCCGTATGTGCCCCGAGTTGATGCATCGAGGCGCCGCAGACTGGTGAGCGGTGCCTGCGGTGAAGGCAACCTGCGATAACGAGGCGCAAAACGGGTGAAGACGCGGCCACCATTTCCCCTCGATGCTGCACAGCAAGGGGAGAAGTGCAGACCGCCCAGGAAGGCATTAACACGGCTATCTGGGGACGGCGGCAGGTACAAAAACGGGCGAGACATGAAGGGCAATGTTTATATACCAACTTTCCCAAACTCTGAGTCAAACTGAAATCGGCACTGCCTGACTTCAAAATGGTGCCTGCGGAGGACATAATGCCTTGTGATAAATCTGTGCCATCTCAACAGCCAGTCCCTCTAAATTAGCGGTGGGAGGCGTCCCCTATTCCCCGGTTGGCGCTCCGTCCGAGCTTTTGGCAGTCTATAGCCCTGTTGCACTACGGATAAACCGGGGCATAAAGCCTCACAGTTTCACACATCGGCAACTACTCATCATTTGTGAATAATGCTGATGCCCCCTGATCCCATTACTCATCACCCCCTCCCCTAGCTCTTCCCTCCCTCACTCTCTTTCTGTCTCCCCTAGTCCTTTCCTCTCTCCCCTGAATTTCTCTCCCCTTGCCTGCTTTTTTCCCCTATCCCTGAACCATGCTTCTGCAACTCATAAATATATTATCTAGTGGTGGTCGCCAGTAGATATTATAGTTAGGACCTATTTTCCATAGGAAATTCGCAACATTCTATTCCCAATAACTTTGGCGCCGGTTGGCGAATCTTCGCAAAATTTTCAAAACTCGTGGGGCGCTCCGGTCCGCTCCTATCTTGAAAGTTTCGGGGTGATTTGGCAATCGGGGGCTGAGAAAAAAGGGGGGTCCCAAAACATGTTTTCCCCATGCAATTTCCCATAGGAAACTTTAGCCGGGGCTACAGCCCGAACTGCTGAATGGAATTACACCAAATTTGGCAAAAAGGTAGTTCTTGGTTCAGAAAGAACCCTTTTTTTTTTAAATGGTGTAAATCCATTCAGTAGTTGCTGAGAAATTCAAAAGTAAAAACACATATATATCACCTCCCGAGCACGAGCTTTATGCTAATTGGCTGTCAACACTCCAAACCAGGAAGTGTTGGCCGCCATCTTGTGCCTCTTGAACCAAGGCACAAGAAAAGAGAGAAAAAAAACGCAAAAAACAAGCAAATGGGGCAGGGTAGAAACACCCTGACCCCCTAGGCCTGCTCAGGGGGTCCCACAAGGACCCCCAGGGCCCAAAAAAGCTTTTGTTTAAAAAACAAATAGGCGAGATTCGCGCACCGAGCGCGAATTTTGGCTGAAATTTTTAAACAAACGAAGTGCGGGCTCCCGCGCTTCATTATTCTTTAGCCCAGGTCCCGGGGGCAGAGAAAAAAAAAGTGTGAGGGGACCCCAATCCCCCCCACACTGCCCCGAGGACCGCCACCGTCAAATATTTGCGGGGGCACACAGCACCCCCGCAGCCCTGGGGACCGCCACCCCCTGGGGCTTTAATTTTTAACATGGGGGGCATCCAAGCCCCGGGACCGCCACGCCCGAGGCTTTAATTAATTAATTAAGTAGCGGGGGGCACACGGCCCCGCTGCCCCGGGGAACGCCACACCCCACGGCTTTTTTTAAAAATAAATATTCCTGTGTGGGGGGGCTTGAGCCACCTCACTTGCCCCGGGGACCGCCACCTCCAGGGGGCACTAAATATTTAAATTAGGGGGTCCGTGATGGAACCCCAAGCCCCGGGAACCACCACACCCCGGGGCTTTGTAGGTGTTGGGAGAGGGGCCGCGCGGCCCCCCTCCTGGAGCCCTTGATGGCCCTGGGGACCGCCACACCCCAGGGCCGGCTCCTGCATGTACCGGGGTGCCCACCCCCGGGACACTGCTGTTTGCAATGACAGGGCGGGAAACTCGCCTCCCACCCTGTCATTGCAAACTGCTTTGCTTCATTGAAGCGAGAGCAGGGAAACCTGCTCTCGCTTCAATGAAGCAAAGCAGATTGCTTTTCCACATGGGGAGCTGCATGTTAGCAGCTCCCCATGTGGAAAAGCAATGCCGGCTCCCGCAGTACGTGGGGAGCCGGCTGGGACTACAAGTAGTCCGGGAGGGGGGCCACGCAGCCCCCCTCCCCAAAATAAAAATAAATAAATAAAATATTTAAAAAAACAAAGGCCGGCCCGGGGGATGGGGTCCCCGGGACCATAGGTGTCCTGAGGAGGGGGGCAACGCAGCCCCCTCCAAAAGATTAAAAAAAAATAATAATAAAGGCCATACCCTGGGGGATGGGGTCCCCGGGGCAGATTAAGGCCTCGGGAGGGGGGCCGCGCAGCCGCCTTCCAAATTTTTTGCATAAAAAAAAAATTGGGGGCAGGCCCTGTTGGATGGGGTCCCCAGGGCCAATAATATTAGGAAAGAAGGGGGGCCACACAGCCCCACTTCTTAAAAAATAAAAAAAATAAAAGACCGGCATCGCTCCGGAGGCCACGCCCCCTCCTTGCAGCACTCTGCAAACACGCCCCCTGGCGCGTTTGCAGATCGGGAACGAATTCCCCTTGAATACTGGGGGTCCCTGGGGGCCAACTAGCCCACCAGGAACCTCCGGTATGTGCCAGGGGGCTGCGTTGCAGAGAGGTGTTCTGAGGCCACGGCCTTTTTACACCTCTCTGCAACGCAGCTCTGTGGCGCTTAATGGATGTAGCTGGTGGGCTAGTTGCACCCCAGGGACCCTCAGGATTCAAGGGGAGTTAATCCCCCAACTTAAAACGCGCCACGGGGCGCGTTTGCACAGTGGTGAAGGGAGGGGTGGGGCCTGAGGTACAACGTGTGAAAACATGCCCTGTGGCGCGTTTTAAGTTGAGGTATTAATTCCTCTTCAATCCTGAGGGTCTCTGGGGGCCAACTAGCACACCAGGTACCTCCAGTAAGCGCCACAGAGCTGCGTTGCAGAGTGTTGTAAAAAGGGGCGTGGCCTCTGAACACCTCTCTGCAACGCAGCTCTCTAGCGCATACTGGAGGTACCTGGTGGGCTAGTTGGCTCCCAGGGACCCTCAGGATTGAGGAGGAATTAATTCTCCAACTTAAAACGCGCCACAGGGCGTGTTTGCAGATATGTCACCTCAGGCCACGCCCCCTTCCTTCACCATTGTGCAAACGCGCCCTGTGGCGAGTTGTAAGTTGGGGAATTAATTATCTTTCAATACTGAGCGTCCCTGAGGGGCAACTAGCCCAACAGCTATCTCCAGTATGCACCAGGGAGCTGCGTTGTAGTCAGGTGTTCAGAGGCCACGCCCCTTTTTACACCTCTCTGCAACGCAGCTCTGTGGCGCTTACTGGAGTTACCTAGTGGGCTAGTTTGACCCTAGGGACCCTTAGGATTCAAGGGGACTTAATCTCTCAACTCAGAATGGCCACAGGGCGCGTTTACACAGTGGTGAAGGGAGGGTAGGGGGCCTGAGGTGATGTGCGCAAACACGCCCTGTGGTGCGTTTTAAGTTGGGTAAATAATTCCCCTTCGATCCTGAGGGACCCTGGGGGCCAACTAGCCCAACACGTGCTTCCAGTAAGCGCCACTGCGCTGCGTTGCAGAGAGGTGGTGCAGGCCGTGCCCCTTTTTACACCTCTCTGCAATGGCGCTTACGGGACGTACCTAGTGGACTAATTTGCCCCTAAGGACCCTCAGGATTCAAGGGGACTTAATCTCCCAATTTAAAACAGCCACAGGGCTTGTTTACAGATTTGGGAAGGGAGGGGACGGGGCCTGAGGTGACGTGTGCAAACATGCCCTATGGCGCGTTTTAAGTTGGGGAAATAATTCTCCCTCAATCCTGAGGGCCCCTGGGGGCTAACTAGCCCACCAGGTGCTTCCAGTAAGCGCCACTGCGCTGTGTTGCAGAGAGGTGGTCCAGGCCATGCAATTTTTTACACCTCTCTGCAACACAGCTCTGTGGCGCTTACTGGAGGTACCTAGTGGGCTAGTTGGACCCTAGGGACCCTCAGGATTCAAATGAACTTAATCTCCCAACTTAAAACGGCCACAGGACGTGTTTACACAGTGGTGAAGGGAGGCGACGGGGCCTGAGGTGACGTGTGCAAACACACCCTGTGGCGCGTTTTAAGTTGCGGAAATAATTCCCCTTCAATCCTGATGGCTCCGGGGGGCTAACTAGCCCACCAGGTGCTTCCAGTAAGCACCACTGCGCTGCGTTGCAGAGAGGTGGTCTAGGCCGTGCCCCTTTTTACACCTCTCTGCAACGCAGCTATGTGGCGCTTATTGGAGGTACCTAGTGGGCTAGTTGGACCCTAGGGACACTCAGGATTCAAGGGGACTCAATCTCCCAAATTAAAATGGCCACATGGCGCGTTTACACAATGGTGAAGGGAGGTGATCGGACCTGAGGTGACATGTGCAAACACACCCTGTGGTGCGTTTTAAATTGGGGAAATAATTCCCCTTCAATCCTGAGGGACCCTGGGGGCCAACTAGCCCACCAGGTGCTTCCAGTAAGCGCCACTGCGCAGTGTTGCAGAGAGGTGGTCTAGGCCGTGCCCCTTTTTACATCTCTCTGCAACGCAGCTCTGTGGCGCTTACTGGAGGTACCTAGTGGGCTAGTTGAACCCTAGGGAACGTCAGGATTCAAGAGGACTTAATCTCCCAACTTAAAACGGCCACAGGGCGTGTTTACACAGTGGGGAAGGGAGGGGACAAGGCCTGAGGTGACGTGTGCAAACACACCCTGTGGCGCGTTTTAAGTTGGGGAAATAAATCCCCTTCAATCCTGAGAGCCCCTGGGGGCCAACTAGCCCACCAGGTGCTTCCAGTAAGCGCCACTGCGCTGTGTTGTAGAGAGGTGGACTAGGCCGTGCCCCTTTTTACACCTCTCTGCAATGCAGCTCTGTGGCGCTTACTGGAGGTACCTAGTGGGCTAGTTGGACCCTAGGGACCCTCAGGATTTAAATGAACTTAATCTCCCAACTTAAAACGGCCACAGGACGTGTTTACACAGTGGTGAAGGGAGGCGACGGGGCCTGAGGTGACGTGTGCAAACACACCCTGTGGCGCGTTTTAAGTTGCGGAAATAATTCCCCTTCAATCCTGAAGGCTCCGGGGGGCTAACTAGCCCACCAGGTGCTTCCAGTAAGCACCACTGCGCTGCGTTGCAGAGAGGTGGTCTAGGCCGTGCTCCTTTTTACACCTCTCTGCAACGCAGCTATGTGGCGCTTATTGGAGGTACCTAGTGGGCTAGTTGGACCCTAGGGACACTCAGGATTCAAGGGGACTCAATCTCCCAAATTAAAATGGCCACATGGCGCGTTTACACAATGGTGAAGGGAGGTGATCGGACCTGAGGTGACATGTGCAAACACACCCTGTGGTGCGTTTTAAGTTGGGGAAATAATTCCCCTTCAATCCTGAGGGACCCTGGGGGCCAACTAGCCCACCAGGTGCTTCCAGTAAGCGCCACTGCGCTGTGTTGTAGAGAGGTGGACTAGGCCGTGCCCCTTTTTACACCTCTCTGCAATGCAGCTCTGTGGCGCTTACTGGAGGTACCTAGTGGGCTAGTTGGACCCTAGGGACCCTCAGGATTTAAATGAACTTAATCTCCCAACTTAAAACGGCCACAGGACGTGTTTACACAGTGGTGAAGGGAGGCGACGGGGCCTGAGGTGACGTGTGCAAACACACCCTGTGGCGCGTTTTAAGTTGCGGAAATAATTCCCCTTCAATCCTGATGGCTCCGGGGGGCTAACTAGCCCACCAGGTGCTTCCAGTAAGCACCACTGCGCTGCGTTGCAGAGAGGTGGTCTAGGCCGTGCCCCTTTTTACACCTCTCTGCAACGCAGCTATGTGGCGCTTATTGGAGGTACCTAGTGGGCTAGTTGGACCCTAGGGACACTCAGGATTCAAGGGGACTCAATCTCCCAAATTAAAATGGCCACATGGCGCGTTTACACAATGGTGAAGGGAGGTGATCGGACCTGAGGTGACATGTGCAAACACACCCTGTGGTGCGTTTTAAATTGGGGAAATAATTCCCCTTCAATCCTGAGGGACCCTGGGGGCCAACTAGCCCACCAGGTGCTTCCAGTAAGCGCCACTGCGCAGTGTTGCAGAGAGGTGGTCTAGGCCGTGCCCCTTTTTACATCTCTCTGCAACGCAGCTCTGTGGCGCTTACTGGAGGTACCTAGTGGGCTAGTTGAACCCTAGGGAACGTCAGGATTCAAGAGGACTTAATCTCCCAACTTAAAACGGCCACAGGGCGTGTTTACACAGTGGGGAAGGGAGGGGACAAGGCCTGAGGTGACGTGTGCAAACACACCCTGTGGCGCGTTTTAAGTTGGGGAAATAAATCCCCTTCAATCCTGAGAGCCCCTGGGGGCCAACTAGCCCACCAGGTGCTTCCAGTAAGCGCCACTGCGCTGTGTTGTAGAGAGGTGGACTAGGCCGTGCCCCTTTTTACACCTCTCTGCAATGCAGCTCTGTGGCGCTTACTGGAGGTACCTAGTGGGCTAGTTGGACCCTAGGGACCCTCAGGATTTAAATGAACTTAATCTCCCAACTTAAAACGGCCACAGGACGTGTTTACACAGTGGTGAAGGGAGGCGACGGGGCCTGAGGTGACGTGTGCAAACACACCCTGTGGCGCGTTTTAAGTTGCGGAAATAATTCCCCTTCAATCCTGATGGCTCCGGGGGGCTAACTAGCCCACCAGGTGCTTCCAGTAAGCACCACTGCGCTGCGTTGCAGAGAGGTGGTCTAGGCCGTGCTCCTTTTTACACCTCTCTGCAACGCAGCTATGTGGCGCTTATTGGAGGTACCTAGTGGGCTAGTTGGACCCTAGGGACACTCAGGATTCAAGGGGACTCAATCTCCCAAATTAAAATGGCCACATGGCGCGTTTACACAATGGTGAAGGGAGGTGATCGGACCTGAGGTGACATGTGCAAACACACCCTGTGGTGCGTTTTAAGTTGGGGAAATAATTCCCCTTCAATCCTGAGGGACCCTGGGGGCCAACTAGCCCACCAAGTGCTTCCAGTAAGCGCCACTGCGCAGTGTTGCAGAGAGGTGGTCTAGGCCGTGCCCCTTTTTACATCTCTCTGCAACGCAGCTCTGTGGCACTTACTGGAGGTACCTAGTGGGCTAGTTGAACCCTAGGGAACGTCGGGATTCAAGAGGACTTAATCTCCCAACTTAAAACGGCCACAGGGCGTGTTTACACAGTGGAGAAGGGAGGGGACAAGGCCTGAGGTGACGTGTGCAAACACACCCTGTGGCGCGTTTTAAGTTGGGGAAATAAATCCCCTTCAATCCTGAGAGCCCCTGGGGGCCAACTAGCCCACCTTCCAGTAAGCGCCACTGCGCTGTGTTGTAGAGAGGTGGACTAGGCCGTGCCCCTTTTTACACCTCTCTGCAATGCAGCTCTGTGGCGCTTACTGGAGGTACCTAGTGGGCTAGTTTGACCCTAGGGACCCTCAGGATTCAAGGGGACTTAATCTCCCAAATTAAAACAGGCACAGGGCGCGTTTACACAGTGGTAAAGGGAGCGGATGGAGCCTGAGGTGACTTGTGCAAACATGCGCTGTGGCGCGTTTTAAGATGGGGAAATACTTTGCCTTCAATCCTGAGGGCCCCTGGGGGCCAACTTGTGCGACCCTAACTGCTTGTTGTTGCCAGGACAGAGTGTCGTCAATGCACACGCCCAGGTTACGTACATGGCTAGAGGGTGTCGGTGGGCTACCCATCTCTGGAGGCCAATGAGAGGGACCCCAGAGATCTTTCTCCTTGCCTAATATTAGGATCTCGGTTTTGTCACTGTTTAGTTTAAGAGGGTGTTTGGCCATCCTTGCGGCGATGTTAGACAGGCCATGTTGAAGGTTAGATGTAGAATAGGAATCAGAAGAAAAAGGGAGAAGATGATTTGAGAATCATCTGCATAGGAAAAAAGAGTAAGACCAGCTTGATCGGCTATATCTGCGAGAGGTCTTACATAAAGATTAAAGAGCAGAGGGCTAAGTATGGAGCCCTGAGGGACCCCGTGAGGGGAAGGGTGGATGCTAGAATTATGAGTGGCTGAGTAATTTGAAAAGTGCGACCACTCAGAAAGGAGACGATCCAGTCGAGAGCAGAGCCTACTAGGCCCATAGCTTTTAAGGTTTTGATAAGTGTGGAATGTAGTATAGTGTCGAACGCTGCGCTGAGATCAAGTAAAACAAGCGCTACGGTATCTCCACAGTCAAGATGGTGGCGGATCTTCTCTGTGACGCCGAGGAGGGTAGTTTCCGTGGAAAAATTGGGCCTGAAACCGGACTGGGAGGGGTGAAAGATATTGTTTTGTTCGACGAACTGAGCAAAATGAGAATGAATGTGTTTCTCTAAAATCTTGGAAAAAATTGGCAACAGAGAAATCCGGCGGTAGTTGGATAGAATGAGGGGATCAGCAGATGGCTTTTTCAGTAAAGGAGTCACCATAGCGTGTTTCCAAAGAGTCGGAACTACAGATTCGTTGAGAGATGCATTAAGAACATTTAGAACAGTATGCATATGAGAAGAATCTAGTTGTATGAGAATAGAGGGGGTAGAGGGTCGTTGGGTGAACCGGATTTTAGTTTTTTTAGGATTAGGTTAAGGGAATCCATGTTAAGAAGAGGCTAGGTGTCAAGACAGGGAGCCATAGTAGTAAGCGCAACCGGTGACTCAATAGCAGGCTGTTCCTGGGTATCTGAATGTAGGGAGTTCTGAGCAGTGACAGAAGATGGTGTACTAAAAAGGCTGCTATCAGATTGAGAATTCTCAATAGCATGATGGATCTTCTCAATTTTTTGTTCAAAGAATTGAGCAAGATCCTCGCATTGGTCACTTCCCAAAGGGGGAGGAACAGCTAGGATTTCAGATCCGGCGAGCTTTTTGACCACGCTAAAAAGAGTCTTAGAGCAATTTGTAGCCGAGGAAATAGAGTTTGAGACAAATATAGCCTTGGTAGATTTACATAATTTGTGGTAAAGTTTTTTTGATTCAATGTAAGCTGTTTTAAGTTCTGGCAGATAGTCTCTCCTCCATTTACGTTCCAGTGACTTACATTTAGACTTTTTAATTTTTAAAGCATCATTGAACCACGGTGCCGGAGAGCGGTGGTTAGTGAGTTTATTTTGGGTGTAAGGGAGGCAAGAGTTAATGGCAGTTAACATCCAGTTGTGTACATTATTGGAAAAGAATTCAACATTTGAATCTGGTACAGGACTGTTCAGATGAAGGGCATTGTTAAAAGCATTCATGTCAAGTTTTTTCCAATTTCTTTTGGCAGTCTTCAGAGGATGAGGTAGAGATATGGATGTCGATGGAATTTGAATAGTGAATGAAGATAAAAAGTGGTCAGACCAGTGAATAGGTAGCGCTGGGTCACAGTGAAGACTAGAAAGGTTAGAAAAAATGGGGTCGAGGAGATGGCCAGCTCTGTGAGTAGGACCTGAGTTACATAGAAAGATATTCAAAGCGGCAAGATCAGAAATAAAGTTGCTGCAGGTGGCATTAGCAAGATTTTCTAAATGCAAGTTAAAGTCTCCGAGCATTGAAAAGTTGTTAGCATTCAAGATCAGAAGGGTGAGGTAGTCAGGAAAGGATGTAGCCCAATAATTAGGCGGTCCAGGAGGACGATAAATAAGAAGGCCAGAGAAAGTAAAGTGGGGGGTAAGGATTAGCTTGAATAGGGCGGCTTCACATTGAGGAATGTCAATCGTAGTAAATTTACATTGGAACTTATTTTTATGGATAATGGCGATGCCGCCACCAGGAGAAAACAGTCTATCTCTCCTAGAAATGACATAATTGGGAGGTAAGGCCGCTACAATATCTGGACTTGAGCTCTCATGGAGCCAGGTCTCCATGAGGAATAAGGCATCGGGCTTGATGTCATGGAGGAGGTCAAAGATGTCAAGTTTATGTTTTGGAAGAGAGCGACAATTCACACTAAGGAAAGAGAAGGTTGTCGTGGTATTCCTGCGTGAGGAGCAGCAGGTAAAAGAGAAATTGCATCCCTGACAGGTGTCAGTAGTGTCATTCATAACTGAACAGTAGGTGCAGTCAGGCTTCTTAATAGTACGAAGGGCTAGCAATTGCTCTGGGGTAAACGTTCGTTTTACCGGTGCGTGTAAAGAGTGAGGGCCAGGGTTTATGGCCCCTGGTCCCGGTCGGGCGCGGACAGGCGCAGACGGGCTTGCCTTCGGCGCGCCGCTGACGCGCCCGCTGCGCGTGTCCGCTGCGCGAAGCAGCTGGCATGCAAATAAGCCCAGAGTAAGGTGACCAAGGTCACGTGATGCGCCCCGCCTCCCCTCGCCTCTAGCCCGGAAATGGGAAAAATGTCACCGCGATCTCCCTCCACAACAACCGGGAGCACCCGTGGTGGAACGGGGAGGATGCGATTGAAAAGGGCATCAGAGGTAGAGAGGTAGGCAAAAGATGGCGTTTTAAAACAAAGTAAAGTGCCAGTGACAATGGTAAAAGACGGTAATTCAATCTGTGCAAACAGGAATTATACAGTACGCAACTGGTTAAAATACAATTTCTTTTGGTTTAAAAATGCTTAAAGATGAGGTACCAACAGAGTAGTCTTACGGTGGAAGGCTAGATTCACAATGCGCGTCCGCTGCGCAAAGCAGCTGGCATGCAAATAAGCCCAGAGTCAGGTGACCAAGGTCACGTGATGCGCCCCGCCTCCCCTCGCCTCTAGCCCGGAAATGGGAAAAATGTCACCGCGATCTCCCTCCACAACAACCGAGAGCACCCGTGGTGGAACGGGGAGGATGCGATCGAAAAGGGCGTCAGAGGTAGAGAGGTAGGCAAAAGATGGCATTTTAAAACAAAGTAAAGTGCAAGTGACAATGGTAAAAGACGGTAATTCAATCTGTGCAAACAGCAATTCTACAGTACGCAACTGGTTAAAATACAATTTCTTTTGGTTTAAAAATGCTTAAAGATGAGGTACCAACAGAGTAGTCTTACGGTGGAAGGCTAGATTCACAATGCGCGTCCGCTGCGCGAAGCAGCTGGCATGCAAATAAGCCCAGAGTCAGGTGACCAAGGTCACGTGATGCGCCCCGCCTCCCCTCGCCTCTAGCCCGGAAATGGGAAAAATGTCACCGCGATCTCCCTCCACAACAACCGGGAGCACCCGTGGTGGAACGGGGAGGATGCGATCAAAAAGGGCGTCAGAGGTAGAGAGGTAGGCAAAAGATGGCGTTTTAAAACAAAGTAAAGTGCAAGTGACAATGGTAAAAGACGGTAATTCAATCTGTGCAAACAGCAATTATACAGTACGCAACTGGTTAAAATACAATTTCTTTTGGTTTAAAAATGCTTAAAGATGAGGTACCAACAGAGTAGTCTTACGGTGGAAGGCTAGATTCACAATGCGCGTCCGCTGCGCAAAGCAGCTGGCATGCAAATAAGCCCAGAGTCAGGTGACCAAGGTCACGTGATGCGCCCCGTCTCCCCTCGCCTCTAGCCCAGAAATGGGAAAAATGTCACCGCGATCTCCCTCCACAACAACCGGGAGCACCCGTGGTGGAACGGGGAGGATGCGATCGAAAAGGGCGTCAGAGGTAGAGAGGTAGGCAAAAGATGGCGTTTTAAAACAAAGTAAAGTGCAAGTGACAATGGTAAAAGACGGTAATTCAATCTGTGCAAACAGCAATTATACAGTACGCAACTGGTTAAAATACAATTTCTTTTGGTTTAAAAATGCTTAAAGATGAGGTACCAACAGAGTAGTCTTACGGTGGAAGGCTAGATTCACAATGCGCGTCCGCTGCGCGAAGCAGCTGGCATGCAAATAAACCCAGAGTCAGGTGACCAAGGTCACGTGATGCGCCCCGCCTCCCCTCGCCTCTAGCCCGGAAATGGGAAAAATGTCACCACGATCTCCCTCCACAACAAAAGGGAGCACCCGTGGTGGAACGGGGAGGATGCGATCGAAAAGGGCGTCAGAGGTAGAGAGGTAGGCAAAAGATGGCGTTTTAAAACAAAGTAAAGTGCAAGTGACAATGGTAAAAGACGGTAATTCAATCTGTGCAAACAGCAATTATACAGTACGCAACTGCTTAAAATACAATTTCTTTTGGTTTAAAAATGCTTAAAGATGAGGTACCAACAGAGTAGTCTTACGGTGGAAGGCTAGATTCACAATGACACATTCAGCACCATGTACTAATCCATTCACTGCGCCAAAACCCAAAGACTTATAAATTCACCCAGGCACTCTCCTTGCACTACTCTAATCATTCAGTCAGTACCCAAGTAGTCATCCAGTGACCCAGGCCTTGGCACATGGACTGCTTCAAACCCCTATCCACTATGCATGCAGTCCTCTAACCACCTACACACTTGTCTTTCACACCTTCAATTCCCCAGTCAGAATCTATACACTCCAGCAAACACCCTGTCACTCCCCTTGCACTCCTCCAGTGACCCATGCAGCACAATGTACTAATCCATTCACTGCGCCAAAACCCAACCACTTATAAATTCACCCAGGCACTCTCCTTGCAGTACTCTAATCATGCAGTCAGTACCCAAGTACTTATGCAGCGAGCCAGGCTTTAGCACCGGGACTGCTTCAAACGCCTATCCACTATGCATACAGTTCTCTAACCACCTACACACTTGTCTTTCACACCTTCAATTCCCCAGTCAGTATCCATACACTTCCAGCCAACACCCTGTCACTCCCCTTGCACTCCTCTAGTGACGCATTCAGCACCATGTACTAATCCATTCACTGCGCCAAAACCCAAACACTTATAAATGCACCCTGGCACTCTCCTTGCAGTACTCTAATCATTCAGTCAGTACCCAAGTACTCATGCAGTGAGCCCGGCCTTAGCACATGGACTGCTTCAAACCCCTATCCACTATGCATGCAGTGCTCTAACCACCTACACACTTGTCTTTCACAACTTCAATTCCCTAGTCAGTATCCGTACACCTCCAGCAACCACACTGTCACTCCCCTTGCACTCCTCTAGTGACCCATTCAGCACCATGTACTAATCCATTCACTGCGCCAAAACCCAACCACTTATAAATTCACCCAGGCACTCTCCTTGCAGTGCTCTAATCATTCAGTCAGTACCCAAGTACTCATGCAGTGAGCCAGGCCTTAGCACATGGACTGCTTCAAACCCCTATCCACTCTGCATGCAGTCCTCTAACCACCTACACACTTGTCTTTCACACCTTCAATTCCCTAGTCAGTATCCATACACTTCCAGCAAACACCCTGTCACTTCCCTTGCACTCCTCTACTGATCCATTCAGCACCATGTACTAATCCATTTACTGCGCCAAAACCCAAACACTTATAAATTCACCCAGGCACTCTCCTTGCAGTAGTCTAATCATTCAGTCAGTACCCAAGTACTCATGCAGTGAGCCAGGCCTTAGCACATGGACTGCTTCAAACGCCTATCCACTATGCATGCAGTCTTCTAACCACCTACACACTTGTCTTTCACACCTTCAATTCTCCAGTCAGTATCCATACACTTCCAGCAAACACCCTGTCACTTCCCTTGCACTCCTCCAGTGACCCATTCAGCACCATGTACTAATCCATTCACTGCGCCAAAACCCAAACACTTATAAATTCACCCAGGCACTCTCCTTGCAGTACTTCAATCATTCAGTCAGTACCCAAGTACTCATCCAGTGACCCAGGCCTTAGAACATGGACTGCTTCAAACCCCTATCCACTATGCATGCAGTCTCCTAACCACCTACACACTTGTCTTTCACACCTTCAATTCTCCAGTCAGTTTCCATACACTTCCAGCAAACACGCTGTCACTCCCCTTGCACTCCTCTAGTGACCCATTCAGCACCATGTACTAATCCATTCACTGCGCCAAAACCCAAACACTTATAAATTCACCCAGGCCCTCTCCTTGCAGTACTCTAATCATTCAGTCAGTACCCAAGTACTCATGCAGTGAGCCAGGCCTTAGCACATGGGCTGCTTCAAACCCCTATCCACTATGCATGCAGTCCCCTAACTAACCAACACACTTATAGTTCTGCACTTATACATTCACCATACACTACTATGCATTCTTTCAGTCAATTAAGCTATACACATGCATTCAAACATACTTTCACACATTAACACACAAATATAGTTCTTTCTTTAACCAGAGAAAAACTTTTTTTTTCTTCTTTTTTTCTTTTATATGTTTTTTGTATTTTTATGAATGATTTTGTTATATTTTTGGTGTTTTTTCAAGAAAAAAACCCGAAAAAAAACAGGAAACTTCAGGAATTAACAGCCATTCCCAACAAAAAAAAGCAAACAAAAGTCTAACAACGATGATTTCGTTGCGCCGCACACACTGCTTCAACAGACTGCTCTCCATAGGATATTAGTTTGTTGCACTTTACACAGTGCTGCTTCAGTAGAGCAAATTGAGGACGTATGTCCGGTGGTGATGGTGATGTAGAACTGCCAGAGGTACCAGGCACTGCAGGTGGAGGGTTCTGTTGTGCTCTCCTGCGCTCCTCCCGAGCCAGATTCACTGGAGTCTTCAGGTGCTTATACATCGAAGCAGTACCGCAAGAGTATTTTTCTCAGCACTACCTCGGCACTAGACACGCTCACAGATCTTGCAGGTTACTTTGGTGGCGTTCACTTTCTTCTGCCCCTCCGGAAAGGTGAAAAACTTCCACACCACCGATACTGGCCTTTGTGGGCGTGGAGCTTCCGGTAAAAACTCTTCCTCTGAAAAATGTTCCTTCTGGTCCTGTGGCTGTTGTCCTGAAGCCATGATGTTGGTTTTATTCTCAAAAACACCAAATAAAAAGTAATGGGAATAGGTTCTTCCAAGCTCAGAGATCACTCTCCAAAGAAGCTCAAAGAAGAATGATGGAAATGGGTGGGGTCCTTCAATAGTTAGAATGGGAAATGTTATGAACCAATCAAATCTTTTTTTTCAGGTCACATGGGGTCCGCGCACCCTGCGCACAGGGAGCACGCACCCAACGCGACTTCGCGAAATTGCATTTAAAAGTAATATAAGTTTATTACAAGTAAAGTAATATTATTTTTATGAATAGCTTAGATAATGTCTTGTCCTAATATGTATATTAAAGACATATATATATATCATTTTAAACATAAAAAAAATTTGCGGGAGTCACGTAATCACCACGTCGAACAAGTATATGACGGCACGCGGAGGCGCGCGAGTGTCGCGTACAGTAATGCGCATGTGTCGCAAATGTGCGGGAGCTGGAGTCGCGTACTGGTCGCATAGCGATCGCGCACATCTCAGAAAGTACGCACCCGTCGCACACCCCTCGCAGATCCTTCACAACATTTCTAAAATGGCGGCTAGGTTCCGCGTAGTGATCGAGAAAGGTACGCTTTGGGTGCGCAACTCCAAAAAAAAATTGAAAAGAAAACAATAAAGAAATTAATACAAATGTATTAAAATAAAAATATTTCAGTTTCAGTATTTTAAAAAACATTTTTATTTCCATTTATATTAAAAATATATAATGTAATTTAAAAAATAAAATATGTAAAACTAAACAGTTAAAAAACTGAAGAAAATCAGTATAAAAAAAATACATATAACTATTATTACATTTAAACGTTATCATTTAAAAAACCCTTGAAATTCTCTGAAAAAAACATAGGTTTCAGACATGCTATAGTTAGGAATTAGCATTTAAAAAACTTTAGAAATTAACTGAAAAAACCATAGGTTTCAGGGCTGTTATAGTTAGCTGGACATTTCACTCGTACAAAAGCATTGAAATTCCACCGTTATAGTTAGTTCTGCTAACTATAACTCGCGCGCCCGCAATCCACTGCTGATGATGTCAAATATTACATCATTCATGACATGGTCAGTGACATCACTGATGACATCTCAAATGACATCACTGATGACATCATCCACGAGACAATCAGATACACCTCATCATACACTAGTATAACCTTTCATCAGTCACTGTAAAATACAGAGTACCATATTTGAATCCATTGACACACCAATACAAGTTTCTAAAAACCCACTCAGTGATTACTAGATCTACACACTCATCTAATCACTTACCTATAGATTCACTCATACATGCTGTCAATGATCAATATCAAATATACTTATACACCTATATCGACATTACACACCAGCACACATCCTATTCACTTATGCAGTCATCCTACTCACTTATGCAAACAATGGATCATACTTACATTTAGTCAGCTACACACTTATACAAACACCACTTCATTTATTCATATAGATAGTAACTCATACTTAGTGTGTTATAAAATCACTATTACAAGTATACAGTTATCCATATAGTCACTCATACAACCACTGAGTCTTATGTATACTTATTTATATACAACAACTGTCACATACACAGCCTTTTATTTTTCTAGTTTGTTGGACATGTACCATTGAGAGATATATTTGCTCATCGCCACACCCATAAAGATATTCACTCACCCAAACAACTGTTATAACATGCAGTCTTAAACTCATATACCTACTGAATCAACTACTCACACATCTTTGGGCAGTCACAGACCCCCCACCAAACCACACACACATTCACTCTCCCATACAAATACTCAGTGAACTAATCAATAACTAATATAGACTTTCACGTAGCTAGTAACCAACTGGTGCAGCAGTTTACACAACAACTGACAAAGTGATACAGATATTCACACAGTTTAGTCACTATCCAATATATTTAGTGAGACACTATAAATTAGTCAAGTAGACAGTCTACCACACTGCTACTAAATCCTCAATCCAGATATTTATATATCCACTTAGTCTTCAATGCAGATTGCTATATATATAATACATATTTAAATAACGAACCAAAGCACATTCACTGGATGATGTCATCAGTGATGTTATTTGAGATGTCATCAGTGATGTCACTGACCATGTCATGAATGATGTAATATGTGACATCCTCAGCAGTGGATTGCGGGCACGCGAGTTATAGTTAGCAGAACTAACTATATTGGAGGAATTTCAATGGTTTTGTACGAGTGAAATGTCCAGCTAACTATAACAGCCCTGAAACCTATGGTTTTTTCATTGAATATATATATATATATATATATATATATATATATATATATATATATATATATATATATTATCTACTGGCGGTCGCCAGTAGATAGTTATAGTTAGGACCGTGTTTCCATAGGAAATCCGCAACATTCTATTTGGAATAATTTTGGCGCCGATTGACGAATCCTCGCGAAATTTTCAAAATAGGTGGGGCGCTCTGCTCCGCTCCTTCCCTGAAAGTCTCGGGGGGATTCGTCAAGCGGGGGCTGAGAAAAAGGGGGGGTCCCAAAACGCGTTTTCCCCATGCATTTTTCCATAGGACCTTTAGTCCAAGCTACAGCCCGAACGGCTGAACAGAATTACTTGAAATTTGGCAGAGAGGTAGTCCTCAGTTCAGGGATGTGCCTTTTGCAGGTCTGGTGTAAATCTGTTCATTAGTTCCTGAGAAAATTGCAGTTAAAAGCATATATATATCTATAGGCGCGCACCGTGCGCAATTCCGATTGGTTGTTAGATGTCAGTAAACATTCGAATCGGTCGAAATCAGGAAGTGTCAGCCGCCATTTTGTCTCTCGCAGTCTGAGGCAATGAAAAACAAAGGGGGAAAACGTGAGAAGGGGGCAGGATGGACAGGTCCTGACCCCCTAGCCTTTGTCAGGGGGTCACTGAAGGGCCCCCAAGGGTAAATAAATTAATATTTTTTTTTGCGAAAAATCGCGGGGTGCGCGCGCCGTACGCGCACGGCACAAACAACGCATCATGGGCGCTTGGTGCGCCAGCGCACCAAGCACCCACGGCGCGCACGGTGTGCGAAGCGCACCGTGCGCGTACGGTACGCGCACGGTGAAAAAACTTAAAAAAAATAAATAAATACATAACTTAGCATTTAAAAAAACGTACAAATTCACTGAAAAAACCATAGGTTTCACACACGTTATAGTTAGGAATTAGCATTTAAAAAACCTTGCAAATTCACTTAAAAAACCATAGGTTTCACACATGTTATAGTTAGCTGGACATTTCACTCGTGAAAAACCATTGAAATTCCCCCGTTATAGTTAGTGCAGGCAACTATAACTCACGCGACCGCAATCCTCTGCTGATGATGTCAGATATTACATCAATGATGACATATGTGTCTTTCTGAAAAAAAAATATTTGTAATATATGTAAAGCTAAAAATTAATGGAAGAAGACATGGGTAAATAAGTGTCTAAATACAGTGATGTAATATCTGACATCATCAGCAGAGGATTGCGGTCGCGTGAGTTATAGTTGCCTGCACTAACTATAACGGGGGAATTTCAATGGTTTTTCACGAGTGAAATGTCCAGCTAACTATAACGTGTGAAACCTATGGTTTTTTAAGTGAATATATATATATATATATATATATATCCTTCGATTCCGCTTTTCAGTAGGAACTGCCTTCTCGTGGCTCCTGCTCCTGAAAGTACAGACACGGACCAGTTCCTTGAGTGCAAATATTTATTAGCTTTTTCGCTGGTTAGTCGCCATAACGTTTCGGCTCCAATTGAGCCTTGTTCACATGACAACATGACCTTTCACATTACTTCCTTAAATAGGATACCTTGATACTCAGCACATGATATATATATATATATATATATATATATATATATATATATATATATATATATATCAAGGTGTATTGAAGAATGAGTGGGTGTATAAGTGTCTGAATGGATGATTGAGTAGGTGCGTGACTGATTGTATAAGTGACTGATTAAGCGCATCTTACTGAATGCATGGGTTAGTGAGTAAACTGTGTGAATGTCTCTATCAGTCTGTCAGTTGGTGTATAAGTGGCTGCATGGGTTGGTGAGTAGCTACATGACTGTCTATATGGGTTATTGATTGGTTGTCTGAGTATCTGTATGGGTGCCTGAGTGTCTTTGTGAGTGGGTGGGGGGTAGATGACTCTGTGCAGAGATGTGTGAATGGGTGATTTCCTGGGTGTATGGGTTCAAGAGTGGATCTGTGAAGGGCTGTATGGGTGGGTGAGTGTGTGTATGGGTGTGCTGGTGAGTGAATGGATGTCCCAGTGGTATATGTGTGAGTAACTACATATGTGAAAGGCAGTATATGTAAGTGTTGGGGTATATAAATGACTATAGGTGGGAGTGAGTGATTATGAGAGTGGCTGTATGGATGAGTGTCTGCTTGTATTAGTGATTGTGTAAGAGAGTAAGTATGTGTTAGTATTTGTATAAATAAGTGAGGTGGTCTGTGTATAACTGCATAGGTGAGTAAATGGGTGTTATTGATTCTTTGCATGACTGAGGAGGTGTGTGAGTAAGTCTATGGATGAGTGTATGTATGGGTGTATGAGTGCATATGATAGTGCTGTATTGATCAGTGACTGCATGTATGAGTTGCTGTATGGGTGAATGAGTGGATGTGTGTGTAGACTTAAGAATCAGTGAGTGTGTATGTAGTAACTGGTATTGGTGTGTCTATGGTTTTGAAAATGGTAGTCTGTATTTTAGAGTGGGTGTATCAAAGGTTATATTAGGGTGTGAGGAGGTGCATCAGATTATCACATGGATGATGTCATCAGTGATGTCATTTGAGATGTCAGTGATGTCATCAGTGATGTCACTGACCATGTCATGAGTGATGTAATATGTGACGTCATCAGCAGTGCATTGCGGGGGTGCGAGTTACAGTTAGCTCTACTAACTATAACGGACGAATTTCTCTGGTTTTGTACGAGTGAAATGTCCAACTAAGTATAACGTCCCTGAAACCTATGGTTTTTTCAGTGAATATATATATATATGTAAATATGTAATATATAATTGTCCAAGCCTAATCGCTGTTAAAATGTAATCCTGAGTGATTTTCTATTTGTATATTTAGAACTATAATCACTAGTATATGTAGTAGACCTTTGTACTTACTACCATTCCTATGTGTTTTTAGAGTTTATCTGTTTGTATCTCTTCCTTGTGTGACTTTACATCTTGTACATTTGCAATTATTATTATTATTTTTTTCTCTTCTGTTTGTATCTCTTCCTTGAGTGACTTTACAACTTGTACATTTGCAAAATGTTTCTGTTTGTATCTCTTATGTAACTCATGTAATCCTAAATCCTTATGTAACGCAACTGGTTCTTTTGTAAAGCGCTCTGACACCTTCGGGTAATGTTCGTGCTATATAAAATCGCATTAAATAAAATATACAAATAAGCACAGTGTAAAAGTGGAACTGTCACGTAAAAGCACTTTGAGAACGTGGCAACTATGTTGACCCAACATTTACACCTATTAATTTTGAAGTAGTCACATCAACCAACGGAGTTTTCTGCCTGAAATATACATTTCCTACAGAAACATTTAGCTTGAATTTATTTTTCAGTTAAGGTGTGTCACACACTACATAGTGTATATGCAGTTACCTGGATGTGAAAGGCCAACAATATAGCTACTGATTATTTTGTTCAAGTCACTGCCCAAGCCCCCATTGTATTCAGAGCATACATGCCAACAATTTGGAAGAGGAAAGTTGGAGATTTAAAAAATAAATCGGGATGATGTATTTGTCCCATTGACTTCTATTAAGGCGTGTATGGGAATTGCAAGTGTGCTGCTGCAGGATGGGAAATTCGAAATTGAATATAAGTTGTGTCCATACCATTCAGGAGCAGAGAGAAGGCGCTATGGCAGGCAGAAAAAGCGTGACAAAAATGTTGTGCACTTGCTTGCAGGAGCAGGTTAGTGGCAGTGCATAATCCGAGTCATACAAGATGATAGGTCCCTGCCATCTGAAGGCCGGTGAAGAATCTGTTTTTTTTAATGCAGGAATCAGAGTCAGACTTCCCATTCTTGTTTTTTTAAACACTTTAGACCACCACTGCATGCAATACAAGAGAGAAACGTCGTACTAAAAGATTGTTCCGTTTTCACTTTAGTAAATATATTTTGACGTTATGTGGGCTGGACTTGATTCGATCTTCTTTTGAGAAACAGGTGGAGCTTGCTTTTTCAACAAACCTCAGGCAGCAGAGTAGTTCTTGCTGCGCTGACTGCTTGGGCCAGCAGAGAACACTTCCTGCTGCTGCCGCTGCACCACTGCTCCTCTGCCGCCTCCCCTGCCGCAGCAGCCGCAGCACGGGGGTTAAATGGGAAACCTCTTCGGAGGGGTCAGCCAGAAGGAGCCCACCGCCCTGGAGGAGTGCGACTCCACCTGGGAGACAGACTCGGGAGGCGAAGACTCAGAGGAACTAGACAGCGAGAAGAAGCAGCTTTGCACTGAGCAGGAAGAAGACGGTGACCCGCAGGGGAAGGAGCAGAAAGAGGGCGCAGAGGCAGAGGTTGGCTCTGAACAGGTAAGCACACCGTAGACATCGCTATGGTAAACTTATCCACCTCAGACGCTGGCCATCATTGTGAACACAGTAGTCTCTGATCCTAGAGTCCACAGAATAAGACTGTATGGGTAGGTGCTAGAGGATTGTAAACGGGCTTGCAACTGTTGTACATTGGTGCTGAGAGAACAGCAGCACCCTAACAATTGAAGTACATTGGTGTCGAGTATTTTTCAACACCCCTTATTTTAAGACTACAGGTGCTTATGAATCATCACTACTACCGTGTAAGAAAATGTATTTCTATATTTGGCATTATATGGTGTGCAAAGGTCGCCTGAGAGTACTGGGGGGTCACCAGCACCCTGTTTGCTAAAGGATTATATACATTGCTACGGCTAAAGTGCATTCGACCTGAGCAATTGTCTACACCTACAAGAGTAGAACAACACAGGTGATCATGGGTTCTCAGCACTCCCCTACTCTAGTACCTAGATGTTGAGGAATCATCATGATTCCTGAGGATGTGCTGACCGGGCTCCTGAAGTATCTTTGCACCAAGGAATTTTAGCTCCCAAGCCCTTCTAATGGGTTGCCTTCATTCTTCCACCTGAAGTACTTGGCCACGGAGTCCAGAAGGTCATTCATGCTGAGTGATCTTTTCGCCCAAATGGCTAGAACAACACTAATGAAGGCCAATTAGCAGCATATACCTGTCACAGGTTCGTAAGAGAACTGAAATCATCAGCCTCCCATGCCTCTCATGTGGGGTCACTGCTGTATGTTTGCAGTACTTTCTGTACATGGGCGGTGTATTTAAAAGTTAAAGTGACACAGCAGTACGTGCCTGAGTGCCCCCTGATCTGGCATCACTGCCTGCACCTTTATTTACAGCATGCATGAATTTCATTGCACAGTTTAGTTTGCAGCTTTGTGAATTACGTCAGCGCTACTACAACTTTGGATGGGGAGTTGGATATTGCAAAATTCCCAGTTGGCGTATTTGCTCTGAATCATTGAGTTAAAAAGCAGCAGTTTGCAAATGGTTGACTTATGTGGTGGTGTTGTGGTAGCCTAAGATAATTTTACAATCGTGTACTATCGAATGCTGAAGTACAGTGCCAATATTGAAGGTGCCCTGAGTTCAGGGCACTAAGAAGCATTTGAAAGTACTGTGTTAGTGTATTATAACTACATTGTTTGCCATGTCTTGTCATTAAAACATCTGCATTTTGGCAAATACTCAGTAGACTAGACTTTTCCTTTGCAAATATTTGGTTTCATCAAAGCAGTGCTTACAGGACAAACAGTTGCTTTTGCATTATATGAGACTAGGGCCTAGGATAAGAAGTGGTAAAATGCTTCACGTTTTGTGCCTCCATAAAAGTCAAAGATGTACTCTGGCATTCTTGTAACACCATTGTTCAGCAAAATGACTGACTGTATCTATTGATCATTTTTTGGTGCCCATATCCAAATTTACACGGAAAGTACTTATGTGAATGGACAGTTACGAAAACAACAATCAAAAGCGAAAAACAGACTGAGCCTCCTGGAGTTCTATAGTCTCGGAGAGTACTACTACAAAGATAAGACTATTCTGAGAACCATGATCAGCACCACAATTTCCATTTTGCCTGGATTACAGCATATTGTTTTGATTATTTCTTCAACACTTAGGGGGCTATTTGAAAAGGTAAACTTACATGTGAGTAAATCAGTACATGTAAGTTTATTTACTCTTATACCTCTGAGTAACTTTACCACTTTTGGGTGTTCACCATTTCTGAGTGTAAAGTTACTCAAAAATATAAGGGAGTCGGTTAAAACATCACATGCACACTTAAAGTTGCTACTAGTAGTGACTTTAGACAGTATTTAACATTCCACACACTTGGAGGAAGCCACTGTAGTCGGGCAGATATCTCCCAGTGGTAAAGTGCAAGTAAGGATTTTGTTTATTACCCCTCCCCTGCTCATGATGGAACCACTCCGTCATGAGCCACGGTCGCCGTGTGCTCATGACGGAGTGGTTCCGTCATGCCGCGGCCGTTGGCGGCCGCTCCTCCCACGCTGCGCTGATTCCCCGCCTGTGCGGGCGATTAGCGCAGTGGGCGGAGTCATGAGCACAGCTTAACCGTGGCTCATGACGGAGTGGCTCCGTCATGAGCACAGCGCCACCGCGCTGCCCCCAAACCCCCCCCCCCCAGCGCTGCGGCGGAATTCCCGCCGCAGCGAAGGGGTTAAAGTTTAAATAAATAATAATAATATATATTGTTTTTTTACATCTAATCTTAATTTCAATTCTATATATAATTTAAAAGTAGTAAAAATTTTACAAATCGATTTTACAGCACTGTTAACTTAATTTTGAATTAAATATTGAATTTAATTAAGTGTATTAAAATTGTTTTTAAAGATTTGTTTTAAAGACAATACACCTAAAGTAAATTGTTTTTATTTGTTATGCATTAAAGGGTACTAAACGTTATGTATGTAATAACTTCAAAATAATGTCATTTTTTTAAGAGAGTTACATTTATTTGTAAATTAAAAAAGGTAATTAAAATATTTAAAAAATGAAAATGTTACAATTTATATTTGAATGTATATTTACATTTTAAATATTACAATCAATGTAAATATTTTTTAACGTTTAAATAAATTAAAATATTTTAACATTATTTCCTAAGTGGTCCTATCTTAAGTCCCTGCTTCTGTTATTTTTTATGGGAGAGTGTTGCAGCGGAACCAGTGGTTGAAAGGTATTTCTCCATTTTCCAGCCACTCTCCCGTCCATGCCACATTTACTACTAAAATGTATACCCAAGTGTTCAGACATCTCTGCAGACAGGGAGCAGAGAAAACATAGTAGAGGCCCGGACATTGACAGCTGCATGTAGGCTTGTAAATCGCATTTATTAGTATGCCGGTAGTACTATTATGGTATACCAAACCTACTACAAAATGTAGTTTGTGATTAGGCCCCAGATCTACGACCATTTCATTTTGCAAGTCTCTAATTGCGATTTTTGCAACTTGCAATTGGAGACTTTCAAATTAAATGTACTAATGTGTCTCAGACACATTAGCGAGTCCCAATGGCGTCGCAATTGACCTGCCTCATCAATATTGATGAGGCAGGTCACATTTTGCGACCCTTTGGGAATGGGCAATCACACTTGGGATGGTGGTTTGCTGGGGACAGCAGACCACCAGGTACGTCTGTGTTTTCTTTTGAATAAAGCAACCTTTTTTTTTTTTTTTGGAAATACAGCCCATTTTCCTTAAAGGGAAATGGGTTGCATTTCAAAAAGAAAAATGAAACGTTTCTGTTAGATTTTTTAAGAGTAGGCAGTGGTCCTTGGGACCATTACTTTCTCTTAAAAAACTTTTCACTACCATTAGAAAAGGTAAATGGTTGCTCTAGGGACCCCTTCTTGTTTGCGAATGGGTTACCACCTACTTGAAGTAGGCTTAAGCTGCAATTGTTTTGCAACCACATTCCGGTCACAAAGCAATCCTACACCCCCCTGCGACTCGCTATTCGGAAGAAACTCCCTTGGAACACCACTTCCTAATTGCAACTCGCAAACCCTATTTTGCGAGTCAGTAATAATTTACCAACTCACAAAATAGGGTTATTACATGTGAAAAGGCTATTAAGCAGTCGCAAACAGCCCGATTTTCCAGTTGCGAATGCTAAAAGCTGTCATACATCTAGCTCCATGCCCCTTCATTTTTTATGCTGTAGAATGCCGAGAACATTTGTAGTGCTATTGTTTCTGTGTTATGTAGCTTGTGAGTAAGTGTAGAACTGTTTGTGTATGTGAAGGAAAACAAAGCAAGGAAACCCCTGTATCTCCCAGGAAATCTAGTAATAGAAAGTCTCTTAATGAATACTTTTAATAATACTTAACAGTTGTCATAATTCATCACTCTGTGGCATTGGCAAAACTGTTGCAGGTTCTGAAGCACTTCTGGCATTTGATGGAAAGGGTCTTATTGTCTGAGTTAAAGCTCTTCTGTTTACACTCGAATGTAATTCTTAGTAAAGCTAATGTAGTATTTAGAACATCTGATGTGAGGTTGGAGCTTAAGCGATACGATTAATCAAGTGGGGGGAGAAGGAAGAGGTTGTGATCCATTCAGCTTCCTTGAAGAAATGCTCAATATCAAATAGGGAATGAATCACTTGACCTGAGTAACCAGGGTTTGCAATGTGTTTAGATAAAAGCCCTCATTCACGTGTATAGGTCAGTGGCTGTATATCTTGGTTCTGCGCCAAGTTTAAAAACGTGACAGCATCATCATAGGGCTTATTTTTGTATGCTTACCTCTGTCCAGAGGATGAACCACTGGTTATTGCAGTAGTGATCAGAAACAAGTGAATTTATGGTGCTCTGGTGAAGTGGATTACAAGACCTCATATGTCCTAGACAAAAGTTTAATTGGTCCGGAATAGAGGTGAATAAAAACAGTGTAGTATATAGCTATGTGCCCTCGAGTGCATAAAACCCCATAGGGACCATACTAATTACTAAGATTTTGGAATTGGATACTTACCAAATTTATGTTTTGTACAATTGACTTGTACCAACATCCTTAACATAACTACCGATGTCACATCACTATGTGTTGTATAAACAGTTCCAAACAAGATCAGCCCTAGTTGGCTAGTCAGTCCCCACTTTTTCTCTTTATTCCTTCTCCCGTGATAAAGAATTGCCATTTTTTAGTTACTTTTTCTTCTTTTCTTCTCATAGTGGATTACAAACACACATATGCATTACTAAAGACAGCACGCACTATTATCAGAAAGTCAACAAATATACAAAACGAATGTCTTTTATGATTTTCTCCCCCCCCGCCCCTTCTTTCAACTAAACAGGTACCATGTGACCTTCCCAAAGAAGAGTGAACTATAAATCGTTTACTTAGGCAGCTATATCAATTGACATAGCTACCATCACATTTTTGAGGTCCTGAAGAAAGCCCCCACCGACCCACAAGGGCGACCGCAAGGGCTGAAACATGTCAACCTATTTTGGACACTAAGAGTGCGTTAGACTGCTAATCCGTCTTCTTACGCACCACACTGTTTTTACTCACCTCTATTCCGGACCAATTCAAATTTTGTCTAGGACATATGAAGTCTTTTAATCCACTTCACCAGAGCACCATAAATTCACTTGTTTCTGATCACTACTGCAATAACCAGTGGTTCATCCTCCGGATGGGGGTAAGCATACAAAAATAAGCCATATGATGATGCTGTCACGTTTTTAAACTTGGCGGAGAACCAAGATATACAGCCGCAGACCTATACACGTGAATGAGGGAATTTTATCTAAACACATTGCAAACCCTGGTTACTCAGGTCAAGTGATTCATTCCCTATTTGATATTGAGGAGCTTAAGCAATACCAATGAGTTGTGGACACTGAGATCCAATTGTTGATGGTATATGTTCCATTTGGGTGATGGTGTTTTAGAGTAAGAGTCCAATAGTTCAGAAAGTCCTCCATACTGGAGTGACATTGCTACTACCTGTGCTGGAAGAAGGTGTCCAGTTTAGTAACTGGTGATGCTGACCTTGCGTATGGCGTGCAGCTAACGAAGAGTGAGAATGCTGGCGTGGTCACGCCAGAGAAATGGGTGAGGTTACTAGATTTCTTCTCAAAGGATCTGAGTAAATGGCATTCAAGATATGTGTGCTTGAGTGAGTAGATATGAGGCCTATAGCATTCACATATGGGATAGTACATTTTTCGATGCCATTGTCAAGATGGTTAAACCAGACATTAAGGCTGCTATAGATGATCACAGTGGATGCTTATGAATTATTTACACAATAAAGTTACGGAATGATTCAGCAAAGTCAGGGTCAGGCAGAGGAGGAGAAAAGATTGAAAGGAGAGTTTGCATCTTGCTAAACAGATTTGCAGTCAGAAATATCTTACCATATGTGATGGGATCAGCATATTTAAATATAATTGGAGAGTTTAATTTATATGTTGATTCTGAGAATTTGAGTCACATAGTAAATTTAGTTAAAGATCTGGAAGCCATTCAGCTGACCCAGTTTGTTAAAGGTCCTAGGCATTCAACAGGTTCTGTTGGATCCTGTTCTCTCCGATGTAATGGCCCGAGTGTGCATCCCCTCTTCACATTAGCTTGGACCAGTCACTTTGCAGTCCCTCCGGCAATCGTGGTAGAGCCCTTACCACCTCGGATGAATTGTAGACTGCGGATCAGTAGACAATGGTATAAATGATGACTTGTTGCAAAAATCCCCCCCCCCCTCCCCCCCCCAACAACTTTTGTGTGTTTTGATGTACCACCCTAAATGGCAAAGGGTAAGTCCAGATGTGGGTCTCTTGCTTGCTCACCTTGTCACTGGAACCAAGCTAAGCCCAACTGAAGAGCCCAAATCAGGGCTGAACTGGTATTGCGTTGCCTGTGCTTTGGTTCATTAACGGACCGGGCTTGGTAGTTCGGGCTGGGCTGTTCTTATTGGAGCAGGGTAAATGCTGATTTGCATATGGCGGGGTCTAATCTGAGGTGGCATTGGGGGCAAAAGAATGATAGTTTGGAATGCTACCCTGAACGATTGTCATTGGTTAGACTTTTTGCAAGCATCCACCTTGTGTGTGTTTGATGTACAACCCAATGTGGCCAAGGGTGTGCCCAGACATTGGTCCCTTGTCCACAGTGCTACTGAAGCCAAGCTAAAACCGACTGAAGAGCCTTAATCAGGGCAAAACCGGTCTTGGGTTGCTTGTGTTTTGGTTCAGAGAGGACCTGGCTTGGTACTTCAGGCTGGACTGGTCCTAATTGAATAGGGTCAAGACTGATTTGAACATAACTGGGTCAAATCTGAGCTGGCATCGTGGGCTAAATAACGATGCATTGTTATGCTACCCTGAATGATTGCCCGTGGTTAGACTTTTTGCAAGCATTCTCCCATCACCTTTCGTGTGTTTGATAAATTGAATGAAGCCAATTGTTTGTAATTTGTTACAGCGCGATATACTGGTTGTGGACAATAATATAGAAGAACCAGTGACTAGCACTAATTCCTGGATTTTTTTGGTGCTTGACACTCCTATTCCTCAAATAGTGGCCAAGCCTTAAAAGAAACTGCCTGCCGCTTGGTTTGATAACCACCTACATGAGCAAAAAAAGATGGAACAAGCATGGTGGAAATCCTATGATCCTAAGGATAAAAAGATGTATTCTTAATACAAGGAAGACACCAGAGTACTGAGATAGCACACAGTTATAAAAAAAAGTTCAACACAAATATAAAGATTGCACATATAAGTATACATATTTGATTTGACAATATCCATACTGCCAACATGTGTTTTCATCCTGAGGGACCTTTTCAGGGCTGCAACATAATGTCATAAAAGACGTTATTAGGAAATGTATATGTAAATATCATAAAATATGTCAATCTTGATGTTACATAAACAAGAATGTACAATCTCCTTAAAGAGCACATTCCATGTTATATAAAAAGATATCTTTAATAAAAAATCCAAATTCCCATGTTAATGATAGAGAGTGATAAATTGAAACCAAGTGTGGGCACGGTGCCAGAAAGTAGATACACCTCATAGGTAAAGAAACACAGTGCAAATAGTCAAGAAAATAGCCTGAACATCCAAATAGTGTACACCACTGATAGAAATATGCCCAAAAGCAAATGTCCAGAAAAATGAGTGGTCACAGTTAAAGAATAGTAAAGTGTATAGAGTATATAAAACTCCAGACTTTTAGAGTCCTCTTAAAACCTCTGGATCAGTGAACATATAAAAAAAGAGTGTCTCCCAAAAAAGACTGTTGGAGGGACCTACCCTGTGTTTCGCGTGGTACTCAAGAAAAAATAAAAGGAATGTCCAAACAAACTGTCAAAACAAAAGCCAATAGGATCTTTTAGGAATATTAAGCAAGTGTGATCATAGCGTTAAAAAACAAGGGGGGAAAAGGGCACGGATTCAATGCCGGTCATAATGGTTCTTCATAGCATACGGTAATTGGACACACATGCTATGATAAGAATAATCGCAAAGTACTGGTCAATTGACAAGTGAAAAAAGTACGAAGGATGGAGATCATGCCAAATATATTTAATTGGTAATACGTACGCAGTATGACAAATTGAAAACACTTTGCAGTTATGTACAGTTCTGTAGCCCGTGCCTGAGGTCTAGAAGTGTTTTCATCACCCTCTGTAATTGACATGGGGTATGGTACGCCCTACCTCACCTAAAGTAAAAAGAGCATGAAGAACATAAAAAGCCTCAACATTATCATCACAACAATTAATACATTATCTGTTGAAAGAGATTACTATGAAAATACATACAAACAAGGTTACAAAAATGGGGGAGATGCATGTCTTATAACAGACTTGGGGTATAGATACATTTTCAACTCAACTCCTAGGGCACCATGCATATATGCTCTATTTAAGGTATTCAAGTCTGGCCCCTTTCCCCCAGGCAGGCCCATTAATGTGGGTATTGACCACAGAGTGTTTATCTGAACACATTGATTCATTTTTACAGCCTATTGTTTTGAACCTTCCTTCCCATATACCAGACACTAGAGACCTTTTGAATAAATGTATTGATTTTGATTAGCACGGAGACTTCACCTTTGTCAATTTGGATGTATTTTCCATGTACACTTCCATACCTAGGAATTACTGCCACTCAGCACTTTCTCTATCTTAGTGATGCCACTTTGAGCATTAAAATACGTTGTTGGACATCATCATCATATTTCTTTATTCGATCATTTGATGACCATAAAAGATCACATAAATCTATGTCACAGTCTAGTCAAAATAATTTAATTTAGTCACTTGATCGAGTATCTGGAGGAACCTAATTTATTGCATACATCTCAAACTTGCTTTCACTTGTCTCATAGTACTGAGATTGTGTTGCTCAGGCTCACAGAGGAGCTTTGTAAGATTTTCAACACAGGAAGTTCAGCTGCTTATATTTTACTAGACGTAAGCGCTGCTTTTGACACTGTATCCCACAAGATACTATTGAGCAGATTAAATGACACGGGTATTTCCTGCCATATGCTAGGCTGGCTAACCTCCTTTTTGTTGATATCTCCATCCTCCTCCTTCCAAGTGATAACTTTAATGTTCTCCTCCACAATGCACAAGCTGGAGTTTGGGGTTCCCCAAGGCTCTGCGCTAAGTCCTACGCTTTTTAAAAACTATGTTCGCCCACTAGCAGAATTTTTGGGGTTTCTTTGGTTTCATATGCAGATGGCATTCAATTGATTTTACCGTTGTCCTCGCTTTAGGAGGCTGGCCCCTCCCACTTCAGAAATTGTATGACATCAGTGGCGCAATGGATGAACTTGAATTGCCTGAAGTTGAGCTCCAATAAAACTGAGGTTTTAACTATTTGCAAACACTCCTTGACCTGGGGACCTCACTGGTGGCCTAAGGTTTTTAGACAATCCCTGTTCCCAAATCAGTGGTGAAAAACTTGGGAGTTTAAGTTGGTAATAAGCTGTACTTTGAACCACAAATTAAGGTGGTTACATTTTATTGTTTTTGCCTGCTGAGAAACCTTAAGAAGATTCCAGGATTTTCCACTTGGGTTCAGGAGATGTTTTTCAGACCTTAACCATTTTGCTCTAAATTATTGTAAACTCCTAGGTCTGTGCTAGGAATAGATTACAGAACATCATAAAGGCTGCTGCTATGCCATCTGCCAAGAGAACATTTGTTATCCAGTCAGCTGTGAAATTTACATTAGCTCCCAGTGGAGGAGCATACTCAATGTTGGCCTTGTTTGTTACTCATCGCACCCTCAATAATTCAGACATGCCTAGTCTCAACTCTCTTCTTCAGCCTTAACGGCCTCCAAGGTGTCTAAGATCATCTGAGCTCAACCAGGCTATGATACAACGGTTTAAGTTAATGAGGCAGGAAGGAAGCTTTTACCATGTTCTCGGGCCACATTTGTGCAATAAACTTACGATCACCCTGCGTAGCTATACCAACGACTTTATTTTCAGTAAACAGCTTAAGACCTAGCTGTTTAGAGCTTGAGACTGTTGAGTCTCTCCTTGCTGTCAGCATTAAGTGCACTGCGAAGCCCTATTAGGGCAGTAACACTTATTATAAATTCCTTGTAATATAAGATAACAAGTAAAGATGAGTGGAAAGGAGGCGAGTGAAAGTGATAATTTGTGGAATATTTTGAGTGCCTTTGCCCTTTGAATTAGGTTTGTGTTTGAAAACCATTTTGCATTTTGGTTGGATAGCTTCATGAATAATGAAAGCTATCATTTGCATGTTAGTAGAAATTAGTAGTTCACGTCTGTGGATTAGACGATTATGCATGTGCTACTGATGTTGACATAGGTTCCAAGGATGCATAGGTTGAGTGGAGAGGCAGTAACGGGTTGAAAGTAGACTGATGGCGGAGGTCAGAGCAAGAATCGGGCGTTGAACGGATCCAGTTAGCAGAAGAGGTATTTTTATTGGGTCATCGGATGTAGAAAGGGGACAGGAGGTGGGCAAACTAAGTAGAAGCTAGGAGAATTAGGTGCCTTTCGGCTACGGTAGGTTAAGAGAAAGGCACAGGGAAGAAAGGATGATGGATGTGTTGGACATCTGTTTGGCATGTTGAGGAAATGTGGTTTCAAGAATGATGTAGGATGAGGGAAGATTAGTGGGAGAAAGCGGGAGTATAGGGTCGGACAAGTAATACGAGGGTAAAGAATTTGGGTATAACATTGTGAATTGAGGGCAAAGGGGAGAGTTTGAGGTAAAGGTGGGACAGGGATTTTGAATGAGAGTAGGTGTTATTGAGATGAGAATAGAATTGGAAAGGTTGTATGAGGAAAATGGTGGGTAGGTAGGCTGTCAGGGTGGCGAAGATATGGTGTGGGACAGAAATGGTGATTTACAATGGTTGAGATGGAGGGAAAGGTCAGAGTACGAACCTATGGGTAGCTGGTGAACTGCTGAGTAGGAGGGAGAGAAGTAAATTACTAAAAGTAAGGCGAGGAGAGCAAGAGATGGTACTAAAGTAAATGGGTAAAAAAGAAAAGAATGCTAAAATATAATCGCTGAAGATGGGAAAGGTAGGAAACAAATCGAAAGGAGATAGAATAGCAAGGATTATAATGTGTTTAGGTCGAGTTGATAAGACTCAGAAAATTGAGTTTATGGGGGATATAGGTGTCAGAAGTGGTGAGGAGGAAGAAGAAGAGCGTTTGGTGTTAGGTTAGCTGGAGTGAATTTGATGCTACTTGGGCATCATGTTCTCCGTGTAGTGGAATATACCTAGTGAATTGAGTGGTCCCTAGAATCTAAATGGGAAAGGAACAAGTGAACAGTACCGCTCATTGGTACTGAGTTTAGCACTCTAGGGCAGAGTAGTAATTCACCCATTGCACCCAGATGTAGATAAGGAATACCCAGATATTCAAACCATCCCATGGGTAGGACAATGAAGAAGTACAGGTGTGCCAAGTAGCACTTGTGTGTGTGTAACCTATTGAAAGTTCACATCCAGAGGAGATATACCCAAATCACAGGTAGCACCCTAACTGCTTGCAAAAACAATCCACAAATGGCACCCACATGCAAATAATTTCACTTTAGCACCGAAAAGATGATTAAACCAATAACGGTCAGCACTCAGAAGGCAAATTGTAGGAAAGTGACCCTTTATGACAAGGTTAGCCCCACTTTTTGCCCACTGGTACTGATGTTTGTGACTGGATGTGCACTGGGCCCCTGATAAACAGGCCCCAGTGCCAGTGCTCTTACCCTAAAAACTACAACAGCTCAATTGTGCCCTAATCGGAAAGGAATGTAAGTCCCTGGTAAATTATACCTATGGTATAGAGGGAATGGGTAGTAAAGAGGGCATTTTTAGGCTGAAGCATGAATTATGCCACCCAAATGGACCCACATAAAAACTATTAAGACTGCCATTGCAGGATGCATGACAGGGCGCAAGCCATTCTGAAAACATTCCCTGTGTGCAATGCTCAAGCACACTTGAGAAATCTCCACAGGCTGCCTATTAGGGAAAGGGTCTGCTTCAAATCACTTTGTATTGTATATAAAGCAGTACACGATTTGGGACAGATCCCACTGCAGGAAAAGTTTACCTGGTACTATCCCAAGAGGCAGCTCTGCTCCTCCAGCACAAATTTGCTGACAACCACCAGCTTCAAGCGCTCGAGGATGGGGGGTAGAGCCTTCAGTGTGGTTGCTGCACATCGATGGAAAGAGTTGCCCCAGAGTATCAGACAAGCCAACTCTCTGACTGAGTTCAGAAAGAGCCTGAAAACCTGGCTATTTCTAAAGGACTGATCCTAGCCTTCTCTGTGTCACTCTGGTCTGCTCTCATGCTGGTTATTTCTAAGTCTAAGCACCAGGATACCCGTAGGGTGGCAGTTTGCGCTCTATAAGAACTAAATATAATACAATACAATACTACACACTGCATAATATACCATTTGAGGGCACATCTGCATGAGCAGATATTCCCCTGTGATGTCTAATTCCAATCGTGAAGGCCATGCAAGTGGTCAGGAAGCTATTTTAAAGGTATGTACTGGGCACTGATGATTACGAGTTACCCAGCTACATAATGGCTTCACTGAAAATATTGATGTTTGGTATCAATCACCTAGTCTCAATACATCTGTATTGATGCTAGTATCATATTTATTGTGACATGCACCCAGATGAAACCTTAGAGGTGACCCCTGAAATGCTACCAGTCCTCCAGTGTATTGCTGACTGGTATCGTCCAGCCTGCCACCGCAGGCATGTTTCTGATCCCTGTAGGTGATAGCCTGCGTTCTCAGAGGCCAGAAACAATGCCTGCCCTGGAGGAAGGTGTCCACATCTCCTCCAGCAGGATGGCTAGTGATTTAGCATATCGAGGCCATAGGCTCCAAACCCTCTGCCACCTTTGGTATGCAACCCTGGCTTTCCCTCCAGACCTGGGAAACACCACCCCCTACCTCGTGACCCATTTGTCACCAGGGCAGCCGGTAAATTAGCTAGCCAGAAGGCGTGTCTCACAGGCTATGCACACCCGAAAGATGGGCCACCTGAAGTGGACAGTCGAAGAAGGGTCTCACCATCTTGATTTTGATGGAACCTGGAACTCTGGGTCAGGATTATTCCCACTCCTCGCAGGGAGTGGTCATATAGTGGGGTGTAGTCACCCTAGGGGTAAGTAACCCATTGGCTACTACCCTACACTGCCCTTAACACCCCTAAATTCAGTATTCAGGGGCCCTCTTGACACCAGACAGACAGATTTATTCACTTAGGAACACAAGAAGAGCCATCACAGCGAGAACAGAGGACCTGCTCCGAAATTGGCATCAATCCCTGCCTGGCTGCTGGTACCTCAACCATTGCAAATACCCAACTTGTCCCAAAACTGTGCATTCTCCCAAACCCTTCAAGGACTGCCCAGCGCTTCAACAACCACTTAGCACCTCCTTGGGGTGGAGGAGCCATCCCCCTGCATTTGCAGGCACTGACCACACTTGTCCTGTACTCTGTTTTGCTGCCCATCAGGCCCACCGATGGAGCATCTCACCAGGCGGAGGGCACTATGGTTCTAGGAGGTCAGCTCCTCTCGCCAGCAAGTTTCCAGATGCTAAAGACTCCAGGAGCCTCCCAGCACCAATACCCTGGGTAGCGTAGCATTTGCAACAAACCAAGGCTTGTTAAGTATCCAGCTTGGTCACCACGGCCACAAAAACCGACCAGCTGGGACTTCAGTACTGATGAAGCCCACACAGAGAATGGCTATGCTGCCCTGTTTTCTTTCCCCCTCCAAGAACCATGAGAGCCTCTAACTCAAGCGACCCGCCGGAAAAAACACCTCTGAACACGAGACCCCCAGCCTGGTTCCACGGAAACCAACTGTGTCCCCTTGTTCCAGAGACCCTCACGTGCCGACCCCACTTTGGGTTCTGCTGGACTTGTCCCGTAGTCCCCACTTACAGCCTTTTTGGTACAGGCACCCTTCCTTTGACTTTAACGTGTAGTGCTCGAGGCTACCAACACAGCCAGCACCTCCTGCATCCTGACACCCCAGTGCAGGTAAAACCGAACTGCTGGTAATTTTTTTGTCCTTGGCCCCTAAGCACCTTGAGCCCTTAAAGGCACCTTCAGAAACTAATTGCAAGTATGTGTATACAGTGTATGTTTCTTCCATAGGATACCATTAATAAGTTTGAGGCTCAATACCTCAAAAACGTTACTTGAACATTTTACTGTTTTACTGTAAATCTATAACTCCGAATTACCTGATTTCGATAATCTTGGTGTCTAAAGTTATATAAAAATCTGTATTCTTTTTCTAAATGGGTCTTGAATTTCTTCTTGAGTGTGTCTCAATCATTGACTCTGTGTGTAGCAAATGCTTAACACTCCCCTCTGATAAGCCTATGTTAGAGCACACTACCACAAATTGAGTGTTTGGAATTATTAAAGTAAGCCCTGTACACCAATAATGGTTGTCTGGACTTTTTACATGGTGTGCCCATACATTGGCCCACTGCATACAAAGCTAGCTTGCTACATTAGTGGTTCAGTGGTGGGATACACGACTTTGCATTTGCTGATACCACGCTGTCAATAGGTAATTCTGCGACGAAATCCACAATTGACTTTTGTCGAGAAGAAAAAAAAAGAAAATCGATTTGTTTTTCCCCCCCCCTAAATTTTCTAATCCGAACTGTGAGGCCCTTGTGTTAAGTCCCCCAAACCATTACATTAGAAACTTTAAAAGTATGCTAGTCAGTTGGGCCTTAAAAATCTTTTTTTTTTTCCTCCAGTCTCTAAAAAGGTCCCAACTGTACTAAGCATGTCTGGTGCAGATGGGATAGCGCAGAACCCCAACCTTATCTGCAGCTTAGTATGAAGCAGTTAAGGGTCCTCTGTAAAGCTAACAACATTGTTACTAGCTCAATTCCTACCAAGGTGCAACTCCAGGAGGCTCTTGCAGATTTTGAATCAACCCATCTAACTAAAGGTCCTGACACCCCTACAGATGAGGAGCAGGACATTGACAATGAGACTATTGTCAATACTCATGGGGGTACCCCACCCCCCCATTCTAACCAAGGAAGATGACTGCATAACCCCTCACATCTTCCCAAACAATAGATCTAGAGTGCCTTCCCCTTCTTAGACTAGGCCAGGCAACTCCAGGCCTAATGAGATCGAGGAACTAGATGAGCAAGATATATTCCTTACAAGACTAGCCAAGAGAGCAGCTCTTGAAGCCAAAATCCTGGCTATAGAAAGAGAGAGGGCTGAGATGGGTATAGCACCCATATGTTGTGGCAGCAACAAAATAAATGGGGAGAACAAACAAACCTCCGATCTCAAAATCCCCAAAGGGCCTGTCCCCAAATATGTTGAAGGTGATGACATTACCAAATGGTTTACAGTCTTTGAGAGGGCTTGTAAAATGAGGTAGTCACACCAGAAGTACTGGGGCTTTCGATACTTCTCAGGAAGGTGCGGGGATAGACTCTTGACACTAGACGTGGAAGATGCTGAGTTCTTTGAACTCATGAAGGATGATTGAGGGCTCTGGACTCACCACTGGGGAGTACAGGATTAGGTTCAGGGAGAATGACAAAACCTTGAATCATTCCTGGGTAGATTTTGTTAACGTGTCAGTCAAAAGACTTGGAGGCTGGTTAAAAGGCAGTAAGGTGCACGATTATGAAGGTCTCTATAATGTGATAATGAAGGAGCAACAGTTTAGTAATTTTATATCTGAAAACCGGCATCAGTACCTAGTGGACTTGGGGTTAGTCTCTCCTCTAGAGCTGGGAAGGAAGGCTGACCTCTGGGTCAAACCACGGGTGTCCAGAAAGACCCAAGCTGGAGGTGAACAAAAGAAAGAGGTAACTGACCCCCCCCTCCCCTCCAGGGAAAGATGTTGTACACAAAGGGGAAAAATCCAAAGTGTCTTTTTAGAGGCCCTCAAAAACCTGTTCAGGAGGGTAGGCCCAGAGACGCTTCCCAAATCAAGGGTAGGTATCAGGGTAAAAAGTGGGATCCCAAGAAGGCTTGGTATCCTCTTTGTACGCTGAATAGACACCGAACTGGGGACCTTTTTGCCCCAAAAGGGTTACCACTAATCCAGCTCCCACAGAGGTTGCTAGTCTCCAGATGGGGTCCCTAGTATGCCTGACCAAGTCAGAGAGCACACTGAAACTATTTTAATCTCAGAGGGTAGGGTGGATATGGCTACCCTAGCTGTCCGGGCCAGTAACCTGGATAAATACAAACAAAAACCACTCATAAATGGGGCTGAGCTAGAAGCACTGAGGGATACAGGTGCAAGTGTCATCATGGTGACTGAAAAACTGATACCCCCAGAACAGTACTTAACTGGGCAGATATATCCGGTTATCAATGCTTATAACATTATCAAGGTTCATCCCATGGCTATGGTGACTTTGGAATGCGGGGGATTACTAGCCAAAAGAAGGTGGTATAGTCCTTTGCAATTCCAGTAGAATGCCTGCTAGGTATTGATCTGGAGACCTCTGCATGGGCTGAGGTAGAGATGAGAATGCATGCAGCAATACTGTGAATACCAGATTGGGTGTGTGTAAAAACAAGGGTACATAGCAAAGACCAGGGTGTAAAAGAGGTATTGAGCCTGGAATAATGGCCGAAACCTCTAAGAGCAAAGGCAAGAAGGCTGGAAAACAAGTTCTGAAGAGTCACAAACTCAGATCCCCTCTCCTCAGAGAGAAGACCTGTTAGCCCTGGGGGGATCTGAGCCTCAGGAGCTTCAGCGTTATAAGGCAGAGCTCTTGGGACCAGGGGGAACCTCTAGGAATGTTCTGTGCCAGGGACAAAAAACATGTCCTAATCTTGAGAGCCTGAGACAGCATAGCATGCTGCTGTATAGAAAAAGAGAGATGTCAGTGGCTCCCACAGGACCTATTGGAAGGAGGTGCTCCTATGCACTGAGGCCGGAGATTCCAAACCTGGTGCCACCAGGAGAGTGGTAGTGCCTCAGCAGTATAGTGAGTTCTTTTTTTTTTTTTTTTTTTTTTAAACCGTTTATTACAGAATCCAAAAGATATACAAAGATGGGCCTACAACCTTCAGGCCGGCCGCTAGCAAACAAAAAGAGCATATAATACAAACAGTAGAACACACGCTGCGGCAGAAGTGGGATCACAGGAGTTGAGAGAAGCGTTGGCAGCCACACCATCCGGACCCCACACAACGGTTTCATTTTTATATAAATAACGAAAAAACAGGTCCACAAGGCAAACCACAATCGGAAACAATAGCATGTGCTCCCCTTGGGGGGGACCCTACCGATACACAGGAATATCAAGGGGGGGGGATAGGTCGGGACGGAGACAAAGTGGACTCAATGCCCAGAACCAGGAAGACAAGCAGGCTAAGGAGACGGGGCGAGTTCTTACTCACTTTGGCCCATGACATCCCCCTATCTGGGCATCTTGGCCAAACTAAGACATTGAGCAGGTTGGTTGCACACTTCTACTGTCCCAATCTGTCACAGAAACTGAAGGAGTTTTGTAACTCCGATGTTTCCTGTCAAGCCAGTGGCAAGACAGGTAGCTACCCAAAGCTCCCCTTAATTTGTCTTCCAGTAGTTGGGGTTCCCTTTGCAAGAGTAGGGATTGACATTGTTGGTCCCCTTGACCCCAAAACAGCTTGAGAGAACAGGTCTATTCTGATAGTAGTGGTTCATGCCGCCAGGGATACTGAGGCAATTCCCCTTAGGACGGTTACTGCTCTTGCATTTGACAGAGCCCTCTTAAGTATTTTTACAAGAGTGGGTTTCTCTAAGGAGGTGGTTTCAGACTGAGGCAGTAACTTCATGTCTGCTTACCTAAAAGCTGTGTGGGGTCACTCATAAGTTCACCACTCCATATCACCCACAAACCAATGACTTTGTTGAAAGGTTTAACAAGACCATGAAGGGTATGATCATGGGACTCCCTAAAAAACTCAGAAGGAAATGGGATGTCCTATTGTAATGCCTACTTTTTCGCCTGCAGAAAGGAGTGGGCTTTAGTCTTTTCTGGTGTTTAGAAAGCTGCTAAAAACATGGCTTTTTCGACATAGTTGGTTGATCTGTGCCTTTCTTCTCCTCCCTGTCCGCCCAGCGCCTTGGCACCCTTGGGTATTAGTGTGCTTTATAAATCTTATCCTATTCTAACTTAGTCCTTTTGAGCTTCTTTTTGGCCATCCTGTTACAGGTCCCCTAAGTCTGGTAAGGAAATGCTGGGAGAAGCCTCTCAAAGAGCCCAAACTCTACATAGTAGACTATGTGTTTGGCCTTTGTTCCAGGATGGCAGAGTACATGAAAAAAGTAACTCACAACCTTGAGGCAAGCCAGGAGCTACTGAAGAAATGGGAGAACCAAAAGGCTGCACCGTTTGAGTTTCAGCCACTGCAGAAGGTATGGGTTTTCTGGAGCCTGTGGCAACTAGGGCCCTCCAGGACAAACAGAGTGGGCCCTAACCTACCCTATCCTTAAAAGAAAAGAGGAGGTCACCTACTTGGTGGATCTTGGTACCTCCCTGAGCCCTCACCGGGTCATCCATATGAACCTCCTAAAATGCTTTTATGACCGGGCTGATGGGAATGTGTTCATGGTCACTAATGGGGATCAGGAAAAAGAGAGTGAAACTCTCCCTGACCTCCTCTCTAACAACCCTAAAGATGGGTCTGTTGAGGGAGTTGTCTGTTCAGACACCCTCATTGCCCAACAGCAGGCTGACTGCAGGCAATTCTTGGGGCAGTATGCTGAGCTCTTTTCTTTAACCGCTTATCAGACAGACTGGTGGACACATGATGTGGATACTGGAGACAGTCTACCTGCCAAAAACTACATTTACAGGCAGTCTGTCCAAGTTAAGGAAAGCATCAGAGCTGGAGTCAGCAAGATGCTGGTGTTAGGGGTGATTGAACCCTGGGAGTCTCCGTGGGCAGTCCAGTGGTCTTAGTCCCCAAACTTCATTCTAGAGGGGGTAAACCAGAACAGAGTTTTTGTGTGAACTGCAGGGGTCTCAATGCCATCACAAAGGCTGATACTCACCCTACTCCCAGGGCAGATGAGCTAATTGACAGGTAGGCTGCAGCCTCGTTTCTCAGTACCTTTGATTTGACATCCGGGTACTGGCAAATTTGACTCACCCCAGGAGCCAAAGAGAAATCAGTACTCTCCACCTCAATTGGACATTACCAGTTTACAGTAATGCTCTTTGGTTTGAAGACTCCCCTTGCAACCTTTCAAAGGCTGGTGAACAAAGTCCTGGCTGGGCTAAACTCTTTTAGCAAAGCATATCTTGATGATATTGCTGCCTATAGGTCCACTTGGCAGCATCACCGAGTCCACCTTGGAAAGGTCCTTGAAGCCCTGCAGAAGGCAGGACTCGCTATCAAGGCAAACAAGTGACAGATAGAGCAGGGCTCAATTGTATACTTTGCCACCTTGTTGGTGAAGGCCAGGTTCAACCCTTACAGCCCAAGGTCCAGACTATTCTGAACTGGGAGGCTCCAACAACCCCAGACTCAAGTAAGGGCATTCGTTGGCTTGACTGGGTACTACAGGAGGTTTTGTACTAGTGTGGCACCCCTCACCAAATTGACCTCCAAAAAGAAACCAAAGAAAGTAAACTGGATTGAGAGTGAAGCCTTTGCTGTGGTTTGGTCACTGAAGACGCTGAGACCATACCTCTTTGGGACTCATTTCCGTGTTCAAACTGACCACAGTCCTCTCAGATGTTTAATGCAAATGAAATGGGAAAATCCTAAACTGTTGAGGTGATCCACCTCCCTACAGGGAATCGACTTTACAGTGGAACACATACCTGGGACTGATCATGCCAATGCAGATGGCCTTTCCAGGTTCTTACACTTAAAATTTGAAGATTCTCCTAGGAAAGGTTACTCTCATTCCCTTTCGTTTGGGGGTGCAGGGTTGTGTAGCAAAGTGCCACTTTTTGACATGGTCACCACCACCTTTTGCCCACTGGTACTGAAGTTCTTGCCTGGATGTGCACTGGGTCCCTGCTAAACAGGCCCCGGTGCTCTTTCCTTAAAAACTAGAACATGCTCAATTGTTCCCCAATGGGCAACACCTTTAGCACCCTTATAAATCCCTGGTAAATGGTTTCTTTGGTACCCAGGGCATGGGTGCTAAAGAGGGCCCATGTGGGTTGAAGCATGTATTATGCCACCCAAAGGGACCCACACAAAAGCTGCATGGAGACTGCCATTGTAGGATGCTTGAAATGGTGCGAACCCTTCTGAAAACAATATTGCACACTCTCTAAGAGCAATGCCCAAACACACTGCATGTCTTGTATATGTCAGCCCTACAGTAGGCCTTTGAGCCCTGCTCGGGAGGAAGGTGGCTTCCCCCAGACCTTGGAATTGCCACCCCCTACCCTGGTGCCAAATGGGAAATTGGCTAGTCATAAGGTGTGTCACACGTACAGGCTAGGCACCGCCCTAAGGGGGGGCCGCCTGAAGTGGACAGTCGAAGACGGGTTTTGCCATCTTGTATTTGGTGGAACTAGGAACTCTGGGTCAGGATTATGCTCACTCCTCGCAGAAAGTGGTCATATGGGGAAGTAGTACCTCCAGGGAAAGTAACCCATTGGCTACTACCCTGCAATCGGTATTTAGGGCCCTTTTGACACCAGACTGACAGATTTGTCTACCTGGGAACAGAAAAAGGATGAAAAAGAGCCGTTACCCCAAGACCAGAGGACCTGCTCTGAAATTAGCACCAAACCCTGCCTCGATCATTGCAAAGACCCGACTCTTTCAAAAGCTGTGCATCCTCCCAAACCGATAGAGGACTGCTCTTCAACAACCACTCCGCATCTCCCTTGGGGTGAGGAGCCATCACCCTAAATCTGTATGCACAGACCACACTTGTCAGGTATTCCAGATTTGCTGGTCATCTGGCCCACTGAGGATGCACCTCGCCAGGAGGAGGTCACTGTTGTTCCAGGAGGTCAGCCCAGTCTCTCCAGCGAGTTTAGAGATGCTAGCCGCTCCAGGAGCCTCCAGCAACAATACCCTGAGTACTGGAGCATTTGCAGCAACCAATGCTTGTTAAGTATCCAGCCTGAACACCACCGCCACAAAAGATGACCTGCTGATGAGAGACTTCAGGACCAACAAGGCCCACACCGAGAGTGGCCCTTCTGCCCTGTCGTCCTCCCCTACCGCAATCCCCTTCCAGGTCATCCAATAACCTTGAGTGCCGCTAACTCAAGTGACCTGCTAGATAATACACCCCTGCACCTGAGCCCTTTAACCCGGTCAGCAGAAACCGACTGTGTCCCCTTGCTCCAGAGACGCTCACAAGCTTACCCCAACTTTGTGTTCTGCCAGACTTGTTCCCACTTGCAGCCTTTTTGTTACAGGTATCCTTCCATTGACTTTAACTTGCAGTGCTCGAGACTACCAACATGACCTAAAAGGCGCCTTCAACAACAGTTGCGTATATATGTATGAAGTGTATGTTTCTCCCTTAAGATAACATTACCACATTCGAGGCTCATACCTCAAGAAAGTTATTTGAGCATTTTACTTTTTCACTGTAGAATCTATAACTCAGAAAGTACTTATTCCAATAATGGTGGTGTCTAAAATTATGTAAAAAACTATTCTTTTTCTAAATGGGTCTCCAAGTTCTTCTTGAGTGTGTCTCATTTATTGACTCTATGTGAGCAACAAATACTTAACACTACCCTTTGGTAAGCCTAAGCTGCTTGACCACACTACCACAAATAGAGCACTTGGGATTATTAAAGTAAGCCCTGTAAACCAATAAGGGTCGTCTGGGCATTTTGCATAGTGTGCCCCTACATTGACCCACTACATAAAAAAGCCAGCTTCATACAGCAAGCAAACATAATTTATAGGAAACACATTGAACTAGATTAAAGAAATAACAAATGGAGCTGAAACTGCAAGTGAAATAGTTAACAGATAGCTATCTAACTTATGACCAATGCCAACAATGTGTGAACCTGCTTCTGTGCCCCTATTAATGGTCTAGAGCAGTGGTTCTTAGCCTTTTGACTTCTGTGGACCCCCACTTAGTCATTAATGAAACCTGGGGACCCCCACTGAATAATTATTGGAACTGGAAGTCCTCCCATGAGTAATTACTGGAAGCCAGTGACACAAGCTTAAGCATTTCTGATCATTTGAACTGCCAAACAAAAGAGAACAATACAGAAACAAGCATTCATCTAACAAATATACAAATGCTCAAATATGTTATTTAATTCACAAAGAAATATTTAAAAAAAATCTACATTTGAATGGGAGATTGGAGGTTTTATAAATTCAATTGTGGCCACTCATTTTTCATCCTATGCTCTGTTTGATATACTTACACTGCTCCCATGAATCAATCTGAGGATACTACCTTAATTTAATACGCCACTACAATGTACCCCACTCCATTCTACGCCACTCTACTGTATGCCACTCCATGCCCCTCCACTCCATGCCCCTCCACTCCATGCCCCTCCACTCCATGCCCCTCCACTCCATGCCCCTCCACTCCATGCCCCTCCACTCCACGCCCCTCCACTCCACTCCACGCCCCTCCACTCCACGCCCCTCCACTCCATGCCCCTCCACTCCATGCCCCACCACTCCACGCCCCACCACTCCACGCCCCTCCACTCCACGCCCCTCCACTCCACGCCCCTCCACTCCACGCCCCTCCACTCCACGCCCCTCCACTCCACGCCCCTCCACTCCACGCCCCTCCACTCCACGCCCCTCCACTCCACGCCCCTCCACTCCACGCCCCTCCACTCCACGCCCCTCCACTCCACGCCCCTCCACTCCACGCCCCTCCACTCCACGCTCCTCCACTCCACGCACCTCCACTCCACGCACCTCCACTCCACGCTCCTCCACGCCCCTCCACACCGTGCCCCTCCACTCCGTGCCCCTCCACACCGTGCCCCTCCACTCCGTGCCCCTCCACTCCGTCATTCCATTCTATCCTATTCCACTCCTCACAACTCCACGCTATGCCACTCCAGTCTACTCCATTCCATTGTATGCCACTTTACTATACAGTACTCCACTCTAGGCTATTCCATGCATGCCACTCCACTGTACACCATCCCACTGCATGCTATACCACTGTGTACACCAGCCCACTCTACTTTATTGCACTGCATACCACTTCAGTGTACACTACTCCACTGTGCGCTATTCCACTGTTCACCATTACACTCTTCCTCCCTTCACTCTGCACCACTCTGCTATAACTTTATATGCCACACCACTCTACCCCACACCATTTTACCCCTCTCAACGCTATTCCACTCCACTCTATTCCACTTCACTGTATGCTGTGCCACTCCGCAGTACTCCACTCTACTCCATCACACTGTACATGACTCCGCTCAACGTCCATCCACCCTACGTTATTCCACTGTACGCCACTCTAATCCACTGTACTCTATTCCCTGTACACCACTGCACTGCATCATGCTCTTTTCTATGTTTTTTCCACTCCACTCTATGCTATAATACTATATGTCCCTCCACTCTACCCCTCTCCACTGTACACTGTTGCACTCTACGCCACTTCAATCAATGCCACGCCACTCCAATCTATGCTGTTTCACTCTACACCTCTATGCCACTCTACAGTATGCCACTCCACTGTACACCACTCAACGCCTCTCCACCCTACACATCTGCTGTACTCCTCTCTATGCTAATCCACTCTATGGCACCCCACGCCATTTCATTCTATGGCTCTCCCGTGTACGCCACTACACTCTGTTTCCACTCTATACTATGTCACTGTACGCAATTCCACTTGACGCTACTTCACTCTATGCCACTCCACTGTATGCTATTCCACTCTGCCTTTCTACCCTACGCCACTTCACACTATTCCACTGTATGCTACTAAACTGTACCTCACTCCATTTTACTCCACTCTACGCCACTCCACTGTACTCCGCTCAATGACGCTGTTCTCCACTCTACGACAGTCAGCACGCTTCCACTCCACCACACTATATGCCACTCTATAGCATGCAACTGTATTGCAATGTATTCCTGTCAATGCAAGTATACAGTGTGAGACGTTGGCCTGGTATATGCTATTCACTAGTTATAGTGGGCACCTTGCACCAGTCCAAACAACCCCTTATTGATGATGGGTTAAAGACAACCTTTATTGAAAGCTATACTGGTGGTAGCTATGGAGAGCAGCCTTTAGGCTAAGTCTTGAAGGAATGTAAAGCAGCTTGTTTTGCCAGTCTATAATCTCTTGATTGGCTAAATGAAAATCAACCACACCAGATATATATATATATATATATATAAAATATATGTATTTATTAATAAACACACCCTACTAGTCTCTTTATGAGGCTAGAGGTCAAAACACATAAGTTACACTTCAAATATTACTGTAAAATAGCACAAATACACGTTGGGCCCTTGGGGCGAGCCAAACCATATACTAAAATAGTGGTATAAGAACCACAACTTAACTAGACACAAGGCCTAGAGCCTGTAGAATTGCTGGGACCCCAAGGAACCACCCAAGGTAGTGATGCAGGGGACCCATGGGGGGGCGTGTGCAGTGTGAGAACACCGCTGCGAGCTCCTGTTAGCATCTATGGGGAAAGTCGTGGTTAGATTTTTAAAGATTAGGGACACTTAGAGAAGAGCTGGGACCAAACCCTTTTGGACTTAGGAAATACTAGGGTCAACACCCACGGGAGCACCGGAGTACTCGAGTTACCTCACCCAGGGAAGCCGGGTGCATAGGTGTCAAATGGTGTCAGGTCGCGTCGTCGTTTTCAATGGGAGCTAGCGAAGAAGTGCTGCTGCCGGGAAGATGCGAAGTGTCTGAAGAGATCCAAGCCTGGATCGAAAATGAGAAGAACCTGAAAGCAGAGGGGACAGAGTCTGGGACTTCAAAGAACTCTTGAGTGCTCCCACCCAGCCCCAATACACATCAGCCTGTCTGGGAGGTGGTTACACCTCCCTGTGACGGGAAACCTATTATCCAGGCCTCCCCTGCCGGAGTTTCGGTCAGCAGCAGGAGTCCAGACCCATGTCTGTGGCTGCAGCATCCATTTTGTGATGCCAGGGCTCTTTTAAGTTGGTACCGCGTATACCGGTGCTGTCATGTGTCTCCCTCTAGAAGGGTGGGTTCATACTCCCACACCAGTTACTGGTGTCGAGGTATGATTCCAAAGTGTTTGACACCAAACACGACATGTTTCCGTGGAGCCAGTCCAAAGTTAGCATCTGCCGTTTGGTTATAATGCACTTAAGAGTATATGGTCAGGCTGCACTACTGACAACCCCGGAGGATGGATTCCGAAGGCTGCAGAGGGGCTCAGCTCATGCCTGGGCACCCTCTCACATATAACCAAGCACACTGCCTTCAGGATTGATAAGGCCTGCCTTAGGGGTGACTGATAGGTTTCTATGTGCAGTGATAGGTGAGATATAGTGAACCTATATCTCTGTAAGGGGTGCATGCACCACCTTACCCAGGCTGCCGTAGCAGACCTGTGGTGTCATTTTGGAGGGCTTCCCAGGGGTGGCATAATACATGCTTCAGCCCCTGGTAGGCCTCTGGGGTACCTATGCCCTGGGTACATAGTATACCATATGCTAGGGACTCACAAGGGTACCTCAGAATCCAATCTGTGGTGTACCTGAAGTACATGGAATCAATTTAGAGAGGAAGCAGCTAGGCTGGGGTCCTGAATAGCAGGGTCCCAGCCAGACTAATGTCGAAAAACAGTGTTACAGCAGCAAAAAGTGGGGGTAACCATAAGAGGCTGATCCTACTCTCCTTTACTTTATGCCACTGTAGAACACACTACTCCACTCTACACTACTAAACTCTACACAGATCCACCACTCTTTACTATACCCTACACTATGAAACACAAATCCACTCCACTGTACTCCACTCCACGCCACTCCATTCTATGCTTCTGTGTGCTACTCAACTCTATAACAGTCATTGCCTCTCCACTCTACCATGCTGTACCACACTCTACTCCATGACATTCCACTGTACAACACTGTAATTCACACTGTGTCACTCCACTTTACTCCTCTCTGAGACACTTTCCTGTACTCTACAATATCCCCGTCAACGCAAGTGTGCCACACCACTCTACTCTCAAATACTTTACTCCACTGTCTGCTATGCCAGTCCACTCCACTCCACTCAACCCTATGCTATTCAACTCTTCGCTACTCTACACCACTGGACTATACTCCACTCTACTCCACTGCATGACACTTTACCCCCACTGTATGACGCTCCACTCTACGCAGCTCTACTCTACCACACGCTATACAACAAGACTTTACTACACTCTGTGCCACTGTATCACACTTTACTCCACTCTATGCCACCACACTGCATTGTATAACCCTCTACTCTGTGCCCCTCACTCCACTGTACAACATTATATTTCACTTGGATGCTTTCCACCACTATACTGTACAAGACTCTACTCCAATTTAGGAAGGTTTACTCAACTGTACGCGGTACCTCTCCACTCTGACACTACACTGTACAGCACTCCACTTAACAACACCCCACTCAATGACACCAGACTCTTCGATTTGAAACACATTTTTATTAAAACAAATAAAAAATAAAATAAACCATAGCTATAGTTGGGAAATCTTTATTCTTTCTATACAAATCAAAGTCAAAAAGCCCAAACATTAGAAATTCTGAAGTTATACTTATACCTTAAATGTATAATTTAGGCACCACTTTCAAATTGTTATTAGTCACGCAACTACATACACAGTGTATTAAACATGGTAGCCACACTACATTAACCTAAAATCACTTCCCTACCTTGCACTGTATTCTCATAAATGATGTGATTTGGGATGTCATAAGTGTTGTAAATGCTATGATTTCAGATAGTTAAAGTAATGTAATATGAAAGGGTAAAAGCAGTGCATGTAGAAGGTGTGTGTTATAGTTAATGTAGTGTGGCTACAGAGTTAAAATTATTATTAAAAAATTAAGTTTAATAAGTTCTATTTACTTTTAGAAAACCAATACATATTTAGATTTTCTACTAGAAGCCCAATTCACTGGTGAAGACAGATTTGTAATAAATATTTTGGAAAGATGAATTTTAAAAAGTTACCTTTCCCCTGTCTGAAGTCTCTGGAAGCTAAATCTGAATTTTGTTTCCTATTTCTCCCAGGCAGTAATTAGTATTTCAAAAGGCATGAAGGAAGTGTGAACTTGCTCCTGGGGCATGGACAAAAGGCCTTGGGTGTTGGCCCAAATACTTAACCAACTTCAAAAAGGCATACCCTGTCACAGACAGAAGTAGCTCAAGCCCAGGCCTGTACCCTTCTTTTGTTCCCCCCAGTAAGACCGACCTCCACCACAGTGGGGTCTTGTTGACATCAGTGTCGGCTCCTGCTGGAGTGTCAAGACCGGTTTGATAGGTTTGCTGGTTTTACATAACATTTGGGGCATAATTCAAAGGAGGGAGACAGAATGCCCAAAATAATGTGGGTGCATTTACTGACTGGTTGCTGAAAGCTCAGCTTTTTTCTTCCAGATTTGTCTTTCTGAGTTTGTTGGGGGAACAGGGACTGCCTAAAACAGGTTTTTAGTGTTAGATGCTGGGGGACACTAGGATTACTAAAGTGCACTCTCCACACGCACACCCAGCACTCAAGTTTAGTTTTTAAAATGCCCAAAGTGGTTAGGGTTAGCTCTGGGAACCTATAGTTGATTGGTTAGGGTATCTTATGTACCTGTAGTAGATCAGAAGAGGACTGAACCTGTTGTCTGAAACCTGAGAAGAGCCTAGAAGACTTGACCTGCTCTTCTCGTGTACCCAGGACAAAAAAGTTGGCTCCAAGGTCATAAGATTGACCTTCTGTTGAAGGTACAGGGACACGACGAGCAACTGCCCTGCTGACCAGAGGCAACTGCACCTGGACTGAACTGTCCAGTGGGCCTCTGCCTGCCACCCTGTGTGTTTTTAACCCCTTGCATGCCCGCCCCTTTCCCCGCCCAGTGCCGCGCTTTTTATTAGCGGGCGGAGTTCATGACGAGCTGGACTCGTCATGGGCACAGCGCCACCGCAGCCCATGACGAGTCCAGCTCGTCATGGGCACTGAAGGGGTTAAGCATCTCCCCTGAGGTCCTGGAGGGCTTTAGAAGTTACTCCTATGGTGGATTGGGACTTAAAGGACTAAAGTAAGTAGGTAAAATCTTTGACCATGACAAACCTAGGTAGTGTATCTGACCCGCCCGCAATCTCGATCAGCATCAAATTGCGCCAGTGTACTGAACATTGGCTATTATTCGTACTTTGTGTTTCTTGGCACTAACATTTAATAAAATATCATCAATCAATCCATCAATCAGGGGTTTATAAAGCGCGCTACTCACCTGAGAAGGTCTCAAGGCGCTGGGGGAGGGGGGTGCAGCGGCTCCGGATTAGTTGAAAAGCCAGGTCTTGAGGTCCTTCCTGACCGTGTGCAGAGTCGGGGAGCGTCTGATGTACACAGGCAGCTCGTTCCAGGTTTTGGCCGCGATGTAGGAGAAAGCTCACCCGCCGGTTCTGTTTCTGAGGATGTGGGGGACCTCTGCTAGGGTCGGCAGAGCGGAGGTTCCTCTTGGGTACGTGGAAGGATAATCTCTTGTTGAGGTATTTGGGTCCGATGTTGTTGGGGGATTTGTAGGCGTGGGTGAGGAATTTGAAGGTGACCCTCTTCTCAACGGGGAGCCATTGGAGGCCTTGTAGGTGTTGGGTCATGTGCTTGTGGCGCGGTGTCCCGAGGACGAATCTGGCTGCATCGGTCCCCCTTATTGGATTTTTGTCATTTTGTTAATTAACCTTTACTCAATTTTTCTAATTCATTTTGGGAATTTTATTATTTTTCATTTCGACTTTGACTGTTTTAGTACTGCATAAATACTTTTACACATTGCCTCTAAGTTAAGCCAGTATGCTCTGTGCCATAGTTACCAAGGGGTTGAGCTCAAGTAATTTTAGTGATTTTAAGGGTTGAGTTATCAGTTTAAAACTGCGCTTCTGGTCTGCAGTGGCATGCTGTGATACATGTTTACGCATCACATCCAGGGTGGCACAAAAAGTGCTGCAGCCCCGGTAGACCACTTTAACTTGAAGGCCCTGGGTACTCCTGGTACCATATAGTAGGGACTTATAAGTAAGCACATTTATATTAATTGGGTACAAGCCAAATATAATTTTAAGGATCAGTGCACTGCCATTTGGGGGTTTGATTAGGAGGCCTCAGTGCACTCTAAGTCGAAACGCCACCAGCATCAGTCCAAAACTTTGGGAGTGATCATGAAAAAAGGCAATTCCTTACAAAGTACATTTCTGACTTTTTCTTGGGTCTTGGTTGAATCCGGCCCATAATGTCAAACACCATCTTCTTGTCTTTACACACTTTTGTTCTTGTCACTGATGTTCTTTTTCTTTTGTATTTTGGGAGGTTTTCAGTGTTTTTCAGATTCAGGTTTTATGCCTTTTTTTTTCCTTTGCAAGCTACTTAAAATAATGTAATTAATAAACGTGGCTCAAATGCTTTCTTTCGGTTTTTTCTTAGGATTCAGCTTTTTGTTTTTCATTTTACATGCTCTTTCTTTTAGCTCTAAGCTCATGAACAACAAGACTGGTTTCTCACAGACTATAGTGTTTTTTAAGTATGCGTCAGTACTATGCTAATAGTTGTAAATTCAGATTGATTTCGCAATTACTTCGCCTGATAATTCATTATGAATGCATTGATGTTTAGGAAAGTTGTATACGTTTTAGTTTTCGAATCCACTTTCAAGGTAACGGTTCCAATCACTCTGCACTTTACATGCCTTTGGGTATTTGGCACAATATAGATCTAATAAATAATTGTCTGCAGCTGCTACCTTGCAGCTTAAATAGCACTTTAGTCGGTTCTCGCCCTGTGCGGCAGCTCAGAAATTTGTGGGGAAAATAAGCCTAATACACCTGAAAATATGAATTCAATCCTAAATTGACCGAATCCTTTTTTGTTTTCACTCTATAAATGAGCTTGTCTATACTGCAAATAACGTAAAGGAGTTATTGGTATAGAATTAGTAGAAAAGTACTCACTTCTTGCCAAAAGCCATGGCACATTAATCTAATGAGCATTCTACTTTACTGCCAAATGAACATTTGCAGCGGCGGGGCTGTTTCTTTTACATCATGGAAGATGGGAGACCTCCCCAAAAGGTGCCGGGTAACACTTGTGCAGAACGGAATTCCCAATGAAATTTATACTTTGCATAATTAAACATGCCCTAGTGTTCCCACACCTGGGCTTCCAGGGTGCACGAACACTCGATACTATTTTACCGTCCAGAAAATCTATCTACCCGGTAAAATTGCATCCGGAATAGGCCGCAGTGCGCTTCAGTTCTGCGTGCGTAATTAGATCCCTACTGAGTTCTAAGAAATCGAGCTCTCTTCCTCTTAGTTTCCGAAATGTCACAAGCAGGCAGGACTTGGGGAGGTTTTATTTTTGAAAACTACGTATTGTTTGGGGTTTCTTGGAAAGCAGCATATGTATTTGTGCTCTTTTATCGTGTTTTTTAATGTTACAGTCCATTTTATTGGCTCTCCCTTTCAAATAACTTTAGGCACAGAAGTAGATGCATCATGCTTCCATAACTAAGCCTTGATGACTTTAACTAAAGTGTACAGTAGCCTTTCAGTAAGTCATTTTAGTGTGCTATCTAGGGGTGTGTGAAATTTGCGTAACTTACTTTTGTGAAACTTACGCGAACATATGCATGATTATGTGAGCGTGCAAATCTGTCCATGCCATATTTTAGTGGGAAATACGTCATTGCATCAATTTCTGACACAAGGACGAAAATTACAAGTGAGGGGAGCAGCAACGGCTCAAATTGTGACCATTTGTGTTAGTACATGCACTCACTGTAGGTTTTTCTGCACACTGTGCGTAATTACGCAGTGTGGCATAATGGTTTAATTTCACAAATTTCATGTAACCAGCGTAATACGAAATTCCCCAAATTAGGCTGGCATAATTTACATTTTTCCGAAGCCAAGTGCTGTCAAGGCATTACAAAAATGCCTCCCTTACAACCTGAGCTCAGGATTGGCTAGCTGGAAAATGGATGCAAGTCACTGTTTGCTCAGGCAGAAGGCAACCTTAACAAAAACTGTTGTGGATTTGAAATGTGCAGCCATGCTTCTGATAGCATCATATCTTGATTTAACTGTTATTTTTCCTGCAGGTCGACATTTTACTAATCGAGATGCTCACCTTCAGAGAGCCCGAATCAGCTGGAAATGGGGTCCACCCAAAGTGGTACTCCTTTAACATGGGTGATTGCTATGCCTTACCCAGGCCATGACAAGACTAATGATTGCATACGGATGAGAGCAGGAGGAGAGAGTAATAGAAAAAGAGAGTTTATTTACATGTCTGCAAAATTCGATGGCACTTTGAAACACATGCCTTCTGAATAGCCTTCTGCTATACTGCAGTCAATCAGTAAATTCAATTCTCTTACCACAGCTACAGAAAAAAAAGTTCAGGTTTTAGGAATGTACATAAGACATTCATTGATGGTTTGAAAATAGACTGGATGCCACTTATCTTTGCCCAGAAATTAGGGGTGTTAGTGTAGCGAACAATAGCCATGGCTCAAAGGAATATCCTTCTGCGAATGGGGAGCTAAGGTAGGACCCTAACAAGTGGTGTAATTTGATCATGTTGAGAGTAACCACTAATCAGTGTAACAAAATATATTTAGCAGTACTTTAGGCGAGCAGTGCACAAGAGAATAGTTTTGCAGGAGCTGCAGTGCTACATTTCATTACCGTAGTCCGACTGGGACCGTATCAAAACATTGATAGCTATTATGTGCTATTGTGGGTGCATAAAAGTATGTGCTTTCTACCTGATCATGCCGGAAGCAGGCGTTTGCCACTTTGAAGACTTGGGTCTCTAAATAAAGAGCAGACTCCTGGGCTTCTGTCATGATTGCTGAATCTTCAGACAACACTAAAGATCAGCTGATTTCATCCACATACATCTACAATTTGGCCCTGGCAGGATGGAGTAGGGATCTCATGTATGTATTGGAAAGGAAAGCTCGTAATATTGACACTTATGTCAAACTATGGCTGAAATTTTGGGAATTGATGTAATGGGGAACCTGATGATTGTTGGCGATCTATCTCCAGAAACCGTTTAAGACTGACCAGTAAAAGTCACTTCTATCAATCTACTGAGCAAGATGAAATGCTTGCCATTGGCAAATGTTGCGCAAGGTATTACCTGGTGAAATTTTCATAGGTAGAAAACATAGATGGGTAGTAATTTCACGCAATTTAGTGGCTGCTGTAGTGGTCCTGTAGTGTACCTCTTTGTTACCATACCTGAATTTTTGGGCGATCATAGCTGGCCATCTTCAGTTCCAAAGAGCAGACTGTGAATTTCCTCTACACTCTAGTTCCATATGTAGTGTACCATTGCTATGGCCAGTCAACCTTCTCCTGGAACGGTTAGTTGTAATTAATTCTCCTGCCTTTATAGCTCTAGAGATGTTGTCAACTAAAGCTACAGTTGAACCCTGACTCTGTGTGTCAGGCCACTAAATGGTTAACCTCTCAACCCACTGGGTGCACCCGACCCGAATGATCATCTAGCCAGTCAAAAACCTAGACCTCGACTGACTAGCGTCAAATAAGGGATCTCAGTTCTTTTGAGCATGGTTCTTTGAAGCACGGTACTCTTGACTTTGTGCATTGTATGCTAGCCCAATGAAGGCATAAGTAAATTTCCAAAGTAAATTTTGTGGAGGAGACCAATTTTAACCTTTTACTGCTCTTCCCTTATTGTGTCCTATTGTGGATAATGACTGCTGGTCCGCCAGTAGCCCCATTAACTAGGCAACACACCATTCGTTAAATGGCCCGATGCACTGTAACTTTTCACTATTGACCTTGTATGGTACCAGTGTGTAATATTTAATGCTGGGATGTTGGGTTATTTGTGTTTTTTGTACCACTTTACTTGTTTCTTGGCAACCCTGGGCTCAAACAAAGAGTGTCAAGCCTATTGAGATGTAAGGCATTACATCCATTGCTGCTGAATTAGTGGTGCACAAAGCAGAAATTTCAGAGCTACCATGATACATTGTAGCACTATATGACACCTCTGCCTACTGACTAGCTCGAGTAAACCCTATGTTTAAGTTGAGAGTACACACAGTTGACTTAAGGAAGCCGAAAAGGTTTCTATAAGAGTGTATCATTATTTGGGCTGAACACTCGCCCACCTTAAAGAATAATAGTATCTTGCCAGGGTGAAACATATGGTCACTAAATAAACTTGAGCTCAACCCCTTAGTAGCTAGAGCAGACACACTAGGACGATGGGTAAAATAGTTATGCAGTACAAAAATAACAATAAAGTCAAAACACCCAAAAATAAAAATCCCAAACTGAATTAGAAAATAGGGTTACAATTAATAAACCAAATTACTTCAAAAGGACACAAATCCACTAAGGGGAACCGGAGATATGCATTTTAAAAGTTTTAAAATGCACCAAAAAGAACTTAACGCCAATGACAGTCTATGGAAGCAGAAGACTGGGACCGATGTCCCTTTCAAGCCACTTGTGACTGATCATGGTTTGGACACACCTAGCGAGTTTGTCCTGCTCAAAAATTTTACTGTAGTCTCTTTTATGTAGCTCAAAATCCTTCAGCGGGGCGAGGCTGAAGCTGTATCAGAGGAAGGAGCATCGAAATCTGACACCTGTGCCGTGAGGTCCCACTGACGACAACAGACGCTTTAGAAGTCCAAAACGTTTCTAAGTTCCACTTTTCACAGTTTTTGGAGCAGCTCCTCTGGATCACTTCTACGGCTCCCACAACATCAGGAACAGCACATTAGAGCCAGAGGCCACTAGGAATATCCTGTCCAGGCCCAATTGGGACTGGTTGCATAACGAAAAGCTCGTCTAGCATGTTGTTGTGTCTCTGTAGCCACAGAGGAGGTAAGCCATCTGACCCTTCTCCTCCACTTCTTTGTCCTGGGTACAAGAGGGAATAGGTTCAGTCCTTCAGGTCTCGTGCCAGATTACAGTAAGGATGGCCCAGTTCTCTTCTGAATTTCCACAGGTATAGAAAGTGTTGTGAGAACAGTGCCTTGGGATGCCACATTTATGGGTGGCACTAGCTAGTGGGTGACGGTGACTCCTGGCTCCTCCCTAAGCAATGTGGTAAAAGTTCCCAGGGGCAAGCCTACCCGCTTTTTCAGTAGGTCCTGTTTGCCCTTCTACTAACAATCCCACAGCGCCTCTCGTACTAAAATCCAAGATGGGGAAACCCTCCCTTGTGCAAAGCTTTTGTGTCCACCTAGAAGTGAGGCCAGGGAAACGAGCAGTTGTCTTCTCTGTGGTCATTCAAAACTGGTTGTAGAGGTAGCTCACAAATTAATGAAGTTTTGAGTCCACTTGAAGTAGTCTTCCTACATGGGGGAAAATTCCCTCCCCACACGCAGGCCATTATTCTTGCGCTGGGAGCAGTTTTCACACCTCATTAAGGCTAAGGACTGGCACATCAGCTATCAGTAGGCTTATGTAAGTCAGCCTACTGAACGTTCAGGTAGGTAAAAGTTAACTTTCTAAAAGTTACTTTCCCTTAAATTCAATTAGAAAAATATCTAACTTTACCAATGGTTTGGGCTTTTAATTTTAAAAAAAGCCAGTGTTTAAGTATTTTAGATGTTTCCTGTTGAAAGCTACAGATGAATGTTTATAATGTGTACTTCGATATATTCTAGGATGTAGCTACAGCTCTGCAAGTGAAAATAGCCTTTGGGGCCTAGGCGTTGGAGGAACATTACATTTCTAATTTAGCACATGTTCAATTTTTAGGTCTCACCTGCACAGCACTTTCTGTGCAGGTGAAACCTAAAAATCCTTTATTGTGTTTAATCTAAATCTTAAAAGGTTCTTACATCCCGCCCTTACTTTTTATTGGTTTGTGTGCTTGCTACTTACTTCTCCTCCATTTCTATTTGCTGACGTACACTATTTCCTGTTGCTCTGCATGTGTTTGCTCTTTAGTGTTCCAAGGCCCAAGTACTCCTTTTCATCCACCAAACTTCTTTGTGAGGTGGCTCTCTTGATGCCTTTCCCTCTTGATTCTTTGTGAGGCTGCTCTTTACTGTGTAGCTCGGGTTCATGGCACTTCCTGATTGTACAGTCCTCATAATCTCCCTTTGGCTGCACTAGAGTAAGAAGCCTCTGTGAAACAAGGAGCTGCATGCTCCAATTGAAATGACACTCGCCAGTCCTCTCCCGGGGTAACGCACACTCACCAGTCCCCCCCCTGGGGTAACACACACTCACCGTGGCCAAAGCAGAGATCCACTCTAGGGCTCTGCAACACTCTCCTAAGCAATATACTTCGCTCGATTCCATTTTGCACGTAAATCTGAGGTTTAAAGAAGTGAGCTTAAATATGGGTCTCTGCTACTCGCGCTTTTTAACACATTGGCTCTGCTGTCACTTTTCACTGACCTTAGATGATAATCTGCTTCAGATAAAACTTACTGCATCCATTTGTTCAGACAATTTCGAGGATCGAGTGCACAGATCCTCTTCTGCACATGTGCTCATCTTCATTGTCTCTTATTAAAGCACTTCGTTCGGCCGTATATCTCCTGGCCATGCTCTATTCCCTGGTGTTTCCATTGCGCATTCTCTATTTAGAAATGTAATCTACGCTCCATCCAGATTCAAGAGATACTACGGGAATCAAATGGCCTCTATTTAATAGTATATTGCCTATGCGTGCTCTCAGCATAAGACTTGTCTGTGAAGTGGTCTCTTTGGCGCATGCTCTTTAAAGCAGTAGCTCTTCTCCACTGCTCATATCTTTATTATGTTTTATTATGCTCGTACTATCCCAGCCACTAAAATCTACATTGGTCATTGAATTATTGTTGTTTGGTGTTGAATTATAGCTCAGACACCCAGCAAGTGACCCTGGAGTGAGCAGCTTGCCCCATTGCACTCGGAGTAGAGAGGCAGAGAGACGGGGTGGGTGTTGCACAATTTTAAAAGGTTTGTGTTTAAGAAGGCACTTTGAAGATGAAAAATACATTAGAGCCTGTTTAGTCATAGTTACTCCCTTCAGACTTTTTGTATGTATAAGATTTTTTAGATCTGTATTTATTTCTACCTCGCTGTTTATGTATTCTTGTCTGAATGTCAGATTGAAAGCTATGCAGTTAAGGACATAGTCATACTGCTTACGGGCAGATCTAAAAAGAGAGTGATAAAGAAATGGACACTGTTTCACTGACCCTAGAAAGATGTAAGGATGGGACATATCCAGTTAACCTATGCACCAGTGGTCAATGTATTTGATCATCTATTGAGTAGTTACACACTGAACCTGAGAACATGATGAGCAGCCCTGTGGCGTAGTGTGCCAAATTGTGTTGCTTACTGGTGATATGGAGTAGAGTTTTTATTTTGTCCACTTTACTTTAAAAGTTGTTTTCATTTTGCTTTTATTTATCTGTTTTTCTGTATCGCAAACTACATCAAACTCAACCCGAAGGTATTGGAGTGCTTTACAAGAGCACCACTTACATTACACAGGAACACTTTAATTTTTAAAACATGTTGCACTGCGGCGTTAGATGCTGTACAACATGGCTAAAAGTTTTTTATAAAAGCACTATTACTCGCCCAGCGTTATGTGTCATAGTTTTGTTTTTCAATGTAAGCCACAGCAACTCGCGATGCTGTGTAATTATGTTTTAAAAAATGAAAGTGTCCCTGTGTAGTGTAAGTGTTGCCCCTGTAAAGCACTCCAATACCTTCCGGCCGAGTGTGCACTATATAAATGCGCCCAAAAAATGTGTTAAATAAAAAACCTGTTGCAGTGCTGCTATGTAACATGTTTTTTTTTTTTATTACCATTTGGGCGCTTTTATGTAGCGCAAACTCAACCCTAAGGTATTGGGTGTTTTACATTGGCACCTCTTTCATTACACAGTAGCACTTTTTATTTTTAAAAACATGTTACTCAGCAGCGCGAGCTGCTGTGGCTTAAAGTTAAAAAGTAAGCCCTATGACGTGGTCAACGCTGACTGCGTCATAGTGCTTTTTTGAAAATCTTTAAGCCATGTTATACGGCAGCCTGTGCTTCTGTGTAATATGTCTAACTAAACATTAACAAACCCACTAGAATTCGTAAAGACCAAACCTATTGGCTTTTGCCAATGCTTGTTAAATATCTGGCACCCTACATTGTGGGCAACAAGTTGCACTGAGGGTGTCTTGTTAGTATTTAAAAGCAGGGTTTCCTTCCTGTCAAAAAGGGTTATTTTGACAGGTGTAACAGCAATTTTTAGCCTGCTGCAGTCAGGCTACATATAGTAGGCCTAAAGCCATGTTTTCCAGGGCCACTCTGTAGATGGTCAATAGATGCTGCATTCCACTGGTGGCATTTAACTTCCAGGCCCTGAATACATTATAATTCTGTTTGAGGACGTACCTCAACCCTTAAAGGTGCTATAACCTTGTCTTTTTGTAATGTTCTAAAATTCGCTACACTACTTCCCAACATCCAAATAAAAGGCATGCTGTTTTTTTAAAGCTATAGCATTCACTGGACATTAATGGCAATTGTATCATACAGCACAGGAGTAATGAAACAGTCTATTTCCCTTTGGAGTAAGATTTAATGGTTCACCTTTATACAAGTATAGGCAAGTATGTTAGGCAAGTGTAGGCAAATATATTAGATTATTTATTTGAAGCACAATAGTTCAAGAGGTGCTGGGACACCAGTGGTATATTGAAGTACTTGGCATCGATACTTCCCAATTGGGAGTAAGAACAAAACTGATCTTGGATTGCTTGTGTTCCTGTTCAGGGAGGACCTAGTGGCAGGTCGGACTGGACCATCCTATTGGAGCAGGGCCAAGACTTATTTGTGTATGGCTGGGTCCAAACTGAGGTGGCCTGTTGTGCTAAATACAATAGACTGGGATCCAGCCCGAGTAATTACCTGTGATCGAGATTAATTTAAGCATTTCATCCATCCCCTTTTTGGAAATTCCAAGAGTGAACAGGAGCATTTTAAAACAATGTTTGAATCTTGCAAGAGTTATACCAGTCACCCTGTGAGAAGTTGGCCTGGTATATGTGGTCCACTAGTTATGGTGGGCACCTTGTACCAGTCCAAACAACCCTTTTTGATGAATAGGTTTAAAGACAACCTTTATTGAAAGCTATCCTAGTGGTAGCTATGGAGAGGAGCCTTCAGGCCAAGTCTTGAAGGAGTGTAAAGCAGCTTGGTTTACCAGATTATAACCTCTTGAATTACTAAATGAAATGGAGAATCACATTTGTTATATATAAAATATATGTATTTATTTCTAAACACTCACTACTAATCTCTTTATGAGAATAGAGTCCAAGATACACAATAATACAGTCCTAAAACGACAGTAAATAGCACAATATACAATGGGCCCCAGGGGAGGACCAAACCATATATTAAGAAAGTGGTATAAGAACCACGACTTGACGAGACACAGTGCCTAGAGCACGTAGAATCGCTGGGACCCAAGGTAGTGACACAGGAGACCCACGGGGGACGCGTGCAGTGTGAGAACACAGGCGTAAGCCCCGTACTATTCTATGGGAAAGTCGCGGTTGGAATTTTAGAAATTATGGACACTTAGGTGAGGATTTTGAGCAAACCCCTATAGACTTGGGGGGTTCTAGGGCCAACACCCACGGGAGCACGGGAGTACTTGAGTTACCTCATCCAGGGAAGCCGGGTGCATAGGTGTCTAATGGTGTCGGGAATCGTCGTTGATTTCAATGGCGATCTGCTGCAAAGTGCCGGTAAGAAGAAAAGTGTCCGGTGTGATCCAAGCCTGGATCAAAGATCAGAAGAATCTGAAAGCAGAGGGGATAGAGTCTGGGCAACTTGCCATTGACCAGGGGCACGATAGACGAATGCCAACCGATGTCAGGTGTTTCAGGTGCAAAGAGGTGAAGCTTGACTCTGCAGCCACGAGAACCAGGAGGTGTCAACGACGACCAGGAGCTGGAATCGAGCTGTCCCACAAAGGATGTCGAGTGCTGCAGTGTTGGTGCTCGGATCGAACCCAACAAGCCTTGGCAACAGCAACCCACGCAGGAAGAGAAAAGATGCTTCGTTGCGGACCAGCAAGGTCCTGGGGATTCCCCAAGCAATGGAGAGTCAGGGCACGTCTGGAGCAACCAGGGAAGCCAAATTAAAGTTAGAGTTGCCTTCACAGGGACCCACCAGTCGACGGACCAGGGATCGCGAAGGGACCTCGAGAGGAATCACACAATACCAGCCCACGGGACACTCGGTGTGTGTAGGCCAGTAATCTTCGGTGGAGATACTGCTCGGGGTGTGGACTACAAGTAGCCCAAAGCACAGCCTCAAGGATCGACGAGAAGCGTATGCACTTGCAAATGTGCACGGTGTCCAGGGGTTCTGGTTCCACGGTCCCCACGAGGGCTACGGGTCTCAGCTTTGCTGGGAGCTCGAGTCGGCCTCTGGGAAGTCTGGGAACTCACCTCCTGTGTTGCAAATTCTTCGGAATCCGGCGGGAGCTTCAGAGATGCAAACTGGTCAGATGCGTCTTAGGTGCCTGTCTTGCAGGGGAGTAACTCCTTTACTCCAAGGGAGATTCATCAGTCATCTAGCGCCTTGTAGATTGTCGAAGTTCCAGGATTATGTATCAGAGTTTCGTCCAGGTAAATCTAAAGTCCTGTAGCCAGGGTTCCTATCTTATACCCAAGGAAGGGGTGGGACAAACTCTAGGGACCCACCTATGGGAGGGTCAGGAAAGGGGGGTGGCTACACCCATTTACTTTGTCCAGTTTCGTACCAGAGCAGGGGCTGCTAGCCCCGGCAACCGGTTTGAGCTGGACTATGCCCAGGGACACCAAATGTGCCCCCAGTGCAGACTTCAAAGCACTCTTGGAGTGCACCCACCCAGCCCCAATACACTAAATCCTGTCTGGGAGGTGGTCACACCTCCCTCTGACAGGAAACCTATTGTCCAGGCCTCCCCTGCCGGAGTTTCGTCCAGCAGCAGGAGGGCAGACTCGTGTCTGTGGCTGACAGCATCCATTTTGTGATGCCAGGGTCTATTAAGCTGGTACCGGGTATACCGGTGCTGTCATGTTTCTCCCTGTAGAAGGGTGGGATGATACTCCCACACCAGTTACTGGTGTGGGGGTATGATTCCAAGGTGTTTGACACCAAACACGACACGTTTCCATGCAGCCATTCCAAAGTTAGCATTTACCGCGAGGTTATAATGCATTTAAGAGTATATGGTTTGGCTGCATCACAAACAACCCCGGAATAAAGGTTCCGAAAGCTGCAGAGGGGCTCTGCTCATGCATGGGCACCCTCTCACATGAAACCCAGCACCCTGCCTTCAGGATTATTAAGGCCTGCCATACGGGTGACTGATAGGTTTACACGTGCAGTGATATGAAGAGATATAGGTAACCTATATCTCAGTAAGGGGTGCATACACCACCTTACCCAGGCTGCAGTAGCAGACCTGTGGTGTCATTTTGGAAGGCTTCCCAGGGGTGGCACTATACATGCTGCAGCCCCTGGTAGGCCTCTGGGGTACCTATGCCCTGGGTACATAGTATACCATATACTAGGGACTTATAAGGGTACCCCAGAATCCAATCTGGAGCGTACCTAAAGTACTGGTAATCAATTTAGAGAGGAAGCAGGTAGGCTGGGGTTCTGGTTAGCAGGGCCCCAGCCAGACTAAAGTCGAAAAACAGTGAAACCTCAGCAAAAAGTGGGAGTAACTATAAGAAGCAGATCCTACTCTCATACACCCCCACTCTAAATTATTTACCCAAGATTGGCCCTAAGTCTCTCAGGAAGTTACATTGATTCCCCAGGGCAAAGTGGCTCATTGTTTTAAGCTTTCCCTGCGTCTATACTTTGGTACTTGGGCTTCAGAGTGTGAACCTCTGTTGGTTGGTCCTAAAGCTGCAGTAGCAGCCTAGTAAAGACAGAAATAAGAATCTGGGACATGCTAATTAATAGAAAACTTTATTGTCAATGGTGATCATTGACAATGCACAGTTTTGGATCTTAATGCATAATTTTGAATGTTTGTACTAACCCTATTGATTTTAGCGGTGTTGCAGTGGTAGATTATTACATGTTTCTACATTAATTGAATCAGTCCATCAAACGTCTCTCAGAGGTGGAAACAACACACTTGTGATTCTTGTTATTTTTTTAATAAAAACTCCTTTTAATTCATTATTGTCTATAAATATTGGTTTTTTAAACTTCATAAAACATAGACCGTCAACACGTGTTTTGCAACAACAGTCACCTATTCAGGACTAATGAATCAATCATTGTATTCATGCAACAAATGTTACAAAGAAAATGTCAGTCAAAGTCGCAGTCATCCAATAAGTTGTTAATAGGAATAACTAGATATCTTCTCAAATTAAATTCTGCAGAGTTGTTGTTAGACCTGTCATCCTTGGCGTTGTTCCCCCTAACTTTTTTCCTTCAGACCTCATGTTTTTGCAGACTTTGGTTTTGCTAATCTTAGGATTTTGTGCACTTTATCACTGCTGACCAGTTTCTAAAATGCTTTTGCTTTCTTCCTAAAACTTGGTATCATTGACTTATCCACAATTGGCATATTTAATTTTGTAGTAATTAAAGTAGTAAATAGTCCCTAGTAAAGTGCACTATATGTGCGCAGAACCTAAAAATTGAATGCTACTAGTGGGCCTGAAGCACTGATTGTGCCACCCACTTAAGTAACCCTTTGAACATGTCTCAGACCTGCCATTGCAGAGCCTGTATGTGCATTTTAAACTCCCATGTCGACCTGGAAGTTCAACCTCTTGCTAGGCCCAGACCTTCCTTTTAATACATATGTCACCTCTAGGGTTAGGTCCTGGGCAGCCCCAAGGGCAGGGTGCAGTATATGGTTGATGACTGGATCCAATCCAGCTGTCTAAATTTATTTCATCAGCCAGACATCGGCCTCCTGCCCCATGGTTTAACAAGGTTTTACGTGAGGAGAAAAAGCAATGCAAGGGGCTTGAAAGGTCCTGGAGGAAACCCTACGACAAGGAAAATAAACGTAAATACAAAGTGGCACTAAAAAACTATCATGCACTTTGCAGAGCTGCCTGGGGTACATTCTACTCCGACAATATCTCCACTAACTAAAACTTCTCCAAAACTCTTTTTAAAGTAGTTTTAAAACTTTTAGACCCCAGTAATGTATCTCCATCACCTTTGCTGTCACAGATACAATGTGAGGAGCTGGCACACTTTTTTTTTAAAAAGTGACAGATCTCAAACACTCTCTCTCGACTACTCAGACAGGCGAATCCCAGTTGGATGGTAACATCTCGAATACCAGCTCAGGCATGCCACTTCAAACTGGCGAAATAAACAACACTGACACTTTGAAACCATTCAGAAAAGGAATTCTTTGACTCCTCTGGGCACCCCTCTTTTCCTTACCTTGTTACATTCGATAAAGTCCGGCTCCCCTTGAGACCCTCCCCCTCTGGTCAAACCTAGCACTGGAGGCCTAGACATACAAATTTTGGTAGTCATCCTTACAAGAGGGACATATTCCCCGGGCATGGAAGAACACCATGGTCCTGCCCCTCTTTAAAAAGCCTAACTTGGATCCCCCCCAATGGTTCTAACGTTAGACTGATCTCAATGCTTCCATTCTTTCCAAAATTTTGGAGAACATGTGTTAGAAATGGGGGTCTCTAGTTGGCAGAGGTAGGTACCTTTGTCCAAATAGGGACAGTTGCTTTTAGTCAGGGTAAGGGGTATACACAGTTTAGATAACCCCTGCTATTAAGATCCAGGGAAATAATGGAGTTTCCATAAGGTGGTAAGGCGTAGACCCCGCCACTTTATTGGAAAATCTCAAGGGGGAAAAACGGAGACATTTAGATATACGCGCGAATAGCTCCGTTATAAATTCGGCAGTTATAACTGCAATTTGCAATATCACTACAGAATACAGAAATGTCTATAATCCTAACCCCAGATATTTTGATAAGGAGTGCTCAAGATTAAATGGAGAATTAAAAATAGCCTTGAAAGAAAAACCTAGAGATAATGTTAGGATCACATCCTTGAGGAAAGCTTATAAAAATACCTTGAAAGAAAGAAAATCGGAGATCCGTGAGGAGGCCTGGAAAAAACTAATACAGGCCGCTGAGACACGAGATGCAGCCCTTTTTTGGAAAACAGTTGATCACCCATTTTTTAAGGGAAATTCCGTAGTGAAAATTGATACTATTGTCCCACCAGAAGGTTGGATATTACATTTTGAGAGTATTTTTAATCCCAATGCCTTTAAAGCATCTAAGGGAAATAATGAACATTATATTTCAATGGAGCCTGTAAAATTATCCCCAATAACGACAGAGGAAATTGTAACCTCCCTACAAAAAAGTGCTAATGGCAAAGCTGCAGAACCTGATGGGGTACCCTTTGACGTTTTTAAATATAACACTGATTTTTGGACTCCAATTTTATTAAATGTTTTTAATGCTACACTAGGGGGAGTGTTGCCTGCATCTTGGGTGGAAAGTGTCATTGTTCCAATTTTTAAAAAGGGGGATAGAGGGAAGGCCAACGGCTATCGTCCCATATCCCTTTTCGACTCCTCCTCCAAATTGATGGGAAGAATAATGTTGGGGAGGTTAGAAAACTGGGCCTCTGATAATAACATCTTAACAGAGGTCCAATATGGTTTTAGAAGGGGTATTGGGACGGTGGAACAATGTGTAAATCTGGAACGTCTGATAGAGAAGTATACACTAGCCAATACTTTTCTACAAAACCAAGTTGCTGATGCCCCTAATGTTTGGACACGCCCAACCCCTCTACTCCTATACGCAGACAACGCTGTCTTGCTATCAAGGACAGCGAACAGTCTGCAATGCCTAGTAGATAACTTTGCCCTGTATATGTCTGAAAAAGATCTCCAACTAAACCTAAAAAAAACTTTTTTGATGACATGCAGGAGTAATAGGCTGAAAAATAGACAACATCATGTAGGAGGGATAGTCATAAATAGAGTTTTAACTTTTTCATATTTAGGTCTGATTTTTAATAGGAGTGGGGCTTGGAACCCCCTTTTTTACGAATCTTGTAAAATGAAATTTTTATGGTCCACTGAAGCTATTCATAGATTTTCAGCAAAAATAGGAAATAAACCTATACGGGAAATTCTTGCCCTATATCGAAGTAAGTGTGTTACAGGAGTATGTTATGGGGCTGCCATATGGGGGAGAGTCAATACTGCTTCCCTTCAAATTCAAGAAGATAAATTCTTGAAAAAATTGTTGGCAGTCCCTGGCAGTAGAGCGAACTACATAGTACACAAAGAATTACCCGTACCATACTTAAGTGATTTTAATAAATATGGCGGGGATCACTCTTTGGCAAGGGATATGGGCCAAATACGAGACTAAGTTTACAAAGGATTTGATCTTGGACTGTCTGACCCTCGACCATAGCAGGAAAATCCCCTGGTTAGAGCACATTTTTTCCACTTTAATATGCTGTAAGATAGATATTGATAGAAAGAACCCTCAATCTATCCAGGATTATAGCAAAAGTGATCTGAAGTTAAGATATATGAATGCTAGGGAATGCATAAGAGGGGTTGAAGTTAGCCAGAAACACAGTGTTGTCTCTTATTGCGAACGCCCATTTGTAAGGGGCATACAATTATATCTTACGCAGGTAAGAAATATCCAAAACAGATTTTTTCTAACGAGGCTTAGGCTTGGCACACTTCACTATATTATTGCATTCACTAAAATGGAAAAGTGGTGCTACAAACTTTCAAATTGTCCGTGTGATGGAAAGCCCCCCCCCCCCCCAATCTACGCTGCATTTTTTACTCTTTTGTAGCTTTTATAAGGATATTCGAAAATTAGTTTTAAAACCTTTATTTTTATCTAACATGCTTTTCCATTGCGAACATGCTTTTAATTTGGTATGTGGTCTGGAAAATGAGAAAATTACGAATGCAGTCATCTCGTTCATATTAATGGCAAGAGAAGAAGGAAAATGTATTCACATTTGGATGCATTATTATATGAAAATCCAGACGAGTGTATGTAGTTACGATATGTACCGCACACTGGGACATAAAATAACACAATACACTTTATGTGATGGAAAGCCCTCTCAATCTATGGTGCACCATTTTCTTTATTCTATTGTAGTTTTATAGGGATATTCATTTAATAGCACAATGTACTTTACGTACCTATTAATACAGGTCACTTTGATTGTTTGTACTGTGTATTTTATCAGGACATATAATAGTTGTTTGCACTTTTTGTACCTATATGATTGAGCTGACATTTGGTTGTCTTTATATTCGACTGTATACTCGCATTTTTAAAAGAAAAATTGTAACCGATCCCTCCGATTAGAATGCTTTTATGGTGGTGTACTTTGCACTGAATAAAGTTTGTTTGACTTGAACCCCTGCTCACCCCCTTGGTAGCTTGGTACAAGCAGACAGGCTTATCCCAAAGGCAATGTGTAAAGTATTTGTACCAACACTCACAGTAACACAGTGAAAGCACCACAAATGGACACCACACCAGTTTAGAAAAATAAAATATCTTTATCTAAACTAAACAAGACCACAACGACAAAAATCCAACATACAGATATTCAGTAGAATATCTTTAAAAAGATTGTTGCAAAAATAAGCTTGTAGATGGGAAATGCGACACTTTACTCTCAAAAAGTACCTTGGACAAACAAAAGGGGCGCAGAGAAGGCGATGCGACGATTCTTCCTGCGCTCCAGTTAGGATGCGACAAGATGGCGCCTCGATGCGTTGCGACAATCCGGTGCGATGTGACAAAATTGCGTCTTTGATGGGATGTGACAATTTGGAGGGGATGCGTGCACGCCTGATGGCCGTGCGGCGAAATCGGTGGTTTCCTGAGCCGCGACAGGCCCTGCAACACGCTTCTCTGGTGACGCGATGGCGATCAGAGGTGGCAGGGGCACGCTTCCTCAGTGTTGCGACGGGCCCTGCGTCACGCTTCTCCGGTGAGGCTGCGGCGAACAGCGGCGGTACGCTTCCTCGGCGATGCGACGGTGGCTGCTGCGGCGGCGAAACGCTTCTCCCTCATTAGGTCGCGCTTCCAGCTCCAACAGAAAGGGCCTCACATACAGTTAAAGGCACCTCCTGGCAGGTCAGAACTCCCAGCAAGGAAGTTCAGGGAAGCCGGGTGTGAAGTCCTTTTGTTCCCGGGACTTCAAAAACAGGAGGCTAGCTCTTCTCAGGCCCTTGGAGACATTTCTTCAGAAGGACACAGTACACAGCAAGTCCTTCTTCAAGCAGGGTACACAGCAAAGTCCCTTTGTCCTCTCCTCAGTAGAAACAGCAAACTGCAGGCCAGACACACAGCAAGGGCAGTACTTCTCCTCAGTCTCTTCAGCTGTCCTCTTTGGCAACAGGTTCCTCATGATCATGAAGTAGTCTAACTTACAGGGGTTTCAGCTCTCATATTTATCCCCCCAAAGTCTTTGTTCTCTATGTGTGAGGGGTCCTGGACCTCATGGGAACAGTCCAGCCCAAACTGCCATGCCAGGTCCTCCCTGGACTGGAAACCAGCATCATGGGACCAGTTTCTGGGTATTACCCTTCATCAGCCAGGCTAGCTTGAATGCAGTGGCACAGTGAGCAAGGGACCCACGTCTGGGCATTCCCATCCCACTTAGGGTGAAAAGTGCTACGCAAACAAATGATGGAAGGAATGCTGAATAAATCATACATTCACAGCCCACTAGTAGCATTTGAGTTACCAGCCCTGCCACACTTAGTGCACTTTACTAGAGACCTACTGGTAAGACAAATATGCCAATTATGGATAACCAATCACAATACCAATATACACAGAGAGCATATGCACTTTGGCACTGATCAGCAGTGGTAAAGTGCCCAGAATTCTAAAGCCAACAACCACAGGTCAGAAAAAAATAGATGGAAGAAGCAAAAAGTTTGGGATGCCCCTGCAAAAAGGGCCATTTCCAACAACATGTAAAAATGCAATTGACCAACTTTGTTACTTCCCAAAATTTTCTGCATCCTTCACAGTCTGGTTTTAGATCAGGACATAGTACCGAATCTGCCCTTCTGGGAGTCACTGAACATCTGAGACAGCTTCAGGATAAGGGTGAAACTGCTGCGCTGATTTTACTCGACCTTAGCTTGGCCTTCAATACTGTGTTACATACCACTCTACTGAAAATACCAGCAAACTTGGGTCTCCAAGGGACAGCTTTATCTTGGATGGCCTCTTTGCTGAACAATGGCACTTTCCAAGTCTTTTCAGTCAGCTCCACGTCAAAGCCATATGCATTTACTTCTGGAGTCCCTCAGGGATCAACCTTAAGCCCGAAGTTATTTAATATCTACGTCCATCCACTTGCGTCATTAGTGGAAAGCTGTGGCCTTCCCTGTTTCCCTATGCAGATGACCATCAAATAATCTTCTTTGTCTTTTGTTCAGGGCCACAACTCAGAGGCCCTAAAGTCCTGCCCGGGTTTGACTTCCAGCTGTATGAACACCATATCGCTAAAACCTAATGCTAATAAGACAGAGGTAATAGTGTTGGGTAAGAACCCCCTGCTTTGAGGCCCACAGCACTGGCCTGCAACCCTAGGTGCTCTTCCCGAACCGGCCTCTATAGTAAAGAACTGCTGGTACCTTACCAGCACACTTGCTCTCAGCATTAAAGCAACAGGTTGCTCTGCTTGGTTCCCAGAGTCAAACTGGCTTGTTTGGGAGGTCGCTCCTCCTCATAATTGGGCCCCAAGTTGTGTAACACCTTACACGAGTCCTTGAGGATCTGCACCTCACTGACCATCTTTTGCAAGAACCTGAAAACCTGGATGTTCTAATCTTGTCTTATTTCGTTATCCCCTACCTACAGTCTAACAACACTCTAGTATAATAATGATAATAATATTTAAAACGTTGCCCATGTACTTTTAGTTTTTACATGTCATGGTAGTGAAAAACTCTTAAATTCGTTTTTTTTTTACTATTGCAAGTCCTGTCTCTCCCATAGGATAACATTGGGATTATTATTTTTTACATTTTATAAGTGTAATTCCCAATTGGGAAGAGGTAACCTTTCCAAGTTTGGTGTCTCTGAAATCACAATTTAAAATCCAAACTTATGGTGAATTTGGATTTTAAATTAAAATTCTGAAACTTGGCATTTTCTTGCTTTTGGTGCTTGCTGCCTGTCTCTGATCACATGTCTGGGGTGGGTGACAGCTGGGCTTTGTGTATTCCCCTAGACAGCCACACACAATGGGAGCTTAGGTGTGACCTGAAGGGCTATTCTGACTGGATGGAAGGAAGAAGCTGGATGCAGCCTCATTTACACCTGAATAGGCTGGGTCCTGTCCCCACACAAAGGGCTGCATAGGGCTGAATTCAGGAAGCCCCATAAGCCCGTCACATATACCCAGGACAGGGCATGGTCCAGACTCTCAACTGAGGACTGGGCCAGAGCTCTGGAATCGACGACCCCCGCTCCCTCGGGGGACCTTGTCATAGCTGATAATAATCTTAGGAAATGGATTTCCGACTCACTCGACTCTATTTTACCTATAAAAACCCGTGAAGACAAGAGCGGAAAGACAGGCTCGGCCCCCTGGTTTAGCCTGGAACTCAGAGCCCTCCGTAAGGAATGTAAAAAATCGGAGCGACTGTGGAGAAAGGATTGGCTTCACTCTAGTAAAGACTCCTACCGGAGAACTGTGAGAGCATACAAATCTGCTTTGAAACTTTCTAAAGCCTTTTACTATGACGATTGGATAAAAAATGCCACAAACTCCGCGAGAGAATCCTATCTCATCGTTAAGGAACTCCTAAAGATACCACAACCCCCTTCATTGACCAGGGCCCTACCGGACAGGAGTAATGAACTTGCAAAATACTTTGACTCTAAAATCTCCCACATTTTAACCTCACTTCCACAGCTTAACCAGCCACCCTGCTGGGACAACGTGACGCCTGACACTTGTCCAGCAAGCGACCCGTGCCCGCAGCTTAATGCTTTTAGGGCGGTCTCATCGGACGAAGTTGAAAAAACTCTGTCCAAGGTGAAAAGTGGCTCTCCCTGTGACCCTGCTCCCATGAGGTTTCTGAAAGCAGTTGCTTCAGCGATTGTTCCTCCAGTTCTGGAGTTGATCAATGCCTCACTGTCCCAAGGCTCCGTCCCTCCTAGCTGGAAGGGAGCGGTAGTTAAAGCCCTTCTTAAAAAACCCCAATTGGACCCCGCTGACCTGGCCAACTATAGGCCGATCTCGCTCCTCCCGGGCATCAGCAAAATTGCTGAAAAATTGGTTAACGCCCAGCTGTCCCAATTTCTGGAATCTAACAATCTGCTGCGACGTTCCCAAACGGGGTTTCGCCCTGGCCAAGGTACGGACACTGCCCTCCTCGCCGTCATCGAGGAGGCAAGGTGCATTTTGGACTCAGGGGGGTCAGTGGCAGTGATCCTCCTGGACCTTAGTGCAGCCTTTGACACGGTGAATCACCGTGTCTTGCTCCACCGGCTGGCCAGGGCAGGACTCGGGGGCACTGCGTTGGCCTGGATAGAGTCATTCCTGTCGGGCCGTTCGTTCCAGGTCTGGGATGGCAACTCCCGTTCTGACTCTTTTCCTTTGACCAGTGGGGTTCCTCAGGGTTCCTCACTTAGTCCCACTCTTTTTAACGCATATATGGCCCCTCTGGAGGATGTAGTTGCCCCCTTCGGCATCAAGATTGTGAGTTATGCGGACGACACTCAATTGGTAGTCTCTCTCTCACATCTTGACCAATGCCCAGATAATCTCCTGCACTGCCTCCCGAAAATCCATCTCTGGATGTGCGAGTCCTCACTCAAACTTAATGGGTCCAAAACAGAAGTCATGCTGATGGGCAAGAAGTGGTCAGCAATTCCATCATCTGTCTGGCCCGATATTATGGGTGAGGTTCCCGCCCCTAAGAAAGAAATCAAGAGTCTTGGGGTCTGGCTCTAACCGGACTCATCAATGAAAACTCAGGCAACTAAAACAGCTGGAACTTGCTTTGGACTTATGCGATCAGTCCGCAAGATCCTTCCTTTGCTTCCCCCTCAATCCAGGAAACTCCTGGTTCAAGGATTGGTTCTTGCACGATTGGACTACTGCAATGCTGTCTACCTAGGAGCCCCTGAAGCTACGCTGGGCAAGCTACAACGAACCCAAAATGCGGCTGCCCGGATGCTGATGGGCCTCCCTTCCAGAACCTCTGCCAAACCTGCGCTTAAGGCTCTACACTGGTTGCCAGTGCGAGAGAGGATTGAGTTTAAGGCAATGTGCATCGCTTACAAGCTCCTCAATGGACAAGGCCCTTCGATCCTAGGAGATATGGTTACCCCGTATAAAGCCCCGAGATCTCTGCGCTCGGACAACGAACGACTGGCAATTGTTCCCAAGTTTAGGAGGGTGCGTGCTGGAGGCCGTCGTTTCTCCGTAAAGGCAGCCACTCGCTGGAATTCGCTTCCCCGCAGCTTGCGGTTGGAATCCTGCTACTTGCGCTTTCGCAAGCAGCTTAAAACTTTGCTTTTCCCGAAATAAGTCTTCCCTTCCCTTCTCGGCCAATTCAAGCACTTACAGCGCGGGGATGCCTCCGGGTCACCAGGCGCTTTACAAATCCTTAAATAAAAATAATAATAATAATAATAATAATAATAAAATAATACCCACCTGTATTGAGTCTGGACCCAGAGTAGGAAGGGAGGACATCTGTGCACTTCAAAGGCAGCACTGGGTATAATACTGGACCTCAGACTCCACCACTTCATTACACTTCTGGACCTGTGGATGCTCTGCCAGAAAGAAGGACTGCTGTGCTGCTGAAAGGACTGCCACTCTGCTGGACTCCTATTTTGCTGTGCTGACCGTTTACCCTCTTGTCTGGGTGAGAAGGACTGGACCTGAATCCCTAGAGCCCAGAACCCACAGTGACTCCAAGGGATAGTTGGCTGGCCTCCTGATCTGAAGTCTCAGTAACATAAAATACTTCCAACCACTGTGCTTTTGCCACTGGGCTCTGCCATCTGTGAGCCAGTCCTCTCAAATAGTGCCTGCCCAGTCTGGGACCCTTGAAAGTGGGCCTAAGGTGTTTGCTCAAGCAGAACCGACGTGTCCTCTGTCTAACCGACGCATTGCCACTGCTACGTGGATCAAAGCTGATGCATTGTCTCTGCTGCATGGATCAGAACCAGCGCATCTCCGCTGCAGCGTGGATTGGACCCCGACGCATTGCCTTTGGAACCACTACTGTGCAACGATCTTCCCGGTGCAAGTTCCTCACATACCCATCAATGACGACGAACCTCTGCATCGCAGCACTCCACTCATCAGAGCCAACACTTTGCCCCTGCTGCGCGGATCAGGACCAGCGTATTGCCGTTGCAGTGTGGATCTGCACCGAGTTACGGCCTCGACTGCACCGCGCATCCTCAACATTGAGGCATCATGGATTATGGTACTTTGGTTCAGCGTGCCTCACTGGGTCCCTGTGTCCAGGCTGCACTCTCTCACAGTCGGCCTGAGCTTCTGATTGTGTCCCTGTCCTGCACGACCAGATTTCCCTTGTTGGCGCTTTGTGCTTTTGGGTGCTATTTTAACTTAATTTAAATCTTTAAAATTCAATATCTCACGTTCTACTTATTTGGTTTTTATTGTTTTGCTCTTGTTTTATTTATTAACATTCACTTTATTTTTCTAAACTGGTGTGGGATCTTTTTGTGTGGTGGTCAAATTAATGGATAGAATTATTTTTTTATCGCTAATGTTCTTAATGTACACATTGCAATTATGCACACGTAGCTACATATATCTGTGTCCCTGAATGGGACCTTGAAAACGGTTCATTATTGTGGGCCCGGGCCAAGAATCAATGAGGTGCCTTTTCAGCGATCTGTGTATGTTTTAACATACATGACATCCACCTAATCCATGCACACATTCCTTTAGTATAGGTTAAATCCATAAATGGTATGATTGAAGAGCTCAATCAGTTAATTGTTGACAAGAGTTTGTTTTCAGTGTTTAAGATGTGACCGTTTAAAGGAATGTCACTCTTCCATTACCTTGGCTATGGATTTTGTTGGCACTGACGAGGCTGTTCACAATTAGAGAAAAGGTGAATTACCCTGACCATTTTTGTTTTCCGAGCAAGATTAGCGAAATAATGTGCATATTGTTTTGAATGAAATCGTTCTCCAAAGTTGCCTCGTGTAACGGACAACAATTTCAAAAGCATATCATGTTTAGTCGTTATGTATTTTTTGTTAAAATGCCAACCATTTTAGGAGCTCATAAAGATAAAGTGAGCTAATTCGATTTTTAGTGTTTCTTCAACATGGTACTTACATTTAGCCAAAAAATAGATCATGGATTTAACATGCCAGTTTAATGATCCATGTTAAAAATAAAGCATTGTGTTTTGTGTTTGTGATTTCTCTGACATGAAAGAAGTGTTTGATACAGGCATGCATAATGAAAATGTTGGTTTGGTATATTATTGTGTTTTGTTAAAAAAAACATTAGGGAGCTTAAGTTCTTGTTTTTTCACGTGCTATTTATAGAAAAAAAAGTTGCTAGCCTGGTCACTTTATAATGCGAATTCTAATTCATAACAAACTATTGCATATTTCGAAGAAAGTTTGGCTGATCTTGTGAGTTTGCTTTCTGGATTAGTGCCTTTCTGAATAAGTGAAGCTTTCCTGAACAAATGTGATGTACTTTGAACAGATGGGTATGTTGTTTTGCAAATGCACTCATGATCAAAATTTGAATCTGTAAAAAACATCCCAAACTGCTCGATTTCTCCTAGTCCACAGTACGGTCCTGAAAGGAAAAGGTGTTGCTAGTTTCTGGAAAGTGCTAAATAATCCTGGAAATAAAAACAGGAGGGAGAAAGCTTTCCTGACGTTTAAATGCCAACCAACCTTTAGGTAAGAGCGTCTTCGGACTATTGTAATTACCCCAGCTATGAAACGAGGGCAATGCATGCACCAGCATGGACACACATTTGAGTCTTGGGAAAAATCGCCCGATGTTACCCTAAACCTATCAATAGATTTCAAAGCCATCTAGCAAGGGGCAGTCCCTCTAAATCTTTGGGTTATGGCATAAACTCCTTTTGAGCGACTCAAACATATAGCCATGAAAGCCACCTCATTGCTGGTGTCACATTTGCACCTTTATCTGCCACAGCTGTTTGTGTTTAGATTTAGCCACTTTTTGGCGCTCAATGTCGTCTAGCAAGGCAAGGAACAACAACCCCTGCACTGGACCCACTCCAACTGTACATTCATGACACTCCTCACATGCATCCCAATAACACTGTCAACACGTGTCTTGTTTCTTGTGGTAAATGTTGGCTGCAGTTTATTCTGTTAACATGTATGACATACTTGCATCATCACTTTTATACATTACAGTACTTGAGTCATAAATCAAATCACAGGTTCATCAACCCATGGCATAGTGGTCATAAATCATTTTTGACAGGCTCGTAAATTATCAGTGTGACAGGCATTATTCATTCCATTTGCCAGGTCATAAATCACTTGACAGGCTCGCAAACCATGTGTCAGGTCATAACTCACAATGGCTGACAAGCCATAAATCATTTTTGACAACTCACCTTCTCGTTCTGTTATCTGCTTGCCATACTTGTGACCTCTTAGTATGTCCATGCCATCATACATGCCATTTTATGGGGTCATAAAGTTCCCTGTTCGTTTTACGCCGATTGTGTGGGGTGCAGCCTCTTACTTGGAGTTAGGTCCCAACACGCTACCTTGTTTGTCAATTTTGTGCCCTGCCGTCGGTCTTGGCTGCGAGTGCCATCTCTGCTTACGCTCCCCTTTTGGCCTACTCTCCCTGCCGTAAGACATCCTCAGGTAAGTGGCCTTTCTCCTGCTCACCGTCTTGCCAGTGTGCCTCCTTAACCAACAAAGGTCCCCCTTCTTGACCGCCACGCCACAAGGTATGCTTCCATCTCCTGGAGGCTCCTCCCTTCCTCCCTGTGGTACTTGTTTTCAGGAGCATCCTGCCATTGTGAGGGATGCCCATACGTTGGCCCAGAAAACTTTCATCCCTTCTACTGACAGATGCACCCCATCCGAGGCGTAGAGCTCTGGGCTCCCAGGGTTGATTAGGTCTTGCCTGGTGCTCTCCAATCCGTTGACCCTGCAAAATTGGCTGACTGCAATGTTCAGCTTCCTCCTGGAGTTGTCAACTGCACTGTTTGACATGTCCCCTCGCCATGCCAACCTGCTGATTATTTCAGACCATATAATGGTGGTGTTGCCAAACAGTTTGGCTGCTTCATCCGAACCTAAGCGGATGGTGTGGATTAGGTCCCTCCTCCCCAGCCTTTGTGGGGTCGTTGCCCCCCAAATGGATCACCAGGACGTCAGGGTGCCAGGCAGCTGCCGCCTGTAATTTCCTCCGGGTTGCTGAAAGCTGCTCCCATCTCATCCCAGGGCGGCTCAACTACCAGATGCATGTAGCTTCCGGCTGGCCTGTTTGCCGGAGTCTGCCGCACCACCACCGCATCTGCATCCACTCAATATATGAATGGTTGACTACCCAGACTAATCTGGGGCAGGTCCCTGCTTGGGCAACAAGTACAGTGTCAGCCTGACCAGGCATCATGTCTCTTCCCCGCCTCACGTAGGTTTTAAATGCTTTGGAGTAACACCTGCCCACTGCCTTGATTCCGGCTTAAGTTATCCCGTGTTGGGCCGCTGTTGTTGCTGCCCCTTTCCTAAAGGAGTGTGATCCAAAAGATGAGGGTAGGAGCCTGCCTTACGCAGAGCTTTGCGCATGACCGTTGTGACCTGGAACCTGCTCAACAGGTCACCGTTTCTGTGCTTGAATAGCGGGCCCTCCCCTGTGGGCCGTATTGCCATGTAAGTGAAAATGCAGCACACTGGGCAGTATCTGGAGTCTTCTATGAATTCTAGTTGTATCCAGGCCCCTTTGCCCCCCTGGTCTGTCTTAGACCCTCTCAACAGTATATCTACCCTTGCTATACCCGGTTTAACATCCGCTGCATGTGGGCATCTGGCACCCATGTCTTTCTTTGATGATGCCACAAGTTTGCTGACCCTGAATGCCCCAAAAAATGCGGTTGCAAAGGCTTCCCTGAAGAGCGTTACCTCAAATCTGTCCCTTACCACCTCCTCCAGCGAGTCCATTAGCTGTGTCCGTTTCTTAAATTCCATGGCCCTCCATGTGTCTGGTTTCCTCCCCTCCAGACATTTCCACCCTATCATGGCTGCCCTGATGTAGTGGGAGGCTGTGGGGTCATGTCTAACTTTGAAAAGTCTGCCACCGCTGACAAGTGGGCTTGTGCCCATGACTTGGACTTTCTGTGTATGCCCATTGAATGAAGTGTTCACTACCCTGGCTGTCTCTCCAGGATCACCCAGTCACAAGAGCCCCGCCACTCGCATTACTGTTGCTACTTATTTCCTGTAGCGATTTGTCGTGTTGGGGCTGAGCACATGCTATATTAGTGCAGACAGGTCCGTTCTGACAGTTCCCACAGGTCGTCTGGAAAAGGGGTCATCTGCTCTGCCTCTGGCGCTAGCCTCTTGAACTTGTCCATCTGCCCATGGAAGAGCAAATTTGCGGTTGAATTCTCCACCACGGGAAAGTGGCATGCCTTCAGCTCTAGATTTTCCTCTAGCTGTAATTTAACCATGCAAAGCATTAGTCTCAGTATGTCTGGACACCTAGCCGTACCATTATTGATAGCCTGGACTACCCCATGGTTGTCTGACCAGAGTCCGCTTCATGTCCCTTAGGCTCTCCTTCCAGACTGACAGGACCACTACTATGGGGAATAATTCAAGGAATGTAATGTTTCTGATGGTTCGCAATTCCGCCATCTCTTGGGCCATAATCCGGCGCACCACTTCCTCCCTAGTATTGCCCCGAACCCTAAACTGCTAGCTGGGTCTGTGACCGGGGCTATCTGTTACCCAACCTTCCTGCCATATGAGAAGCCAGTTGAAATTTGCCAGGAATGAATCCCACAATAGCAAGTCCCTTTTTACTCCTGCCCCCAGTCTAGCGTGATGGTGTTTCTCTCTAAGTTGGCTGCGCTAGGAGCCTTGCAAAGACCCATCCAGTCGGGATGACTCTTGCTGCAAAATTAAGTTTGCTCACGTGGTGTCGCCTTCTGCCTGCCGCACATTGCCCTTATCTCTTCTCTCATCTCTGTCACCTTTCCATCCGGCGGCCTTGGACATCCCTGCCTCTGAGTCAAGCTCTATTCCTAGGAATGTCAGCCTTGTTGCGAGCCCAGAGTTTTGTCCCCTGCTAGCGGTACACCCAGGTCCTTGGCTAGGCCCTGGAAGGCCACAAGTGTGTCCCTGCATGCCCCAAGAAGAAGAAGTCACTGACGTAGTGTAGTTTGCCTTCCTGCTAGGTGCAGGACACTGAGCAGCCCATTGGCATTGCTTTGTCAAAGTACATTGCCCCATCCCAGTGGAAGCCAGCTCGCCCTGTGCACAGGGAGGATGCGGAATGCTGACTTGATATCTGCCTTTGCCATGAGGGTCCCTTTTCCTGTTGCCCTTACTACGTTAATGGCGTTGTCCACAGTGGCGTAGCCCACTAAGCATGCCTCGGGACTGATGCCCTTGTTCACTGATGTGCCTTTGGGGAAACAGAGGTGTTGGATGATCCTGAACTGCCCGCTTCTTTTTTTTTGCTACTACCTCCAGGGGCGAGGTCACCAAACCCTTGGAGAGCGGATATGTTAATGGGCCTTCAATCCTTCCCAGCTTCTTTTTCTTTTTTATCTTTTGGCGCACCACCTCTGGGTGTTCCTGGGCTAATTTCAGGTTATTTATCCTCCCACTGGGCAGGGGGCCCTCGCACGGAATTATAAATCCTTTGTCAAAACCTTTAACTAGTAGGGTGGCATTGTTTTTGTTGCTATAGCTGTTGGCTAGCCTCCTGAGCTGGTGGGTGTTGATGGGAGATCTGGCTAGCTGAAAACAATGCCTGCTTCCCCCCACCTTTGGATCCCTGCTAGTGCTTCTTTTTCTTTTCTTTCTTGTACCCCTGGTGCTTGTTCTGCTTGCACCCTGATGCTGGGTGACCTCCCCCCTCCTCCCCACTCCCGCCGACTGAGCAGGTGTTTTGGAATTTACATGATGCCCTCCATGTGCATTCATTGGCTTTGTACTTACAGCAGATTGCTGCTGGCCCGTTTGAAGATGGCGCCTTCCAGCTGCTGTGGGCTTGTAAAAAGACCTATGTTTACCCTTAATGGGGGTACTCCGTAAGGACTGGTTGCCTTTCCCTGCCCAAGACCTGACCTCCTTTTCCGCCAACATCTTGTGGATGAACCCTGACCCATCCTCCTCATTCCATTCCGGCATGAGTTTGCATTTTCAGCCTATAACCCTTATCGTACTCCAACCAAACATCCCCTGGGAACTGCCTAAGTGCCCTGTGAATGTTGGCTTTATAGAGCTAAAGATCAGTTGTGCAGTGTGGAAACTTTTCCACAATAATGCAGGCCATTATTGTCAAAATTCCTCCATTGTCTCCTATCCTCCTCTTTCTTTTCACAGATTGTTAGATCCAAACCCTCCATTTGTGTTTCGAGCAATGAGAATATGTAAATGAATTCCTTCCTCTATATCCTTTCTGTTACTACTAGGGGGATGAGGCTCGCTAGCCATGTTGTTCTAGTGGTCTTTGATGGCTGATCTGGTGATGACCTTGCTTATGCCTCATGAGCTTGACCCACCAGTGCTGGGTTGCCAGCTCTGCTCGTGCTGCCTTAGGCTGTCAGGGGGAAATAATCTCCCCACCATTGCCCTTCTCATGGTTTGACCCATTGTGGGCCCTGTTCTATTGTTTTCTTTTGTTGGGCCATGCTGCTGCCCCTGGGTGGATCCTAAGCGTGTGCGCCCTGGGTCCATTAGGTGCCATGGGAGCCTGGACACCTCCCCCTCCTGTGCCAGTGAGCCTGCAATACCCTGGCCCTGCGCACCCAACCCATTTACCAACAAAGAGACAAATGATTTTAAACATTCCAGTACAATGGCGCTGACGCCCCAGGCTCCCACCATCGCTGTGATGGCTGTAGGTGGTGGGGTCCGTCTGTTCACGCCCTTTCTTTGCCTCCCCTTTCTTTGCCTCCCCTTTCTTTGGCGTTCCTGTGGTGCTTCTCTGGCGCTTTCTGGCCACTCATGCTTTGCTGGTGCCTGCAGTTCTGTCGTCTTGCTGGCTGCTTGACCCTTTTTCGCGGTCCTCCTGCATGAGGGGGGTGCAGCCAATCTGTGCCGTGCCTCACTGAAGCTGTCCAGCTTCTGAAGAGTCCCTATGCTGGGCAGTGGCAACCTTATAACCTTCCCATTGCACCCTTTGCAGTCAAGGTGGTGTTCCCCCATTGGAACAGTTCAAAGCATCACCTGTCCACCTATTGGCCAGATGTCTCGCCACTCCCTCCCCTTTTGCTGTTGCTACAGAGGCCCAAACCAGTATTTACGGGTCAGCTGCGGTAGTTATGGCGCCGGCCCGTGAGGCCCCCTTTGGAGCTGCCTCTGCTAAAGTCGATCACAGTCAGATATCCAGTTTCCGAGATCATGCAGGAGCCTCAGACTTCATTGTGAGTAGTTGAGAGTGAGATGAGTTGGTACCAGGTCTGAAATAGACACTGGAGACATGCTCAACCACTCTCTCCATCCAGGATGCAGCCAAAGTTCAGTTTCGACTAGTCAGATGGTGCTTCTGAAAATAATTGTATCTTGAACTTTGGGACTAGAGGGGGCTGGCTTGTCGCACTGTTGTGAGGCCCTTCCAAAGCTTAGGTACATGGAAGAGCAGAATCCAAGACCTCAGTCCTTTCACTAGTTTTCATCAGCAAACTTACCCTCCTTATTGTCTTCGGTCAAATCTACTTCTGACTGCCTTGTGATATGCGCTGTAGCAATAGAAGTACCTCAAGAGTGCCTATCAGAGGAACATAAATCTAGCCTTGTTAATTTGCAACATTGATAACTTTCCAGCTTTTCTCCTCCCCATGGGGTGGTCTACTGCAATGAGGTACTTTCCCCTTTCCACGGGTAAAAACCCAAGCATGCCACAGCGCTTTCTGCGGTGACATTAGCAGCCTGGCTATAGAAAGGTACGTTTTAAAGGCAGGCTGACACTATAGCAATGATTTTGGATAAACATGCTACTTGTTGGGGTTTTTATCTGTCATTTCTGTGGCTATTTGATATCAGCTGTTTTCTCTACTGCCTCACAAATCTCAGTTAAGTGTATGTTGATGTTCCTGCTATTAACCTCTCCGTTTCTGCCCCTCATGAATCTTCTAGCAGTGCAGCAACTTTGTTAAAAATATGTTACTATCATACTTCTTGCATGTCCATTGTTCGGCAGTCTCACGTCAACTCCCCTCCCCAATTCCTGATGTAAGTGTATATAGATGTTCCTCTAATTAGCCTCTCCTGCTTTCATGCCAGGAATCTTCCAATTGGTAAGATGCACCAAAAGGTCCTTGGTTCTCTTGGTGGCTCATGCTGGGGGCCATTCATCCCCTCACCCTGGCCGGAGTAAATTTATTACTGGTACGATTAGTGGTAGCCTGGCAGATCCAGTATGGAGGCTGCCCCGTTCAGGTACAGATGACCAGCGTTTATTTAATAAACACCTGTGTGGCATGTTTACTAAATATTTAGAGCCCCAATTAATTAGATTTGCAAATAAATAATAAAATGCTTTGAATATGAACTTTCCAGGATTTTCCCAAGTCAAGTTAAAGAAACATGGATTTTTTTTTAACTGGAAGCATGCCTAGACAAGAATAGAAATGATTCTTCAGCCTATGCAGTAAACCTCATTTGTGTTCTGTTACTGCATACACATACCAGCTACGCATTCAGTCTGTCACATTTATACTGTATACACATTATGTTATGCACCTACCCCTCATAAGCTTCAAGACACCTTTTACATGTGACACAGCAAAAGACACAGCTAAACATGGAGCAGTGTGGTCTCTGGCAGGTGAAGGTCACAGTCCAGCCCTGAAGGCACATATTACAGTCCGTTCTATGGTGATGAAAGCAGCGCGGCCGCTGCAGGTAAGGGCGCTGGGGCCAGGTAGGGAGGGATTTCAAGAGACGGCCACAAGGAAAAATTAATTTTCCCTCGTGGTCGTCTCTCGAAATCCCCCCCACCCGGTCCCTTCGCCCCACTGCCCTTACCTAAAGCGGCCGTGGCTGGATGAAAGTCCACACTGCAGCCCACATGTGACATTTGACTTTTCTACCACTGGTGCAGTTTCTGCTCCTCTTTACTGAGGCCCTATTTACTTGCAGGATGTGCCAGCTGAGGCTAACCAGCTATTTTCCGTGCTTCGAGGTCAGAACATATACACTTGAAGGTGATTAGCCGTTTCACAATGTGAGTAAATTCAGCCGAAATACCTACTAAAAAAAGATATACTTTCTTAACAAGCCACACCATGGATTCATATTGCCTGCAGCCACTCTAACTCTTTTACATTGAAGGGAATTGACAAGTTATTTCCTTTTCTACAAAAGTATCCCACTTGTGCTTCTGTTTTGTTTCCTTGTTCGGTTGATCTATCCCAATGTTCTGCTGCTCAGACATTCTCTGACCTCTCCATCTCCAAATCTAACCTCTTATCTTTGAGCTCATTTGTCTTTCAGACAGCTAGACTGACTGTGGAAACCAGGCTCTTGTCGCTGGCATGAAGAGCTGAATGGGTAGAAACGCGAGGAAGGCTATGGTGTCTGCTCTGGCTTAGTTCCCACTCATTAGTCTCTGAACTTCTACCTCGCTTCCTACAATTATGCAGCCTTTCTATGCATGTATGTTTTGTTAGTTGGTATAGGGAATACTGCACAACTTCCTAAGCTTTTCTAGTGGTAGAAGGGTCACCGATCACAGTTAAACGTACATAGTGCCAGTGTTTTTTTTTAAACAGACCTCCTGCTGTGAGATTCCCCACGTTTATTGTTTGTAATTAACCATCTGCATATGTCTGGAACTTGTGCACACTCCTTGCCAACCAATGTAAGACCATATCGCTAGGTTTTGTTGCAAATTGTGGATATGTTATGTTGCAGTAGCTGTGGTCAGTATTGTTTACAGCTAGTGTCCGAAGGGCTTGGTATACCCCTGTAGTTCTAGCAGATCATAAAATAATTCTTTTTTGCTCCTCGACTCTCCAGTTTAAGCGAGAATAGCAATAAAAGCCGTCTGTATGAGGTGGTTCTGTATGACACTGGTTATTACACTCGATTTTGATTCCGAATACAAGCTAAAACTTTAGAAATCTGTTTTTTTTTTTGTTTTTTTTTTACATTTATCAAAGCATAGCAGTTACAATTTTGAATGACAGAACTATTATTACTCGACCTACTTCTTACACTAGATGTCAAAATGATCCTCTGTGATTGGAAAGACTTCAGATCCATTTTTTACCACACTTTGTGGACCTGGGTGAGCTTCCTCAGAAGTGCAAATAATACTATCCTTAATCAAAAGGTCAACCATAATAAATCTAGATGACTTTAGTTACCCCTAGATACATACACACGGACCTCCTCTCCTACAGGTAAGGGCACCGCTCCTCGAAATCCTGATTTAATTAGGTCCTCCCTCTGCACTAGATACTTGGGATAACCCCCCCCCAATTACATAATTTCTATTTCTTTCTCTCTTCTCAATTCCTCTCCTTCTTCTCTTTCCACTCCTCTTTCCAAGAGAAGCTCACCCCCATCTGACCATACTAGACAATGCATCCGCTGTAATAGCTGAATATGTCGACGTCCGGTCTAGTTTACTGAACAACAGTGTCTTAAATGCATACTGACGACACACTTTGTTATACGAATCTTGCAATGTTTTTATCTGTCGGACTCAATGTTATCATACAAAATATCAGCCTAAAGCCTGTGCTTCCCGACTGCACTATCTTGTTTTCTTTTTTTATTCACTTCTCTTTATAACTACATTTTTCTTGTATTATGAAAATACCTAATAAACTATATATTTTTTTAAATTATAAATGACATAATAAATCTTTGAGAGCAAGATAATACTGTTATCCCATGCTGAAGGATTTTGGTACCTTCTGCAATCTTCCTAAACTCTTAAGTTTATTTTAGTCTCAGTTTGCTACAGCTATTATTTTGAATAACTAATTTGGACTGGAAAAACTGTATTTTGAATAACTAATTTGGACTGGAAAAACCTTTGTGGTAACTTATGTTACAGTTACCAACTACTGGCGACCATTTGTTTCCATTGTCTGACACAAGTTGCATTACATATTAAGCACTATGTCCTCCACCAGCACTGGACACTTTATTATGATTTATTATAATATGTATTTTACCGTTTATTATTATATTGATTATTATGTTAATTATAATACTAATAATTATTATTAGTATATTATGTATTATGTTATATTGATGAATTATAAGTTATTATTATTCTTTTAGTTGTTAATTTCACTATTCATGTTTAAATGCATTTTACCTAATTCCTACACCTAAATGCTATGTATGTGCTGATGTCTTCAGAGTTAATGACAAAATGTTAGCCATAAGGTTATGAATTTTTGAGTGAATCCTAACCTGAACCATTCAAGCTCTTTCGGACGATTCATCCGGATTAATCATCCCTGAGAAAGACGTGCCTCCAAGGTACGACCTCATTGAGTTGCTGTCCTCCAGTGGAGTTCAGAAGATTAAGGAGCGAAGAGGCCCTCCTTCCTACCCTTCATATTCGCCTAGTCAGACAGTATGGAGTTGTACCATCTTTCAACTATAGGAGCAATATCCTCTTCACCTTTTGAGTCACTTTTCGGTAGGGCATGGAACTGCTGCTTTCACACCACAGAGCAACATGCCAACTCTTGGAATACTGACTCCAGGCTTGTGTTTCTCAAGGATGTCGATTCTTCCCCTGGGCTATAGTCAATGCTCTGGATGAACTGTTGGCACTGGTATGTCTTTTCACTGTCTCTGACTCGGGGACACTTCTTGTGTAACTCCTCTAGTGCAGTGCACCAGGCAGTTCCTAAGGCAGTTTAGCTCTTTCAGTCCTGGAGAGTGCCATATTATTTCGCATCAGAGCTTCAGAGGGAGTGTCCTGTCCCTCAGGCCAGGAAGCACTACACGAACAGTCTGCAAAAAAAAACTGGAGTGCTCCCTATTCCCACTTTAAATGTCCACGTCATAGCCCTCCATACTTGAGTTGCACCTGCGTCTGCTTCCCCAACACGGACACTTCTGCTGCAGCTTGTAGGAATGGTAGTCTACCTCAGCCAGCAATCCCTGTACACATCAGATAATCTTAAGCAAAATCGTGAAAACTGTTGGCTTTAAAGTTTGCTCAAAGTTTTGTCAGGGAGAGTCCCATAGAGACTATTACAGCATTCAAAACTAGAATGCAAGATGGGGTCTCGAAAGGGACTGGGGCAATACATGTGTGAGTCTGTAGTAGTGATCCGGTCCCACAAAGGTTGTAAAGTATGTTTAAGGTTTATTGTTTCACTGTAGGATGCACCACCCCTATGCTTTGGATTTTGTTTGAAGGTGGCAGGTAGGAAGAGACTCACGCAAGAAAGAGCCGGGTGAATAGAACCATTCTGGACATTGCATCCTACCAGATAGTCCTCCTTGTTTATCCACTAAGCATGAACAGTTTTGACCTGTCCATTCTCATTGAGAGTGCAGTACTTTCCCAGGTTCTTAGATATTTAATATGGATTTGAGTATTATCAGTTGACTGATGTTATGGGTACCCAAGATGGTCATTAGATGTGCCATTTTGTTATTGAAGATGTGGAGAATTCTCGGGCGACAGTATCCACAGGTGCAGGGAATAAAAATATTGCTTTTTGTTGTCAAAATGATGAAGCTTGGATTACTGGAAGATGGAAGGTGCTGATGGTGTAATACACAACAGACTAGTGCTTGACACAAGTATGTAAGGTGTGTTGCATTCAGATCTAGCATCACTGGAGGGTTTTGGTGCCTGGGATCTCAGAGAAATCCCAAGGATGGGGCGACATGTGGGAAGGAGACCACATTCAATCCTTTAACACTATGCAAGAAATGTTGTAGATACATTCAATTTTGCCATGCACAGGGATCTTACCGGACAGAATTGATGTCCCTTTGAAAGGGTAGGTGGTGCACTTCTCATTTTTATAGGTCATTGGCAATAAATATGTCAGACTCCCTTTTACAGTTACTCTCACAGTGGAAAAATGATTTAAGACTCTTGGGGAGATAATAAGTGGAATGAAGCTAACATGGCATTTTGCATACCAACGATACTTGCTTGCCTGTGCTTGTTCTAAACAAATCTTTTCCACTGAGTCCATTACACACCAGTTTTTAAGTTTATTTTATTATGATAAGGAACTCTTTATGAGGTCCACATAAAACAACATATACATACAAAACAAAAAAAATACATAAAATATTATTCCATCACAATTCCACGAAACATCTTAATACAGGTCCAAAAAACATTTTAAAAAGTTGTACAGTTTAAAAGCAAACATTTCATTGGGTGGGTTAATCAAGGCTGCCTTAAATGAAGAAGCAGATAATATGTTGAGATGTAAGCAAATTGGTCTTAACCATCTGCGCCTGCAAGACATCAGTGCAGGACAAACAAACATGACATGATCTAAGTCCTGATCATACACTTGACAAAGATCACAGCATGCCGAATGACCATACCAGCTGGCATGTAGAACTTTCAGGGGAAGCAAATTATGTCTTAATAAGAACACAAGGCGTCTAACGCCATGGGAGATGTTCCAATACATATACGATTGAGCTTTCCGCAGGGTATAAGATTCGATAACAGGCGTACCACCTTTTTTCGCTAAACAGAAGTCTCTATCCTGACAAAACCCCAATTCCCAGGAGGCTGACTTCAGAACAGTTTTTAATTGATGAGAGGATAATAAAAATAAACTTAAACTTAAAACACCAGAAAAGTTACGGAAAATGGCCAGAAGTAATTTTAGGTTTGTGCAAGAAGTTAAGTTAAGGCTGGCAGTTTCTGTCATATGATTTGGGAATGACGGGTAATATGTTCCTATTGCGGTAGCGTTTGCTGAACCCTGACTACAGAAGTGGGTTGGGCGGTAGGACTTAACCCGAAGAGCAGGCTTTAGGGAATCTTGGAGGAACAGCATGGTTCTGGGGGCTACCATCCCCGATAAGGTTGGATTTTTTGTTTGCATCTCTTTTTGATTCACCGAAAACATCTGGCTGTTGCGAGAATTACTGTAGGCCAAAAACATAATTGTGAAATACCATAAATCATCTCCTAAACCATAAGTAGATAACAATCTAATGCAAAAAAACGAACGCTGTTTATATAGTGTTTTTTATGCGTCTCATTCGTCTAACTCCTGGTCCTCCCTTCTGCCTTTGTGTGTTTCTTAGATGTTATATTTTTTGTCTGTGCCACAAGTACGTACTAAGATCATTGGTTTTTGTTATGATTACTGTTGGAACTGGCTCTTTCTGGTTGGCTGAGGCGGTGCCCTAGCCAGGCAGAACCTACCACTCCAGTCAGGGGTAAGTGATTACACTTGCTGTATAACCTGCACTCACCCTTGGGTAGCTTGGCACCGTCAGTCAGGCTTATCACAAAGGTAATGTGTAAAGCATTGGTACAGCACTCGCACACAGTAAATACACTGAGCGTCACAAAAGAGACTTCACACGTGGTGTATGTAAATAAAGTTTGTGTTCAACACACATTAATTAACACAACATGAACATCTTGTATTTCTAGGTATAAATCGCATTTGGAAATATTGCAAGCAGAACTAGGCCCAACCATGTTAAAATGACATCAGTAGTATGCACACTTGGGAAAGATTCTGATTTCCACCAGCACCCTTATGCAGTGTGAAACATTGTCAGAACTAGGCCCACCCTGGCAATTATTACAATTCAATACCTCACAGTTATAGGGTGCACTCCAGATCACAACGATATCAGAAATGTGCACACACAGATAATGATAACACTTTTAAACAGCACTGTGGACCAAGGCTAGATGGGTAAAAACCAATGAAAAAAATTAGTAGTATTCTTTTGGCAAGGAATCAACATGTAAAGCAACACAGCCATACGGTGTAATTAGTAACAGTCTGGCCTTATGCAGTCAGTCTCACACATTCACTCAGCACCGCAACATAGTGCAACGGATATCGGGCAGGTACACACACACGCACGCACACACACAGACCCTCCCCCCCCCCCTTAATGCAGTGTAACTGATATCCAGCAGGTCAGTTGATAATAGAAATGGAGATCCCATGGCCCAAGCCCTCCTTCACCTTTCATCTAACCCCGACTACCCTACGCCCACAGGTTGGAGATAAAAAAAAAACCTCCCCTTGATACTATGCAGATTGTGGCGGAGTCACACTTGGTCATGGTCCCAGAGAAGGAGGTGCGGGGTAGGTAGCAGGTCTAATTAGGCAGCAGTCGACAATTGGGGGTTTGACCACCACTCCAACTTTACCCACATTATGTGGAGCTGAAGCAGGCTCCGGGCAAAGGTCGTTCAATCAAAGGGTTCCACAGTTGGACTTCCAGCACCGTTCTGCAAAGCACAGGGATGGGGGGTGGGGGGGGGGGGGGTGTCACACAGTCTCTTGACCCGCTTCTGATCACTCCAGGAAGCGTTCCTCAGGCCAGTCAATTACTCTCACCACCTTCTCCGTTAAACACTACCGTGAACACGAAGTCATCGGGCTAGGTGAGGAGAGGGCAGTTGATCTGCTGCACTAACAGAACATGAATCCGGTCCTCCGCACCTCCCTGGAAATGAGGCACAACGTCTGGTGCGCCTGGATGCGAGTCGCACCAGACAGTTTAGTCCACACACAATGAAGAGTCGCAAACTCAGTACCTCCCTGGAAATGAGGCACAACATATGGCATGCATTGATCCAAGGCGCACCAAACAGTTCTGATCATGCACAATGAAGAGTTGCAAATTCCGTACCTCCCCGGAACTGAGGCACAACATCCGGTGCACGTTGATACAGGTCGCACCAGACAATTCCAGTCACACACACAGGCACACGTTTAACAGTTCTGCAAGAGGTAGTATGAGGCACTACTGTGGGTACGCCCACCCTCCAAGGGTCGTAACCTGTAAATAGGACACCGCATGGAGATGGCATGTCACACAAGAGAGATCCGAGACGATCAACGCTGGGTCCCACAACTGGTGAATCCTCTCACTGAGCCCTACACAATGCAGAGGTTGTACTCCTTAGATGCGGGCAATACATTTGAGGGTCTGCACAAGACAGTCGGGTCTCCAGGCACAATACTTAGTTCCATGCTCATGTCGCGCTACCAGTTGGGATCCAGCAGATGATGTGGGCACCTAAGAGGGCACCATTCTCAGGGCGTCACACATAGATGGTGTGGGTCCCTCACGGAGGTCCCTGAGACCTCCACAAGCAAACAAGCCCTTGGAGCGCACACTTCAGGGTGCCACACAGAAGCAGGTAGTCAGACCAGGCCAGACACTATTCAGGAAGGGTGCACGGCCCCTTCCAATGGCAGTAATCCTCCTTGTGTGCAACCAATATGTCTGGCAATGTGCACCGCACAGGTCAAGGATGTCCAGTCCCACAAGTGTATCTCTGCCTTGCTGAAGTATGGCACCAGTAGATATACTGGAGTGTGCCTTTGAAGTTGGGCGTGGTCTCCCCTAAATTTCAGTCCTGTCTACCATGAGGCGGTGGAATGCAGATCTTAATCTTTAGTGGGGCCATATTCTGGCTTCCCAGAGGCCAAGTGTAAAAAGTTCACCCTCCAATCTATCCATCCAGGCCTTCAAATGGCAGAGGTCTATTGGCTGTCCATGGGGAATACACAGATGTGATCCCCCAAACTCCAGTGAGGACTGGAGTCAAACTAAAAGGCACACAAAGAATGTTAGAGTAGAGAAATGGCCGCTTTCTAGAAGTGGCATTTCTAAGCCATTAATGACGAATCCACCTTTGCCACAGGAGATGGATTGTCACTGTGAATACAATGATAGGAAACATCATGAGGCTAATCCACTGCAATCCACTATTGCAGCTTGATGTAATTTCAACCATTCCCATATGTTAACCTATGGGAAGAGCTTAACTCATAGGTAGTGAAAACACTCACGGGTATTGTTCACTACGTGGGCAGGGAACACCCGTGTACCTGGTCTGCCTTTCACCTACCCTTTCCTTCATGCCTCAAAACCCTAGGGGTGCTCTAGTGGTAGTTGAAGATCCCTTCAGGAGTGGCTAGAGGTTTAGAAAGGCCAACCTGAGCATAAGTGCAAGTGCGCACACACAGGCCTGCAATTTCAGGCTCGAGACATGTTTAAAAACATCATAGGTGCAAGTGTACACACACATGCCTGAAATGGCAGGCTTAAGATGTTTTAAAACATTGAGAAAGCACCGCTGCTTTTAACATGTGTAGGAAGGGCTTGCACACTTTCACACTGCATTTACAGTAGGAAAGTGCCCAGAGCCCTAAGGCCACGAACAGAGAATCAGCAGCCCCGGTGTTGTTCCATGGGAAGAGCCGACCTCCTAGGTACGGAAAACACACATGGGGGTTCTTTACTAACTGGGCATGGAACACCCATGTGTACCTGCCCTGTCTTTTGCCCCTCAAGGCTTATCCTAGGGATGACGAGCTTTTGGAGATGGAACTGTGCTCCAGAGAGAGGTACTGAGACCTGAGAGGATTGTGGCAGCTTTCTCAGCAACCCTGATAATTTGTTTTTATCTCTACTGATGACAGATAAAATCCAGAAACACATGTCTCTAGAGATTCACAGTACTAACCTACACCAACTTTGGTGAAACACTTCAGCAATCATTCAAGTAAACATTTAAAGTGAACTGCATTTACCATGATGCTAAGGGGTGAACTGTGCTCCCATCCCCCTTCATTTTGAAAAGGCTCCCATGAGTCATTGAGCTGATTAGCTTTTGGAGATGCACCTGTGCGCCAGAGAGAGGTACTGAGACCCGAGAGGATTGTGGCAGCTTTCTAAGCATCCCCTGATGAAATTCGTTTTTATCTACTCATGATGGATAATATCCAGAATCGTATGTGTCTAGAGATTCACAACACTAATCTGCATCAACTTTGGTGAAACACTTCAGCAAAAATTCAAGTAAACATTTAAAGTGAACTGCGTTGACCTTAATGCTATGGAGTGAACTGTGCTGGGAGGTGAAGCAGAGTGCTCCCAACCCCATCACTAACCCTAGGGGTGCTCCATTTTATAATTTTTTATTTATGTGACTTGTATAGTGCCCGAATCACCCCCAAAGGGGTATCTCTGCGCGATGGAGGTGATACAGTTAGGGGGAGGAAGCGTTTTTTTAAAAAAACTCAGTTTTAAGGAGCTTTCGGATAGTAGATAGTCTGTGCATATCCGGAGGTGGCTGGAGAGTTGGTTCCAATAGGAGGGGGCTAGGTAGTGGAATGCTTTCCCAGCTATGCAGGATTTCTTAACACGAGGCACCAGTAGTAGCGATTTAGAGCCTGAACGGAGTGTTCTAGATGGCCGATAATGGGTGAGTCTATCTGCTAAGGAGCTAGGGCCGTTGCAGTTTAGTGCCTTGTGAACAATTCAGCAGATCTTGAATCTGATCCGCTTGCGGATTGGTGGCCAGTGTATTCCTTGTAGTAGCAGAATAAAGGCAGTCCTGGCAGGAGAGTTGGAAAGTGGAAGGCGCACTCAGGGTTGGCTAATGAGTTAGAATTGCCAACCTGAGCATAAGCGCAACTGCTCATCCACAGGCCTGCAATGGTAGGCTTCATACATGTTTAAAAGGCTATTCTAGTGGGTGGTACAATCAGCGTTGTGTCCCACTATTAGCCAGTGCAGTACCTGACAGGGTATGTGGTGTACCTTTTAACAGGGCACTCATAGGTACAACAGCTAAACCAATCAAGTATGTACAGCTTCCTAGCATACGTAGGAAGGGCATACGTGCTTTGCCACTGCATTACAGTGGCAAAGTGCCCAGAGTCCTAAGGCCACGAAAAGAGACTCACCCAAAACCAGAAGAAAGAAAAGCAAAATGTTTTAGGGAAACCCCCTAAAAAGGGCCATGTCCGACAATTACTTTTTAGATATTGAACACATTGGAAATTATTAGATACACATTTAATTGGCTCGTCAATTAATCCCTTTTTTTTATGGAGGTTGGACTTGATAAATTAGTTAGGATACACCCATAAGCATGTTTCACAATTCTAAAACTAGTGTATGTTGTATATAGTAGACGTCTAAATGAAATTACTTTTCCTGTCAGAGAGGACAATGATTGCAAACACCAAGCAGGGGTCGCATTCAACCCCCGCATGCACTAGCAAGCCTTGTATGGCTTTGCACAAGCACTGAATGAGCATAATCCTGTTTTTATTCACCACTCCTGAGTCACAAATAGAAAAATATGCATTCCAGGGACAATAATTTCAAGTATTCTTCCTGCGAATTAGCCAAGCTAGGAAGGAATATGAACAGCATCCCAAAATGCCTTCCGAAGGCAGAGAACACTTAATAAAAGAAGATTTCAAGAGTGAAGCAATCTCTGCTTGAGCAGTAAGTAACGCTTTAACGCAAATTATTGCAGTGTAACATTGTGTGTGTGCATGGGGGGGGCATGCTTGTCAACTAGCGCCGCATGCAATTTGCCTGATTATAGCGCCGAATAAAACAACAATCTCTCCAGCACAAGAGCTGTCCCACCGACCTCAACTGTACGATCAGGTAACAAGGACACCCTCACTAGATTAGTGCCCTTCAATTTCTGGTGCTTTGCTGCAATAAAAAAAAAAAAAAAATAATCATATCGCTCAAATGGGTGGAAATTATATTTTTATTTCCCTCGTCTTCATTGCTTTATTTAGCTTGCTAGAAAGTGTCACTCATTGTCGTTCAAACGTCACTCATAATTACACTGACATGAAAATGTCACACATAGCAATCTGAAACCTTGGCAGCTATGTACAGTCCGCAGGGAAAGTACGCGCTATATAAAAACAAACTGCAGAGTCGGGCATCTCGTGATTCTCGACTTTGGTTTGCGAGGTTACAGTAGATAAAGTTGTAGTGTGAGCATTGCTTAATATATAACTTAGCCGTAGGACCAAAGAAGAGAGGATGGTGAAAGGGTAGGGGGAGTGGCCGAACAACGGAGAGTTGAGGGTGGATAGAAAGAGATGAAAGGCATGGGGAATAGGGTGAGTGGGTGGACGAGGGGGCAGATCTAGAAGTGTGGGGAGGGCGGGGTTTATAGTTTTTGAGCCCCCTGGAGCTCCCCACATGCAGGCAGTGAATGAGAGTACACAGAACCCGTGCAGCTCTGCACGGCATGGACCGCCACCACTGCACCACCCCAGCCCCCATCTGCTGTATGGCCAGCGGGGACTGGCACTACCAGTTCCCAGTGATCCTTCTAGGGGACGCCACGGCAGGGAAGACGTCGCTGGTGCAGCCGTACACCGAGAAATCCTTCCTGGAGCAGGCGGTGTGTACTCTGGGCATGGAGTTACATGTAAAGATGCTGACGTTGGCGCCCGGCGTGCGGGTCAAGCTGCAGATGTGAAACACTGCAAGGCAGGAGCGCTTCAGGGGAGCGACTCCCCAACCCCACCGCCACAGCTGCCTTGATAGTTCACTGAGCAACCTGCAGTGCGCACACTTTCATCCCCACCACCATAGCAGCAGGGACAATTCAGTAGAGTGCCTGACCTGCTGTGCATACCTGTACTGAAAGTTACCGAATTCAATAATCCTGCGGGGCAGGAGCACTAGAGGTGAGTGTGACTCTCCCGACCCCACCACCATAGCGGCAGGGACAATTCAGGGGAGTAACCAGCAGTGCATGCTTGTACTGCAATTAATCAAATTCACTAATTTATTTATCCTAATCCTGCATGGCAGGAGCACTACAGGTGACTGCAGGATACTCTCGCACTGCACATAACTGCAGAAACATTTCAGGTGATTGGGGCTCCAGTGCACATTTCAAAGCAGCAACATTTCAGGCTAATGTTGCCCTCCGCGCAGGCGTACTGTACTCCAGGTTAGAGAGTATCTTCTATGTGTGACCTCGGTTCACACCTGCATTTCCTCACCTGTGGGCAGTGTTTTAGCTGGGCATTTATGGCAACATTTAGATACTACAAAGAGGGAGATTTTGGAAACCTAAATCGAAAGACTTTATTTTCCCTGCCCCTTTAGGCTGGAGACTCTTTAAAATAAAGCAATTTGTGGCTTAAAAATCGTCTGAATAATTGGGCATGTAGGTGGGTGTGGCCCCAAGGAAGAGCGCGTGTCCACCCTCACACTTTATCATTCTGCTCCCCATGCATACCCGCAGCATCCATCAAGGGGACACAAGTGCTTCTCGTTGGCATGTCACTCGTGTGCACGCATACAGAGTCCTCAATGCACACAGTACACACCTGGCAGAGGCACGTAAGACAACAATGGTTCTAGTGTGCACACCCCGAGAGATTCCTGGTCTAGTTATGTGTGGTTTGTGACAGGGCTCCGTTGCTGGTAGACTTTGTGTTGTGACCGTGTTCTGAGTACAGGCAGGCCAGTCTCGCAATGAGAGCTTCATGTGTCTGTGTTCTGGGTGCAGGCCCTGTATTGCTGGTAGACCTTCCTGTGACCGTGTTCTGGGTGCAGGCCCTGTCTAGCCATGAGAGCCTTGGTCTAGAAGTGTGTGGTTTATGACAGAGCTTGGTTGCTGGTAGGCATATCTTATGCTGTGAGTGCTCTGGGTGCAGCAGGCAGGCATGCCGTGAGAGAGAGCCTTGGTCCGAAAGCCCTACCAGCGCTTGGTTGGTGATAGGCTTATTTGTGCTGTTCTCTAGATTCCAGTCCATAGAAATTGTCTTTCACAAGCACCCATACACAATATTTTGTTCAAATCTTGTATTTTCAGTAATGTGACCACTGAAGGCCCTGATTTTATATTAAAAATAGAGCTTTGGACTGTACCATTTCTCACTAAAAGGGAATATTTCTCTCCATGTGTTCCCATACCTGGCGTGTCATAAAGTTTGGTGCTTACATTCCCTCCATGTTAAAGAACAGCAGATATTTCAGCATCCAGGCTAATGTACTGCATAGCTAAATACATATAAGATCCCAAAGGCGAGACCCATGCATTGCAAATGCTTGTATATATTAGACATTGGTTCTTGAAATATATCAAACAGCCAACACGTGTTTCGAAGTAAAACCTTTTACAAGGCTGTAATAAATATATACCCACATTTATTACATATAAAAGTCCAGTAAAAAGTCATATTTTGCAAAGGAATGAAATTCCTCTCCTTCCTCTTTCCTTCTTACAAATCAGTTAAAGATAACCAGCATTACATCAAGGATCATATTGTTACCATGTATAGTGTGGTGATTTGATAATTTGCACTACAAAAATTATTAAAAGCGGGTTTTAAAAGATTTTTTTTATATATATATATATATATATATATATATATATATATATATATATATATATATATATATTACCTACTGGCGGTCGCCAGTAGGTAGTTATAGTTAGGACCGTGTTTCCATAGGAAATCCGCAACATTCTATTTTGAATAACTTTGGCGCCGATTGACGAATCCTGGCGAAAATTTCAAAATAGGTGGGGCGCTCCGCTCCTACCCTGAAAGTCTCGGGGGGATTCGTCAAGCGGGAGCTGAGAAAAAGGGGGGGTCCCAAAACGTGTTTTCCCCATGCATTTTTCCATAGGACCTTTAGTCCAAGCTACAGCCCGAACGGCTGAACAGAATTACTTGAAATTTGGCAGAGAGGTAGTCCTCAGGTCAGGGATGTGCCTTTTGTAGGTCTGGTGTAAATGTGTTCAGTATTTGCTGAGAAAATAGCATTTAAATCAATATATATATCTATAGGCGCGCTCCGAGCGCGTACGGTAAGCTTACCGTACGCAATTCTGATTGGTGGTTACATGACTGTAAACATTCGAATCGGTCGAAATCAGGAAGTGTCGGCCTCCATTTTGTTTGTCTCACACTGATAAACAAAGGAGGAGAACGTGGAAAGGGGGCAACGAAGAGAGTTGCAGACCCCCTAGCGTTTGTCAGGGGGTCCAAGAAGGTCATAAAAGTATGAAAAATACATTTAAATTTTTTTTTTTTTAAATCGCGTGGTGCGCGTACGGTAAGCTTACCGTGCGCGTACGGTAAGCTTACCGTGCGCGTACGGTAGAAAAAAATATATATATATATACATACATACATACATACATACATATTACCTACTGGCGGTCGCCAGTAGGTAGTTATAGTTAGGACCCCTTTTCCATAGGAAAACCTCAACATTCTATTTTGAATAACTTTGGCGCCGGTCGATGAATCCTCGCGAATTTCTCAAAATAGGTGGGGCGCTACGCTCCGCTCCTACCCTGAAAGTCTCGGGGGGGATTCGTCAAGCGGGGGCTGAGATAAAAGGGGGGTCCCAAAACGCGTTTTTCCCATGCATTTTTCCATAGGACCTTTAGAACGAGCTACAGCCCGAACGGCTGAACAGAATTACTAGAAATTTGGCAGAGAGGTAGTCCCTAGGTCAAGGAAGTGCCTTTTGTAGGTTTGGTGTAAATCTGTTCAGTAGATTCTGAGAAAATAGCCTTTAAATCAATATATATATCTGAGCCCGCTTACGGTACGCTTACCGTACGCTTACCGTAAGCGTACGGTGGCGTGCGCGAGCGCGATTCTGATTGGCTCTTAGATCTTAGTAAACATTCGAATCGGCCGAAACCAGGAAGCGGCGGCCGCCATTTTGTCTCTCGCACTGAGTGTTGTTTATCAAACAAGATGGCCAAAAACATGTTACGGGGCTGTTTTGACAACTCCCTCCCACATAGTCATGTTGAGGGAGTCCCCAAACATCCCCCAAGAGCAAAAACGGTTTTATTTTTTTTTCGGCAATTTCGCCGAGTACGCTTACCGTACGCTTACCGTAAGCGTACGGTTAAAAAAAAAAAAAAAAAAAAAAAAACACTATCCACACTTACCCCACCCCCTGTGCTTTTGGTGGCCGTAGGCCACCAAATGTACAGGGCTTATTAATAGGTAAAAAAAACTAAATTTTGGCAACATGAAATTATAAAAAAAACACTATCCACATTGACCCCACCCCCTGTGCTTTTGGTGGCCGAAGGCCACCAAATGTACAGGGCTTATTAAAGTTGATAAAAACCGTGCACGGAACGAACTGCGTTAAGTGGGCGCGCACGCCTCGAATGGCGTAAAGTAACTTCGCATTTAAAAAACCGTACAAATTCACTGAAAAAACCATAGGTTTCACCACGTTATAGTTAGGAATTAGCATTTAAAAAACCTTGCAAATTCACTGAAAAAACCATAGGTTTCACACATGTTATAGTTAGCGGAAATTTTACTGATAAAAAACCAGTGAAATTGCCCCGTTATAGTTAGTGCTGGCAACTATAACTCACGCGACCGCAATCTTCTGCTGATGACATATGTGTCTTTATGAAAAAAAAATATTTGTAATATATGTATAGCTAAAAATGTATGGAAGAAGACATGGGCAAATAAGTGTCTAAATACAGTATTAGCATCAGCAGAGGATTGCGGTCGCGTGAGTTATAGTTGCCAGCACTAACTATAACGGGGCAATTTCACTGGTTTTTTTATCAGTAAAATTTCCGCTAACTATAACATGTGTGAAACCTATGGTTTTTTCAGTGAATATACATATACATACATACTCAACTGGCGGTCGCCAGTAGATAGTTATAGTTAGGACCGAGTTTCCATAGGAAATCTCAAAATTCTATTTTGAATAACTTTGGCGCAGATTGACGAATCTTCGCGAAATTTTCAAAACTAATGGGGCGCTCCGCTCCGCTCCTACCCTTAAAGTCTCGGGGTGATTCGTCAAGCGAGGGCCGAGAAAAAGGGGGGGTCCCAAAACACGTTTTCCCCATGGATTTTTCCATAGGGACTTTAGTCGCAGCTACAGCCCGAACGGCTGAATAGAATTACGTGAAATTTGGCAGAGAGGTAGCCATAAGGTCCGTTTGGTGCCTTTTGCAGGTTTGGTGTAAATCTGTTCAGTATTTTCTGAGAAAAAAGCATTTAAATCAATATATATATCTATACGCGCGCAGCGTGCGCGCAGGGTGCGCGCACTCGGCCGTCCGCGAGCGCACTTCTGATTGGTTGTTAAATCTTAGTAAACATTCGAATCGGTCGAAACCAGGAAGTGTCGGCCGCCATTTTGTCTCTCGCACTGAGAGGGGGTGAAACACAAAGGAGAAAAACATGTAAAGGGGGCATGCTGGACAGTTCCTGACCCCCTAGCAGGGGTCAAGGGGTCCCAGAAGATCCCCCAAGGGCAATTAAAATTTTTTAATTTTTTTCGGTAATTCGCCGAGTGTGCGAAGCGTGCGCGCACTATAGAAATGAAAAAAATTCTGCGAGGTTCGCGCAGCGTGCGCGCACGTTATAATTGCTTTAAAATAAAATTGCACTGTCAATCCCCCGTGTGCACACGCTCCGCGTAGCGCAGTGTGTGAGCATGGCTTATGAAAACATTAACAGTTTATACCAAAACCCTTATCAACAAAGCGTATCATGTGTCCTCCTTGTGCGGACGGTGCGCGAAGTGCACCGTGCGTACATGGCCCATTAAGCGTAACGTGGGCGCGCGGTGCGCGTAGCGCACTGCGTGCCCACCGTGCATGCACGGTGCGCAAAGTGCACCGTGCGTGCACGGCACTAACTGCGTAAAGTGGGCGCGAGGTGCGTAAAGCGCACCGCGTGCTCACCGTGCGCGCACGGAACGAACTGCGTGAAGTGGGTGCGCGGTGCGCAAAGCGCACCGCGTGCCCACCGTGCGCGCACCGTACCGTGCACGCACGGCACGAACGGCGTAAAGTAACTTAGCATTTAAAAAACCGTACAAATTCACTGAAAAAACCATAGGTTTCACACACGAGGAATTAGCATTTAAAAAACCTTGCAAATTCACTTAAAAAACCATAGGTTTCACACATGTTATAGTTAGCTGGGCATTTTCCTCATGAAAAACCTATGAAATTCCCCTGTTATAGTTAGTGCAGGCAACTATAACTCACGCGACCGTAATCCGCTGCTGATGACGTCCGATATTACATCACTGATGACATATGTGTCTTTCTGAAAAAAGAAAAAAAAATATATGTATAGCTAAAAAAAAAGGAAGAAGACATGGGTATATAAATGTGTAAATACAGTGATGTAATATCTGACGTCATCAGCAGCGGATTACGGTCGCGTGAGTTATAGTTGTCTGCACTAACTATAACGGGGGAATTTCATTGGTTTTTCATGAGGAAAATGCCCAGCTAACCAGAACATGTGTGAAACCTATGGTTTTTTAAGTGAAAAAATATATATATATATATATATATATATATATATATATATATATATATATATATATATATATTCACTGAAAAAACCATAGGTTTCACACACGTTATAGTTAGGAATTAGCATTTAAAAAACCTTGCAAATTCACTTAAAAAACCATAGGTTTCACACATGTTATAGTTAGCTGGACATTTCACTCGTGAAAAACCATTGAAATTCCCCCGTTATAGTTAGTGCAGGCAACTATAACTCACGCGACCGCAATCCTCTGCTGATGACGTCAGATATTACATCACTGTATTTAGACACTTATGTACCCATGTCTTCTTCCATTAATTTTTAGCTATACATATATTAAAAATATTTTTTTTTCAGAAAGACACATATGTCATCAGTGATGTAATATCTGACGTCATCAGCAGAGGATTGCGGTCGTGTGAGTTATAGTTGCCTGCACTAACTATAACGGGGGAATTTCAATGGTTTTTCACGAGTGAAATGTCCAGCTAACTATAACGTGTGAAACCTATGGTTTTTTAAGTGAATATATATCTATATACCAATCTCCTGCGGGGCGCACTCAGCACTTGAAGACAAATGGAACCGGAGGACCCAACTTCATGAACCCGCACACGCAACTCCATTACAAAGGACTGCCTCACTTTAAAAATCGAGGTGAGAAGCGTTCCTTTAGTTTTTTGAAGCACCGATGCGGCCCAAGTTAATTAAGTGGAGGAAGGGCATGGAAGTTACAGCAATAACAAATAAGACAATAACTATGCCGAACACAAGCACTCAGCTAATAACTTAAAAATGGACTATTCCTATCCTATAACATTTGGACTATAAATACCAGCATGCCTAGCACTAGACTCAAGGCACGGCATATTGCAACCACCTGATGAAGACAAACAAGTTGAAACGCGTAGTGGTGCTGTCAGACTAACTGCTGAAATAAAGCTGTTTACTTGAACTTCCAAGAGTGTGTCGTAATCCTCCTTGCTGTTCACATATTCAGGGGTTGTGGTCTCTACCCCCAACGACGCACCAGCTGATGAGCGCGCTGCTCTTTGACCACGCTTTGCTGTCTGATATATATATATATATATCCAAAAATCAAATTACGGAAGTCCGGTGCTTCTAGCGCGGCGGTCCTGGACGGGCTCCGTCAACCTCCTATTCATCACAAACTTTTGCTTTCTCAAAAGAAATCCAGGACACGCAGGAGTGTGTGTTGCAAGGTTTTAATCGGCAGGGTAGCGCCTCACCAACGTGTTTCGCTTTGCAGCTTTATCACGGTGTGGTTGACATTTTACATTTCCGTATTTACCTCCTTCATCGGGCAATAACATTGAAAAAGGACTACATAAAAATGGGTTAACTACACGTAAACAACGACGCCATTTTAACATGTTGTATAGTACAATGTAAAGTTTATACAATTGTACAAATCAGTCAAACATGAGAATAGAAAAACCAACATTAATTGGAATAAATCATCCTAGTAAAGATTTACTCGGTTGCCCTTGTGTCCAAATAATATATTAAGGTATATCTTTGTTGACCCTAGTGGGTTACTAATCAGATATTCTTATCCCATTCAGCATCGTTTAGTAGTGTGCTGTGAGAAAGGCAACAGTGGAAAAAAAGCAACGGTGCAATATCGCCCAAGTGGGCCAAAATTTCATAATGAATAATCCAGCAAAAATTTAAACTAATAAGTGTTTAAGATATACAATTATCAAATTATCATGTTGACGATCTAGCGAACACATGTATGAATTTCATCAGCCCATTGATGTATTCCTAGAACCTGGGAAGAAAAACTCGTGAGAAAAAACATGACACTCAATACCCTGTAGCTCGCCATTTTTTCAATATACATAAACAAGATGAAAAATTGTTATCTTATGTTATTCTAGATACAATTGCACGACAAGAAAGAGGTGGTGACAGAGAGCGCCAGCTAAGATGTTTGGAATCAAGGTACATAATTGATTTCGATACCATGATGCCTGAAGGACTCAATTCAATAATTTTGACTATTGGAATGGTTTCTGTAAAAATGAAAAAACAAAGAATGAAATAAATAATGAATTAGTTTGTAAAATTAGATAGTTTTGTATGAGTATATTTGTATTCACACTTTATTAGGATGAATTAGTTGTTTCATTTCAACATTTTTATGTTGAGTTGTTGACAATATCGTGAGTTTTTCTTCCCGGGTTCTGGGAATACATCAATGGGCTGATGAAATTCATACATGTGTTCGCTAGATCGTCAACATGATAATTTGATAATTGTATATCTTAAACACTTATTAGTTTAAATTTTTGCTGGATTATTCATTATGAAATTTTGGCCCACTTGGGCGATATTGCACCGTTGCTTTTTTTCCACTGTTGCCTTTCTCACAGCATAATACTAAACGATGCTGAATGGGATAAGAATATCTGATTAGTAACCCACTAGGGTCAACAAAGATATACCTTAATATATTATTTGGACACAAGGACAACCGAGTAAATCTTTACTAGGATGATTTATTCCAATTAATGTTGTTTTTTCTATTCTCACGTTTGACTGATTTGTACAATTGTATAAACTTTACATTGTACTCTACAACATGTTAAAATGGCGTCGTTGTTTACGTGTAGTTAACCCATTTTTATGTAGTCCCTTTTCAATGTTATTGCCCGATGAAGGAGGTAAATACGGAAATGTAAAATGTCAAGCTGCAAAGCGAAACGCGTTTGTGAGGCGCTACCCTGCCGATTAAAACCTTGCAACACACACTCCTGCTTGTCCTGGATTTCTTTTGAGAAAGCAAAAGTTTGTGATGAATATATATATATATATATATATATATATATATATATATATATATATATATATATATATATATATATATATATATATATATATATTCACAGAAAAAAACATAGGTTTCAGGCACGTTATAGTTAGGAATTAGCATTTAAAAAACCTCAGAAATTCACTGAAAAAACCATAGGTTTCAGAGGGGTTATAGTTAGCTGGACTTTTCACTTGTACAAAACCATTGAAATTCCCCCGTTATAGTTAGTTCAGCTAACTATAACTCGCGCGCCCGCAATGCACTGCTGATGACGTCACATATTACATCACTCATGACATGGTCAGTGACATCACTCATGACATCTCAAATGACATCACTGATGACATCACTGATGACATCATCCAGTGAATGTGTGTTTTTCTGAAAATTAAATATGTTTTATATATGTATATCTCAAGGTCGATGGAAGAATAAATGGGTATATAAGTGTCTAAATGGATGATTTGTTTTTGAAAAATTGATTGTGTAACTGACTAAGTGTATCATAGTGAATACATGGCTTAGTGAGTAATGTTTAAATATGTAAATATCTGTAACAGTCTCACTTTGTGTATAAGTGGCTGCATGGGTTGGTGAGTAGCTACATGAGTGTCTATATAGGTTATTAGTTGGTTTTTTGAGTATCAGTCTGAGTGTCTGCATGGTTCGGTGGGGGGTATTATGTAGTGCATAGTTGCATGAATGAGTGACTCACTGTTTGTATGTGTTGAAGACAGCATGTGTGCAGGACTGTATGGGTGGATGAGTGTGTGTATGGGTATGTTAGTGAGTGAATGACTGTCTCAATAGTGTCTTTATGAGTAACTACATATGTTTTAAACTAGTATATGTGACTATTGGTGTATATAAGTGAGTATATGTGAGAGTGAGAGATTGAAAGAGTTCCTGTATGAATAAGTATGTGTTTCTATAAGTGATGGTTTAAAAGACTAAGTATGTGTAAGTTTCCGTAGAAGTAAGTGTGGTGGTGTCTCTATAACTGTATATGCAAGTAAATGTATGTTTGAAGAGGTTGTTGTAACTGGTATTGGTATGTCCATTGTTTTGAAAATTGTAGTCTCTATTTTTGAATGTGTGTATCAAAGGTTATATTAGGGTGAGAGTAGGTCTGCCACTCTATCACAAGGATAATGTCATCAGTGATGTCATTTGAGAAGTCATCAGTGATGTCATGAGTGATGTCACTGACCATGACATGAGTGATGTAATATGTGACGTCATCAGCAGTGCATTGCGGGCGCGCAAGTTATAGTTAGCTGAACTAACTATAACGGGGGAATTTCAATGGTTTTGTACAAGTGAAAAGTCCAACTAACTATAACACCCCTGAAACCTATGGTTTTTTCAGTGAATTTCTGAGGTTTTTTAAATGCTAATTCCTAGTTATAACGTGCCTGAAACCTATGGTTGTTTCTGTGAATTTCAAAGGTTTTTTAAATGCTAATTTCTAACTATGCCTACAGAGATAGGACATGTGAAGAAAGAAGAAAAGCTGCACAGAAAGAAAAAAAAGAAGTGCAGAAAGAAGCAACAGAAGTCCTCAAAGACGAAGAAAAGTGCAGGAAGAAGGATAACGTGCAGAAAGAACAAAAAGAAGAGCAGAAAGAAGCCTTGTTGCAAAATCATCCTGTACCCTCAACTTTTTCAGATGGATACTGGTGGTAACTGAGTCTGACTAACCAGTCCTAGAGCCAGTGCTATGTTAAAAGACACTTAGAATACAGTGAAAACACCTACATACACTAGGGAACATTATGCGTTGGGGTCCCCCTGTGATTAGCATGACCTCCTCTATAAGCCCCTAGTATATAATAGGGCAGGGGGATTAAAACTACCTCGTAAAACAGGCCACAGGGCGTTTTTGCACACGTTAACTCAGGCCCCGTCCCCTCCCTTCACCACTGTGTAAACACGCCCTGTGGCCGTTTTTAGTTGAGAGATTAAGTTCATTTGAATCCTGAGGGTCCCTAGGGTCCAACTAGCCCACTAGGTACCTCCAGTAAGTGCCACAGAGCTGCGTTGCAGAGAGGTGTAAAAAGTGGCACAGCCTGGACCACCTCTCTGCAATGCAGCTCAGTGGCGCTTACTGGAAGCACTTGGTGGGCTAGTTAGCCCCCAGGGGCCCTCAGTATTGAAGGGAAATTATATCCCCAATTTAAAACGTGCCATAGTGCGTGTTTGCACACGTCCCCTCAGGCCCCGTCCCCTCCCTTCACCACTGTGTAAACGCGCCCTGTGGCTGTTCTAAGTTGAGAGATTAAGTCCCCTTGAATCCAAAGGGTCCCTAGGGTCACTAGACCACTAGGTACATCCAGTAAGCACCACAGAGCTGCGTTGCAGAGAGGTGTAAAAAGGGGCTTGGCCTCAGAACACCTGTCTGCAGCGCAGTCCCTGACGCATACTGGAGATGCCTGTTGGGCTAGTTGGCCCTCAGGGACCCTCAGTATTGAAGAGGAATTAATTCCTCAACTTACAACTCGCCAGGGGGCGCGTTTGCAGAGTGCTGCAAGGAGGGGGCGTCGCCTCCGGCACAATGCCAGTCTTTTATTTATTTGAATTTTTTAAGAAGGGGGGCTGTGTGGTTCCCCTTCTTATTCTAATTTATTGGCCCTGATGACCCCATCCCCCAGGGCCTGTCTCCTCATTATATTTTTTTTGACCCCAATCCCCAGGGCCGGCCACTGTTTTTTATTATTTTTAAAAAATATATATTTATAGACACACCTAGGACATGCTGGACAAACCGTACGTACCTATCACCATGACGATTTGCGTGATATTCATTAAAAGGCGACTATGCATACAATGAATCCACGTGGAATGTAGTTACACCACTAGTGAAGCTCTGACATGTCTGATGCCCTACCGTACCTAATCCCGGTAGACACCCTTGTCGTTTATTTATACAAACATGGGTAGCTATTGACGGGCACATTTAATACACATGCACACCAAGCCATTCAAAGGGGATTCGACAAAAATTCGACAAACTATGCAAGAAACCCCCCTCACGATTAATAAAACACACATCCACTGCCGGATGTGTAATACTTTTTATTTTACTCTCTGGAAAGGGGACGAACATCACTTGAGAGTCACAGCCCACTCCTGGCAGAGCCCAATGCTGTGTTACACCCACCATTGCCTGCTGAGTGCCACACACCTCTGTGTTGTATTCCACTAGCTAGTGCATATGCTATGACACTCTCTAGCCCATGTGCACTGTAACACCACCCCGTGAATATGTCATGCCACACTTGTCTTCGCACGGGTTATATTGCCCCATCTAACGTGCCTTCCTCGATGCCTATGTTATAACGCACAGTGCTATGCCATACATATTACAATCTGGGATCCATATCTTTGTCACAGTGCATATGCAACGTTACACTCCCCAGCACATATTTTATATTACAACTTTAGAGACTAGTTAGGTTACACAACACTGCCCTGTGCATATTACACTCCAAGGCACATATCGCATAGCACGCGCTAGTGCCTGTGCTATCTCGCGCTCGCCAATGAATCTGTCATTGCGCACAATGTATTGCATATTATATTTCACGCCCGGTTCATCTTGTATCACACTTTTTGGTGCATAGTTTATACCATACACTATATCTAGTTTTCATTTTCAATCGTGCTCTCAGGACTATGTTCTATATAACACTGTGTTCACCTACCCTTTTCACGGGCATTACATTTTGCGATAGGGGGTGGAGGGTCAGGGGGTGTTTCTGCCAAGTGAGCCCGGAGTCACAGTCACAAACGTCCTCTTCTTCCTGAATAAAAGTGAGATTATGCTGCATACTTGTTCATATTTTAAGTAGTTCGCACAGATACACGTTTTAAAAACAATAAAGTTCCTAATACCCGCCTTCTCTGAACAGTTAGCTTGCTGCCCCATCCCCCTCCTCCCTATCCTCTGTTGTGTGAATCCATGGACTAGCCTCCTCCCTCCTGCCATGCATGGTCTGATGTGCTGCCACTGCCCTCAATTTTGTATGATGTACCAGTCCACTCCTCCTGCCCTCCATGGCCCAATTCTATGTCCCATCATTGACCTCCTGCTTAAACTCTGTGCTTAGCTTGCTGCCCCTATTCTCCTTCCCCCTGCCCTCCGATGTCTTTGTGCATGCCCCTGCTCCATCCTTTTTGCCCACCATGTTCCATGGACCTGCCACTCCTATCTACTCTGAGTGTTCTGTTGAGCTGCCACTCCCCTCCCACCTGCCTAGCATTGTCAGATGACTGTAACCTGTCCCTGACACCTCCACCCTGCCTGTCCACATGCCATGCCCCTATCCTCTTCCTCCTGTCCACATGGTCCATTGTACTGCCACACCCTTCTGCCCTCCCTGGTCTGTTGTGCTGCAACTGCTCCTCCTGCCTGCCCCGTGCGGTCTGTTGTGAGGCCCCTTCCCCTGAACTTTCTTGTCTGTGCACAGGTCCTGACCCTCCCTTCTATCCTCCATCGTCCTTTGTGCATGCCCCTGCACCCTCCTTCTTGCCCATCATAGCCATTGTGCTGCCACTAACCCTCCCACTTGCCATGCATGGTCATCTGTGCTGCCATGGCCCCTCTCACCTTCCCTGTGTGGTCAGTTAGCTGCCCCTGACCCCCCCCACCTTCCCTCCATGGTCTGTGTGTATGCCATCACAGTCTCACTGTTGCTCTTCATGGTGTGTCTTGCTTCTAGTGCCCATCCTGCCTGACCTCCATGGCTATCTTGCTGCTCCTGCCCTGCCCCCTTGCCCCCAGCCCTCTGTTTACATGTGCAGACCCCTACTCCCTCCCTCCTGGCTTGTCTGTTCCATTGTAATGCCCCTGATCCGTCCCTCCTGCCCTTTATGGTCTGTTATGCTGCAGCTTTCTCTCCTGTCTGTCCATTATGGTCAGCTAGCTACCATTGCCTCTTGCCCCTCTGTTCTCTGTTGTCCATGTGCATGGGCCTGTCCCCTCCCTCTTGCTTTCTATGGATTGTTGTGCTGCACTCCCGTCCCGCATGCCCTGTGTGGTGTATTGTGCTGCTACAAACCCTGATGCCTGCCCTGCAGGGTCAGTTTGGTGCACCTCTCCATGTCCCTCCTGTCCTCTGTTATCCAAGTCCATGTCCCTACCCCATGTCCTTCCATGATCCAATGTACCATACTTACGAACATTTTGGACTTGGTAAGAGGGAGATTTTGAAAAAAAAACTGGGGTATTGATTTTCCCCGTTGAGTTACATTGAAAAAGAGGAGATTGTAGACAGGAGACAGATCAAATAAAGCCCATTTGAGCTTAAAAACATTGGACGTTTCCTGGCAGAATCGGGTCTGTTGGCATGTATGGTTGTACTACCATTGCCTCTTCCTTCTGCCCACAATGGTCTATTACATTGCCACAGCCTCTCTTGCAAGTCCTGTATTGTTGGTTTGTTGCCCCTGCCCCCCTTTCCACTGCCCTCCATAGTCTGTTGTGCTGCCACGGCCCTTCCTGCCTGCTCAGTGTGGTTAAATTGTTGCCTTTGCACCCTCCTACCTGCCTTCAATTTTCAGAGTCCGTGCCCCTGGCCTCTGCCTCTCAACAGTATCCTAATGAACAACTAGATTGCTAACATTCTATATTTATTACAAAAGCGTGGAACGCCTGACGTCATCTTGATGTAATCAAAACTGTAATACCTAGAGCATTTCCTTTAGAAATTACATATATGAGAGGGTCTTATTGGCATCAAAATTATGGTTAGTGCTCTAAAAGACTAAAATAAGGACATATTTTCTGAGTTTTCAAATAGCGACAAAGCACTTTTAAATTATTTGTTATCTTTGTTTTTTTATCCAGTTGACCACTTGATTAAATGTTGCACTTTGGGGAGAGTATGTGGTGTTACTTCCAGAACTGCAGACTTTGCAACTGGGGACCAGGTTGGAGTTTCTGCTTCAGCTCGACATTCTGTGATTCTGGTCAAATCACTTAGTCTCCCCATGTCTACAACCAAAATGAATTTGTTCTTGTGTGATGTAACCAATGCTCATGTAAAGCACTCCAATACCTGACAAGTCTGCACTATATAACACTGCAAAAACACAAAATAATAAGTGTTTTGCACACTTCTGTCATTGGGCTATATTTGGGCTACATCTGGGTGATTTTGGGCTACATTTGGGCTCTTTTGTCTCCGGTGGCCATTTTGGGAGATTTATTTGTTATGAAGTTTCCTAATTTCCTCATGTACTGCAGTCTCCTCAGTAGGAAATGCTTTCAATGTTTTACTTTGATTCCATCATGAAGGTATTCAGATATGTCACACATTTACCATAAATTCTGAATGTTAGCACTCTAGTTGCTCATTAGATCACTGTAGTAAAACTACTGTTCACCATCGAAGTCTGTTCCTGTTATTAAAAGTGCATGTTTCAGTCTGCATGTCAGAATTTTTTAATGAAATAGAAGAGGATTTGAGAAGTCACTCAAAATGTGCCCTCATTTTCTTTCTTCAGCATTAATCATAATTTCTATGGCAAACTGAACCCCCTCATTGTGTTCCTTTTTAAATTAAATGTTTTAAGTGTTACCAGTTTATTCCAATCAAGATGGCTTCAGGTGTGCCATACTTTTGTCATAATGAAGACAGTAAGCGCTCTAGTTGTTTTTAAGAACACTCTGGGACATTCTGTCATTGGGCTATACTTGGGCTACATCTGGGTGATATTTGGGCTACATTTGGGCTCTTTTGTCTCTGGTGGCCATCTTGGGAGACTTTAGGAAATACTTTCAGTTTTTTACTTTGATTCCATCAAGAAGGGATTCAGATGTGTCCACATTTGCCATAAATTCAGAATGTTAGCACTCTTTTTGCTCATTAGACCACTGTAGTAAAGCTACTGCTCACCAGGGAAAACTGCTGCTGGTATTGAAAGTGCATGTTTCAGTCGGCATGTCAGAATTCTTTAATGAAATAGAAGAGGATTTGAGAAGTCACTCAAAATGTGCCCTCATTTTTCTTTCTGCAGCACTAATCATAATTTTTATGGAAAAATGAACCCCATTGTTCCTTTTTAAATTAAATGTTTTAAGAGTTACCACTTTAATCCAAGCAATATGGCTTCAGGTGTGCCATACGTTTATCATAAGTAGGACTGTTAGCGCTCTAGTTGTTCTTTGGAACACTCTGGGAAGCTGCAGTAGAACACAAAGGAATCAACTGACAGTCTCTGCCCTTGTTGGATGTACATGTTTTACTGAGAATGTCAGACTTCATTCTCACATGACTGAGAAAGATAATGTGAATTTACAGAAAATATGCTCTCAGTTTAGCTTATAGATCACCTTCTAAACCTCTGTGGGAAAAGCATGAGAAAATATTTTTCTCTCAATCATGATATCCCAGCAGAAGGCTTTTTCACATGGTGAAATCACCTTAGAACATACCACAATTCCTAAAATGAGTATGGTACCATCAACAAATGATTTATAATGTAACTAAAGTCTTAAAACCTTCTATTAACTGCAATGCTTTTTAATGAGGTGCTAACATGTATATTGGTCCCTGTTGTAACTTCCTCCCTTGGTATGTTCCACTCACCCCTCCCCTTTACCCCACTATGGTACAGTCGTGGAATGTTGGAGTGAAGTCTACCTTAGAATGTTGACAAGGGACTTCTGTTCAGTGTGATGCTGTAACTGACAAGCTGAAGATGCGTCTATGGTTTTAACCAATAAAGAAGTAAATCTTTCAACTTACCTGCGTGGATACTTACTACATTTGGCGACGAGTTACAAGGGATGCTGTGACAGGGACGGCGGCGCATTTTCCCCTGTAGTTATTAAGCTTGCAGTTGGTATGATAAGGACATGACGGCATCTGAAGTAAGAGTAAAAGGACACGGCAACAGTGGTTAGCGGACTTTTCGGCCGGTAGCTGTGGAGGTTGTTGATGTCGAAACAAGAATTGAGAAAGTGTGTCAAAGTGGTACGGCACATTGGAGGACTTCAGGGTGCTCACAAGGATTGGAGAGCGAGAAAACCCTCATGTTGAGCGTTGCGAGGGGGATTTGGAGCCGGAACATCGGAGAGCCTGTGGTGGTTTAAAAATGAAATGACGGTGGTACCCGTGTGAACGCTTCGCTTAGCGGGTAGTGGACTTGTGTCACACCTTGACTGAGAAGTAAAATTACATTGAAGCAGATCTGAGGGTGAGCGTGTGGGAGCAGCGAGACGGCGCGACAGCTGACAATCAGTAATTGAGGCGGCGAGCTGCCGGGTCGGCAACGTGAGCAACGCACTTATGAACACAGCTCAGGCAGATTACGAGGAAGTGCATCGGGATACGGCATATGGTGAAAGGAGAGGTGAGAGCATTTGGAGAGGACGGGGGGCTTTTACCTCGTCAGGAACGGTGCGCACATCTTTCCCAGCGTGAGGCGGCTACTATTCCCCGTGTGGTGTTTCCTGTCAGCGGTGCACATCCTTCCAAGAGTGAGGCGGCTACGATCTTCGGTGAGGCGTTTCCTGGCAGCGGTGGAGGCGTCGCTCTTCGCATAGCAGGCCTACCAGAAGAAGGAGGACGTGGTGATTCATCGGTGAGATCACAGTCACAGAAACAGGACTGTCAACGCTCAGAGGTTGAATTTTTTTTATTTTTTATTCTTTTTTTTTCACCTTTGGACTGTTGGGAAAGACTTCTACCAATGTAGACGAACTGTTCGTTCTTGTGGTTTTTACAGTGAGTAGAGCACGAGTGAAGGAGAAAAGTTTATTTTATGTTTTTTTTTTAAATAGAAAGGTGCTCTTTCAGTGTACATTAAAGGTAAAATAGAACGACAGTTCAGTAAGGACATAATTTAGAGAGTTCAGTGTCACCTAGGAGAAAATTTGTTAAATACTACAGGTTTGCTGATAAGTTAGGGGTCTTTTGAGTGCATAGGCCTTGTGTGTATTCTGGGAGACATGGCGGGAGCGGGAATGAGCCAACCTCCCCCATTTTTGAATGATCTAGGTGAACCAGAAATTCCGTGGAAGAGATGGGTTGGAATTTTTAAATCATATTTGATTGCAATAGGAGGAGGAAACTTTTCAAACATACGTAAGCAGCATATTTTGTTGCACAACTTGGGCATACAAGGTAGAAAAGTGTATGAGGATGTGACAGGGAGGTCGGTTGAGGATGATCCCTTGGAGGAAGAGGAAGGTGTGGATGTGTATGAGTATACCTTGAGGAAGTTGGAGGCGCACTTCAAAGTAAAAATAAATGTGGTCCTGGAGAGACACAAGTTTTTCAAGCGCAATCAAAAGAGAGATGAGAAAGTGTCCTCATATGTGGCAGTGTTGAGGGGGATGGCTGCCACATGTGAGTTTGGTGCACTCACTGACTCCCTTATAAGGGACCAATTGGTGAGATGCACAAATGACGAAAAGGTGCAATAAGAGCTTCTCACAAGGAATCCAGATCTAGAGGAGGCCATTAACATAGCCAAAGGTTTAGAGCACACTGCACAGTGTATGAGAGAAATGAAAATTGGTGGAGCAGTAAAAGACAAGGTGGAATGCAAAGAGGGAACCAACAGTGAGGCGGTGTGTATAGTGGATGAAAAAAAAAAGGAAGGGTCAAACAAGAGAACAAGTATTCTACAATGTTTTAGATGTGGTAGTCACAACCATTTGGCGAATAATTGGAAGTGTCCCGCAAGAAGTATTGTTTGTAGAAAATGCAATAAGAAGAGGCATTATTCGAAAGTTTGTAATGTATTTATGCCAAAAGTACACATGATTGAGCAGAATGAGGAAGGAGAAGTTAATGATAGGAACTTCATTTTTCAGATAGATGAGGAGGACACAGGAAAAAATACAGGGTATCCCATGTGTGAAATCAAGTTGGATGACGAATGTTTTGAAGTGTATGCGGATTCCTGTTCGCCTTTCACACTGGTGGATAGGAAAGTATTTGAGGAGAAATTTGCAAAACATAACATTATGATAGAGAAGGCAGACATTTCTCCGTTGGGGTACAACAAAGTTCCCATACCCTTAGAAGGCATGGTAAGAATGAGGATTTCTTTCAAAGACAGACACACGGTGGGGAAGGTTTATATTTCAAAAGAGGGGTCATGCTTGTTGGGATGGAAGCATCAGAAGGAGCTTGGCATAAAGCTTGATCCCAATAACAGTGAACAGGTTCTACTCATGGAAACCCCAGGGGTTGGAGCCACGCTAATTGAGAGTTACCCGGAGGTATTCAATGAGGAGTTAGGACTACTTAAGAATTACATGCACAAAATTGTACTTAAAGAGGGGGTAAGGCCAGTCATTCACAGAACAAGGTCAGTACCCTTATTGATGAGGGAACCATTGAAATTGGAGTTGGAGAAACTAGTGAGACAAGGGGTGATACAAGAAATTGAGAGCTCAGCGTGGTTGGCACCCATTGTGATCACGACTAAGGATGGGGGTAAGAGCATTAGGCTCTGTGTGGATTTGAGAGCGCTTAACGGAAACATTGTGGTAGACAGACACCCTTTGCCAAGAATTAATGAGTTGTTGAGCACCTTGCAAGGTGCTAAAGTGTTTAGTGTCCTTGATCTATCCTCAGCATACTATCAGGTGAAATTACACCCTGAGTCACAACCGCTGACGGCATTCACTACCCCTTTTGGCAACTACAAGTTCTTAAGAATGCCTTTTGGACTAGCCTCGGCAGCCTCAGCCTTCCAAAGAGCCATGCAGCATGTGCTCAAAGATTGCAAAAAGTCCATGTGCTTCCAAGATGACATACTAATATATGGCATGAGCGAAGAGGAACATAAGGTCAATGCAGAGAGGGTGTTGGAAAGGTTGAAAGAAGTAGGGTTTACCACTAAAGAGAGTAAGTGCAAGGTAGGGGTCACCTCCGTAGAGTATTTGGGGCACATAATCTCGGAAGAGGGAATCAAACCTAAACATAGCTTAGTAGAAGCTGTGATGAAAGCACCCACACCCACTAGCAAGGAAGAAGTGCTGTCATTCCTAGGCCTGGCAGAGTACATGGCAAAGTTCATTAGGAATTTTGCTATGATGGCTCAACCCTTAAGGGAAATGCTAAAGAAAAAATGTGAATTCACTTGGGGGAGAGAACAGGAAGAGGCAACAGAACATATAAAAGAAGCCATTTCCAAGGCACCATACATAGGCAATTTTGATGTCAATAAGGATACCATAATTACCACGGATGCCAGTAGCAAAGGGATTGGGGCGATGTTATCACAGAGTACGAAGGAGGGTACAAATGTGGTGGCGTTTGCTTCAAGAACATTGTCAGCAGCCAAATCAAATTACTCCACGATAGAGAAAGAGGCTTTGGCTGTGTACTGGGCGATCGGACACTTCAATTTCTATGTGTGGGGCATGCCGTTCTCTGTGCACACGGACCACAAACCCTTAGTGGGGTTATTCGGGAAAAAAGAATTGGAAAATCTGACGCCCCGTATTGCTAAATGGATACTGGGCTTACAAAGCTTCAATTTTAAAGTGGGTTATCTACCTGGTCACCAAAACAAGGTGGCAGATTTTCTGTCTAGATCACCATTAGAGGAAGGTTTGGAATCGGAGACGGAAGAGAAAAAGGTGATGGAGATAAAGATACCTGCAGTAACAAAAGAAGTATGGGATGTGCATTCAGAACAGGATGCAAATCTGGTGGAAGTGAGAAGGAGGGTGGCCGAAGGGTGGCCCAATAAGTGCAAGGATCTGGCGGAAGACATCCAACCGTACTGGAATGTACGTAATGACTTGTCTATAGAGGGGAAATTTGTACTCAAGTCAGGAAAGATAGTACCCCCGGAGGGATTGAGATCAAAGATAATTGATCTCACCCATGAGGGGCACATGGGCAGGAGTATGTGTAAAGCACGTTTAAGAGCTGTATACTGGTTCCCAGGGATGGATCAGCTCATGGAGGACAAAGTGAAGGATTGCTATTCATGCAGTATCAGTGACAAATCTAGAAGCATAAGACACTCACCGCTCATACCGGTGGAAGTCCCCATGGTCCCATGGGACAAACTAGGATTGGACATTACAGGGCCCATCAGGTCGATTGGACCTCAGGACAGGTACCTTTTAGTTCTAATTGACTATTACTCAAATTGGATATCGTGCAAATTTGTGAACTCAATAAATACCAAGACACTTATAGAGTTCATGAGCGAAATATTCTCGAGAGAAGGAATTCCCTCCACCTTGGTTACTGACAACGGGGTACAGTTTGTGTCGGAGGAAATGAGGGAGTTCCTTAAAGACATGTCAATATCACATGTACGCACACCCCTATATTGTCCAAGAGCTAATGGGAAGGTGGAGAGGGCAAATAGGATGATGAAGGAGTGCATACAACTGGCTAATAAGTCAGGGTTAGCTATTGAGCCGGCTATTAGGGACATGCTATGGGCATACCACACAACACCAAGTCTGTCAACGGGACAGTCACCCTTTGAATTATTGAGGGGAAGGAAGGCAGGCACAAAGTTGTCCCCCAACTGGTTGGGTCCGAAGGAGAGGGTATTGGTCAACTTGAGTGAACTCAAAGCTAGGACTGATACTCGGCAGAGGAAGTACCAGGAATGGTATGATAGGAGGTGGGGGGTACAGGAGAAATCCCTCAGTCCAGGGCAAAGTGTGTACATCAGGAAACCCGAGCTACAGGGTGGAAGTGGAGGCAAATACTACCCTCCGGGTAGAATAAAGGAGGTCAAAAGAAACGTGGTTATCATGGAGGACGGAAAGAAATGGAGCATGGACAGGGTGGCATTGGATGAGAGCGGGGGTATCCACAAAGAGGACGACAGGGGTCAAGGACAAGGTGCTGGGGTGGTGAAGCCTCAAATCAGGAGAGGGTATCGCCAAAGGTACACTCCATGCTGGCACAAGGATTTTAGTATGGGAGACCAAAGTCAAGCAGAATGTTCATATACTTAGGTTCACACCACACATAGAGCACCCAGGTAGGGGAGTAGCTTTGTTCGCCTATTCCTGTAGGTATTTACTCTCCCATGTTTTCCCCCTTGATGGTCTGTTAGGGAAGGAAGATGTGTTGCAACTTCCTCCCTTGGTATGTTCCACTCACCCCTCCCCTTTACCCCACTATGGTACAGTCGTGGAATGTTGGAGTGAAGTCTACCTTAGAATGTTGACAAGCGACTTCTGTTCAGTGTGATGCTGTAACTGACAAGCTGAAGATGCGTCTATGGTTTTAACCAATAAAGAAGTAAATCTTTCAACTTACCTGCATGGATACTTACTACAGTCCCAAGATGGCTGCCAACACTTCTTGGATGAAGTGCTGACAGCCAATCAGATCTCAGGATGAGATGTGTGGTTAGGCTCCGCCCACATATATATATGATTTTACTTTTGATTTTCTCAGGAACTACTGAACAGATTGACACCAGACCTGCAAAAGGCACTTCCCTGACCTGAGGACTACCTCTCTGCCAAATTTCAAGTAATTCTGTTCAGCCGTTCGGGCTGTACCTTGGACTAAAGGTCCCTATGGAAAAATGCATGGGGAAAACGCGTTTTGGGACCCCCCTTTTTTCTCGGCCCCTGCTTGACGAATCACCCCGAGACTTTCAGGGTAGGAGCGGAGCGGAGCGCCCCACCTATTTTGAAAATTTTGCGAGGATTCATCAACCGGCGCCAAAGTTATTCCAAATAGAATGTTGCGGATTTCCTATGGAAACACGGTCCTAACTATAACTATCTACTGGCGACCGCCAGTAGATAATATAAATATATATATATATATATATATATATAATATATATATATATATATATATATATATATATATATACTTGGTCACAGGCTTCAGGATACTGCTCAGAAAGGCACTGTCCTCTGCATGTCCTTTATTTAATTAGCCCTCAGTGGCCCTCACGGGTGAGTTCAACTTAGTGTTGCGTGCTGGGATCAGTAGTGCACTTTTTTCAGTTCCTTTGCCATTAGTAGGTTTCTGCACTGTAGCATAATGTTTATTTGATTTAAAGCCCGCCAGTGGGCCTCCGAAATGAAAATGTTCAGTTTATTTTCCCTCTTCTGCTGTTCAACTAAGGAAGACTCAAGTAGTTCCATGTCCTCGTGGCCCCCTGACCTTGAGCAGCAGGGATGCGATTCAGTTGGTTTGAGAGTCAAGCAGCAGGGATGCGACCTGTGTAGTTGTGTATCCGCCACACAGTTAAATTCCCCGCCCCTCCCCCCCCCCCATGATGGTCAGGCTGGGAGGGTGCGGTGCCAAAGGTTGTGACAGGGTCTCTAAGAAGGCGCTCTGGTCTGAGTTTGGGGCATAGGCATTCACAATTGTTATTTACCTTCTTTTCAGGCAGCCCCATACCACTACATAACGTCCCTCCGAGCCGATCAGGTTACCTGCACATTGGAACGGTAATAAAAGTCCAATCCATATGAGGACCCCTATTGCATAAGTTGAATAGGAAGTGTGATATACTTGGCCCTCCAGCAGCGTTTGAGAACCCCTCCTTCCTTAGTCATTCAGTGTGTTTCCTGTAATAGGGCTATCTGGATACCCCTCCTGTTCAGGTACGAAAATACTTTATAGCGCTTCAACATAGTGTGCATCCCCCGAATGTTCCACGAGAGGCATTAATATGTTGGTGGGTTCACCATCTATAAGACAGGGCAGATGTGTGAGGACATGTGGCTCCCCTCCCTTCTTCCAGCTCCCACAAGTGCAGTTAAGCCAATCGAAGCATCCCAGTACAACTCATCAATCCCCAGCTAGTGAACCAAAAACAAGACTCCCAACTCCCACTCCCCAGGGCACGTAGGTTGCTATCCCCCTTCCATACAACTAATCTACGATTGAAGAAGCGCAGGAGATCCCCTGCAGTTATCTGAAAGGAGTTGGCCAGTAGCTCCTCCCCGAAGCATTCCCTCCACCTAGTATAGAACCTTCTAACTGCACCTCAAGCCCAGGGGTGAAGTGATTGGAACAGACTGCTCACTAACCCCCATGTAGCCATAAACTTGCATCATCATCAATCCACTAATCCTGTATGAGTGCTATCAACATTTTATATTATGTCATCTGACAACCTAGAGGTGATTTTGGGCATGATCAGGCTTGAGGCCGCAAATATGTTGGAGCTTTGATCAGAGTTTGAGTCTGTCTTGAGCACCTCATTTTTAGGTGTCGGGGATCGGGTGCCCCCATCACTCAGCATTGCCACCACCTCCATCGCTTGTTGCCTTTCATGTTGCTCCTCAGCCTGCAAAGGGGTGACAGACTTGCATGCCAACTTCCTTCACCTGGAACAAGATGTGCGGTTTTGCCGTTGTTCTGAGCTCTGGCTAGGCCCTGGTTGAGGCTGTTGGTCCAACCAATTCCAGATCTCCTGTGGGGTATGGAAGAATTTAGTACTATTGGGTGCCTCAACCCTCAAGTGGGCACGGAGCATCATCGCGTAGGTGAGTCCTAGTTGCCGAAGTCTTTTTTATCGTCTTGGAATGAGGCTCTCTGCTTCTGGACTTCTTTAGAAAAATCTGGAAAGATCCACACCACTGCATTTCTGACTCGCAGTACGCCAAGCCTGCATCAGGATATGATCTCCATCTTTGTAATATAGAAGACTGGCCACTACCAGCCACGGTGGGGTGCCCGGTAGCGGTGGCTTGGTCGGCATTCTGTGGCCCGCTTGAACATGAAAAAGGTAGAAAGGCCTTCCAGAGCAACTTCCTCACAAAGCCACGTCTCCAGATAATCCAGCATGCTGGGTCCCTCGACCTTCTCGGGCAGGCCCATGACTCTAATTTTGTTGTGGCGGGAGCGGTTTTTGGCATCCTCTGCCCTCAACTCAAGTGTACGGATTTTGTGTTATATTGCGGTCAGATGCTCACTTTTTTAAAGGAGTGTGGACTGTATTTCTGCTAGCACCTGTTCATTAGTGGTGATTGTCTCCACTAGGCGCCAATGATTGTCACGTATTAGGCCTATGTTGAGCGTAAGTTATCTATTTAAGTTTCCAATGTGACTCAGGAGGTTGTAATTGCCAGGATAACATCCTGCAGTGTAAGACTCTCAGCTGAGTCAATCGCCCACGAGGTCGATTCCATCATTTAGGGTTCAAGCGTACCTCTCTGGTCCTATCTACATATGGTCTTGTCCATGGTCTTCGCAAGTCAAGGCAGGCTGTGTGACTGGCAGCTCCGTTCTCTGCCAGTGTAGTTCACACCATTCTTCTCCAGAAGCTCTAGTTAGTGTTCAGCGCCTAGTAGCACCCACAGTCCAGCGGGCAGGCCAGCATATCAAGCAGCAGTCGTGGGCAGGAGGGCCACCTCAGATCACAGTGGGCCCTCAGTAGTGTTGGTTGTCGTGAATCTACAAGTCTCTCAGTGGATTATCGTCCATCTTTCTCATTGATCCAGCAGGCGGGGACCCTGGGGCTTCCATTCTGTCCTGTCCTCTCCTCCAGTACCCCGCATGGGGACCACCAGGAGAAGCAGAGGTGCTCCCTCCATCGCCAGACAGATTAGGACGTGCAAGCCCCCCGACATAATCATCCACACTGCAGAAGGCTATCTATCCAGTCTCAGTTGTCCTGGGCACAGCACCACAACCGTGCCTTCAGACCCGAGATTTCAGAAGGCAGAGTTTTTTGTATTATGTACTGTGAAAAATAGGGGGACGGCAGGTGTCCCGCACATGGGACCCCTTCACGCTCACCTCCCAGCTCAGGGGCAAAGTGATGGTCCTCCGTCATCCAAAGCTAACCAACAGGGCCGCCCGCTGACCTACGGGATGATAAGTCCTGTTTTTCCGTCTCCTATAACCAGGAGCGCATGGTGCTCCAGTCTTCCCCCTTCACTCACCGGCAAAGTGTGACTCGCACATGGCAGTCTAATAACAGCACCATAGCTGTGGCGCTAGTAGCAGGCACAGTCAGCCTTGGTCTCAAGGCCCCCCGCAAGACCAGGTTCCCACTGGGGCCCTCACCACTACCAGCTCGGTTCAGCTCTGGCAGGCCTCCTAAGGCAACAATTCCATCGAGGTATGGGGCTGTATGCTCCGCTTTGATCACTCTAGTCCGTGCCCTGGTATCCCCCTCACAAGCCCGAAAGAGCAGGGAGCAGCAGCTCCAGATCCGAACCGTTCAGCAGGGAGGGGGAGTAATTAAAGGCCATGCCGGTCAGTGGAGTTCCTCTGCTCTCCCCCCGTCTTTCTCCTCCCCTGGCCCAAGGGTAATGAGACAGTGCACCATCTCTTAATTTCAAGCCACTAGGCCACCCGCCGACATGCAGTCCAAAGGCCTGCTGTCCTGTCATCTGCTGCCAGGCCCCTGATCAGGCAGCGCATGACATGCAGGCAGTGACATGGAAGCCGTGCCGCAGGCTCCAGCCCGACGGCAGTCACAGCCCATCCTGGTCCCAGGGGGAGCCCGTTGTTGGCCCTACCCAGTCGCATGGCTAACCTCACTTCGCTCCTCACTCAGCTCCAGTGTCCGCATCACAGCTCCCCCGCTGGCCGGATCAAGGGATCACTGGTAGGGCGCTGTCTCTGTGGCCTCGCTTCTTCTGCCCCAGCTTCAGGTAGCTCTTCGCTTCTCCTGATTCAGCCCGATCAGAAGCTGGGTCAGCGTCGCGGCACCGGGGATGAGGCGAAGGAGTCACCAGCTTCATCCACAGGTAAAGTTCAGCCTCTCTTGCAACTCAGGGCCCCAGCAGCAGTAGCATACCTCAGTTATAGATTGTTGTCGGGCTGCAGCCGCCATCTTGGGTCGCAGCTTCGCTGCATCACCACAGCTAGAACAGCTTTTAGACCTAAGCTGGTTCTCTTGCTCTGCTGGACGGCAGCACAGGTTGGCACTAGATGGGGCTAGGCCAGTCGAAGTACAGAGCATTGCTGCTTACTTCATTGGTGTCAGGCCTCGCCCCTGCTGCGTTTCTTCTGCTGATAATAGAAGCACTCTATAGCCGCAAAACAACCTCTGTCTGGGTTGTGTGTGTACCTTCGCAACGGTCTGACTTCATCAAGATCTGACTCTGTTTCTTTTATATAAATCTTGGCAACTTTGGAAAGATTCTATATTTTGTCTAGGTCTTTTCCCCAGAATTGATAAGGGTGACCTGACTCAATCTTTAGATGTTCTCCTCCACTGGCTTTGTAAGACTTTCAGGGACACACCAAACAGCTAGTTGCCTTAGGAGACTCTGGGAGCTTGGTCTGAAACAAAAATACATATTTGAATATTACTTTTTCAAAACTTAAATCCCCACAAATATCAAAAGTGCAAAACCTAAGTACATTCTTCTGTCCTTGTTGCCTTTGAACGAGCTCCACCGTTTACTGATCTTTCTTGAAATTTAGTCAATTGAACAAGACATAGTTTGCAGATGCCCTTCCGCTGTAAAAGCGATCAACTCATCACTATTAAGTATCCTTAAAAGAAGTCTGTTGTATGTTATTTCTCTTTTCTTCAGTTTCTGTTCACATAGCCATCATATAAAAATTCTGGAAAATGTTTTATCCCTTGTCAGACTCTAACAATACTTTATCCAGGTTTATAAAACACAAATGTGTGTTACTGTTTCTTATTTTAGGGTTTCAAAGAGTTAGACAGCAATTCAGTGCAACATATTAGCATATATGAAACTGGTTTATTGGAGCAGGATGCCTTATATTTTGTTTATTAATAGAAATGCTTTAACATGTATATCCATCAACTGTACAGTCACAGCATAGTCATATGTCTGATGTAATTAATTTGCTCTTTTTTTTATCTGTACCTTCTCTTTTATATTCCAGAATGAAATTGTAATTGAGCAAACTGTTAAACCTAAGAGAAGCTTTTATGCAGCCAAAGATCTGTACAAGTATCGACATCAATACCAAGTAAGACAGATTCATAATTTTTTCATTTTTTGCATACGTTACTGTAATTGGCCGCTTAGGATATTTAGAAGTAATATGTCTAATGAAATAAAAAATATTAGAACTCACTTTACTTTTGTAACTATGGAATTAGTAATTCTTGTAACCAGTTTTTCTTAATTTCTAGCAAAACTATAAAGATCTTCGTGGTCAAAATGATTTGTGTAATCTTCGATTTTATTTGAACAAAATCCCTTTCAAGCCTGATGGTAAGTATTCTACAATTATACATTTTAGAATAGAAATCTTAATGAAAAAACACTTAATTTGGATACTTTTTTTATATGTGGAATTACTAAAAAAATGGTTGCATACTTCAAATGTTTAGGTGTTGCTAACACTCAAATTTGCAATTTTATCAAACTACATTGCATTCGGTACCTTGTAGTACTTTAGGTTGCAAAACGAGTTATTTCAGCATACATTACCCAACCTAAAGTCAAATTGGGCACATAGAATGAGGATTGTGCCTACAAGAAGTTGGATTATTATTTGGGGTGGGTGGCTACACACCACTAAGAGTAATTGCAACCATTGTCAGGTTGAACACTTAAAGTCACTAAATTAACCTGAGCTCAACACTATGGTAGCTATGGCAAAGAGCAGACAGACTTAGCTTAGGGCAGTGTGTAAAATATTTATGTAATACCAAAACTGTAATAAAGTTGCAACCCAATAAAAATCCCAAACTGGAATACAGTAAAATGTAATTAACAAAAAGACACCAAAATGCAAAAATCCAATAAGGCGAAACTGATATATGAATTTTTAAAGATTTAAGTAGGAATAGCCCAGAAAAGCATATAGTGCCATGATCGTCAATGGTTGTGGTAGACAGGAGCCTATGTGCAATTTGAGGCTGACTGCGATGCAGAGCGGGTTGAATACCAAAATCAATTTCGTCCTGGTCAAAGATTTTAACTTCTGACATAAGTCCATTAAGTCCTAATTTACCACAGAAATGCACTTCTAAAGACCTCCAAAACCTCAGGGGAGGCACTTAGAGACTGATAGGTTGTCAAGCAGAGGACAAACAGTAGGGTCCATTTGCCACTGCTGAGACGGATAGTTGCAGGAAAAGGCCACTTTTTGCTTGTTGTGTTCCTGCAACTTTAACAGTAGGTCAGTCTTATGACCCTTGAAATCCACTTCTTTGTCCTGCACACAAGAGAGAGAAAGTCTAGTCCTTTGGGGCTCTCCTCAGGTCACAGACAGCAGGTTCAGTCCTCTTCTGATCCTCCACAGGTTCAGGAGTGTTCTAAAGTGAGCGCCTGGAGATGCCACATATATGCCTGGCATAGGCTAGTGGGTTGGGAATGATGTCTCCTGGGCACGCCCTAACCAATGGGGTAAAAGATCCCAGGGCCAACCGTACCCACTTTGGGCATTTTCAAGACGAAGGTAGTCGTCGGCCACACTAAGCCTAAGAGGGCATGGAGTGTGTTGGGCAGTTTAATATGGTAATCCTAGTGTCTTCCCCCCATTTAACACCAATATCCAGTCTGAAGCAGCCACAGTACCCCCAATAAACCCAGAGACAGAAGTCTGCCAGAAGAAAGCAGGGATTTCGAGCAATCGGACCGTGGATACACAAGAATTGTTTTGGCATCTTGTTTCCCTTCCTTTCAAGTACTCCCCCAGTGTTATATGTAAACCTAGCAGACCAGCCAAGTAGAATGTAATACTCGAACAGGATTTGACACATTAATGTAAAAATGATGCTTACAGCCCCACCCTGCGTATTTTGTCAGATTCAGAGGAGCCAACTCTGCCCATTAAGGTCAGCCTCTTGTTTGCACCTGGTAGGGATTTTACACCTTTTTCACACCTGTTCAAATACCAACTACTGGCTGGCAAAACTGGGAGCGCAAATGTAAATTTAGCCTCCATGACCTTCAGGGAGAGAAAAAGTAACTGTCTAAAAGATACATTTCTGTGATATTTATTAAAAATCTGACTACACCATAGAATTGGATTTATAATAACTATTATTTTTCTACCTTGTCCCTTTCCCAATATTCAGTATTAGGATTTTAAATCTGTAATCTGTGTTTCTACTTATGACAGCTAGGACTGTCACAGTGAAAAATAGCTTTTGACTTTTAGTCACCGCAATGAGATACTAACATAAAATATCTGCATGTTCTACTTTTCAATACCATGCACCCTGGCATTTGGGCAGCAAGGCCTACATAGGGGTGACTTATTGATATTTAAAATGGAGGTTTTTACCTGCCAAAAGGATTATTTTTAATTGATCAAATTATAGTGTTTAAACTGCCACCGTCAGGCTACAGTGGTAGGCCTAAAGCAATACCCTTGATTGCTTGTACCACTGATGCTGCCTGCCCTGCTGTTTATACATCTCTGTGCCTAATTGTAATATGCCAAATTCAAATGTCTAAAATGTATGCAACTTCCCACGGTTGTAGATCACGCACTTCACTATTGTACCAGACCTCACACAGTGTATTAAGGTAAATGCAGTTCAGTTCAGTTACTTCAAGCAGTTAATTTTACTCCCATTTCATTTGCTGTAGCAGTAGAGTTCTTGCTTAGCCAAGACTGGAAATCCACAGACATGTGTTTCATGATTCTTGTCACTCATCAGAGAGGATTATTACTTTATTTGGGGTTGCTTACATTCCCCTGAAAACTGGTGCAATAAAATGCCAAACAAAGCGAACGTACAAATCCCTTCTCAGATGACCGATTGCGTAATGTGTAGGTTTCTGATTTTTTCCTAAGCGTTTGTGATTTATATTCCTAATACAAAGAAGGATGTTCTTAATTAGGTCGCATTAGTCCCATGTTTCATGGTTACCACACCTCTCTGTTTAACAGTTATGAATAGTTCAGTATCTTGGTAGCTCCCATTGTCTCATAAATATCTTTTCTATTTTGATTTTAAAAATCGTACAGCAAGTAAAACTACTATATACCACTTTAAATGGTCAAAATAAAAATAAGATCCTGTTGTACTCCATTTCAAATCAAGTTTATGCGGGTAAGTACACCTAAAATAGTAATGAAATGGCAGCCTTTGCTATATCACTGCACTAAGATAAAACCAGGGGCATCGTCAACCATCCGCTTTAGCAGCTACAGCAAGGATGGTGTTCCTGATGGGTCTCTTCTGTCTGGAGCTCGGCAGCCAAAGGCTCGTAATTAATGTGAAAGGGTGGGAGGGTGACTGAGTGAAAGGATGGATGAGTGAACGGGAGAGAGGATGTATGGATAGATGGGCGAGTGAAAGGGTGGCCAGCCTACACGAAGGGATGAAAGACGTCGCCGAATGGATGAAGAACAGCCGCCTGAAACTGAACTCAGACAAGACGGAGGACCTCATCCTGGGATCATCACCCTCCGCCTGGGACGACTCTTGGTGGCCCCCCGCCCTGGGAGCCACCCCCAAGCCAACGGACGCACGCAACCTAGGCTTCATCCTGGACTCCTCCCTCTCGATGACCAGACAAGTCAACGCCGTCTCGTCTTCATGCTTCAACACCCTGCGCATGCTTCGAAAGATCTTCCGGTGGATCCCCACCGACACCAGGAAGACGGTCACCCAGGCCCTCGTCACCAGTCGGCTGGACTACGGGAACGCCCTCTACGCCGGCACCGCCGCCAAACTCCAGAAGAAACTCCAACGGATCCAGAACGCCTCAGCACGACTCATCCTGGACATCCCCCGACACAGCCACATCTCCGGACACCTGAGAGACCTGCACTGGCTCCCAGTCAACAAAAGAATCACGTTCCGACTCCTCACCCACGCACACAAGGCCCTCCACGACCTGGCCCCAAGTTCCTCAACAGCCGCCTGACCTTCCACAAGCCCACCCGCCAGCTCCGCTCCGCCAGCCTCGCTCTCGCCACCGTCCCCCGCATCCGCAGAGCCACCGCCGGAGGAAGATCCTTCTCCTACCTGGCAGCCAAGACATGGAACTCCCTCCCCATCCACCTCCAGACAACGCAAGACCATCTCGCCTTCAGGAAGCAACTCAAGACCTGGCTGTTCGAGCAGTAGTGTTCCCCCCCCCCCCCCCCCCCCCAGCGCCTTGAGACCCTCCGGGTGAGCAGTGCGCTATACAAATGCCTATGATTGATTGATTGATGAATGGATGGATAGATGGGACGAGTAAAAGGGTAAATGGGTGAGTGGATGGATGGACTAAAAAGTTGGATAAATGGACGAAGTGAAAGGATGGATAGATGTAAGGATGGATGAGTGAAAGAATGGATGTATGAGTAAAAGGGAGGGTAGATGGATGGCTGGATGAAAGGGTGGATGGACGGACGGATGGATAAGTGAAAGGGTGGGTGGATGGATGAGCGGATGGATGAATGGGTCAAATGTTGGATAGATGAATGAAAGGGTGGATGAATCAAAGGATGCAGGGCTGAGAGAAGGGTAGCTGGATGGATGAGTTAAGCAGAGGAAGGATGGAATGGAACGCAAGGGAGGATAGATGAATGAATTGATAGAGGAAAGGAGTGGATAAGAGAAATGACTGATTGAAAGAGTGGATGGATGGATAAGTTTGAAGATGGATGGGTAGGTTTGGATATGGATGAGCGTACGGAGTGTTGACAAACTGAGTGATGGAGGAAAGATTGAGTGGATGACAGAATATAAAGATGAAATAGTGGATATCAGTGGGTAGATGGCAATATGAAAGGATGGATGGAAAGATGCTTGGTGGAAGAAATAAGCGAGCTCTTCTGGAGAGGGTTGTGATGATTTGCTTAGTTTGTTTGGTGCCATTAGAGCTTTGATCAAAGAGGGAGGTTATTTTAGTTTTATGGTTACTCCCTTGTGAATGGCATATTTTTTCAGATGTTTTGTATGCATCTGCAAGAAGCCGTAGTTAGGGGCATAGCCTGACTGACAAGATTGTGGACAAGATTTTCTGAGTTCCAGGCAGGTCCTTACACAATCCTGTATAATCCTCCAACAAATGCCAAGCATCCACCTTTCGTGTTGGTGGTCCCATGAGACAGTTCGTTTAGGGTCATGAAGACGGCTGCAGCGGATTCTAGGCTCCCCATGCTCTCCCTGCCACAGCAGGCACTTTATGCTGCCTGGTCTAAAGCAGGCATGGGAACAGCACTAGTCATAGCATGGACCCACACCGAGTGGGTAATACCTATCTCCACTGATGCCCAGTGCAGCTGAGGTTGAACTTTTCCATTCACAGTGCAATATTTAGAAATTGCAGGGTTCGCAAATACAAACATGTTTAGTACATCAGCCCAGAGTTTCATGTGTGCTCTCCCCACTGACTGACACTGTGGATGTTAGGGACTCTGAAAAAAGATAGAGTTCATCCAATGGGACTGAAATCAATAATATAAAAATCTAGTACCTCAATTTATGCATTCATTTAGGGTCTGATTCACAAACTGCGTTTCGTGGTACATAAAGTCGAACTATTTACTACAAAATACAGTTCACAAACCTACAAGTGTATATCACCACCTCTCTACTATCTTTTCTTTTGGACTTTTGGAAGATTCTCACACATTTAAGTTTACTACTTAGTGAGGAGTGGTTTAGGGATGGACATGCACCCACCCCAAAAAAGAGTAACACCACTGCTATTCATAAACTGCACTTCTAAAGGAACCAAAACAGTAGTTAATGTCAGTTAATTTTAATTTAATTTTATATATACGAAGCAATCACATTTTAAATTAAAATTAAGTAAATAGTGGTGTAGCAGTTTTATTTTGTTCTTCATTCTAAATATATATATAACATTCATTTATATTAATATTTAGCGTAAAATATTTTTACTATTTTTTTTCAAGCGTATGCACTTTTATACTTTACCTTGTAGTGTACCATAGGGATATTTCTGCCATCAGGACCGCGATATCCCTATGGTAAGGTTGAGAGTAAATGTGACAAGTTTATTAAGCTTAAAAAAATTGCAGCAATATTTTAATGTTAAAAACTAATGTAAATGTATTTTATATATTTGTGTATATTTAAAATGTATGACAAAAGTGTAAAGATTCTACAGCACTAGTAATGCAATTTTGAATTATAAATTTAATTAATTTTAATATATTAAATTAACATAATTTTTTAAGGCCTATTAAAAACACCTACATTTTAAAATGACCAAGTATGAAAAGTATGAATTATGTATTAAAAATATGTATGAATTAATTTAATTTATTTTGTCATATTAAGGTTTCATTAATTCTTACAGTAAAAAAAAGTTAATAAAATGTTATAAAATATGTATTTTTTAATTATGTTTACATTTAATTAATTTAATCTATGTATTTAAAAAGTTGAAATATTCCTGTTCTATTTTAACTTCCTGCCTCCATTATTTTCTATGGGAGGGTGTTGCAGTTCAGTTGGTTAACTATATGAGGTGCTTCACTTACTTCTGCTCTTTTAAGGCAGTAGTAACTTCCACTCATAAATTTAGCTCCGCCCCTTGTTTGACGAGATGGAGAAATGTAAGTCTACACTTTTTAGTAACTGTACACTTGGGAATGGTGAATAAACAAAAGTAGTAAAGGTACTCAAAAGAGTAATACTAAACTTACACGTTTAACTCGCAAGCAGAAGTAATCTTTTTGTGAATAGCCCCGTTCATCTCCATTTTCCGAAAATGCATTTGGATGTGTGTTCTTGCCATGGGAATGCTTTCTCTTTTTATTATAATATAGGGACTGAATATGTTTTCTTTCTCCCAGCTCAAAGTATTCCTGAAATGAAAACAAGACTACTCTTGCTTTCAGAATGCTATAGTTGACATGATTACTCACTCTAAGAATCACCAATTGCACAGTAGATCAAACTGTAGTTTCATTCTTTCACAGTAATTTAGTGAGGTCAGAGTTTGAGTTACACTTATTTAAAACTATTATTCTTTCCTACTGTCCATGGCAATACGATTATTTCTTGATCTGACTTTCTTGGTGTTAATAATAAGTCAAACGATATATAGAATTTGAGGGGCTTAATTATCTGTAAGGAAGTTGGAATGAGAGTGGCAAGTCTCAGCTACCATTAAATGGCTCGTTTTTACGTCTAGACGTTGCATATGCCTTTATCAGTACTTGGGCCATCATGTAAATTGTTAAATGAATGGAACAACATAGGTTTATATGACAAGAAATTTGAAATGTGTACCATTTAACGCTTCTCTTCAATCCTTTTTTCAGGTGTTTACATTGAGGAGATCCTAAGTAAATGGAAGGGTGACTATGATAAACTAGAGCACAATCACACCTACATACAATGGTTAGTTATTGTTCCTAATTGAGAGTGGATGTGACCTTGTTGATAAAGCAAGCATTTTATCTGATATGATTGAACCTAGAAGTTGCTTGTTGGTTTATTGTGCTTATATAAATGTTTTGTTAACATTAAATGCACACTTTCATGTAGGCTTTCTATGGAGTTGTTTTCATGTGTTGACTTCTGACCATTCACAGTAGTCCAGGAAATACACAACATATAAGTTCTGACAGGAACAGTGGAGAATGGCAAATATACTTTTCCGCAAAGGATATAAAAAACAGTAATCTTCACATTTCGTGGTGCCAGGTTCTGTGAGATCCACGGCATTCCAATTTGTTGGAACTCGGTCCAAGACTCTGTGTAGATGTCAGTTTTAACATAGCGTAGGATACTCACCCAAATCCCCCTCTGAGTATATTTTGTTCCTGCTCAAGTGTCAACGGGATGTAAATGATCCACTCCCTTCAGACTGATATCTCTGAATATGATTTATTATACAAGATCGGTATCCGCACATCTGTGGGTGAGGGGTTCATGGAATCAACAGTTTGAAGAAAGAGAGGGTAACCTTCCTAAAATCTTCATAGGATATGATTATTGATCAGAAGGATGGTGATCACATTTTATTTGTCCTTTGCTGTTTGACATATTTCTCCAACAATATTTTTAGTGTAGTACCAATAGATTTGGGTAAGTGTCACCTCATTTAGAACTTCCTTCAAATGCACCACTTGCATCACTTGAGCCTGCAGCATTGCAATTGATACCATGGTGTCAGAAATGTGTCTCACATAGTTATCTGGGAGCACGCATCTGAAAGGAACCAGTGTATTTTTTTACCATGTAAAACTGCTGGCTACCCTCCAGATCAAGCAACAAACTCTTCCTTGTAAGGTCAAGTACTGGAGGTTCTTTCCTGAACCACTTCTAGATCCTGAAAGTCCACACCCATCCTGACTTATAGAACATTTATCAGATGTCCACCAGGAAAATGTCTTTTGAGATTCAAATAACTATCATGGGTTACAAGCATTAGATTTTACATATTCCAAGATTGTCTTCAAATGCCTTCTCCGCCTTACTCAAGAGAACTGGTTTAAACTCCCTGAAGTACCCCAGGAACATTCATGAAATTATAGTTATTTCCTATTTACACTACTATTCACCTTAATTAGCTTCCAACATGAAATTGATAACCCAGCTAAAGATAGGAACCACTTACCACATAAATAAGGTGTTACCTTTACAAAGCTTGCGCTGCCTAAAAGGCAGGCTTTGCAGACGGAAAAAAAGAATTTCAAAGCACACTATGAGTTGCAGTGCAAACCTGGGGCATGCCTTGGCGTATGCAGAAGAGAGGCACTCCACTGCCTTGGCCCGACATCCAACACAATTCTGTAACTTTCCTACTGTGCAACACCTCCCCATGATCGTGGTGCTGTTCCTGAGTCTACTGGGTGTGGAAGTTACGAGTACAGCGGCTCCAACGAAGATTAGGCAGTGCTGGGAAGCATCACAAGTCTTTTCGCTGACCCAGCTGCACTGAGGGTCCTTTGTGGCCCTTACCGGGCTGCTGGACCATCATTGCCTTTCCATCCTAACAAGGCTGTACACCGGACCAGACAATTGGGCACGCTCCCAGCCTGACACAACTTTCTTGAGTGGGTGGAGGACAGATTGGGACCAACTCACATCAGAGCCCTATCACATTGCTGGAGCCTACAATTGATCAAGGCTGGATGGTGTCCACTGCCCACTGTGCCCCTTGACTCCCCTCCCCCCGCCCCTGTTTGGCGGTGTTGCAATACTTTGGTTGCGTAAGCTGTGGGAACTGGGCCTCAAATAAGCACTCCTCTTTTTTGCAAACCTCCAGATAATGGCCTAGAATACGTTGTATTTCTTTGATGATCCAGCGGCTGCCTGAGACCGGACAGAGCAGTTTTCCTCCATTGTCACTGTGGAGCTAGTTGGGGGGGCTGGAAGAGGCTGCCCCGTGGGTGGGAGCGATGGAAGATCTGCCCTTGCACTGGACCCGTGGGTCTTAGTTACTTGGTCTCGTGGAAGAGCCAGGCGGAGGAGAGCCAGCGCTCAGCCTTGAGACTGTGGCAACTTTTCACTCAGACACCAAGCCATTGGACAGTGACCACATAGACTCATCCAGTAAAGCAGAATCACATCCTCCCACTTGCCAAAGCCAACCCTGGCAGGACCCCTGCCCGGCTTCCTTTCATGTATAATGGCACTTAAAGCTCATGCCCTCTAACATGATGCAGCACTAAGCGATACCAAAGGGGATGATGGACGGAGTGTTTGAGCAAATGAAACACTCACCCACAGTGAACTGATCTGGGTTTAATCCATCATCATTCTTTAGCTCACTCCACCACCCCAGTTCAGACATGGCCATATGCAAATCAGTCTTACCCTGTGCCTCATGGGAACAGTCCAGCCCGAACTGCCAAGCCATGTCTTCCCTGGACCGAAAACCAGCATCCTGGGACCGGTTTCGGGTTCATAACCCTCATCAGCCAGGCTGTCTTGAATCCAGTGGCAAAGTGAGCAAGGGACCCACGTCTGGGCATACCCTGCCAACTTAGGGCGAACAAAGCGATACCAAAGGGGATGATGGACGGAGCGTTTGAGCAAATCAAACACTCACCCCCAGTCATCTGATCTGGGTTTAATCCATCATCATTCCTTAGCTCACTCCACCACCCCAGTTCAGACATGGGAACAGTCCAGCCCGAACTGACAAGCCATGTGCATCGGCATACACCCGTTTCATGACACTTTCAACCTACAGGGGTTCCTTTCCAATAAGGCACTCTCACTAGATGAACGGATTCCCTCACTGCTTGTCATTCCATGAATGCCGTTATTTACTTCTGGGGGCTTACCATCACACATGGGCGCACAGTGTAACACACATTTTTTCCCAGGCCTCAAGAGGCGAGTCACCATGAGGACCACAACGAAACCCCAACCAAAGTATTTCCTTTTGACCTTCCTTTTGGGCAGAGAGACATTTGCCTCTGCTCCTCACAGTTGTGGTTTCAATGATGTGATGGCTGTTTCAATTTTTGGTATTCCAGAAGGGCTGAATGACCCATCTACACAAGTGGGCTCTTGGTGGGTGAAGACTGCGCTATAGTCACCTTAGCTACATGTTCTTATGATGGTTAGCGGAAGATCTAGACCTCACTCTGCTTACAATATTGTTAGCTGGAATGTTGGCAGGAAACAGATTTCCAGAAAATGTTACTCTATTTCTATTTAAAATACAGGGATACACATGCCGCAAGAAACCCACTTCACAGACCAATCGGCCATATGTCTCTAAAGGGGGTGGAGGGTCAGGTCTACACCACTCACAACTTGGGCTATGCATGTGGTGAGCTAATATGGATCAGGGCTGGCGTTCCATTACAATTACTTACATCTAAGACTGAAAGAGTGCAGATATTTGTTGTTGCAGGGACTTCTAGATGGCTCCCCTCTTGCACTATGCTGTATTTATGCCCCAAACATTTATCAAGTTCCCTCTTAGCCTCTCTCTTTCCACAACTTGCCTGGATTTAAGGATCCTGTTTTTACTGTGTCCTGGATACAGATCGTTCCCTACTCTTCCACAAGCTAACCCCTCTCATAATGCCAAAAGCTTTGCACACTGGCTTACACATTGAAATCTCCTTGATATATGGTGTCACCATAACCTAACCTCAAGATTTTAGTCCTTCTATTCCTTCCCACACCATCTTCTTATGCTCCTTGATAGGATCTTATGCTATAATAAGATGGACCCTCATATCATAAATGCTGATTATCTTGCCCATACCTCTTCAGACCAAAACCCTCTTCAATAGGAACTGAGCGGGGGCCACCCACACCCGCTTGGCTTATTCAACCTGCACATCTTGAAGGTACCGCTTTACGTGGAACAAATTGTTGAATATTTCCCGCAAAATAGTGACATAGTCTTATCCAATGCTATTTAGTGGGATGAATTCAAAATTGGAATGAGAGGTCATTGTGTAGTGGATGTAGTGAGAGCACGATGCACAGTTGAGATACAGCTCAACGAGGTTAAGGACTTTCTCTTCTCCCCATGGACCCTACATTTGGGCACTCTTGTCTCTCTTGTTGTGTAGTACTCAAGTAAAAAAAAAAGGTGGTTAGTGGAATGCTCGAATTCTTCTCATCAAATGGTGAATACTTAGATTGCATCCCCATCCATCTTTGTTTTGCCGACTGTTACTCCAGAGAGTAGTCCAGCAAGTCTGTCTTCGTCCTGCTCCAATACCAACAGTCGACCTACTCCCCTACAGATAGCACTGTAAGCAGTTCCATACTTTTTTTAGTTTTTTTAGGCCTCATCAGTGATGTATAGGTTGAGTGCTATTGCGCAGGGAGGACAGAAACCACTTCTGAGCATACTTGTTGGGCTTAGGTTGTTGCTGTGAAGAAAAAAGATGATTGGTGAAATCTTGAATTACTGTCAGCCACCTGGTAACTACTTGGGCCAAATTCGCATCAATGTTGTTTTGCCCACCATACCACCTCAGACAGTAACCAACAATTTTATCCTCCTTCTCACTGCAAAAAAAAAAAAAAGAAAAAGAGGGGGATCCAACCATATCCCAACAACATAAGTTATGAGTCAGAAGGATGCCAGCGCCCTGAAATGTGAGTCACAGTGCAATTTGCAGACTCCAGGACACATTCAGCATCACCCACACTGTGTGCTGTGCGTTTAGAGCAGCTGCCTGCAGAGGGCATGGGATGCCTCAGTTCCAGCTGGGTCCAAAACAAATGCCTCACTTGAAACACGTCTTCGAGTCTCATTCTAGCTGAGAAAGGAAATTTAGACTTGTTGTCACTTTAAAAGTGCTTAAGAGATCAACTTTTTTGCTAGCCTTATATGTCAGAGTTATGTATGCATGGTAAGAACGTCAGATGTATCGGTCTATGGCTGCCACCATTACGAGTGGGAGTGGCCCAGTAAATTGTGAGCGGATTGCAGTTATGAATGTTATAATTTTTATCACATCTTTCAGTTGCAGAGTGTGGTAAAGATTGCGCACCTTGTTAAATGTCAGCAAGTCAAACCTACTGGAATTTTAAGAGGGAAAACGATCAGAAAATAGCAGGATCACAACATGGGAAATTTCGAAGACAGAACGTGTAAAAAGCGATATTTATCATATCAAATAAATTCCCCACCCATCAGTCGTGGTCTTTATTGAGTGCGATAATTATCTCACCAAACACCCGCCATTCGTAATGAAACCTTATATATACTACTAACCTTTTACATTGCATTTATTAAAAAGTGTTTATTAGTGTCCAAAGCAATTCTTTTTCACAACTTTAAAGCAAAAAACTGAGAAAAAACAACAGTAAGGTTCTTAACTCCTATCTTGCAGTTTCAATCCTTCTTCTTGATGTTGGTTCACAATTCACTAAACTATAGTTTAAGGATTGTAATTTGTAACCTGTATGTAATACAATGATTTCTGTAGCGAAAGCAATAATCCACTGAGCTATCTACATAAAATAAAACTCCGTCACCTATATGTTACGCGCTGTGCTTTGCATCATCCTTTTTAGCCCTCTATGTTATTATATGATTAGTTGACTCTGTGATTAGACTACACACAGATCTCTCCAGCAAGTGCCTCGACCGCTGGACTTCTCTTGCCGCTAGTATATTTTGGCACTAGCTGGTTACACGAATATATCTGCAGCAGGTTCCTTAATGTAACATAATTTTAAATGTAGCTTATCTGTGACCAATTAAGTAAACCAAAAAAGATTTATTGTCGCATGTGTCCTTGTTGCCAATTTCTGGCGGAGGAGAGTTTGTAATACATGTATAATAAGTTTCCTGTACGACTCTGCTCCTCCTGAGTCCACACCTTCGAACTCCACCGCTTTTTGTTGACACCTCATGACCGGCAGATTATGGGATTCCAGAGTGACTTTTTTTCCACTTTCAGCAGTGTTCCTACGCCTTGTTTCCCCCTTTTTCCCACCTCGAGCAGTCCTCGCATCCCACCAGTGAACTTTGTCTGCTCCTGCACAGCCTCGTAACTTAGCCCATGCGAATATGCCCTGGTCTAGTTAGAACTGATTCCATGTAGTCCATTCCAACACTTCGCAGCCTTAGGTTCTGACCATTACTGCTTAGGTTGTTTAATGCCTAAACGGATTAGAGGACCAATGAGGCAAAAGAATTTTGATGGAAAATGAAAGCTAAACACTTATCAAGATATCAATAAACCATAGCAAAAAGTTATAATGATGTATAGGGAAAGACCCCTAGCATGTAACTCTGCATACCTAAGTATAATTGCTGACTTCACCACACTTACAGTATGCTTATACTGATTACTTGGTGGAATAGATAAGATTATAACAAATTCTTTTTGCTTAGGTTACAATCAAAGCCAAAGTTTCATATTCTTTTGCTTGTAAATTAAACACCGCTCACCTGGAGCACAAATTGCAGTTAATGCAAAATGTAAAGCATAGAGTAAAAGACGTGTATTTGAATACTTAACTGCGGTGGATAATTTGTTAACTGTAAGAATGTGATGTCCGTGAACAGTTTATCCACCACAGAAGTAAAGAAAATCCTTCTGGTGCGGGAAAATCGTTCTGGGGCAAGCACTATTTTCTTTTTTTTAAATGTCAGTATGGTAGAGAAGAACATCCCTCACATCTCACTGTTATGTTTCGGTCGAGCCTAGCGGCAGCACGCTTGCGCTACTCACTCTGGAGACTGCTGTAGTAGAGTATGAGAGAGAAGCCACGCCCACTGTCTGCCCATATTTTTCATTGGCTTTTGTCATTGTCTTTCGCAAATGCTGCCTTTGGATTTGTTAATAGGCTTGTTAGTCTCTCCTTAGTACGGCCTTGTCTTCATTTGTAACCTCCCATGGCGACTGGCCCCTTTACTTCAGGAGTTACACGGGACCTGTTATTTAGTCTGTAAGCGCTATTTACTTTATTGAGTTTCTCTTACTGCAGGCCAGACATGTGTTGCTTCAGCTGAAACCATTTGTGTTTTTTTAAGCAGCAGGGCCACCCCCCTAACACGGTGCCTACTTTCAATCACTTTAACCCGGCATTATCTTGTGTCTGTTTCCCCCTCCACCCAAGTAAAATGGATTTAGAAATGATTAGGGAATTAAGTCATCTGAATTCCAGGTAGCACATAATCCTGTGCTAATTGGCTGAAGTGGAGTACAGCACATCTGTGTTACATGACATCTGTACTAAAGCCACCTGACAGGTTGGTTTTAAAAGCCTGTTTAATTAACATCACCACCAATACCAATACCACCACCAATACCACCAAAACCAACACCACCAAAACCAATACCACCACCACCACCAATATAACCAATACCACCACCGCCAATACCACCAATAGCAGCACCTCCAATACAACAAATACCAATACCACCACCACCAATACCACCACCACCACCACCTCCACCTCCAATACTACCACCACCAATACCACCACCTCAGCGCCTCTCGCTCACCAGTAAAAGCAGGGGCAGTGTATGAGGTCAGAGCAGCACCCGAGACCATCCCTCCCTCCCACCATGCCTGCCGTAAAGCACATGTCGTGGAAATTGTCATTCCACAAGAAAAGGCGGACTCGTGCAGTTCTCTTTTCCCGGCGCATAGCAGCCGCACGCGTCTTTGGCTTTATCCGGCAGTCATCATTGCTGCTTAAACGTGAAATATGCCTGATCCACACGCACTGCCGTGTTTACTCCTGATTGCTTATCCACCACACGGATTGCCGTGGTTTCATTAATACAGATGCTGGTCATTTTACATAGCACATACCTAGACTGTCCTTCCCCTCACTGGGTTTCCGGCTGGGTCCCACGTGAGTACCCTTCCCATACTTTCACTTCCTTGGGGTGCACTACTGTCACTTCAACAGCATATTCTGCTTTCAGATCTCCCTGCATTGTTAGGTCCTGTGGAGCCCCCTATTGTGAACCGGTCGAAACTCCATCGACAATACTTAAAGCGAACCATTCAGCAGTCTCTAATACCAGATTAGAAGGCTGTGTTCATTATGTACTAATTTGATGGTCGACTTTGTCCTTATGGAAACCATTTCTCTGTCACAAAATTTCACTCACTTTTTTATAGGTTCCATGTTCACTTAGGGACACCATGCACTTATGTTGAATAGAACTGTGATGATTTATGTATCTAAATATTTTGAACTTACAAGTATCACGTTGTATATGGTCTTACTTCTCGTTTGGACAACCCTTTTACCCCCGTTTATTGTCATTTTGCTTAGCAATGTTGTGTATTGCTTACATTTCTCCACAGGAACCATTCTTTCTGGTTATATGCCATAAAGCACAGCCCGCCCTGCACCAGGAGGTGATACCAGGGCGAACTACAGCTGGAGTGTTTTTTATTAGGCCAAAGATAGCAATGACATTACCCAATGCCACACTGCACATTCAAATCATGGAGAGGCCAGGAAATAACCCCCCTCCCGCTCCTACTCCTGAGCCGCAACAGTCTAATCACAGAGCAAAAGGTGTTGGAGCGCTTTGTTAGTGCTTATAGTTCGGATCATATGTAACTCTCACTTCAGGCTTTGTGTCTGTGTAATTTACAACACTTGCACATCTTCTTCACGGCACTATTTATCACTACTTTGAAGACGTCGCAGAACGGTCTCTTCCTTTGCTATTTACAATATAATAAGCGGTCGAGAAGGCCCTTTATTGCAATGCAATAGGTCTCGCATTTGCGAGAGTTTAAGCTCTTAGTATTTAAAACCCAAAACATAAATAAAAGGCATTGTCATTTACAATGCCAATAGCTCAAACTCGCGTGAATGCGAGACCTATTGCATTGCAAATCCTTGTTTTTTATTGGTGCAATGCGCAGCCTGCGGATGTCACGCTAAGAGAAAGTGAAATCTGTCACTGCTATTAGATGCCAACCTGTGATTCACCCTTAGGCATAATGTTTGTGGAGGGTGCATCTCTCATGGGCCTGGACCAGTACACCAGCCCCCTGTAGATTAGATATTGAAATACAGTATTTTGGGGTGGCAGGGCGATTGGAGGATTTATCTCCATTCACCACCCACTCTCTCTAGATGCCAAGGTTATTAATATTTATTTTGAAGGAAGGAATGGTGACAGTCTTTCCAGGCACCAGCGCATGTCCCCACTTCATAACACGCCCAATAATCTTTGTGCCCCAATGGATAGATTAGGGGCTTTTTCCCGTCTACCCATCTAGGGGCACAGAAATCCCACTAGGCATTATGGAAAATTGGTAAAAAAAGAGGGTTACCCACCCATGCATCGGTGTGTGGTCCCAACTCCGTAGTGGACCCAACAGTCCTTTTTTACCCCTGCCCCTCCACCCACACTGATTACATTTTGCAGTTGTACACTTCCCAAGTGACTCCCGCCCACCCCCTCACCCCCAGTTGGGACAGAAAGCCACTAGATACAAACAATAAGTTTGAAAAAGAAACTTAAAGAGTGGGGGTGGCCTGCCCAGGCATCGTACAGCACAAAACAAACCAAGTAGTCTTTCTGCTGCCTTAGTGGGCCAGATTGGAGTTGCAGAAAGCCCACTAGATATCAGGGATTATTTGTTTCAAAATAAAATGGGGTGGGGCAGCCCGAGAAAGCATTGGGCCTTACCCTTCGCCTCAAAACACCAACAGTCTTTTTCCCCTGGAAGGCAGATTAGGGGGTTTACTTCCAAACTCCCCCCCGCCCGCCCCAAAGAGGCAAAAATCCCAGAACGCCCTGGCATGTCACCTTAGCGGGGCATGATTTTTATCAGAAGTGCAGAGCTGATGGGTGGTTTGAACTTAGTGGCTCCCATGGATTCAAGAGCTTTCCTTCACACACAATTTGATGCAAATGTGTAAATAGAGCCAAAGTGTAACATTTGCACTGCATTCTGGATAAGAAAACATAGGAGGATCCATGCAAATCACACCATCTGTAACTCCTCCAAATGGTTTTAGAAATCCCTGGGTTTTGTAGGTTTCTTGGGTGGCACTGAGCTGGGCAGCTACCAACATTTCAAAAATGGGTTAATTTCCATAGCAAGAGCTTGATGTCACCACGTTGCATTGTGGGGCCCGTTATGTTCATGGGCCCTAGGCCAAACCACACAAATGGAATGCGTTTTTTTATCAGGAGAATGTGGGGACTCTGGGTAGTGGGAATCTTGTGGCTTTCCACAAATTCCAAAACTTCACCTCACAGTAATATGTGGAAAATGCTTGATTGTATCCAAAGTTTAACATTTGCAGGGCACTCTAGATAAGAAAACATAGTGGAATCCAGACCAGTCACACCACCCTGGACTCTCCTCAGCTCTATTTCTCAGAAATATGGGGATTTGGTATGTTTCTTTGGGTAGCTACTCGGCTCAGGCCCAAATACCGCTGCTACTAAATTGCCAATATGGGTTCACTTTCATTGCAAAAACTTGATGTCCCCTTGTTGCGTTTCGAGGCCTATTTTTGTGTCAGGCAATGGGCCCAGCCACACACGTGGTCTACCGTTTCTATCAGGAAAAGAGTGGAATCGCAGAATAGCAAATGTTTGTTATTATCAAATGATTTTCTCCATTTTTTGCTTATAAATGAATTCCAGTAAGACCACAATTTGTTAAATGCTGTCTCACATGATAGTATTCACCTCAAGTTCAGAGTTGTACAAATAACCAATGTTTCTAAACCAAGCAGCTATGGCATATTTCAGAAGTGCCTAGGTTTTTCCTGCATACCCGTTTTTTAATTTGTTAAATTTTCCTCATGAAGTGATGCATGATTGGTAGAAAATGAAGTATCCATTATAAGCTGCAGCTTAGTTGTTGGCCCTGGGTATTTGCAGGTTTTGGACAACCACATACAATATGGAACATATTTATAGAGAGTTGCGTTGTCCTTGCACCAGGCAACGGGGCGCAAGAGCGACGCAACTCTTAAGTTTGATTCAGGCTAGGCAACATATTCTGTGCCAGCACTGGGAAATTGCAAGAAAACTCTGTATATTGTTAAGTATGGCACATTCCTGTCTTTTCCCTATCACACAGTGCAGCAAGGTGACTTGCTGCACTGTGCTGCATGATTATTTGTTAAATATGCCCCTATACATTTATGTAACCAGAAAGGTTGATGGTGATCTTAGCACAGCAAACATTTGGTTGATGCCATTTTTCGGGGTGGGAAACGTGCTTTCTTGCACAGCACCTTTTTTCCATTTTTTAAAAAAAAATAAAGTTTTTAATTTACTATATTTTGGCTATTTTATCGGTTCACTCAAGGGGAATTCGGAAACCCTGGGTACTTTCTGAATCCCCAGTTTGTGGGGGGAAAAGGGCACATATCCTACATGGATAACTTTTTCTGGAAAAAAAGTACAAAGCGCAAGATGCTCTAAACATCAAAAAGGGATCCACACTGAAGGTGTAAACGCCTCAACAGCTAAATTACATGTATTTGTTGTATTTGAAGATTACATATGCAAATTGAAACTGACATAAAATTTTGCAACACCAGTAGAGCAAGTGTAAAGATAGATTTCCATTTTATTAGGTAAGCTACATAAAAAAGGCAGGAAGATGCATCTCGTTTTTGGATGTTATCAAACGTACCAAATACATTTCAAAGAATATTGCTTTAGCTTGAAGCCACTACTTACTTGTTGGACACGGAAACACGGACTTCAAGTCCAAAGATCCTTCGGAGTTGGCTGAAGGAGGGGCTTTATGGGAAAGCGCTCTCACACCTGGATCAAACTCGTCCTATATGATGCCTTAAAGTCTCCAGCTGCGAAGGACACCCTCGAGCGAAGCCTGGGCCAAGGGCCGAGCCATCTTCTCCAGGATGAGGCAGGGCAACCTCTTTGTCTTCAAGTGGGACTGATGCATTTAAGGTACAATATCGTCCCGCTCCTTCCCCCCCCCATTGTTGCTTCTGTGTGAAGAGTAAAAGGAAAGTATCTCTAAAAGGAGGGAAAGACTCTGTAGCCCATTACGCCCTGAATCACTAGTTACCTTGCCGCCGTGATGGTGGCAATCAACTAAGAAAATTAGCATAGTGGAGAAGAGGATTGACGCAGATTGCCGTCTCTCTCTCTCTGAATGCTACAGTCGAAATGTGGGCTAAATTGACAATTCTATTAAAATGTTTATGTTACAATCCAAAGGAAGTCCAAATGTAGTTTATTAAGCTTAGTTACTGTATATTCAGATGGTAAATAGTAGATAGGAAGTTCAGTCCCATCAGAAGCAGCCTCCTTGCTGCTCAGCCCACATACTCAAACTGACACTCACTCCTCCACACTAGGCACTCCAGCATTCCATTACATCACCAAGCACTCCGAAATTCCACCACATCACATCCATACTGGCTGAGCAGCAGGGAACAGGTAACTAAGGGAGATGATGCATAATAACATTTCAAGTCACAACACATCTCCTTCCCTTAGGGAAAACAGTTCATAATATAGAACAGTATACAATGGAAATATACATCATCTAATATCATAATAGCACAAGGGAAGGACATACAACTCCTATGACATTAGATGCATTACATCAATGTAGTACTATGCAGGACTAGAAGAATTAAGAGACACTTCTAATAGATTACAATTGCATCAGTGTAGCACTATGCAGGACTAGGAGAGTAAAGAAGCATTCCTACGATATTACATACATTACATTACCATTCCACCCATGTAGTACTATGCAGGACTAGGAGAATAAGAAACAGTTATATGACATTACATACATTACAATAGCACTAATGTAATGTGACACAACACATTGACCCTTCAACACCACACTAGGGTACACGACCCTTCAACACAGTACTAGGTCACACAACCCTTCACCACTGCACTAGGGTACACGTCCCTTCAATCCAATACTAGGGTACACAACCCTACAACACAGCGCTAGGGTACATGACCCCAGCCGCTGCCCATGCAAGTAAGAGCGATGGGTCAAAATTGAAAACATGCTGTTTGATTCACAAAAGCATAAATCGGCAAGGCCCCCTCTATCTGGAAAAGAAATTCATTCCTTACACCCCTACTAGGACCCTTAGATCAAGCAATAGTTATCTGTTGGCAGTGCCACGTGCAAAGAAGGCCAGACATGGTGGTAAAGCCTTATCAGTGGTGGGACCAACATTGTGGAACAGTCTCCCGCTAACTTTACGACTATGTCCCGAACATCTGAAATTTAGGAAACAACTTAAAACTTTGTTGTTTAAAAATGAGATCTAGCTCAGCCCTCCCTTGCTCTGTAATGAACAGTCGAATAACCTGGCCCAAAGCGCAGAGATACTCCATTAGGAGTCGATTCTAGCGCTATACAAACCCACACATAAATAAATAAATAAATGTAAATGCTTGAGCCTTCTTTCTCCGTTTTTTTTTACCTTTCACGACGTATGTGTCCCCACTTGAATGCTTTTGTTTTGATTTTACCTTAAGACAAATATTTTAAAGATTCCTTTTCCGGATGTACAAACATATATATCTCATTGTACTTCTATATTAATCCCTACTTCTATTTCTTTTGTTAGGGACCACTGTTTACCAATATATAACAACAAGGCAGCAAATATATCATGGCCTGAAAAAACAAAATGACAACACACTCAGACCAAATATGGCAAACACAGCAGTAAATTAAGCATGGCATATAACAACATGGCAGGAAATACATCATGACTTGAAAAGAAAAAAAAAATACTAGGGCAGTAAACCTGGTCAGTAGAGACTGTATCCAGCTATGAGACTCAAAGCATCCGGAGTGCAGTTCCTACACGGTGAAGAAGAAAAAAAGAAATCAGTCTTACCAACACCCAGAGGTTGAAGTTATTCCAGCCGTAAAGTTACCCATTCTAGCTACTGGCATGACGTAACAAAGTCAGCCAATCAAAGAAGAGCAGTCTACTACTACTCAGCAATGACGCTAGCGATGACAGGTGGTGGTCCCGCGGTGCTGTAATTAACACACACATTGTATAAAAATGCTGTCGCCAAGCTCTCTGTGATTCTTCCACGTTGACCAAGCACTTCTTTCCACCTTCCGTCCTGATGACAAGCAAAGTCACTTCCACACATGCTCCATCATACACATATGCGGCTAGGCCACGCTTCCCCTAATCATGCACCAGCATGCAGTTCTTTTGCCAGAAGACACTTAACAATATTCCAGCTTCATGTCGCAGGGTGCGTCACAGTGTTTGTCCTGAAGAAGAGTGGTGACGTCTAGGGAAAGCATCACTCCCACGTATGCTCCAAAACGCACATTACGGCTCTCCCCACCCTCTCACAGGATCTCTATGGATACGCACTCCAGATGGACTGGCTGCATCGTCGCCTATTCACATGCAAAAATCCAGTAGGGTTCCAGCACGCACATAAATTCAGCATACAGCCTCGAGAAGATTACAAGCGCAGTGACAGTTAACAGGGGCCTAAAAGCGCAGCAGTGCTAGCTTTTGTGAAACAGTTTACTTTACACCAGCTTGAATCCTCTATGGATCTCTGCTAATGCCAGTATCGATCTCCCACGCCAGCTGAGTTTCTTATAAGAAAATCCACCAAGCATTATGCCCATATAACCGTTCACACAAAAGCTCGATCCAAATAATGGTTACATAAATGCTGTCAGTCCAGTCCAATTGAACGTTGCTGCCGGTTCACATCTGATGCTACAGGCTCATAAAGCCTCCATTCCCATGAAAGATACCAGTCTTCATAATTGATAGATTCACGCCCTGGCAGTGGGCTGTCCAGCGGGAAGGACACTGATGGAGCTACTAGGGCGTTTAAGTTGTTACAATCCAAAGGAGGTCCAAATGTGTTCATAGAGAAGGTTACATGATAAGACAAACTGATAAGACAACATCCTGAATCACTATTTGCAGACATCTATCACTGCGCCTCCAAAGGACAAGTAAAAACGGATCTCATCTTCCACATGGAAAGACCTGAAATATGGAACTCCATCCTCAGATCGCAACTCAATATCTCCAAAATGACTAACACCTCCCATAGCTGCAAACTGACTTTCTCAGCCCCTAACCGCACTAGGCAAAATGGTAACACCACTGCGACCATCTACTCCAATGGCACAGTCCTGATACAAGCCAACAACGTCAACCTAGAATCCTTTGACGCCCTCTTCCACTCCCTCTAGACTGCCCCCTCCCACATACTCCTCCCCTGCCTGCCCATCCTCCTCTCCCTGAAGAACCCGACCCGCCAACTGAACTCACCCACTATTCCGGCACACCCTAGGAACAACACCCCCCTCCTGCCATGAGACTCCTCGCCCAAAACTACCAGAAAGACCCCCTACCCCTCTCCGGCAACCACCCTCACCCGCCCTCCACCCCTCCCAACCCACTTCGACCGACCTCAACACACAGCGTGTGACTACCAACCCCCTCCCCAAACCCACATGCAATTTACCAACACGGCCCTCGTCTCCCCGCACCCTCGGCCCTGCCACGAAACAACACCCCCAACACTACCAGAGAGAACAAGACCCCTCTACCCCCTTCGGCAACCACCCTCACCTGACCCCTGCCCCCCTCCCTATGATGAGGAACTCAACGTTAGGCTCCCCCCCCCCCCCCCCCCCCACCAGGTTTCACTTACCCGCCCAGAACACCCACACCAAGATAGAGACTGGGCAGCGGCTCACCCTGCTTGAAAACCAGATAACAACCATAATCCAGGGTCTTAGTGAAATCCTTACCAACCTCACCGCACCCCTAAAGCCTCACCGTTTCCCTTCCTTCCCCTCTCTCTCTCAACAGAGTTTTTCCAAGGCTCCCCACCTGAAAGTGATCTCTACCCCCTGTGAGAAGTTGGCCTGGTATATGCCATCCACTAGTTATAGTGGGCACCTTGTACCAGTCCAAACAACCCCTTATTGGTTATAGGTTAAAGACAGCCTTTACTGAAAGCTATCCTAGTGGTAGCTATGGAGAGCAGCCTTCAGGCTAACTCTTGAAGGAATGTAAAGCTGCTTGTTTTACCAGTCTTTAATCTCTTGAATGGCTAAATGAAAGACAACCACACCAGGTATATATATAAAATATATGTATTTATTACTAAACACACCCTCCTAGTCTCTTTATAAGGCTAGAGGTCAAAACACATAAGTTACACTTCAAAATATGACAGTAATGAGCACAAATACACGTCAGGCCCTAGGGGCGAGCCAAACCATATACTAAAATAGTGGTATAAGAACCACGACTGAACTATACACAAGGCCTAGAGCCTGTAGAATCGCTGGGACCCCAATGAACCACCAAGGTAGTGACACAGGGGACCCACGGGGGCCGTGTGCAGTGTGAGAACACAGCCGCAAGCTCTCGTTAGCTTCTATGGGGAAAGTCGCGGTTAGATTTTTAAAGATTAGGGACACTTAGAATCGAACTAGGATCAAACACTTTGGGACTTAGGGAGTTCTAGGGCCAACACCCACAGGAGCTCCGGAGTACTCGTGTTACCTCACCCAGGGAAGCCGGGTGCATAGGTGTCAAATGGTGTCTGGTCGCGACGTCGATTTCAATGGGAGCTGGCAAAGAAGGCCTGCTGCCGGGAAGATGCGAAGTGTCCGAAGAGATCCAAGCCTGGATCGAAGTCGAGAAGAACCTGAAAGCAGAGGGGACAGAGTCTGGGTCACTTGCCAGTGACCAGGAGGACGATAGGCGGATGCCCACTGATGTCAGGTGATTTCAGGTGAAGGAGGTGAAGCTTGACTCTTAAGCCACGAGGACCAGGAGGCGACGAGGACGACCGGGAGCTGGATTCGAGCTGTCCCACGAAGGATGTCGAGTGCTGCAGCGTCGGTGCCCGGATTGGACACAACAAGCCTTGGCAATAGCAACCCACGCAGAAACGACAAAGATTCTTCGGTGCAGACCAGCAAAGTCTGTGGGACTCACCACTTGATTGGGAGTCAGAGCACGTCTGGAGCAACCAGAGAAGCCCAAGGAAAAGCAAAGTTACCCACTCAGGGACCCACCAGTCAACGGACCAGGGATCGCGAAGGGACCTCTAGAGGAAACACAAAATGGCGGCCCACGGGTCACTCGGGGTGACTAGGCCGACAATCTTCGGTGGATCTGCTGCTCGAGGTGGGGGCTACAAAACCCCAAGCACGACTTCAAGAGACGTCGAGAAGTCAATGCACTTGCAAAAGTGCCCGGTGACCAGGAGTTCCGGTTCCACGCTACTCACGAGGGCTGCGGGTCTCAGCTTTTGCTGGGGACTCGGGTCGGCCTCTGAGATGTCTGGAAATCCTCTTCCTGGCCTGCAAATACTTCGGAGTCCGGCGGGAGCTTCGGAAATGCAGACCCGCAAATTGCTTCATTGATGCCTGCCAAGCAGGGGAGTCGCTCCTTGACCCCAAGGGAGATTTCTTCAGTCCTCTAGTCTTGAGTAGAGCGTCGAAGTTCCAGGATTCAGCTTCAGAGTTTCGTCCAGGGATATCTAAAGTTCTGGTTACAGAAATTCCTTACTTATACCTAAGGAAGGGGTTGGACTAGCTCTGGGGACCCACCTATGGGAGGGTTTGGAAAGAGGGGTGGCTACACCCATTTCCTTTGTCCAGTTTCGCGCCAGAGCAGGGGCTGGTAGCCCCTGAACCGGTTTCAGCTGCACTGTGCACAGGGACACCAAATGTGCCCCCAGTGCAGGATTTCAAAGCACTCAGAGAGTGCTCCCACCCAGCCCCAATACACATCAGCCTGTCTGGGAGGTGGTTACACCTCCCTGTGACAGGAAACCTATTGTCCAGGCCTCCCCTGCCGGAGTTTCGGTCAGCAGCAGGAGGCCAGACTTGTGTCTGTGGCTGCAGCATCCATTTTGTGATGCCAGGGCTCTATTAGATTTCTACCGGGTATACCAGTACTGCCATGTCTCTCCCTCTAGAAGGGTGGGATCATATCCTCACATCAAGAACTGATGTGGGGGTATGATTCCAAGGTGTTTGACGCCGAACACGACATGTTTCCGTGCAGCCAGTCCAAAGTTAGCATTAACCGTTTTAGATATAATGCACTTAAGAGTATGTGGTCAGGCTGCACCACTGACAACCCCGGAGAAGAGATTCCGAAGGCTGCAGAGGGGCTCAGCTCATGCCTGGGCACCCTCTCACATATAACAAGCACCCTGCCTTCAGGATTGATGAGGCCTGCCATAGCGGTGACTGATAGGTTGTGCAGTGATAGGTGAGGTATAGTAAACCTATACCTCAGTAAGGGGTGCATGCACCACCTTACCCAGGCTGCAGTAGCAGACCTGTGGTGTCTGTTTGGGTGGCTTTCCAGGGGTGGCATAATACATGCTTCAGCCCCTGGTAGGCCTCTGGGGTACCTATGCCCTGGGTACATAGTATACCATATACTAGGGACTCACAAGGGTACCTCAGGATCCAATCTGTGGTGTACCTAAAGTACATGCAATCAATTTAGAGCGAAAGAAGCTAGGCTGGGGTCCTGAATAGCAGGGTCCCAGCCAGACTAAAGTCGAAAACCATTGAAACACCAGCAAAAATTGAGGGTAAACATGTGAAGCAGATGCTACTCTCCTACACCCCCTCTCTAATCAGACACAGAGAACAAAAAGAACTATAGATTAAACATCTGCGAGTGAAGCGGCAGCTTTCGCTTCCTCGTACGACAATCATATTTCTTACACCCTCCTGTCCAAAATACAGGTGATCACCGGACTGGGAAGAGAACAGGCACCTCCGAAATCTCCTAGACCCCGGCCACACGCACCATCATCCACACGGCCCCCCAAACGGAATAACCAACAACAGAGACGTCCCCCACAAATTGCCTGCTCATAAACTGCAGATCAGCCACCAAGCATGCCACAGAGCTAGCGGAATCCTTCCTCACCCACGACATAGACATAGCATTCCTCACCGAGACATGGCTAAATGACTCCTCATCTCCACTCATGGATACTCTTATCTCTCCGGCTTTATCACCAACAAAGATAGAAAAGATCAAAGAGGGGGAGGCTTAGCAATCATCCACAAAAACAATATTTCAGTGACGGAAATAGACTCCTTCAACTACAACACCTTTGAGTGCCTAACCGCCAACATCAACCCTAGCAATAACAAAACACTTATCTGCCACCTTATTTACCACCCTCCAGGCAACACCACCACATTCACTGAACACCTATCAGACCTGATTGCCCACTGCTCTCTCCGAGACACGAACAACCTCATTCTGGGCGACCTCAATCTACACTGGAATGAAGAAAACAACCTGCAAATCCAGAACCTGAAGGAGTTCGCAGCAACAACTCACCCAACACTACTTAGAGGAAACCCACAACAAAGGAGCAATCCTAGACGCCATCATCGCCCAGCACAACACTGTCACGATAGACCGCACCCTACCCGTGGACTGGTCTGACCACCACTTAATCCTTTTCCACCTCACGCAGCCGATCACACTTAAACCAAGACCCTCCGAAATGGACTAGAAATTTCACTCAGATCAACATGACTGACATAGAGGGAAGGGTTAACTCTCTCCTCATGGCCTCCAAAGATGATCTATCCACCACAGAACTCACCGCCCACTACAACACAAACATGAAATCCATTCTAGATCAAGTAGCCCCCTTGAAACAAAAAAAAACCCAGGAACATACCATCCAGATCTTGGTTCAACACGGGCATTATCAACGAAAGAAGACAGTTAAGAGCTACAGAAAGACTATGGAGGAGCAACCGCTCCCCAAGCCTACTGGACCAACTCAAAGTAGCCCGAAGGAAATACAAAAAACACATCAGCAGCGAAAAATCCACCTTCTTCTGCGCTGCCCAGGACAACGCAAAAAACAGACCCAACGAACTGTTCAAAATAATCAGGCAACAAACCTCCAAGCCCCCGGAATCCCCCCTACAGGCCTCCAAGGACTTGTGTGAAAACTTTGCCAACTTCTTCGAAGAAAAAATCCCCAAGATTGACCTCTCACTGGACATCAACGTCAACCCCGTCTGCAAAAGCCTGGCCCCAGTGACAGTAGATAGCACGCCCAAACACCCCAAAAAATCCTGGAAGTCCTTCAACACCATCCCGGAAACCGAGATCCTCAAACTGATCTCCACCTCCAATCCAGCCTCTCACGTCCTTGACTCGATACCCACCCAACTGACCAAAAAACTGAAACTCTCCATAGCACCGTTCTGGTGCAAGATCATAAACAGCTCCCTGAGAACCGGCAGCATACCTGAATGCCTCAAAGTTGGCCAAGTCACGCCACTACTAAAAAAAAAAAACAGGCCTAGACTCCAAAGCAATGAATAACTTCAGACCCGTCTCCAATCTCCTCCTCCTATCCAAAATCCTTGAAAAATGCGTTCTCCAACAACTGACTCAGCACATGGATAGCATCAACCTCCTTGACCCCCACCAATCGGGTTTCAGAAAAGGCTATAGCACAGAGACCACGATCCTCAACATCAGACGACATTCACAAATCCCTCGATTCCAACCAATGTTGCCTCCTCATTCTCCTAGACCTATCGGCAGCCTTTGACACGGTTGATCATCAACTTCTCATCAAGGCTTTGCAAGAAAGGGTAGGTGCTGATGAGGTGGTCCTACCATGGTTCTCCTCCTTCTTACACAGCCGTTCACAAAAGATAAAAATAAAAAACGTTACCTCCGACCTACACCCCGTCAACAGGGGTGTCCCCCAAGGTTCAGTGCTCTCACCTGAACTGTTCAAAATATACATGGAACCCCTCACCACCCTACTCAAAAATGCTAACATCCCCTTCCACCTCTATGCAGACGACACCCAAATCTATCTTCTATCTAGAAACCTCCTCCATAGATGACATTCACAAACTAAATGTCACTCTAAAAGAAATCCAACATTGGCTGTCGCTTAACCACCTAAAACTCAACCAAGAAAAAAACTAAATCCTCCTCATCTCCAACAAAGAAGAGAACCCTCGTATTTCGGAATGGCTAAAAGCTCTGGATGCTCTCAAAGGCAATCACACTCTAACCCACTCGGTTAAATCATTAGGAATCATCCTAGACTCAAAATTCGACATGGCCAAACTCATCAAGAACTCCGCAAAGAGTGCCTTCGTCAACCTGAAGCTACTTAACAAAATAAAACCATTCATACCAACCAACGACCTCAAACAAGCCACCCAATCACTGGTGCTATCCAGACTCGACTATGGGAATGCCACCCTCACTGGTACAACTAAATCTCATCTAGCTCCCCTCAAAACTACTCAACGCAGCAGCTAGAATAGTCACTGGAATCAGGAAATACGACCACATTTCACCAGCACTCAGAGAACTATAATGGCTCCCAGTCGAATTGCGTGCCAGTTTCAGAACTGCCTGCCTCACACACAAAGCCCTGCACACAGGAAAACCTGAGTATTTGGCTGCTAAGCTCAAGAGGGCTGGTCAGACACGGAACCTCAGGAGCTCCAGCACCCTATTACTCATCCCTTTGAAAACACACAAACAAAAAACCGCCGCACGGTCCTTCGCCGAAAACACGCCCAAAATCTGGAACACTATCCCTGTCGCTATCACGACTAGCTCATCCTTCACCAAATTCAGAAAACACCTAAAAGTCCTTTTCCTCAATCTGCTCTTTCCAGAAGGGATAGCCGCCATCTAAGCGCAAATCCCTGCTCGTCCTCTCTTCCAGACATTGTAGCTCAAAGACTTAACTCCTCACTTATATCGGACCACTATCTGTTCCCCCCCCCCCCACCTAAGTGGTTCAACCCCAAGACAACGTGCTCTCATGAGGTTATTCCAGGACTCACGGACCACCTCAATGCTGCTCAGCACACTTGGATGTCCGAACCTATATGTAGCATACTGCTTTACGGTATCCACCGCAAGACAACGTGCACTCTATGAGGTTATCTCAGGACTCACGTACTACCTCAATACTGCTCAGCACACGCAGACTTTCCGAACCTATATGTAGAATACGGCTTATTGTATGAATCTTGCTCAAAAACTGCTGTGAAGCGCTCTGATACCCTCGGGTCAGGCTAGCGTTATATAAAACTCCTTAATGATAATAAATAATTACATGAGTAAGGTTTATTAAGCTTATTTACAGGATATTCAGATGGTAAATAGTAGATAGGAAGTTCAGCCCCACCAGGAGTGGCCTCCTTGCTTTTCAGCCTACACACTCCAACTGACACACTCTCAACCCCACAAGGCACTCCAGCATTCCATTACTATATTTATACCTAACCATGTACTTTTAATCAGAGCACAGGCCCTGGATCTGGTTAGTAGAGACCAGGGCTAAATCGGAGTTAGAAAACCTAGTAGTCAAAATGGGGGCAAGAAGTGGTGTGGTAAATATTTCTCCTTTACCGGGACTGAATTTGGTACAGAAACATTATAAAATAGCTCAGTAAAATGAGAGGCAGAATCCGTGATATTAGAGTTTCGGAATGGGCTTTATTCCAATAAGCGATTATAATCGGATGCCTCAAGTTCCATCACCACGGGGGTTCAGGAAGTGAAGTACATACTTTATTGACAAGCAGTAACTTTTATAATACATACATTATAATGAAGTGAATACAGTAGGCGTAACAATTGATAAGGACATTGACGTTTGGTTTGCGTAACCGAAAATGGGTGTAATAATGAGTAAAAAGGAACATGATTGGTTGTGATGTCATGTATAGGTGGATCTATAAGATAATACTTGGCATGGATGCGCGCGCAGCAGTATGACGTGTAATTGACGTGTAACTAGGGGGTGACGGGGACTTGACATTTAGCTCTATATGTGGAGACGAGAAGTCTGGGAGGTCAAGTCAACCTAATCCCAAATCATATCTAACATCCTATGTTTAAAGAACTGTGTTATCCACAAGGGAAGGGCTCTCGGACAAAATCTATTCTATACTGACTGTGCGTGCATGTACAAGCGTCTACACTAAATGCGAGGGGGTAGGAATATTCCATGGTAACGGGGCTATGAATTACTTGCATGAAGACAGAGAAGCCGGGCCTTTTGCTTGGTAACTGGAAGAATGTTTACTTAAACTACTAGGCAGGAATGCATCGGCTGAGGGGGAAGCAGATAATTCGAAGGTGAAATACAGTTCTTGGCAGAGAGTAAGCTGATGTCAGGCTTCGTGAGCAGCGCAGAGAATGAGACAAAGTTCATGGTCACAGATGCAGGCTCGGGCTGGAGCTTTTAGAGGCAGAAGGCAAGAAGAGTTTGATGACAGAATCAGGGCCTACTTGCCTGGACTGAAAAATGGCATAAGTGAACCATATAAAGCCGGTGGCCTTTCATATTTAAGAATGGAATATCCGGCCTATTCATGGCGGATCTGGCAGAGGACATGTTGACGGTGGACACGCATGTGTTTGCGTCATCAATACTGGAACTGGAGGGAACATACATGTACTTGCGACATGCACATAGAACCGTTGGGGTCCAAGATAGGGGACATAACTGACCAGGAAAATCCATATTTCCACATTCCCTCCTTGTCCCCTACTTGCCCTTCAAGAGATATCAATCTTCATCAATCCATTGATCTGTTCATATAGCATCATTTGTTCTTCTTTCTTCTTCCGGGATCTTGAATGAAAATCTTGATGTGGGATACACGATGTGGCACACAGACCACAAATCGCTGGTCCACATTGTAGACATAGACAGCAACTGAATAGTATGAGAAGGCCAATACCTAGGAAGGATAGAACTCTCCATCCCCAGGCTGATACCGCATTCCAAAACCAACTGGACCAAGTCCAAGTGCCTGGGTTCTGGTGTATCTGGCTTACAATCTTATGAAGGCGAGTGATGGCTTTATATACAGATGGCGAATTTTCTGGTATGAATACGCAACAGCTTGATCCGATGACCCTACAAGCTCCGCCCCTATCAGCCAGGATGACGTCAAGGACAAGACGATTTTGAAGCACAACAATCCGCATAGCAGACTGCTCTTCCGTTAAATTGCCTAAGGCGGAAATAGTCTCATTCACTACTGCTTCAAGGGTTCTAGTTAATCTACGTATCAGCTTACTATTAGTAACAGTACCTATATAGGGAAAGATGCCTTTATTAAAATCTACATACTTGTCCCATGCCGTCTCAGTGTAATCGACAATGGGGAGATCTCTCCGTTTTCTGTTGTGTACTAAATGAATATTTCTGTAATAATCAGGAGGAGCTAGGAAAACAGGTGGCAAAAGGAATGCAATGTAGCAGGTACCATCCCAATCTAGGGGTAGACGCATATATGCAGTCTGACCACATATGAAGTAGGAGTGGCGAGAAGCTCTGAATGAAGATTTGCCTTGGTCACTGAATTCTACGGTAGTAGTGCATTGACTGTGGCCCATATGTATGGAACCAACCTTTCTTACACATAATTCACCTTTTGCTGGGAATACTGACATGGTGGGTAAGACTAGCTCAACTTCGGATACGACATTTAGAATCATGAGATTAGGTGTAAAATTACCTAATCCATATACTTCATTTTCTAGATCAGTTCCTGTTCTTTTGGGGCGACCCTCCTTGTCAGGGTAACAGACTTTGAATAAAACTAGGTTCAGGTTTCCCCATATCCAATGGTCTTGGTAAACTGCTGTGTCTGAGTCTATGGAATTAATTAAACTAAACCATGCTCCACAGGAGCCATTATGTGTAAATGGATGTGGAAAGAAAAGCAGGACTCCTTCATAATTCTGGTAGGGAGGGAGTCGGCCACACACCCAACAATTGGTGGCGTTACTAGTCTGATGGGAATGATGTAACATACTAATGAAAGTGTTATTGCGCAGCGCAAGTCTATAAGACAATTCATGCGGAGGTAAGTCACTAAAAGAATGTTCAGCAGCAACATTATAAACATGTCTAGAAATAGGGTAATATATGTGCAACAACATACTTGTAATAATTATTAAAAGACTCAATAAAAACAAAATTAATAATGTCACTATGCAGTGGCTACGCAGTGATTTACAATACGCCTGTCGTTTCAACATTTTTCGGGTATTTTCTCTACTCAGGTCCAAGGGATACATGTCAGAGACAATTCAACCGCTTCACCTTGGAGAGGACTTAAACAATCAAATTGCTCGACTTGGTGGGCCTAAGCTTTAGTTTGTAATTTTCAGATTTGTTCGGTTCAACAAAAGGAAGCTTTGTATCAGTCTGTGAGGGAGTGCAGGGCACAATGTCTATATCCGAAGATAGTCCATGAAATTTCTTGATGTGGCTTGAATGAATCCAGCCCTTGCGGCCCTCGATCTTCACGGCTGTTCGTGTGGTCAACAGGACCAACTTGGGTGCTTTCCACCTGGGCTCCAGTTGAGTCTTTCGGTCGAAATTTCTCACAAAGACAAGATCCCCCGGAACCACGTCATGGGGTTTCACCTCAGTGTTGTCGGGAAAGGCTGCAGCTACCTGTGAACGAGAAGATTGTAGTGCAGACATCAAGGAAGCCAAGTAATCTGTCAGCATGTTACAGTCAATATCAGTTATTTTGCGTGGTATAGGCGTCCCCCACATATTCGGTGGTCTACCGAAGATCACCTCATACGGGGATAGCCCTGTTCTAGAGTGTGCTACCATTCTCATGTAAAAAAGTGCAACTGGTAATGCTACTATCCAGTCGACCCCTTTCTCTCTGCATATTTTGGACAGTCTGATTTTCAGTGTCTGATTATGTCTTTCTACGAGACCTGCTGCCTCGGGATGTCGGACACAGTGGAATTTCCACTGATATCCTAGCAGAAGTGAAACGTGTTTCATTAATTCGGATGAGAACGGCTGGCCGTTATCTGAGTAGACAACACGTGGTAAACCGTATCGTGGGAAGAATTCTCGAACCAACTGTTTGGCAGTAGTCGGGGCAGTGTAATCTGAAACCGGGTACGCCTCTGTCCAACGGGACAGAGCGCAGACAACTACGAGAACATATTTGAATCCTCGACATCGTTCCATCTGGATATAATCCATCTGTAGGACTTCAAAAGGGTGATCAGGAGGATGAAATCCACCCTGTTCTACGGGAACACTTTTTCCTGGGTTGAACTGGCAACAGATCATACAGGTACGGACCTTTTGTTTTGCTGCTGCTCGTAAATGTTTATTGAACCAAATGTGTTGAATGCTGTCTAGCATAGCTTTTTCTCCTAGATGTGCCGGACTATGTATAGTGTTAATTACGACTTGGACCATTGAATCAGGAAGGAACCATACAGACCTTTCCTTCATCATCCATCCTTGGTCCGTTTGGATCCCTCCTAACTCGGTCCATTTCTTTATTTCGTCTGGTGTAGCATGTGTCTGTATGTCAATTACGTCAAGAGTAGGATCTTTAACGGTCATACAATGTGTCTGTGTCGGGACTATTGTCTTTGTCATGTCGGGGGTCTGAGCTTGAGCAGTCAGTTTAGCTGTTCTGTCGGCTAGATCATTGCCTTGGGAAATGATATCAGTAACCTTCGTATGGGCCTTACATTTCATAATTGATATTTCAGTGGGTAGATGTATTGCATTTAATAATGCGTGAATGAGGGGTCCGTGCTGAATGTGGGCACCGTGGGAAGTTAAATAACCTCTCTCTCGCCACAGCACGCCGAAGTCATGTACAACTCCGAATGCATAACGTGAATCAGTGTATATGTTGACTTTTTTATTCGTGGCTTGAATACAGGCTTGCGTCAGAGCGATGAGCTCTGCGGCTTGAGCTGACAAAGTATTTATACGATTAGTTTCAATGACTTCAGTATCTGTTGTGACTGCATAAGCGGCTACTAACTCTCCTGTACTTGTTCTCATGCATGAACCATCGACATAAAATGTCAAGTCTGGATCTGACAATGGAACATCGGTCAAGTCTTGTCTGGGTTTTGTCGTTACAGTAATAACTTCAATACAGTCATGGGCTAGTGGGTCTGTTCCGGTTACTGGCAAAAGTGTGGCCGGATTCAATGTGTTACAGCGTCTTATTTCTATATGTGGCTGAAACAATGTAAGTTCATATCCTGTAAGTCGCGCTATAGTCAAGTGTTGTGTTTGCGTTCTATTTACAAGAACCTCTACTGCGTGGGGTACTTGAACTGTCAATGGATGTCCTAACACTATGGCATCGCTTTGTCTGATTGCTAAAGCTGTCGCTGCTACTGATTTCAGGCACGCAGGCAGAGCCTGAGCTACGGGATCTAATGTACTAGAGAAATAGGCACATGGTTTGTGTGCTCCTGCTTGATCCTGTGTGAGTACTGACAAAGCAGTACCTTCGCGTTCTGTAACAAAGAGTGTAAACTGTTTTTTGTAACATGGCGTTGCTAAAACGGGTGCTTGACATAAAGCTTTCTTTAGGCTTTCAAAAGCTTGTGTGTGTTCCTGAGTCCAAGGGAGAACAGTCGATGTGGCTGCCTCCTGTGTTGTCAATTGAATGAGTGGTTTTGCTAGAAATGCATACTGAGGGATCCACTGCCTACAATATGAAGTGAGGCCTATGAAAGCCCGTACCTCCTTTTGTGTCTTGGGTATTGGCATGTTAGCTATTAACTGAATACGGTCGGGTGTAAGCTGCCTTCCCTCCTTGTCCAGCGAGTGTCCAAGATAAACAACTTGCTGGATACAGAATTGCAGCTTAGAAGGGGACACCTTGTGCCCTTTTTCGGCCAGAAATTGTAAAACTGTCAGTGATGCTTTCTCACATTCAGGTTCGCTTCTTGCGGTAATCAGCAGATCATCGACATATTGAAGCAAAGCAGTGTTGACTGGCATGTGGATACTGTCAAGTTCTCGTTTCAGTGCTTGGCTATAGATGCTGGGGCTTTCTGTAAATCCTTGAGGTGCGCGTGTGAATTTAAAGCTACGCCCATTTAAACTAAATCCGAACAAATATTGGCTTTCCTGATCTATTGGGACGCTGAAAAAGGCGTTTTTGAGATCAATTACAGTAAAGAATGTCGCTTCGGAATCAATGGCTGTCAGTAATGACGAGATATCTGGGACCACAGGGAATTGTGGCACAATGCATTTGTTTAATTCGCGCAGATCAATAACCAATCGATATACTGGCGGCGCTGTAGGATCTGTTCGTTTAAGAATCGGTATTATCGGTGAATTACATATATTGGAGTCTGTTTCCACAACTACTCCTTGGGCAATGAGCTCGTCAATGATTTGTAGTAAAGCCACTACAGCATCTGGTGGTAACTTGTATTGTCGCATTCGTGGTAGCACCACTCCTGCCTTTAGTGTGACTCGATATGGTGTAATATTCATGCAACCAACATCAGTAGGGCCTTGTGCCCATAGGTGTGTAGGTAAAGTCTGCAGTCGGGGATCCATGTCTCTAGATACATAGTGACCTTTAAAATCACGTAAAAACAACCTTACTCCTTCCGGAGAACAACATATTATGGCTCCTAGGGCTTTCAACGTTTTTATTCCTAACAAGTTTTCTGGACATGATTTAGTAAGCAGTAAATCTGTAGTTCGGGTCAGAGGTCCTATCGTAAGTGGCAAAGGCTGTGATACTTCATTAACAATAGGTTTTCCTGAAAAACCAAGGGAAATATTCTGTGAGCCTGAGAGGGGTGCCCCTGGAACTTCACTACGTTTTATAGTTGTTCGACTTGCCCCTGTATCGAGTAAAAATTTTCTATCTTGACCTAATAATTTACTATGTACATAAGGTCCTTCTTGATCTACAGGAATCTCGATAAGGGGTAAGTCAACTTCCCTCTCTAGGCTTGTTCATGCGTAACGCTGATACTCGGGATATTCATACTGTGCGGTCTGATACATTTGTCGTGTTGTCGTCTGTGTGGCAGCAGCAGGCAACGGTGGTGCAGCTGGCACAAACTGTATTGGCTGTTGTGAGGCTGGCATGGCCTGGGCATGCTGCATAGCTCCTTGTTCATTCTGATCTTGTCTTAGTGGCCGTGATCTTTCTTGTGTTTTACCTATGGCGATATTATGTTTTAAAACTGGACAATCGTGTACGTAATGGCCTGGCTTTTTACAATAATTGCATGTCCCCTTTACAGGTCCTGCTGAATCGGAATGTGTCATACCCTTTTTATGTCCTTCAGCTGGAACTGTCTGGGAAACTAGCATTTTCATTTTCGTGTCTTTCATGCGTCTGTGTTCATGTTCTTGTTCCTCTTTAATTCTATTGTGGTGGTACTGTAACATTTGTAACATTTGTGTTGGAGTGTTACCTTGCCAGGTACTCTCGAATTTTAATACTCTATTCTTTACTGGGGGCAGAGCATTTTCTACTAATTTTGTTACAAACAGATGTGGGTATGATTCGCTACTTGCTTTTATGCCACTATTTATACCAAAACATTTTTCAAAACGGGCATAGTAATCACTAGTGTCTTCGTCTTGCTTCTGTTTACAGGCTGAAATTGTACCCCAATCTTCCTTTTTCGTAGTTAATAAACGTGGCAGTACCTGTACTAGTAGTCCTGGTAATGCCTTAGTTTTGTCCCCAAGCCCCGAACCTGGACCTCGGGCCCTTTCTTCTGCTTCTAATGCTGACCATTCTATCTTTTGATCACCTACCTCCCACTCTTTTTCCTTGAGTTTCTCATAAATGCCAGCAGGCATCAACACCTTTAATATTGTCATAATGTCGGGGTAGGTATATTCTCCCATGAGTAACATGTCTTTAATTTCTCGGTGAAACCCCGCTGGGTCCTTGTCATGACTGGGTACTACTTTCTTCATTTCTAACAATTCTATTTTCGATATAGGCGTATATACAAATACGCGTTTAAACTCGTTGTCCTCACCCTTTATTGGGTGCACTTCTCGTAAGGGATTCTGTCTATCTATGTGATACGTAGTTCTTTCCTTGACAGACAATGGAACATGTTCTGAACATACAAAAAGAATATACTGCTTTCTTGATTCTAGAATTTCTTTAATTAATTCAGTACCTGGACCTCTCCATTTATTCATAAGTAATTCAGTCAGTATGTCAGGCAAGGGACCAGGGTCCGAATGCTGACTCCGATATAGTATAATGAGTTGTTGAATCATATAAATCCCAGCTAACCTTTGTTCATCTGGGGTAAGATTCAAAAATGTGCGTACTACTGTATCATCACTATATTTTCCGGGACTGTCCACCCAATGGACAGCTGCCCTGGCTAAATCTTGTTCATCCATAGAATCGAGGAAATGATAACCCCTTCGTTCTTGTAGTAGTTTGTCGGCGGTTTGGAACGAATGCTCGTTAGACCTTATGTTAATTATAGGTATTTGAAAATTTCTGTTATTATCTGGACATATCGGATGTATTGAGTCAGTGTGATATCTAGTCTTACTCCTATTACAAGATCTTCCTCTACCTACATAGGCTATGGTGTCCGACTGTCCTGTGGGCAGTCCTGACCCTTCTTCCTCGTTTTGTTCGAACTCGTCTACCTCTAATCGCTCTTCGTGTAGGCGTTCTATTTCTTTACGGATCTTTCGGCACATGGCTATTATACAGTTTTGTTTATCATGTCTCCCTTCCGATATATTCTGGCTCCATCTTGTAAGAATTTTCATGGCTTCCGGGTCTACCCCCGGTCGGTCTTGATTTCTGATCACACAGTTTATGAGGAAACGTAACAGTTCCCCCTGTATCTCTACTTTCTGGTATTCCATAGCTCTGTAAATACATTCTGGATCTCGTCCTGTTTGGACAAAATGATATATATTATCTAGATGCGCAGTCATTCCTGGTAACTTCGCTAAATACACTGCGGCTCGTCTGATACGCAATGATGCTAGGGTCATTTCGTCCTCCTTTCCAGGCACCGGGTCATATCTACAGTCTATAAGAAGTTCCTTAAGCGTACGGGTACTAAGGAGTTTGGGTGTACGTGAATGCGCTGACTCTTGAAAAGTAAGTTTATTTATTCTGGGTGGCGTAGAAAAGACATTGGTAGCTCCTCCCGCGGCCCCATCTGGGGCGTCGGGTGTAAAAGGATTCGTCGAACGTGACACAGCAACTACAGGTGTGGACACAGCCATAGAAGTAGCTGTAGGAGCGGATACAGAAACAGATGTGCTTGCCGGAACTTGTGACTCGATTTGTTGCTGCAGGGATACGGGTACTGGATCTTGGCGTTGAACCTCCCTGGTATGCGGTCTATGTAGGGCAGAGTTAGCATACTCGGGAGCTGCGTCATCTAAATATGAGGAAAGAAAAACATCTTCTGCGGTTCTAGGATGCCCCTTAGGATGTACCTTTATTGGGAACAATGGGGTTGGCAAGTCTTTTGGTGTCTCTGGAGTAGCCTTAGGTAATCCTTCGGCCAGGAGAGGATACATACCATTCATAAGGGCATTTCTTTGTCTGTCTACTCGTTCTGATTTTACTCGGATACCTTCCTCAATTAATAGATTCTCTCGAACTTTATTGGAATTCTCTTTACTCTTCTCCTCCTGTCTACGTGCTTTTTCTGTTCGTCTATGTGATTCTTTACGCCATAATTCAACGGCGTCTTTCTGTGACTGTCTGACTTTTCTTTTCCATAACTCTTCCTCGACTTTCATGATGCACTCTGCATCCCAAGTCCCCGCTGTGGGCCACCTTTGACTTTCTGGTAATCCCTTGGTATAGTCTACCCATAAATCAAGAAATAATATAGCGTCTAAGCCATGTTTGTGATACATAAAGTGCCCTGGAGTGTCCCTAGGGGGAATAGGGACGGCTTCTTCGAGAACCCCTTTTCTGGTAGTGATCTGTCTTAATTTCGAAAAGAGCGGCATATTGAGAACTGACCTTATACTTGATTTTGACCTGATACTTGAATTTGAACAGACTTAATACAATAAACACGATAATGAACAGTCATTCATACCACGATATTCAGAACATACTTAAACACTTTAAACATTTAACATTAAACCATTAACTGAAACAACAATGATGATCGTCTGCATAACTAATCACCAAGCTTAATTCTCGACAATAACTAGACAATAACTAGACACTTCGGAATACTTCGGAATACTTGATATACTGCTAAACAGTACAGATACACTGCTAAAACAGTGCAGACCGGATTTGTGTACCCAAACCCGTCTTGACCGGCACAACCTATGTGCACGTCAGAAATGCCTCCCCAGCAATGGTACTCACCGGGTAGCTTCGGAAACGGAAGGCCTCAGTAACTTGAACTTGAACCGGACCGGACTCGACTCGACTCGACTCGTCGGACACTGGGCTTGACTTCGGACTGGTGGGTCTCTGTATACCTCGGATCTTGCTCTCTCAGCTAGGCTCTGGTCGGGATACTTCGCACTTCTCACCGCCTCGTCTGGGTGTTGATTGCAGTCTCAGTCGCCCCCGCTTGACCGGAGGGAGATACAGGAAATCCTGCCGGTACGCGTTATTGTCCGTCCAGCTGTGGCAGGAGACCGGGCCTGCAACACACCGCCGGCGCGTGAGATGAGAAAGTGTCCCTGTTCGGGCGCCATCATGTGGTAAATATTTCTCCTTTACCGGGACTGAATTTGGTACAGAAACATTATAAAATAGCTCAGTAAAATGAGAGGCAGAATCCGTGATATTAGAGTTTCGGAATGGGCTTTATTCCAATAAGCGATTATAATCGGATGCCTCAAGTTCCATCACCACGGGGGTTCAGGAAGTGAAGTACATACTTTATTGACAAGCAGTAACTTTTATAATACATACATTATAATGAAGTGAATACAGTAGGCGTAACAATTGATAAGGACATTGACGTTTGGTTTGCGTAACCGAAAATGGGTGTAATAATGAGTAAAAAGGAACATGATTGGTTGTGATGTCATGTATAGGTGGATCTATAAGATAATACTTGGCATGGATGCGCGCGCAGCAGTATGACGTGTAATTGACGTGTAACTAGGGGGTGACGGGGACTTGACATTTAGCTCTATATGTGGAGACGAGAAGTCTGGGAGGTCAAGTCAACCTAATCCCAAATCATATCTAACATCCTATGTTTAAAGAACTGTGTTATCCACAAGGGAAGGGCTCTCGGACAAAATCTATTCTATACTGACTGTGCGTGCATGTACAAGCGTCTAAGTGTCTACACTAAATGCGAGGGGGTAGGAATATTCCATGGTAACGGGGCTATGAATTACTTGCATGAAGACAGAGAAGCCGGGCCTTTTGCTTGGTAACTGGAAGAATGTTTACTTAAACTACTAGGCAGGAATGCATCGGCTGAGGGGGAAGCAGATAATTCGAAGGTGAAATACAGTTCTTGGCAGAGAGTAAGCTGATGTCAGGCTTCGTGAGCAGCGCAGAGAATGAGACAAAGTTCATGGTCACAGATGCAGGCTCGGACTGGAGCTTTTAGAGGCAGAAGGCAAGAAGAGTTTGATGACAGAATCAGGGCCTACTTGCCTGGACTGAAAAATGGCATAAGTGAACCATATAAAGCCGGTGGCCTTTCATATTTAAGAATGGAATATCCGGCCTATTCATGGCGGATCTGGCAGAGGACATGTTGACGGTGGACACGCATGTGTTTGCGTCATCAATACTGGAACTGGAGGGAACATACATGTACTTGCGACATGCACATAGAACCGTTGGGGTCCAAGATAGGGGACATAACTGACCAGGAAAATCCATATTTCCACAGTGGAAGGACACTGCAAACAGGTCCTGATGTCTCATACATAGGTTGTCTATTCACAAAAGGCTTCTTTTTAAATCTTTGGTTCTGGTTTTTAGGTCCTTCCATGTTACTGGCCTTCGAATATTTATCCGAATGCTTCTGTCATTACAGGATGCAGAGAACGCATAGACCTTAAAATCCATTTCACTAAAACCTCCTACTTTCAGTCAAAAATCTGTAGGAGGCAAATCTTTAGTTGCCTTGGGATCCAAGGTTTGGAACCAGCTTCCTGGTTCTCTTTGTCTTATGACAAATGAAGCCAGCTTTAAGAAGAGCCTGAAAACAAACTTGGTTGTTCTTGAGTGCCAGATAAACTGTCGTTGCCCAGTCTTACTAGCTTTGCCTCAGGGGTCTCAACTCCTTCCATTTCCTCCGTTTGTGTTATTCTTAGATGTTTTTTAATTGATTTATTTTGCAATGGTTTATTTGAGGATTGGTGTTTGAGCTAGCACCAGGATGCTGTGTTTGAGTGACCTGATGCTTTACAAGTACTGTTTTCATTTCATTTCATTCAAATGTAGCATGATCAATTTCATATTGTTGTCCAGAGAATTTAGTTAACAGCTGATTTTAAAATCACTCTGAATTGTGTAAGTGACCATAACCACCTTGTATTATCTATACATTTAATTGGTGATAACAGGAGCAAAACTATTGAGGCAAATCCTGTTGTTTATTCAGCTAATAAGGGCCTGGAAATTAAGTGGGGATTTTGTTGACCCAACCTTGTTTAATGAGAATTTGATTATAGAAAATGAGGATCCAGTAATTATCTGCCTGTCCACAGATACTTCGACAAGCACTATAATAAATAGTTTTTTTTATTTTTATGTCAATCTATTTCTAAATCCCTCATGGCAAAACCTATGGATCAGAATGGTGTGCTTCCCACCAAGGAAGGCTTCACCTAATCACACTGCTTCTATCCCACGGGGGGATGTATACAAGTTTATCTGTGTCAATAAAAATACTCCAAAAGTGTATTCCAATTGTGTTCTTTTACATGCATTTCAATATGCAGATCGATGTTTTAGGCTTGTAAATTTCAACAATCCCAATGCATTTTGGGCTAGGTGTCCTTCATCAGGGAATTTTCAACTCTATAAAGTGATAAAAAGGCAAAATGAGAATTGGGTCTCAAGGGGGTCCAAGAAATGTTAGAACTCATACTCCTTCACCTCACCAGGGTCAAGTCATGATATAAACCGGGTGGTGTGTATACCATACCGTTAAAGAGTAAAAGAGTCTGTATAGAATGTTAAAACCAGCAAGAAATTCTGAAATCAGAGGGTGCCCCTGAGCTCACCAATTAAGAAGATAAAGGGTGTTGTATCAGGATGTTAACGTGCAAGCAAGTGTCTTAATGTGTGTCTATGAATGCCAGGTGTCACTGGCGTTCATGCGTGTGGGTATGGTTTAAGCATGCCATACACCGACTGGGGATAAGATAGCATGAAGTAAAGGGTTTCGGTTTTAATTTTTGATCGCAGTTTGATCTGTTTCAACCATTTATGCATTACTCAGGAATTTTATGTATTTTGTGGTGTTAATTAGTTTTTCTATTTCTGTTTTTTTTATTTAAATTACAATATTGACTATTATGTAATGCATTTTTATGTTTTTGTAATTTTATGGCTATTTAGCCAAATAAAGTTATTTGACTGAGTACTTGTAATTTTATTAAATATGTGCTTTTGAAATAACATTTAAAATAATAATTTGGAGAATAGTGTTTGTTCTCATCAGAATTAAAGACTGCCACAACTTGCTTGTAAAATCCGCACAGCGGATATCACAAATGATTAGTCTTTTTTTTTTTTGCATCCCTGTTTCTTTTTTATTGTGCAAGTAATTTGTGTACTTTGTATTTGTGTGCTGTTAGGTGATGTTTTAATACCAACAGAGCTAAATCATGTTTAATGTTGCATTTGAACTTATTGATTAATATGCCTGAATAATTTACAAATTGTGTAAGCTAGGCATGGATGCACCCTTTATTTTACTAGCCCTGGTTTTTGTTGTGCTCAGACAGACCCTCTGAAACCTTTTACTCGTCATCCAGATGCTGGTCTCTGACAAAGCACAAACATCTAAAATCATTCTATACTTTCTGTAGTCAAGCATGAGGGACAAAATTGACTTTGACAATTTTGTTTGGCCAGTGCATGGTTTTTTTTTCATTGGTGGTTCAGTGTGTCTTTTTTTATGAAGGAGTGCATGCCACTCCTGTTGTTTGGCTTTCAACTGTGTTTGTGCTGGGCCTAAACATAGCAGGCAGTGCTGCAACATCCATGGGAGCCATTCTGATGCGATGCAGCTCTTTACGCCTTCTTTGTGTGTGCAGTGAATAATCAAATCAAACTTACCGATAGAGAAATATTGGTTCAGTGGGGGCAATTCAGCTGAATAAAAATAATGATGGCCCGATTACGATGCCGGACGGAAATCCTCCGACCAGCTGTCGGTGGCTATCTGGCCAAAATCGTAGGTTTCAGTCCAACCGCTGTTTTAGAATGACGGCGTTCGGAGTGAAGCCTGCGGGGGGATTCTGATGCGCTTCCGAAGCCACCATAATCCCCTAATGATGGTGGAGCCAGGCTCGATTCGGCAGTCTGGATTATAATACCACTTTCCAACAGCCTTTTCATGTCAGCCTTTCTAACATGAAAAGGATGTATGAAAGTGTCTTTGGGAGCCCCTGGCAGGACCCCCTTCCCCCTGGCCCTCTGCTATGATGTCTGGGGGGCACCGTAGCCCCCCTAAACATACCTTCACTGTGTGGCAGGCACTGCATGGTGCCTGCCACACGGTGCAGGGATGTTTGAAAACATCCATTTCCCGATGGTATCTTGTGCTGCAGGCCTTTTCCAACCGCCGCACAAGCTGCCATTGGGAAATGGATCTTCCCGACCTCCGCATTAAAATCAAGTGGTCGGAACCGCCGACCTATGGTCGTCGGATCCAGACCGCAGTGGTGTCATCCGCTTGACATCGTAATTATCACCCATGTGTCATTTTTTTTAAACTAGAGATATAGTAGATGACCTGTAGTATTTATTTATGTTGTATTATAGTAAATTATTAAAATAGTATGTTTAAAACAAATAGAACTGTACTTTCATGTGAGTGCGTAAGACATTTTATGGGTATTTATGTGGGGATTTTGTTGGCTCACACAAAGTGTAACTTTGTATTTTTTTGCAGGCTTTTTCCTTTGAGGGAACAAGGCTTGAACTTCTATGCAAAGGAATTGACTACTTTTGAGATTGAGGTAAAATAAGCTGGTAAAATGTTTAATACTGTCAAAACATAAGTACCTAAAGCAGACAAAGGTATTTTTTTGGCAGGTTTGGCTTACTTGTGCTTGCACCACTCATGGAAAATTAGTGCACTGAACATAAAAGAAGGCAGTAGGCTGGTTGCTATATGAATTATGTTGTGGCTAGTTGAGAGAAGTGTGCAAGCTCAATCACTCAAGAATGGAGTTTGCCCTTGTCACATACTTGCCTTGGTGGAAACAAAGTGCAGTTTGTGTAGAGAGGTGTTGAATTCAAGAGGCAGGAACTTAAATATCTTTAAGAATTGTAGGTTTATTCAGAAACCGAGCACAGCACAAGTTGTAGGGAGAGAGGTATTCAGCAGAATGACAGGGTCTTAGAACTTTATACATGAAGCAACCATTCTAAGAACCCACCAAGTTCCAAAAGGAATGAGGGAGGTATGAACATACTTTAAAGGAATACAATACATCTCTTTCCTTTAACAAACAAATATGAGAATAACAAAAATTTATTTTATAGCTAGCAACACAGACTAGAAATATGAAGCAGAAAAATAACATCTTCAGGAATCCAAAAGATCTAAGACCAGCACAAAGAATTGACGCACTAAGCAACTCTTCTGACATTCCACACCCTTCCATCCTGTGTTATGACACTATTAGAATTCACCTTACCAATTTTAATAGGTGGTCCAAAATTAGAACACCCCTTTCTTTTGAGACCTGGTTTCCGTATTCTTACCCAATCTCCAATCACAAAAGATGGTTCTCTGACATTCATTTTTGAATCCTAAAACTCCTTCATTTTTTCCTGCTTTTGTCGTACTTTACTTGACACTCTCTTCAAGTTTTCCTCACAATCATCACCCATAGAACTTCCAGCCATCTTCTCCTTAATCCACCAGGATAAACTTTAGAAACAGGTTCCCTTCCCCTAAGGAGCCAGAAAGGACTCTGTTCAGTAGTGGAGTGTGGAGTAATACGATATGCCCAAAGTCTCTCTCTAAGCACACTTTTCCATTCCTTTCCCGATTTCCTAGCGGAGTCAACCCCATCTTTAAGCACTCGATTGAACCTTTCAACCTGACCATTCCCTTGTGGCTCATATAGAGCAGTAGTACAGTGTTTGATGTTATGTAATTTCAGAAATTTTTCCATCTCCCAAGATTTTAGTTGTACCCCATTGTCAGTCACAAGCACTTCAGGAAAACATTCCCTAGCAAAAATCTCTTTAAAAAATTCAATGACAACTTGCGTGGTGGCATGATGGACAAACTTAACCTCTGGCCACTAAGAATGATAATCAACGATTACCAATGCGAAGCGAGAATCTTGAGGTAAAGAATTAAAAGGTCCAGACACATCAAAAGCAATCTTCTGCCAAGGATACTTTGGCCATGGTATAGGTTTAAGAGGAGCTGGAAAAGATTTCAACATTTTATCACTATTAATACATTCAAAACACTCTCTGACCGTCCTATCTACAGTCTTATCCAACCCAGGCCACCAAAAGCTAGATCTAATCAATCTTTTCATGGATGACATCCCTGGATGCCCTTCATGTGCTAATTTCAAATTTTTACTTTGTATACTCTCAGGAGGTACACATTTCCCATTTTTGAAAATCAAATCATTTTCAACAACTAACTGTAGCAACTTGTGAAAAGGACCTGAGTTCCACAGGGAGATTTCTACTCTCAGGCCATCCATTAAGAATAACATTCTTAAAAGTGTCCCAAGTTTTATCACATTTAGCACTGTTGATCCATTAATTCTCAGAAATTCCAGAGAATTCTTCAGAAACAAAATCTGTCACAGAAGCAATCATCTCAACATCCTGTGAAACTTCTATTTCCTCCGTTTTGGGAGAAAGACAATCTGCAGTAGCATTATGTCTACCTGGAACATATTCAACAGAAAAACTGTACTCTTGCAACCTGGACATAAGCCTACTAATCCTTGCAGTAGCATTCCACTCACCTCCAGGAGATAAAATAGAAACAAGGAGCTTGTGATCAGTGCGAAGTACAAACCTATTTCCCCAAATGAAATTCCAAAAATTCTCAATTCCCCAAACACATCCAAGAAGTTCCTTTTCTATAACAGAATACCTCCTTTCAGTCTCATTGAGAGTCCGGGAAGCCAAAGCTACACACCACTCACTTTTATCAGCCTTCTGAGATAACACTCCACCTAAACCATACATGCTTGCATCTACTGTGACAATGCAAGTTTTATTAATACAGAAAGGTCTCAAAGTGGGAGCATGAAGTATATCCTTCTTGATAAGTTGGAATGCACTTTCTTGTTCCTGTCCCCAACAGAATTCCACTTTGTTCCTAGTAAGCTCCCTCAATGGCTCCATTTTCGTAGCAAAGTCCTTGATAAATTTGCTATAATACTCACATAGTCCAGAGAAAGATAGCAACTTTACTTTGTTATCCGGAGCCGGGGCATTAACAATAGCTACGACCAAGGATCTCTTCGGAACAACACCATTTCCAGATAAAGTATGTCCTAAATACTCAACACTCTCACGAAACATTTTACATTTTTCTTGTTTCAAAGTCAAACCATTCTGCTCTAGACGACCACACACTTCCTTAATATGCTCTGCATGTTTCACCGCATTTGGAGAAAAAATTATGATGTCGTCTTGGAAACACCTAACAAATCCCTCCAAATCTTTGAAAATGTGATACATTGCTCTCTGGAAGACTGACGCCGCAGAGGCCAACCCAAAAGGCATCCTCTTAAATTGGAATAGCCCCGGTGACGTCAAAAAGGCAGTACAATTTTTTGAATCTTCAGTAAGTGTAACCTGGTGATAGGCAGAGCGCAAATCAAACGTTGAATTTTTTTTTTCTCCTTCAAGCATGGAAACAACCTCGTTAATGTTGGGAAGAGGATGGCAGTCCACAATCAAATTTGCATTGAGAGCTCTCAAATCAACACACAACCTCAAACTTTATCAGCCTTCCTTGCAAGAACAATGGGAGAAACCCACTCAGAAGACTCCACTTCCTCTATAATATCTTCATCAATGAGGTTTTGCACAAGTTTCATTAAATCTTCCCTGACACAAATGGGAACAGATCTAAGCTTCTGTCTCACAGGGCATGCTCCACGTTTAAGCTTAATTTTATGGGAACATTTGTTAAGTTTTCCCAACTTGTTAGAAAAGAGATTGGGGAAAAGATTGATTATGTTCTCACTCTCACTCTTGAAACTTTCCCCACATTTGGAATCCATAGAATCATTGAATTGGGCCACAAGTAGAGCTCCTGGGATTCAGGATAATTCCCAGAGACCACTGGTCTTTCCATCCCAATACATTCACACCCTTGACAGCAACATACATCTTAATATTTGCAACACGACCTTTAAATTCTACGACTGTTTCCACAAAACCATCCATATCAATTACAGATCCATCAAATCCTTTGGCAATAATATCGGACTTCTTCAAACTATCAGTAGAAAACTTTCCCTTAAAACGCTCCAAAAAAATTCCCTGGTGATTATGGTCCAAGGTGACCCAGAGTCAGCCATCAATTCTAAATCTACATCCTCTATATGCACATTACAAATGGGGAGGCTTTAGAACTTCTATACTTCCGCCAACATTAGCTACATAGAGAAGCATACCACCTTCAGTATCTTCTCCTCCCCTCTCATTGGAATCACTCTTAATAAACGAAACTTTATTTTTTGTGTTTCCAGACTCTCGTCCCCTGGGATCTCTACAGACATAAGAAAAGTGACCACACCACCACATCTTTTACACTCTGTTCAATGCTGGACATTTAGGAAATGAAGCACCATGGTTAGGACTCCCACATCTAAAACAACAGAAACTTTTGTCTGATCTATTGAAAATCCTTTGACTACTCTGACTAGAAGTCTCACTACTCACAGATGGTGACAAATGTTCTAAATTAACACGTGGCGCATCACCCTTAATAGCACAAACATCCTCAACACCTCCCTTGTTGTCTGTATGTACACACTTCACCTATTTTATTAGATTGTTCCATTGCTTTAGCTGTGTTGATCACATCGCACAAATTAGGGTCACCCATAATCCAAAGCTGTTCGTGGATTTTCGTACTTTTGATATGTACTATAATTTGATCACGAATCATCTCATTAGTCATGGGACCAAAGTTACAATGTATCGACAAAGCTCGTAAACCTGTGAGGAAGTCATCAAACTTTTCATTTTCTTCTTGAGCCCTGGTATAGAAATTATACCTATTTAATGCAACACTAAAGGTGGGTTTAAACCGATCTTCTATCCTTTATAATGCATCTTCAAAAACATTTCTATCTCCACCTCCATCAATTTGAGGAAGAGTTCTAAATACAAGTTGTCCTTCCGACCCTAAACAATGTAAAAAAAAAATTTTCTTTCTCTCAGCTGCAACTCTTTCACCATCAATTGCCTTGAGATACGTAAGAAACTCTTCCTTCCATCTAGACCAGGGTATAGGAGGGACCCCTTTAACTTGAAGAAATTTGGCAGGTGGCTCGAACTGCATGTTTAAAATTGCAGAGCACTATGACTCAATATAAATTTCTCACAGAAAAATTATATCTAATCAAGTGTGAAAATATTATGATTATTAAACTATCAGATAAATCATGTACAACTTTAAAGTTCATAAGTTCTCAAATCTGAAATAAAAGGAAAGTCAATTAGTGCCAAATCCGTTGTTGAAGATTATGGTGAAAATGAACTTTTGTTAGATAAAATAGTTGCCAAGTTCGAATTTGCTGCTGAAATCCAAGTGATGTTGAAGATATGATCAAAGGAAAACTTCGAAGAGAAACTCAAACATCAAGTTCAAAAAACAACTGAATTTGAATTCCTCCTTTCAAACAAAAATAATATTTTGAGATAAAATAATAGTCTGTCAGTAATAATACTACCTCCAGCAGTAGCACTCTTTACAGGCTTCTGTGTACATTTAACAACGCTCTCCACTTCAACGCACGTCGTAACAACTTTCCATTTCTGTCAGGCCAATCTCCGTAGCGCGTTGCTAGATAGCAGAGGATAACAACCTCAAGATGGCTCCCTTACTCAATGTGACCTTTACAACTCTCGCGTGATCTTACACGCGAGGACAGAGAAACCAGGAAGGACTGATGACGCTGTCCTCACAATGAAGAGGAACGCTGGTAAAGGTCGGGCGCGATGGCGGAGTGTGACAGTAAATCCAAAAGACGCTCGGAGCCAACGGTCACCTCCCGATAATTGAAAGGTACCGTAGGTTGAAGCAAAATTATTTTCCCTTTGTACTCGCAGAAGTCCATATGAAGTTTTTTTAAATATGCTGGAAATGTTCAAAATAGTGATGATAAATATGTTGTTAAATTCACGAACGAAGACACTGGCTCCTGTGCTGGGAAACGGCAATTAGTGGCAGCAGTATCTCCAAGAGGTTCCTTCAGAGTTCTTCCAATAGTCGCCGAAAATTGTTGAATTCAAGAGGCAGGAACTTGAATATCTTTAAGAATTGTAGGTTTATTCAGAAACCCAGCACAGCACAAGTTGTAGGGAGAGAGGTATTCAGCAGAATGACATGGTCTTAGAACATTATACATGAATCAACCATTCTAAGAACCCACCAAGTTCCAAAAGGAATGAGGGAGGTATGAACATACTTTAAAGGAATACAACACAAGGGTTTTGAAGCAGGCATTTGTAGTGATAGATGCATGATCCTCAATTTTAAACAAGGGCTCGGTTGGTCACGTCTCTCTTTGCATTAGGGCGAAGTATTGCTAAGAAGTGATCGCTAGCAAGAAATATGAACAATTGTGGATGGCTAAGCACAGTAAAATAATTTTAAAAGGAACGTCTATAGCTGTTGCTATGTGGCAAAATTATTTAGTACATGTTCGAGCAGGAACATAATAAACGCTATAAGACCTTATAAATGCCAAATGCATGTTTATGTCAAAGAGCTTAAGTACATGTTAATCATTTTCGTTGATCAGGAAATGCGACCACACTTTTGATTTGTTTTTGAGCAGAATTAGGAGAATGTTTTAGATGTTAAAAATTGTTTATTTGTGAAACCAATTGTCAATAATCGTGAGTTTGTCTCCTTAGGAATTCAAAAAAACAAAAGAAGCAATTAAAAAGTTTCTGTTGGCTTACAAAATGATGCTGGAGTTTTTTGGAATTAAACTGGCGGATAAAAATGGAAATGTTACAAGAGCTGCTAACTGGCAAGACAGATTTCAGCATTTAAATGAGTAAGTTACAACTAGATTGTATGTCACAAATTCATGATTGCTCATCGTTACTGTTCTAGTCTGAACCTTTAGCCTACTTGAAGTTTCATAGTGCCTTTTATAATCTAAATTGGCATTTTAATTATAATGTTTCAAATCAACCCAACCGTGAATGTGGTTACCTAACCCGTTTTCTCCTTCGCCAACAATGTGTGTGTATAGATATATATACATTCACTGGAAAACCCATAGGTTTCAGAGATGTTGTAGCTAGAAATTAACATTTAAAAAACATTTGAAATTCACTGAAAAAAGCCATAGGTTACAGGGACGTTATAGATAGTTGGACATTTACAAAACCGGAGAAATTCAGCCGTTCTAGTTAGTTGAGGTAACTGTAACTCGTGCCCAAGCAATGCACTGCTGATGACGTCACATATTACATCACTCATGCCATGGTCAGTGACATCACTGATGACATCATCCAGTGACTGTGTTTCTATAAAGTTTAAATATGTTTTATATATATATATATAGGCCACAGTGTATTGAAGAATGTATGGGTGTATGACTGTCTGAATGGATGATTTAGTAGGTGCGTGACTGACAGTATAAATGAGTGATTCAACGTGTCTAATTTAATGCATGGGTTAGTGACTAAATGGTGTGAATGTCTATCAGTCTGTGTTGGTGTGTAAGCGACTGCATGGGTTGGTGAGTAGCTACATGAGTGTCTATATGGGTTATTGATTGGTTTTCTGAGTATCTGTATGGGTGCCTCAGTGTCTGTGTTGTGACTTTGTGCATAGATGTGTGAGTGGGTGATTCACTGGGTGTATGGGTTCAAGAGTGCATCTGTGAAGTGCTGTATGGGTGGGTGAGTGTGTATATGGGTGTGTTGGTGAGTGTTTAGATGTCTCAGTGGTACATGTGTGAGTAACATATGTGAAAGGTAGTATATGTGAGTGTTGGAGTATATAAATGACTGTATGTGAGAGTGAGTGCCTGTGAGAGTGGCTGTATGGATGAGTGTGTACTTGTGTCAGTGATTGTATAAGAGAGTAAGTATGCATTAGTATCTGTATGAATAAGTCAGGTGGTGTGTGTTTATAATTGTGTATGTGAGTAAATGGGAGCGTGATTGATTCTTTGCATGACTATGTGTGTGAGTAACTATGGGTGAGTGGCTGTGTGTGTGTCTGTATAGGTGTATGAGTGTATATGATAGTGCTGTATTGATGAGTGGCCATATGGGTGAATGAGTAGATGTGTGTGCAGACCTAGGAATCATTGAGTGGGTATGTAGTAACTGGTATTGGTGTGTCTTTGGTTTCGAAAATGGTAGTCTGTATTTTAGAGTGGGTGTATCAAAGCTTATATTAGGGTGTGATGAGGTGCGTAAGATTATCACGTGGATGATGTAATCAGTGATGTCATTTGAGATGTTATCAGTGATGTCACTGACCATGTGATGTAATATGTGACGTCATCAGCAGTGCATTGCAGGGGCGCGAGTTATAGTTTCCTCAACTAAATATAATGGCCAAATTTCTCTAGTTTTGTGCGAGTGAAATGTCCAACTAACTATAACGTCCCTGAAACCTGTGTTTTGTTAATGAATTTCAAAGGTTTTGTTAAATGCTAATTTCTAACTATTACGTCCCTGAAACCTATGGTTTTGTCAGTGAATTTCTAAGGTTTTTTAAATGCTAATTTCTAACTATGCCTACAGAGTTAGGACATGTGCAAAAAGAGGAAAAAGGCGCAGAAAGAAGCAAGAGAAATGCAGAAAGAGGCAACAGAGGTCTAGAAAGACGAAGAAAGGTGCAGAAAGAAGCAATAGATATGCAGAAAAAAAACAAAAAACGGTGCAGAAAGAGGCCTTGTTGCAAAGTCATCCTGTGCCCCCAACCTTTTGCTGACTGGTACTGGTGGTAACTGACTCTGACTAACCAGGCCCGGAGCCAGTGCTATGCTGAAAGACACTTAGAATACAGTGAAAACACCTACATATACTAGGGTACACTATGAGTTGGGGTACCCCTGTGATTGGCATGACCTCCCCTGTAAGGCCTTAGTACATAATAGGGCAGGGGGTTTAAAACTACCTCTAAGTAAGAGGTGCTGAAAGAAGCAAGAGCTGTGCAGAAAGAACCAACAGAGGTGCAGAAAGAGGGAACAGGGATGCAGAAAAAAGCAAGTGAGGTGCAGAAAGACGCTAGAGAGGTGCAGAAACAACCAAGAGAAGTGCAGCAAGAGGCAAGAGAATTGCTGAAAGAAGCAACAGAGGTGTGGAAAGAAGCAAGAGAGGTACAGAAAGAGGCAGTGAGGTGCAGAAAGAGGCAAGAGGTTCAGAAAATGGCAAGAGAACAGCAAAAAGAGGCAAGAGGGATGCGAAAAAGGGAAGAGAGGTGCACGAAGACGGAAGACAAGTACACAAAGAGACAACAGGGGTGCCGGACGAAGCAAGAGAGGTGCAGAAAGAGGCAATAGAATTGCAGAAAGAGGCAAGTGAGGTGCAGAAGGATGCAAGAGAACTGCAGAAAGAGGCAAAAGAGTTACAGAAACAGGCATAAGGGGTGTAGAAAGAGGGAACATGTGTGCAGACAGAGTCAAGAGAGGTGCAGAAAGGCAAGAGGGATGCAGAAATATGCAAAAGAGGTGCATAATGAAACCTAGAGCAGTGCAGAAAGAACCAACAGAGGTGCAGACAGAGGCAAGAGGGGTGTAGAAAGAGGTAGGAGAGGTGCATAAAGAGGCAAGAGGGGTGCAGAAAGAGGCAAGAGGGGTGCAGAAAGAGGCAAGAGGGGTGCAGAAAGAAGGAAGAGAAGTGCAGAAAGAAACAACAGAGGTGCTGAAAGAGACAAGAAGGGTGCAGAAAGAAGCCAGAGGAGTACAGAAAGAGGCAAGAGAGATGCAGAAAGAAGCAAGTGAGGTGCAGAAAGAGCAAGAGAGCTACAGAAAAAAGAGTGAGGTTCAGAAAGAGGCTCTTGAGGTGCAGAAAGAGGCACAAGAAGTGCAGAAAGGCAAGAGAGGTGCAGAAGGAAGAGGGAGGTACAGAAAGAGGCAAGTGAGTAGCAGAAAGAGCAAGAGAGGCAAGGGAAGTGCAGAAACAGGCAAGAGAATTGCTGAAAGAAGCAACAGGGGTATAGAAAGAAGCAAGAGCAGTGCAGAAAGAACCAACAGAGGTGTAAAAAGAGATGAGAGGTACAGAAAGAGGCAGGAGGGGTGCACAAAGTGGTAAGTAAGGTACCGAAAGAGGCAGGAAGAGTACATAAAGAAGGAAGAGAAATGCAGAAGGAGGCAAGATAATTTTTGAAAGTAGCAACAGAGGTTTAGAAAGAAGCAAGTGAAGTGCATGAAGAGGCAAGTAAGGTGCAGAAAGAAGCAAGAGCAGTGCAGAAAGAACCAACAGAGGTACAAAAAGAGGCAAGAGGGGTGCAGAAAAAGGCAGGAGAGATGTACAAAGAGGCAAGACAAGTACAGAAAGAGGCAGGAGGGGTGCAGAAAGAAGGAAAGGAAGTGCTGAAAGAAGTAACAGAGGTGCTGAAAGGCACGAAGGGTGCAGAAAGAGAAACAGAGGTCCAGAAAGAGGCAAAAGAGTACAGAAACAGGCAGGAAAGGTGCAGAAAGAGGGAACAGGGGTGCAGAAAAAAGCAAGTGAGGTGCAGAAAGGGGCAATAGAGGTGCAGAAAGACGCTAGAGAGGTGCAGAAACAACCAAGAGAAGTGCAGCAAGAGGCAAGAGAATTGCTGAAAGAAGCAACAGAGGTGTGGAAAGAAGCAAGAGAGGTACAGAAAGAGGCAGTGAGGTGCAGAAAGAGGCAAGAGAGGTTCAGAAAATGACAAGAGAACAGCGGCAAGAGGGATGCGAAAAAGGGAAGAGAGGTGCACGAAGACGGAAGACAAGTACACAAAGAGACAACAGGGGTGCCGGACGAAGCAAGAGAGGTGCAGAAAGAGGCAATAGAATTGCAGAAAGAGGCAAGTGAGGTGCAGAAGGATGCAAGAGAACTGCAGAAAGAGGCAAAAGAGTTACAGAAACAGGCATAAGGGGTGCAGAAAGAGGGAACATGTGTGCAGACAGAGGCAAGAGAGGTGCAGAAAGAGGGAAGGTGGGTACAGAAAGGCAAGAGGGATGCAGAAATGTGCAAAAGAGGTGCAGAATGAAACCTAGAGCAGTGCAGAAAGAACCAACAGAGGTGCAGACCGAGGCAAGAGGGGTGTAGAACGAGGTAGGAGAGGTGCACAGAGGCAAGAGGGGTGCAGAAAGAGGCAAGAGGGGTGCAGAAAGAGACAAGAAGGGTGCAGAAAGAAGCCAGAAGAGTACAGAAAGAAGCAACAGAGCTGCAGGAAGAGGCAGGAGAGCTGCAGAAAGAGCAAGAGAGCTACAGAAAGAGGCAAGAGAGGTACAGAAAGAAGAGTGAGGTTCAGAAAGAGGCAAGAGAGGTGCACAAAGTGGCAAGAAAGGTACAGAAAGAGGCAGGAGGAGTACATAAAGAAGGAAGAGAAATGCAGAAGGAGGCAAGATAATTCTTGAAAGAAGCAACAGAAGTATAGAAAGAAGCAAGTGAAGTGCATAAAGCGGCAAGTAAGGTGCAGAAAGAAGCAAGAGCAGTGCAGAAAGAACCAACAGAGGTACAACAAGAGGCAAGAGGGGTACAGAAAAAGGCAGGAGAGATGTACAAAGAGGCAAGACAAGTACAGAAGGAGGCAGGAGGGGTGCAGAAAGAAGGAAAAGAAGTGCCGAAAGAAGTAACAGGTGCTGAAAGAGGCACGAAGGGTGCTGAAAGAGCAACAGAGGTACAGAAAGAGGCAAAAGAGTGCTGAAACGGGCAGGAAATGTGCAGAAAGAGGCAACAGGGGTGCAGAAAGGGGCAACAGGGGTGCAGAAAGGGGCAACAGAGGTGCAGAAAGGGGCAACAGGTGCAAAAAGACACAAGGGAGGTGCAGAAACAAACAAGAGAAGTGCAGAAAGAGGCAAGAGAATAGCTGAAAGAAGCAACAGAGGTGTGGAAAGAAGCAAGAGGAGTGCAGAAAGAGGCAGTGAGATGCAGAAAGAGGCAAGAGAGGTTCAGAAAATGGCAAGAGAACAGCAGAAAGAGGCCATAGGGATGTGGAAAAGGGTGCAGAAAGAAGCAAGAGTGGTGCAGAAAGAAGCAAGAGGTGCAGAAAGTCAGAAGACGAGTACACAAAGAGACAACAGTGGTGCAGAAAGAAGTAAGAGAGGTGCAGAAAGAGGCAAGTGAGGTGCAGAAGGAGGCAAGAGAACTGCAGAAATAGGCAAAAGAGTTACAGAAACAGGCAAAAGTGGGGCATACAGAGGCAATAGAGGTGGAGAAAGAGGGAAGGTGGGTACAGAAAGAGGCAAGAGGGATGCAGAAAATTGCAAAAGGTGCAAAATGAAAGCTAGAGCAGTGCAGAAAGAACCAGCAGATGTGCAGAAAGAAGAGGAGAGGGGTGCAGAAAGAAGAGGAGAGGTGCCCACAGAGGCAAGAGGGGTACAGAAAGGCAAGAGGAGTGCAGAAAGAAGGAAGAGAAGTGCAGAAAGAAACAACAGAGGTAGAAAGAGGTAAGGGGGGAGGTACAGAAAGAGGCTCGAGAGGTGCAGAAAGGCAAGAGAAGTACAGAAAGACAAGAGAGGTGCAGAAGGAAGAGAGTGAGTTGCAGAAAGAGGCAAGTGAGAAGCAGAAGGAGCAAGAGGTACAGAAAGAGGCAAGGGAAGTGCAGAAACGGGCACAAAGAGGCAAGAGAGGTGTAGAAAGAAGCAAGAGGGTGCAGAAAGAAGTAGGAGAGGTTCACACAGAGGCAAGAGGGGTACAGAAAGGGGCAAGAGGGGTGCAGGGCAAGAGGGGTGCAGAAAGAAGGAAGAGAAGTGCAGAAAGAAACAGAGGTGCTGAAAGAGACAAGAAGGGTGCAGAAAGAAGCCACAGAACTGTAGGAAGAGGCAAGAGAGCTGCAGAAAGAGGCAAGAGAGCTGCAGAAAGAGGCAAGAGAGCTGCAAAAAGAGGCAAGAGAGGTATATAAAGAGGCAAGAAACGTGTTAAGTGAAGTGCAGAAAGAAGACAGATGCAGAAAGAGGAAGAAAGGTGCAGAAAGATGCAAGTGAAATGCAGAAAGAGGAAAGAGAGGCACAGAAAGAAGATAGGTTTGTGCACCATTAGTACCAATTTAACACCCATATTTTGCCATTAGTAACACATGACCATTCCTTCTTTACAAAGGGCCTCCCCCCACGCTGTAACACTTGAAGCTGCATTTTTGGGAAAATTTGAGCCATGTGAGCTAGAAACAAGGCTTTTTTTGATCAAATCTGCAGATTAGGCAGCAGATGATGGAATATTTGGCTAATGGGGGAAATGTTTAATTATGTGAAAATTGGCGCAACCGAACAGTCACATAATTCCAGTGGCCCTACTCATACCCCTGACTAGGTCCAGAAGTGCTCCTCAGTGGTTCCTTCTTTTTTTGTGTCTCATTGAGTTTATAGTTTAGCTTCTATGGAAATGAGGAAGACTAAACCTGAGGTTACCATTCCACAACACAGACTACAATACCACATAATTACTCCCCAAAACACATAATCCCACTCCAAATAACTCATATACACTAAATTCCACATACTTTTCTATTCACAGAATTTCACATCCTTGGGGGCCAACTGCCCTGCCTATTACCTCCAGTAAGTCCCACACAGCATGATTGCTAAGTTTTCATAGCAGGCCTCGCCCCTTTGCCCACCACTCTGCAAATTCAAAAGGGGCATGGCCTCGGACCACCTCTCAGCAATCCCACTGTGTGGGGCTTACTGGTGGTACCTTGTGGGCTAGTTGGCCCTCAGGGACCCTCAGGAATGAAGGGGACTTAATCCCCCAACTTAGAATGCACCAGGGGGCGCGTTTGCAGAGTGGTGTAAGAAGGGGGCGGGGCCTCCAGTGAGATTCCGGCTTTTCTTTTTTTAAAATATTTTTAGAATGGGGGCTGGGTGGCCCCCACCCCTTCTTTTATTATTTGTTGGGCCCTGGGGAACCCATCCCCAAGGCCTGAGCATTTTTTTCTTATTTATTTTTTAAACAGGAAGGGGGCAGTGTGGTCCCTCTTGCCTGGACCACTGTTGGACCCGGGGACCCCATCCCCTGGGGCCTGGCCTTGTTTTTTAAAAAAATTTACCGGGAGGGGGGCAGAGTGGCCCCCCTCCCCTGGCCACTTCAGGCCCCGGGGACACCATTCCCCGGGGTCCTGGCCAGGTTGCTTTTTTTGAGTAGGGGGCCTCGTGGTCTCCCTTCTGGGGCCAATTATGGCCCGGGGACCCCAGGCCACAGCCTTATTTTTTTTTTTAAAACATCAAAAAGGAGGGGGTCAAGTGGTCCTCCTCCCAGGCCACTTCTGGCCCCAGGGACCTCATCCCCCGGGACCGGCCCTCAAGTTGGGGACCGTGGGGGAAGCCCCAATGCGCCCACGGTCCCTGCCGGTTCCCCACCTCCTGCGTGAGCCGCCATTGCTTTTGGCCAAGGGGAGTTGCTGACATGCAGCTCCCCTTGCCCAAAAGCAATTCTGCTCTGCTTCTTGGAAGCAAGAGCAGGTTTCCTGCTCTCGCTTCGAAGAAGCAAATCAGTGTTTGCTATGGCAGAGCAAACAGCAATGTCCCGGGGGTGGACACCCGGGGACATTGCAGGAGCCGGCCCTGCCGCGCGGCCCCCCTCCTGTTGCAGGGATTCTTCACATATACAGAACTATGCACAGGAAAACCGGACCTCAGTGTATAGGGGTGTACCAACCTACCACATTAGTACCCAAATATCCCAAAACCGACTAGCCATAGTGTCTCATTCGTTCTCCGACAAAAATCACAAAGCTACAAATGATTAGACAACCCAGAACACAACACTCCCGACTCTCTCAGGAATCGCGGGAGCAAGACATACTCTTTCGCTCACTCACTCATACTTGTCCACAACAAGACTTGGCAGAGTCACCAGACTAGTTCACGTTTTTTATTTTAACTGTTGTGCTTTACAATACAATATACAAGCCACTACCAGCAGCAATAACTCAACACAGATAGCATTGTTACAATTTCATAGAATACAAAGGGAAAAGTAATTTTAAAAAGACAGTGGAAAGGGGACTCTAAGACCTAACCACCGTCCCCTTGATAGGAAGCTGTTTATTTATATAACAGAAGATCTCTAGGCGTTGACAGCAGACCCCATACCTTAAAGCCTTTATGTAAGGTTTACATCATAGGAACAGCGGAGCTCTTTTCCATGGAAAGGCTTTCTCCAAGTGTGTGTTAAAACAAAATGCCACCCCGTAATGTCAAAGCATGAGTCTCCAGCCTTGCAGCTGTGTGTAGCATATTATGTGTGGGTGCTAGGGACGATCAGAACACAATAACAAGGGACATTGTTTATCGACCTTGTACAACATGTTCAGACTAAACTCCAGGAACGCAGCAGAGAACGTGAAAAGCAGACAGTTCTCATGCGAAGGGCACAAACCGAGTCCTGTAATAATAAAGTAATGTAATATCGTGCGCAAAAGCAGCATCATGGCAGCAAAGCTCATGCTAACTTAGCAATGTCCCCAAGGGCCAAATAACACTCCCATCATGTTTGAAGCCCCGGGGAGGTGGTGGTCCCTGGAGCTTGGAGGACCCGTGAGGCCCCCCCCCCCCCCTCGATAATCAAAAAAGTCCCGGGGAGGTGGCGGTCCCTGGGGCTTGGTTGGGCCTGTGAGGCCCCCCCACCCACAAACCAACAAAGCCCTGGTGAGGAGGCGGTCTCCGGGGCTGCAGGCAGGGCACATGCCCCTGCGCATAATTAAAAAAAGCCGCAGGGAGGTGGCGGTCCCTGGGGCTGCGGGGGCCTGCGCGGTCCCAGCATATATTTACATATTGCCCCTGGACATCGCCCACCCAGAGGCTCATTAAAACGAAGCACGGGAGCCCTCGCTTCATTACTTTTTTTAATTTTCTCGACCGGATTCACACACCCAACGCGAATTTGGCCGATTTCTTATTTTTCTTTTGTAATGCTTTTTTAGGCCCTAGGGGTCCTTTTGGAGCCCCCTGAGCAGGCCTAGGGAGTCAGGGTGTTTCTACCCTGCCACCTTTTCTTGTTTTTTAATGTTTTTTTTACTGTTTTCTTGTGACTTGGTTACCGAGTCACAAGATGGCTGCCTACACATTCTGGTTTGGAGTGTTGGCAGTCAATCAGAATGAAGCTTGTGCTCAGGAGGGTTTGCTGCTCCTTCTCGGTGCTCAGATATCGATATTTTTTATTTTTTTTTACTTCTCAGCAACTACTGAACGGATTTACACCATTTAAAAAGAGATTGCTTTCTGAACCAAGACTTACCTTTTTGCCAAATTTGGTATACTTCCTTTCAGCAGTTCGGGCTGTAGCCGTGTCTAAAGTTCCTATGGAAATTAACATGGGGAAAACGCGTTTTGGGACCCCCCTTTTTTCTCGGGCCCCGCTTCACAAATCACCCTGAAAATTCCAAGGCAGGAGCTGACCTGAGTGAACCATTCGTTTTGAAAGTTTCACGAAGATTCGTCAAACTGCGCCAAAGATATTGGCAAAAGAAAAACGCTTTTTTAATAGAAACAAGGTCCTAAATGTAACTACCTACTGGCGACTGCCAGTAGGTAAGATGTATATATCAATCATGGATATTTATCTATTGCAATCTCCATTGAATAAAAGGAAAGAGGCCCTTTTAAAGTGAACACCCAGGTTAGTGTATGTTTTGTTTGAAACCATTTGCTGGCTTGTTATAGCTTGTGAGCCTTTGAATAATTTTGTTAAGCACAGGACCTCACATTTACCTTTATTGTTTGCTGTACCTTATTTTTTAGGGAACATCTCAGCTTTTCTGTTTCGGGTGGCATCCAAATTTATATAATATACATTTTATCCCAAAGATTTACAGTTACATTCAGAGTCCCTCATATTTCCAAAGGCACTACACTAAGCTGCTTCACACTCATCCTATAAAGCACAAAATGTAATAGAAATCAAATAAGAGCATCATATCCGAATTTTCCCAATTTTTGTTTTTGAAGAGTTAATGTCCCAAAGTCTATCCTTATAGGATATATGATTATGGATAAGGATTTATGTATTCTACCCAAGGTTTTTTAATTCAATGATATCACAATATCTGAATCCAAAAGTTTTCTTTAAGTTTTCCTATATAGTAATGCCTCCACTCTAGCCTCTTTCTATTTAATATACTATGCAGCGGGCTCAAAAGCCAAGTTGAGCATACAAAGTGATAGTGTCCATTGTTGCCTTAGCATCATATTTATTGTAAATTGTAATGAAATAAAATAGCACCTCAGTATTTGGGACTGTGAATTTGAATATGATATTTAGAACATGTTTATGAAGCTTTTCCCAGATCAAATGTATTGTATTTATATACTACATATTTCTAATTTACATTATGGTAGGGTTTCTATATGTCTAACAAAGTTATAATTGTTGAGACTTCACTATGCTTTTGTCGATCTTAACAATGTAAATCACTTTTCTAATGTCATCTTAAAGTAAACCCTCTGTATTATGTGTGAAGAATGTATTTAGTGTTTATCATTGAAGTGATATGCTAATATTTGTAGCCTCACAGTCTTAATTTGAAAATACATGTTTTAATGTAGTGTTCATGGACTCCTATAGCTTTCCTTCAGTACACTTACCCTGAATAATGAGCACAAATAGAGGCCAATTCAATCTGAATACCTTTATAAAAAGTAGAAGTAAATCCATCTGAACTACGTCTTTCTTGAATTGTCAGTTGTCAAAACACGCCTTAGAAAGGAGTCTGCAACATCTAGATTCTAAATCTAATAACGGAATATGTAAAGTCTAGAAAAATTATCTATTTATTTAATTGAAATCAATGAGACCGTGTTCCATGTTGTTGCTAAATGGAGTGAAGTTGCTATTTCCTGAAATATATAAGTTGGATTTTTAGGGTTTAAAAAATTAGATGTTTAACTTTTAGGGAACAGTAGATTTTATCTTTAAGTAGTTTTCTATTTCTGAGAGTAAATGGGTAGGGGATTAAAAAAGTGCTAGGAATACTATTAGTATTTCTGTTATTCTTTTGCTTCTTGCCCTTTGAGTGGTTTATGGAATTAGCTATCCTGGCGTTTTACCAACATACCCGGTAGTTCTATTTTGTATTCTAATTTACTTGGAGTAATGTTTCTAAATCTAATGCCAGAATGCCTTGGTTTTCCTCCATAAATTTGGGTTCAGCTCTTGCTTTGTAAAGTTCCTCCCTAAAGGTAATATGTTAGCTTTAATGGACATTGATTCAGATCTAAATTTTCTTTTCTCCCTCACTTACTTCATTATAAACATGCAAAGATCATCTATGTTGTAAAAAGACTGATAAAGATTTCAGTGATATTTTAAAAAGTGCTGTTTAGCAAATTGCATAAGGAATTAAAGAAAATTAAACACCTGCGCAAATTATAGGTCTAAAATGTTTGAATGTTGCCTTCCTTTAATGAGGGACACCTGTGAAACACAAGAAAATATGTGATGCAATGAGCACATGCCTAAAGGCCCTTGTATAATACCATAAAAGTATTAGGAAGTTTGAGAGCATGTATTCGCGTTTACCGACCAAATGAATAGAAGACCTTTGCGTATAGCCTCAACTGCCCTGGACCCACAAATTAACATACCTGGGGATTTTGTGAATCTCATAAAAATTGGAAGTCTGTGGAAGTCTTAATACAAAACCTACCAAGCGTGGAAATTTGACCTTTGAAAAAAGAATGGATACAAATTCTTCCCCTTGTGTTTGTAATATAGAAATCTGGTGTTTGATCAAAATGGAACTTAAATACACCGGACATGTTGATCACCATTGCAAAGAACAAAGGGAGCAAAATGTGTTGGCTGTGTTCAGTGCGAGTAATGAGATGATTTTAGAGGCTATATGTATTCGCTCCATAAGATAAGTTAGCTCTACACCCAGTGTAAAATCAGTATCATAGCATTAATACATGGCTTATAATTATTGAGGGTGTGAGTAAATCCAAATTGGGATTCTGAGGTGTTTTTACGTATTTTCTATGCACTTGTAAGCTGATGGTACTTTTTTGCATCCACAGATCCCAGCACAACTATTTAAGAATCACGCGCATCTTGAAAAGCCTTGGTGAACTTGGATATGAGAGTTTCAAAGTACCTCTTGTGAAAATATTCCTCCAGGAGGCTCTTGTGGAGAACACCATTCCCAACATTAAACAGAGTGCTTTGGAATATTTTGTATATACAATTAGAGATCGAAGGGAAAGGAGGAAACTCCTTCGGTTTGCCGAACGTCATTATCACCCGCCTGAACACTTTATTTGGGGACCCCCATGCAAAAGAAAGATTGAGGACATTAAGACTCTTGCAAAGCCCTGCTCTCCCTGTGCTCCCAAGTGCCATATTTCTGCTCATAAACGATCGAAGGGTGCACTTACTTCTGGTAGCCCCAAAATAAAAAAAACTAGTCCTAAAGAGGCAGAATGCAAAGATAAGGAAGTTATAAATGACTTGGATGGATCTGAAATGAACAATGTAGTTAGTCCAGAGGGCATCGATGAAAAGAAAGATGGTGAAAATCAGAATTGTGAGTCTGTGGAAACTGACGAATCCGTGAGCAGCACTGAAAATATTCCTCAGGCTCAAAAAACCGATGGAGATCTAGAAGCTGTAAACAAAGAGTGTGAAAATCTTGAAAGTACTGAAAAGAGTAATTCACTTATGGACTCTGCATGCCATTCAAAACTGGATCTGCCTGCTGGTGGAGAAATAGCTCCACTATCATTTGAACTAGTGCCAGAGGAACCACCAAACAGCTAAAACTACAAATTATCTGGACAATATTTTTTTGCGTCTATAGTTCATTTTCTGTTTTATATGTAAGGTTAAAATGTTCACAAATCTCATGCTGAAGAAAGGATAGGCATGAGATCAGGATGTATTAAAAAATGAAATTATATGCTGTACAAGTGTTTAGTGTTATCATTGCATGTTTCTGTGAGTTCTTTTTACTGTGATAGCTTGTATTCCTGCACATTCCTAATTGTTAAATTAAAAACGTTTGTACCAAAATGCATGTGGAAATTGTCCACATTTTAAGGGAATCATAAATATCAAATTCACTGCATTTATATTGCAGGTGATGTGTAACTTACTATTACTATATAGCGCTAATAACCACCGGTTTGCTTATTTATAGCTCTGCAAACGTTGGGTGTTATATTACCCAGTTTTAACGGTGCTTTCACAGTATCTGAGTTGTCTGACATTTTATGTGCTTTACTCCTTTTGCTCTGTATCATGATTTCTTTAAGTTTTTTTGTTTATTTTAGTCCTTTTCGTTAGAAGTCACACTCAGTGTAGAACCAATCGTCCGAACGTAGAACCAAAAGCAGGTTGCTTTGACACAATAAACAGTATCAAGAACAAAATAAAAACACCTGTGGGAAACCAGAAGTGAAGCGACATTATGAGTCCAATGTTGTTTTTTCTGTGGAATTATTTCAAAACAATCATTGAATTTGTGATTTTCGCTTTATATACCAGGAATACAGTAAATATTAGGTTGGATGCATTCCACTGTGGTTTTGGTGACTAGGAACATACAGGTGAATTACTTTTTCTAATCTCAAATGGACATCCATGTCCCACCGTTCTTAGTGTTCCTAACAGTGAAAAAAGTCAAACAAAGGCCTTGCGTTTTGTGGACAGTAATGGGCGCCCTCGTAACATTTCATTGACTCCAAAGGACATTGGGCCACATGTATCAGTATTGGAAATAGAGATTGCCTAATTGCGATTTTCTATGAATCGCAATCTCTGTTCCTGTTTGAAACTCCATTAGGGATTCCTAGTAGGCTGCAAATCTCCCTACCTCATGAATATTAATGAGGTCAGTCACAATCTTTCGACTTATTCGGAATTGCTAAAATCACGTGGATGGTGGCCACCTGGGGTCAATAGACCACCATGTCCCTGATTGCTTTTAAATTATGCAATCTTTTTTTTTTTTTATGCAGCCCGTTTTCCTTAACTGTAAACAAGTGCGTTTAAAAAAGAAAATTAAAAAGTTTTCTTGTAGTTTTTCAAGAGCAAGCAGTGGACCGTGGGACCACTGCCTGCTCTGAAAATATTTTTGTACTTCCAATCACAAAGGGGAAGGTGTCTCTTTTGTCCCCTTCCCATTTGCGTAGGGTTACTACCAACTTCAAATTGGTGGTAAAATGCAAATGTTTTGTCACAATCTTTCGACATATTCGGAATTGCTAAAATCACGTGGATGGTGGCCATCTGGGGTCAATAGACCACCATGTCCCTAATTGCTTTTAAATAATGCAATCTTTTTTTTTTTTATGCAGCCCGTTTTCCTTAAATGTAAACAAGTGCGTTTAAAAAAGAAAATTAAAAAGTCTTCTTGTAGTTTTTCAAGAGCAAGCAGTGGACCGTGGGACCACTGCCTGCTCTGAAAATATTTTTGTACTTCCATTCACAAAGGGGAAGGTGTCTCTTTTGTCCCCTTCCCATTTGCGTAGGGTTACTACCAACTTCAAATTGGTGGTAAAATGCAAATGTTTTGTGACCGCATTGCGGTCGCAAAACATTGTTACATACCGCTGCAATTCGGTTATGGAAGGGATTCCCTAAACACGCCCCTTCTTAATACCGAATCACAAACCCAATTTGCGATTTGGTGATAGGTTACTAAATCGCAAATAGAGTTTGGTACATCAGAAAATGCTTTTTCCTGGTGGCAAACGGCCCATTAGCGAGCAGAAAAAAGTTTCTTACATCTGACCCTTTATGATTTAAAAGTCCTATTTTGCTACTTTGGGATTTTCTTTTACTGCCTTGTCTTCTATCAGCAGCACCACATAGTTTTAAACAAAAACATATCCCTTATCACTTAATTCTCAGGCCACCTTAGTGTGGTACAGTTTTAGTGATCAGGTAAAACCAATGCACTTATGCAAGCTCATTCTCAAATTAGTTGTTGGTACAAAATTATGTCTCATACTAGTTAGTTCGTTATCATTTTCAGAGCATAGCCATCTCAACCAGCAACACATTTACTTTTCATTATTACCATAATATATATTCACAATAACTTATACTGACTGTGCGCCCTATAAAACGTACAACATATAAATGCAAAAACATATTCCAAATTATTAACATTGAGACATCAGATACTTTAGTCTCACAAACTGTGGTGAACGAAGCCAAGAAGTTTTTTCATTGCTGCATTTGCAAAGTTCTTTGGAAGTTTTCGCAAAAGTTGCAGAGTGTTTTTTTTCCCACTTTAAAACATTCTGTGTAAGAAACTTCTTAGAGAATGATTCCTCTATTACAATTAGCTCAAAAATGTGAAATCGAGCATGCAACTTTAATTCCCATGGTGGCATATGAGGGACAGCAGTTCTCCATTCCTCCATTTGCAACTGTAAAATGCCATCATTGCAACCCGGCTGCCTAAAGGGATTGAGGTAGCAATTGGAAAAACAAGCATTGGCATAGCCAATAGGTCTCGCCTTTGGGACCTTATAAGTGGTTAGTGATGCAGCGAGGGTAGGAGAGAACAGGGGCTTTACTCGGGGAGGGGAGGGAACAGGTAGATGAGCTCGTGAGCAGGAGCACGGATTCACATTGAGGGTACTGATGCAGTAAGTAGGGGCTCGTGTACATGGTAAGTGGGAGAGGAACATTATGGAACACCTATGCTGCCGGACAAACAAGCATTAGCTAAGCCAACAGGCTCATTGGTACATATTGACGTGCACTAACTAGCACGCAAGAATTGCTTTGCCAATGCTTGTGTCTAGCTACCAGCTGAGCTCTGATCATAGCGAATCAGGAAAAGAGGTTGATATTTATCAAACCAACATACTCTGAAACCATCAGAATGGAGGAAGAGCGCCTCATACCGGGGATTCTGTGAGCGGATGTTAAAGTGAGACAAGCATTTGCAATGCTATAGGTGACTGCTTGAGTCAGGTGCCTTCGTGTTTATGTACATGAGTATTGCTGCATGTATCCGATAATTCGGTAATAAAAAGTTACAACACAACAGTCCTTTCCTGTTTGAGCTGGTCAGTAAACACGTAACTAAAGTACCATATTGTGCCTAAAAAACTGCCAGTTAGAATTGTCAAATTTATCACCAAAGTAGAGCTCCTAAGTATGACGTCAGCGAGCCTGGCCATCCTGCTCTGCATAACCTACTCCACGTGACCAGCCATTTGACAGTGACCGCTCTTTTTGCAGTAGTTTTGCCGGCGATAGAATCCTCTTAGGGTTCTGATTACAGGAAGTAAGGGTCAGACGGCAACCTCTGAGCATGCCGCAAGACGGTACTTGGAGCTAAGTTTAAACAGCCCAGAAGGGTGCACAGTGCTACGAGAAATGTCTTGCACACATGAACCATGAAACGGAGAGAGAAAAAGGCGCGCACCGATATAGGAGAGAGGACGTGGCGTAACGGCCAGAGCAGCCCACTTTGGAACGTGGGAACCAGGTTTGAGTCTAGGCGCCGGCTCAAATACTTTGATTCTTGGGAAAGCACTTAATCTGTGAATGTGTCCTTGTGTAATGTAACTGGTGCTCACGTAAAGTCCTCCAATACCTTCGGGCCAACTTCCCGCTATTATAAAAAACTGCACAAAAAAAACATGCGTCCTCAGTCCCAGTGACCTCCATAGCAGCGGTCGCTGTGAAAAACAAAAAACTGAAAGGCAAGGGTGGCTGAATTTAGGAAGTCACTCATTCAAAGGCTACCTAGCATGAGTTGCTACTAAAACAGGGTTCCCCTTAGAATCTCATTAATTCCACCAGGGTCGATGCACCAAGCACTTGTGGGCTGCCTTGATGCAGAACCAGCAAACCGGCATCCTGCCAAAAACAAACCTTGCATAGCTCATTTCATTTTAATAGGTAGGTGCCAAGGGGGATCCTGGAGAATGGGTGTGGCGTGTTGAAATCTTTACAAGCTGCAGCACTGGTAGAAAGAAACAATATGGCTTTGGTATGTCAAATTGCTAACCTTGTCAAACAAGCTGAGGAGTGGTGCGCGCATGTGCTAAAAGGAATTTGTTTTAAAAAGCCCGGCGAAGCACTCGTGCTTCTGCTGGCATCCACAAGAGCAAGCAGCGGCGCGAGGGCCATATGTTTTCAATTATCACGCGCGCCACTGCTCGCTCCAGCAAGGTGGATGCCAGCACAACCACGAGTCTGCTTGAAAAGGAGCAGACCGATTTCAAAAGGTCATCTCCTGGTGCAGCGCATGCACGCTGCCTAGGCGAGACCTAAAAATGGCCTGATGTAAACGGAAATTGGGGAGAGGGTGCAGCAGTCTCCAGTCCCGATGTTTGCTCCCACAAAACCTGCCGCTGTTGTTCACTTAACCGCTTCGCCGCGGGGGTAATTCCCCTGCGGCGGGGGGGTGGGGCGGCGGCGGAGCTATGCTCGTGACAAGCCCAGCTCGTCATGAAGCACCATGTGGAGCTGTGCTTATGACAAGCTGGGCTCGTCACAACTCCGCCCACTAATTGATTCTCCCGCACAGGCGGGAATCAATTACGAGTGGGAGTGGCAGCTCCACTGTGCCTCATGACGAGCTGGGCTCGTCATGAGCACACAAGGGGTTAATGGGAGCTGACCTTGATGGACAGCTTCGATTTTGCGATTGGAATACCACTTCTTTCATGAAGTGTTTGATACATGTCTTTGAGAGCCACAAAGAAGGTGGGAATCTCCCTTTCCTGTGCGTTTCATAGCAATACAGAAAGACTAACAGTGGTTCTTTTGTACACAGTAATTGTAGTTGTTCCACTCATAAAACCTGCAATGTTGCAAACCATAGGCTTTTTACAAGAATGTGGCTATTGTGTAACATTGGAGACAGCAGGCAGATCTCACATGCTCTACAGCTAGGACGGCATTCGACCCTCTCCCTTCGACCACATCTGCTTCTGGCAAAGTGGAGATGCTGTTTACATGGGGCGGCTGTAATGGTACTTTCTTGATGAGCCTGACTGTAGGGTTCAATCGGGACTGCAGCGGTGCATTGTTCCCCCTTGACATTGGCCAGTGAAGCATGTCTGTTGAGGTGGAGCGAGGCTGTGTTTTGCTTTGGACCAGGGAGGCAAACACTGCAGCCTCAGTAAGCTTCCAAGATGAATTATTGATGCCAAAAGGAAGGAAGGCCTCTGCATGGCACTGCGAGGGGAGAACCGCCAGGGTTTCACACCAGGGGTATGTGCTTGGCTGTGTATACCCATCTGAACTGTTTACCTGTTAGTGCGTTGCTGGGATGGTTTCTCCCCCAATCTGATATTGGCATCCCTTTTTCGGGAGTTTGGTGCTTGCCTGGAAAGTTATTCCTTCCTTTTTCTTTTGAGAACAGAAAGCACAGGAACAAAATAATAAAGGTCTAAGAACTTAAGTATGTGAAAGCACTTAAAAGTGGGCAATTTGATGGGGAATCTGGATGTTGCCTCGACCCTGGCCCTTAAAGCAAAACCACCGACAGCCCAAGCTCTGCAGCAGCAAGAGCAGAGCACAGTCTACTGCTGCGCCAAGAATCGGGGCCAGCATTAAGTCAATTGAGCTCAGAGCATGACTTATTTGTAACTGGTAAAGAAGGTGGGTCAGCTTTGGCCAGTCTTCCTCAAGAGTTGGCGGCAGCAGAAGGGACCTCGGGGTCAGGCTTGCTTATACAAATGGAAACACCATACCAGTGTTTAGAAAACAGCAGGGCGATAGAGAACATGACAAATAAGGAAAACTAAAGTTAATGAAAGCTTAAAAAAAGAAAAGTCTCCTGTAGGTGCATACTAACAATGTAAGTGATACTCCGACTCAAGGTAAAACAAAAGAGTACCCGCTCTTCACGAAAGTGAAAGTAATGCCGGTGTGGCACCAGGGGTCAGTCCTACACGGACTTGGGGCTGCCAGCAATCCCACAAATCAAGTGTACGTTAAAGAGTGAAACTTTAAAAAGGCTATATGATTTGCTTAAATGCATTCAAGTGTAAGAACCCAATCTACAAAACAATTTTGTGGTGACAAACGCTGTGATTTGCAAAATCACAGCATGTGCAACTGCACAAATGTCTTTAAATGTACAAAACCCCTTTTAGAGTCGGTAAAGTCTACTGTCTTGCAAAAGGCGTTTCGGAACCCATTTGGATCTCAGATAGGAGGGGGCATCAAGGGAGTGTCTACCTCTTTTTAGCATCGCAGTGAAGTGTTTCAGATCTTTGCAACCACAATTGCAGCCACAAACCATTTATCAGGAACTAGCGCCTCAAGGGGATGGCATCTTATTTTCCTTTCCAGCAACGTTGGGCGAGTGGCAGGCAATGGTCAAGAGGACTACTGTATACTCTAACCTCTGAGTTGCCAAACAGGAAACATTTGGCAAAGCATTTTTCTAAGACGCACCTTTCCATTTAATGGACATTGGCTGTTTTTGAAAAACAATTGTGAGACCAGAATGTGTTAAGATGTTTTGAGCTTTTTGAGTCTGCTCAGGACTGATTAGACTGCAGTACATTTAGGGTAGCGTTTCTGTTTTTTGTTTATCAATTTTCGGTTCAATTGAAAAACGTGATCGAAAACAGACTGCTTTAGACTAATATGGAAGGGAAGTGCTTAAACGGTCACTTCCCTTATTTTTACAGAAACTGAGAACTGTAACCGAGACTAAAAAGTACAGCACTCAAAAAGGTATTTTCCTAACGCAAGTACCAAACTTATAAATAAGAACAATAACCCAGCTGTGATGATGTCAAGTTTGAGTTGAAGAGTCTTGGGGGAGAAGAAGTGGGGGGGGGGGGCTGGAACTGAAGGACAATGTGTAATACACAATCTGAGAAGTTATCGACACTGTTTAGCAGTGTGGCATACTTTTGCTAACAAACTCTGGCATCTTTAGAGGGGGGTTAGATGCGGCATGTGCCCCAGCTCCATTTGTACCATCCCCCACACCCCCACAGCTACTCAACTTGCCAGGAGGAGACAGAGAAAAGATATTGCACCTTATCCACACATTAATTTGTCTAACTACCTCTCATGCACAGAAGTGTTGTTTGTTAAATATGTTTAAATCTGACGGTATTTGTGTGTTAATGTATCTATCTATATATAGAGATTTAATGTAAGTCCAGCCCTAAAGACCATAATGGAACTGCGAGGCACGCCCACTGGGGCTGGACTTACATTAAATCGCTGCGAGTGCGGCGGAAGAACTCTTGCTGCTCTCTCCCAACCCAACCAGATGCCAGTGAACAAGGGTGACTAGCCCGAAAAGCGTTTGGCCATGAACTTTTACTGAAAAGGTGGTGCTGTTGTTTCCCGGCCATCCTGTCAATAAAAAGGTGAATAACATACCGTGTGTGGCGCCTCAATTGTGGTGTGCTTTCATATGGATATATATATATATATATATATATATATATATATTACCTACTGGCGGTCGCCAGTAGGTAGTTATAGTTAGGACCCCTTTTCCATAGGAAATCCGCAACATTCTATTTTGAATAACTTTGGCGCCGGTCGACGAATCCTCGCGAATTTCTCAAAATAGGTGGGGCGCTACGCTCCGCTCCTACCCTGAAAGTCTCGGGGGGATTCGTCAAGCGGGGGCTGAGATAAAAGGGGGGTCCCAAAACGCGTTTTTCCCATGCATTTTTCCATAGGACCTTTAGACAGGGCTACAGCCCGAACGGCTGAACAGAATTACTAGAAATTTGGCAGAGAGGTAGTCCCTAGGTCAAGGAAGTGCCTTTTGTAGGTTTGGTGTAAATCTGATCAGTAGATTCTGAGAAAATAGCCTTTAAATCAATATATATATCTGAGCCAGCTTACGGTACGCTTACCGTAAGCTTACCGTACGGTGGCGTGCGCGAGCGCGATTCTGATTGGTTGTTAGATCTTAGTAAACATTCGAATCGGTCGAAACCAGGAAGCGGCGGCCGCCATTTTGTGTGTTTCACTCAGAAAAAAAAGAGTGAAAACAAGAAAAGGGGGCAAGGAGGAGAGTTACAGACCCCCTTACATTTGTGAGGGGGTCAAAGAAGGACAGAAAAGTACAAAGAAAACATTTATTGATTTTTAAAAAAATCACGGGGTACGCGTACGGTAAGCTTACGGTAAGCGTACGGAAGAAAAAAAAAATAAAAAAAGAAATGAAATGCAGATTTAAGAGTTTAGATATTAGGGGGCTCTAAAAAGAGCCGTTGTGTTTATGAAGTGATTTTTTAAGTGGTACCTACAAGTAAGTACCGATGCAGAGTCTAAGGTTCAAGAGGAAGACTCTGTTCCCTTCATCATTGAAGTGCACACCATCTCCTCTATAAATGTCTTGCATGTCATAACGCAAGTTGTTGTGGTAAATGGCACCCATACCATAGTCACGGAGGAAAGCAGAAACAGATTTGTTGACGTGCTTCCTTGCTTTGTCAATTTGCGGACAGTAATGATTGGACCAGTTCCATTTTTGCCTTTGGCATATGTTGGAAAACACAAAGGCAGTTTTAGGGAAAAGAGAAAACAGTTGTGCAAAGGTGTCCTTCATAAGCATTTCCAGACCTACCCCAGTCAAAGTGCCTAGGTCATTGCCACCACAGTGCACTATTATGAGGTCAGGGTGTTGGATTTGCATGAAGGATTTCACCAATGGCATCAATTGGTGCCACTTTAACCCTCTCTGACCAATCTATTTAATGTCTACATTTGGCAAAGCAAGGTCTCTCACCATACCTGTTTTCTCTGCAAACTTTTCACTCCAGAAGACATAGCTGTGCCCTACAATCCACACTGTGAACATCTTCAAAGGAGATCTGGATGCACTCAGGAGGTGTAATTCAGTAGAATGGGAAAAAGAAATGAAAAACAGTTTGGAAATGGAGGCATACATATTTTTTTTTTTTTAAAAAGAACTGATTGGCTGTTTCATACCATTCTACACTAAAAACTAGGCTGTATGTGTAAATTGATAGAAGCATGTTTTGTATTGGTACAGAAAAATGTGTTACCATAGAACAGTACTATGGATTTGCTGTAAGGTTTGAAAAGTCAAGCACTCTTGCTCTGTGGAATTGAAACATTGTTGGGCGAACTTCTGACCTAACTCCACACAGCAGTGTTCCATGAGGTGTTGCTATGGTAGCAGGCAGAAGTCAAGTTGGGGGAAGGGTACTTTAAGAAAAGGGTTGGTTTTCAACCAATAGAAATGTGTGATTACATTTGAAAAAAAGGGGGAAGCACTGAGATTTGAAACTTACATGTATATGTGTGGAAAAATAGAGGGAAACTTTGCCATTTTCTGGTTCTGCTGAGAGGAGAGAGGTGTAGAGAACAGAGATCCTGGCTCTGATAATCTGCTGTTTGAGTGCCACATTTCTTTCACAACTAACTAATTTTAAAGGTGAGTTATGAGTTTGAGAGGGGATGTATATGGTAAATTAAGAAATGAATAATAGAATTGGAATTCCTTTTGTAGGAGTTGTGTTTATTATTTTCTGTTTTGGGAGAAATTTAAATGTGAGGAACATGTAAAATAATATGGACTATTTTTTCATGATAAATTAAGGTGTACTGGTAAAAATAAGGAATACTTTAAGGGTTTGAGGTTGCAGTCAGTAATGCAAATACATTCAGCATCACTAAGGCTGGTTGCCCTTGCTGGAGTGTAGGCAGTCACCGAGGATACACATGGTGGTGGTCTGAAAAAGCAGTTTGGACATGGGCTTTTTAAAAAAATCTAAAAAGTGGATTCATAATGTGTCAGTCTGTAAAAGTGATTTTCACTTGCCAAAAAAAAAGAGCAGTAAGTGTGCATTTAAATTGGCAAAGAAATTTTGTTTTGGGACTAATGTGAAAACATGACTCTGTGTGCAAATAGGAATTACAGGCAGAGATTTATTGCGTTTTGCTCTGGTGATTTCACAGTTGCATTAGTAGGAAAAAGGGGGAGCGATTTTTTGGTGCAGAAGCAGACTCTTAGCACACACCCAGCTCCTTTCCATGTATAATCATGCACAGTATTTAGAAGCGAGTGGGGTTTTGAGGTTTCAGTCTGTAATGCAAATACATTCAGCATCACTAAGGCTGGTTGCCCTTGCTGGAGTGTAGGCAGTCACCGAGGATACACATGGTGGTGGTCTGAAAAAGCAGTCTGGACATGTGCAATTAAAAAAATCTAAAAAGTGGATTCATAATGTGTCAGTCTGTAAAAGTGATTTTCACTTGCCAAAAAAAAAGAGCAGTAAGTGTGCATTTAAATTGGCAAAGAAATTTCGTTTTGGGACTAATGTGAAAACATGACTCTGTGTGCAAATAGGAATTACAGGCAGAGATTTATTGCGTTTTGCTCTGGTGATTTCACAGTTGCATTAGTAGGAAAAAGGGGGAGCGATTTTTTGGGGGAAGAAGCAGACTCTTAGCACACACCCAGCTCCTTTCTATGTATAATCATGCACAGTATTTAGAAGCGAGTGGGGTTTTGAGGTTTCAGTCTGTAATGCAAATACATTCAGCATCACTAAGGCTGGTTGCCCTTGCTGGAGTGAAGGCAGTCACCGAGGATACACATGGTGGTGGTCTGAAAAAGCAGTCTGGACATGGGCTTTTTTAAAAAAATCTGAAAAGTGGTTTCATAATGTGTCAGTCTGTAAAAGTGATTTTCACTTGCCAAAAAAAAAGAGCAGTAAGTGTGCATTTAAATTGGCAAAGAAATTTCGTTTTGGGACTAATGTGAAAACATGACTCTGTGTGCAAATAGGAATTACAGGCAGAGATTTATTGCGTTTTGCTCTGGTGATTTCACAGTTGCATTAGTAGGTAAAAGGGGGAGCGATTTTTTGGGGGAAGAAGCAGACTCTTAGCACACACCCAGCTGCTTACCATGTGGAATCATGCACAGTATTTAGAAGCGAGTGGGGTTTTGAGGTTTCAGTCTGTAATGCAAATACATTCAGCATCACTAAGGCTGGTTGCCCTTGCTGGAGTGTAGGCAGTCACCGAGGATACACATGGTGGTGGTCTGAAAAAGCAGTCTGGACATGGGCTTTTTAAAAAAATCTAAAAAGTGGATTCATAATGTGTCAGTCTGTAAAAGTGATTTTCACTTGCCAAAAAAAAAGAGCAGTAAGTGTGCATTCAAATTGGCAAAGAAATTTCGTTTTGTGACTAATGTGAAAACATGACTCTGTGTGCAAATAGGAATTACAGGCAGAGATTTATTGCGTTTTGCTCTGGTGATTTCACAGTTGCATTAGTAGGAAAAAGGGGGAGCGATTTTTTGGGGGAAGAAGCAGACTCTTAGCACACACCCAGCTCCTTTCCATATATAGAAAATTTTCGAAAACTAGAACCATTTTTAAAGCAATTTTTAAAAAAAAAAAACAAATGAATAAATATTTTTTTGAGTGGGTATGGTAAGTCAATAATAATAATTGTAGTGTTTCAAAGTCCTTGTAATGTGATTATTGATTTTTAGTGTTTTTTTAAAAATATATAAAAAAAAGATGAAAGATAAGGTTGGCTCTTAAAAGAGCCGTTGTGTTCATGCAGGGAGAGAGGAAAGAAAGAATGGGAAAATTAGTCTCTGTGACAAGTGTGCTGATCTATTTTGAGGTTCACTAGGGAAACACTGGTCTCCCTATGACAAATTAGATCATGACAAGAGGCACATCGAATATCAACCCTCAGAAATCGAGGGTTAATTTCCAGAGGGCCAGCAAAAGGAGATGCTCCCCCCACAGATGAAGGGCTCACCTGACCTGCAGAAGAAGGAGTCAGCCCTGCAGATGATGGTCCAGGCTGAGCTGCTGTGGATGTGCTTGGTTGACTTTCTGAAGGGTTACCTCCAAAAAGTCGAGCATGTGTCCTTTTGTGTACATCCTTGAGGTGCCTCATCATGGTATGATTCCCAAAGGAATACTTCCTGTCAGGATTACCTCTTGAAAGTACACGCTGACACAGCTTGCAAGTCACTAAGGGTGCATTTACCTTTAGCTGGCCTTCAGGAAAAGTAAAATAATCCCATACATAAGAGGTCTTTTGTTTCCTCGCTCTCTGCCTCAAGGTAGTGCTGCTAGTGCTAGCCTCACTCTCAGAAGGGCTCTGCTGTTCTGCCATCGTATCACAAAGACAACCCAGCTCCTTCTCCTAAGGGATCACAAGCAGAAATGAGGGGAATGGGTGTGGTGTAGGAGAGTTCTAGAACTGAAAGTAGTTTCATCCAATCAAAAGTTGTGTTTCATGATCACATGACCTACCGTACGCTTACGGTGCGCTTACGGCAAAAGTGCGCATGCGCGTAAAAAAGACACGTGCTTGCGCGCATGCGCATAACAGTCACTACCCGACACTTCCGCGTAACGTGCGCGTGTAGCGTACACGCGTACGCGTCCCACGCGGAGTACGCGCGGCTACGCAAATTGCGTAACTATACGCAAACAGCGTACATAAATTGCGGGCGTTGCGTAAACCGTACGCTTACCGTAAGCTTACGGTACGCGTACTAAAAAAAAAAAGGAAAAAATGTACTGGAAAAAATTATAACATGTTTATTTTATGAAATATATTTAAAAAAACATATTAAAGAATTTTAAAAATTTAATCATAGTCTTTTTAAAAGGTTAGAACATTAAATTAAAAATATGTTTAAAAAAATAGAAGAAAAAAAAGAAATTAGCATTTTAAAAAACCTTGCAAATTCACTGAAAAAACCATGGGTTTCACACACGTTATAGTTAGGAATTAGCATTTAAAAAACCTTGCTAATTCAATGAAAAAACCATAGGTTTCACACACGTTATAGTTAGGAATTAGCATTTAAAAAACCTTAGAAATTCAATGAAAAAACCAAAGGTTTCACACACGTTATAGTTAGCTGGACATTTTACTCGTAAAAAACCATTGAAATTCCCCCGTTATAGTTAGTTAAGCTAACTATAACTCGCGCGCCCGCAATGCACTGCTGATGACGTCACATATTACATCACTCATGACATGGTCAGTGACATCACTCATGACATCACTGATGACATCTCAAATGACATCACTGATGACATCACTGATGACATCATCCTTGTGATAGTGGCAGACCTCCTCTCACCCTAATATAACCTTTGATACACACATTCATAAATAGAGACTAAACTTTTCAAAACAATGGACATACCAATACCAGTTACAACAACCTCTTCAGTAATTCTAAGATCCACATACACATCCACTCATTCACCAACAGTCCTATACAGTCACTCATACATGTACTCACTCATCATATGTACTCATACACCTATACATCCTGTTACACAATGCCACTCATCCGTAGAGTTACTCACACACATAGTCACTCATGCTAATAAAGAATCAAACATCCATTTACTTGCATATACAGTTATACACACACCACCACACTTACTTCTACAGAAACTTGCACATACTTAGTCTTTTAAACAATCACTTATAGAAACACATACTTATTCACACAGGAACTCTTTCAATCTCTTACTCTCACATATACTCACTTATATACACCAATAGTCACATATACTAGTTAAAAACATATGTAGTTACTCATAAAGACACTGTAGAGACAGTCATTCATTCACTAACACACCCATACACACACTCATCCACCCATGCAGTCCTGCACACATACTATCTTCAACACATACAAACAGTGAGTCACTCATTCATGCACCTATGCACTACGTAATACCCCCCATCGAATCATACAGACATCAGACACTTATACTGATACTCAAAAAACCAACTAATAACCTATATAGACACTCAAGTAGCTACTCACCAACCCATGCAGCCACTTATACACAAAGTGAGAGACTGATACAGATATTTACATATTTAAACATTACTCACTAAGCCATGTATTCACTAAGATACACTTAATCAGTCAGTTACACAATCAATTTTTCAAAAACAAATCATCCATTTAGACACTTATATACCCATTTATTCTTCCATCGACCTTGAGATATACATATATAAAACATATTTAATTTTCAGAAAAACACACATTCACGGGATGATGTCATCAGTGATGTCATCAGTGATGTCATTTGAGATGTCATCAGTGATGTCATGAGTGATGTCACTGACCATGTCATGAGTGATGTAATATGTGACGTCATCAGCAGTGCATTGCGGGCGCGCGAGTTATAGTTAGCTTAACTAACTATAACGGGGGAATTTCAATGGTTTTTTACGAGTAAAATGTCCAGCTAACTATAACGTGTGTGAAACCTTTGTTTTTTTCATTGAATATATATATATATATACATAATAAGCTATATATACACACATACAAAGTAAAATTTATACATTTTAAGCAGTATATAACTTTGCAGGTGGCCCCAGCAATTTTATTACTTATCCAGGGTGTGCCTCTCGTCAACCACCTCCCCTCAAATTCACATCTAGAGATGCCACTGATAACAAAATACAACACTTGTTGACATATTAATATCACTTCTACACAGTGCTCTAATACATTTATTTGGGAACGCATATGCACGTCACAACATAGTTATTGTAATGTTCATAGGGCTATATCCGCACTTTACAGCAGGACTGTTATACCTTTAATGATACAGTGTCGCACTTCTTAGCTAGATTTCCATACATTTAGGGCCATATTTATCAGAGTGCATGTGTGACTCAACCTTTAAGTGTGATTCATCAAGCCACGCAAGGCCACCATGATTGGCCCTGAGTGGCTTGGTAATTCCAGAGTAATTTAGTGTAAATCGCTGCCTGGTGTTCCATGGGTGGAGTGTGTGTGTTTCCACGCAATACCCATGGATTTTGACGTATTCCCAGATTTACCATAAGTAGTAGACCTGGAAATGCTTCAGAACTGCTACACCTCCCCAGGTGAGGCGTAACAAGGATAATATGTTGATTTCTCCTCTTTTTTTGGTGCAAGGGTGCCTGCGTTGGTGCTAGGCAGCACATTGTGTACCAGCTCTGGGAAAAGACAGGAATGTGCCCTATAATGTTAGATACAGCGCATACCTGGCCTTTCCCTGTCACGCAGCGCAGTAAGGTGGCTTGCTGCGCTGCATGACATTTTGCTAAATAGGCTCCTCAGTGTAAAAGCAAATGCATTTCTCTGCAGGAATGGCAGACTAAAAACATTTTTGTTAAAGGCTGTGTTTCTTGAAGTCAGTAATTCCATTTTGCACTGCAGGGGCCTTATCAAGAAGGGCAGCTCTAGCTCTGCACAGAGATGAACATCTGTTTATGTGCCAGCAGTGTCGAAAGTACATTTATTTAACCTGATATTTCTTTTAATTAGTGCACTATTTCCAATAGTACAGCACTGAAATAGAATGAGACAAACCCTACTCACTCTTTATGAGCAGCACTGTATGAAAATCAAGCTCTAACCTAGAGAAATATCGGATTAAGGGATTTCACTTTACACACTGCAGACACATAAATACAAGTGCCTGCGACTCGGCGCTGAGTTACACAACCATTTATGATACTTTCCTGTTTTTCAAATAGAGCGCTTCTGACTTTTCTCAGTAGGGCTTGTATAATTTTAATTGGATAGTCCAATGTTTCTCAACGTAACTCTTATAGATTTAATGGGACAGCCCCAGGACCTTCATAGAAGGGGTGCTTTACATGACAGTACTAGCACACAGTAGGGCTTCTGTACACCTAATGGGACATCAGAAGCTATGATGCACTCTAAACACGACTATATCACATTACCGGTCTTAACCGGATACACACCGCACCCTAATGTTTTTAATTTACCAGCAGCAGAGGTGCTAACATAATATAAAGACTTGGGGACCAATTACGATGTTGGTCCGAAAGGCTCCGAACGCCAATCGGATTCTCCTAAACTTTTTTCGGGAGCTTTTCCGACCAACCGCTTCTGATAGAATTTAACCGTTAGGGCTATCCAAATTGGTTCCCATCAGCACTTAAAGCCCCTGAGTCGTCGGAGCCAATTCGTACAGCTCTATAGACACCGTTTCCGACCGAGCGATTACTGTGTCAGTGTCTGACAGCCATTCCGAGTCAGCCTTCCCAACACAAACTGGCTTTCGGAAATTGACTTTGGGGCCCGTCGCAGGCCCCCCTTCATCCTGAGGCCCCCAGCCAGGATCCGTGGTGGTACCCAAGGGCCCCCCCTTTAATACATGCATAGTGTGGCAGGCACCATGGGGTCCCTGCGACAGGGTGCAGGGTTTACCGCAACCACCCCTTTTTTGAATGGGAGGCTGTGTTCTCGTTTGGAACACAGACTCCCATTGAAGTCAATGGGAGTCCGACCAAATGGTGTTAGGAAACCTCATAATCGGTTGGTCAGACTCGCCTAACCCAAGTCAGTCAGAACCGGATTCTGAAACCGAGTCAGTCAGAAGACTTTCCGACCGACATTGTAATCGGCCCCTTAATTACAATATACAGGAGTTTTACACAGTCTGTTATGTGATCATTGATACTTAACCCTGCACTGGCTGCTCAAGCTGCACAACCACAATTGGCTACCCCGGGCATTAGCCAACAAACGCCGAATGCAATCATTGGAAAGTTCCCATGAGGTGGGAGGAGATTTTGTTCTGGACTGCACAAAAACAAGCCAGCTTGTAGCAGTTTTTCCAAATACGAACCAGCAGGAATTACATAAAATTCTGCGAATTTGCTTGCCAATGGGGATGGCTCGCCCAGTGGGAGATTGCACCACTTGATGTACAGTATTTGCTGCAGTATATGCAAAAACAACAATTGATGGACAGAATGCAGAACAATGTCATACATTCACCCCAGTACAGAGATCTGGCCCTAAATCCATCGTTTTTTTGCTCACCATGCCGTTCCAGTTTGAACCCAGCCATATGCAAATCAGTCTTGACCCTGTGCCTCATGGGAACAGTCCAGCCCAAACTGCCAAGCCAGGTCCTCCCTGGACTGGAAACAAGCATCCTAGGACCGGTTTCGGGGTTTCACCCCTCTTCAGCCAGGATAGCATGATTCCAGTGGCATGGAGAGCAGGGGACCCACGTCTGGGCATACCCTTCCCACTCGGAGTGACAAATGCAAAAACAACAATTGATGGACAGAAATATACATGGTACCTCTTTTCCGGCCGTTTTGCCCGAGGTGCTGAAACAGCTTCAGAATGAGTATGGGGCAGAACCTGCCTGGACTTGGAGATGAAACTGATGGGCGATTTTGCTTCAGTATCTGCCATTATATTAAGTAGCATAAAAGGGGAAGAAGCAGCATTTGCTATACGCCAATGCCTGAGGGACTTGGCTCTTGCACAGCAGGAGCGTGAATTACCTAAAATTATCGAAGAAATCTATACTACGCTTGATAGAGATAATTTGGGTGCCAGACCTGGTAAACCACAACTAAAGAGTAATTCTGAAAAAGATAACTCTAAGCAAGTGCCCGATCTAGAAAGGTCGTTCTGCTCACTTTGAAATTAAATAATCTGTAAATTTGCACAGCTTGCCACGACTTGGGGAATTGGGGGGGAATGCTTTATGTGTGATTATAACTTCTTGGTCACATCTTAGCAGACTTTTTTAATTTATTAATTGTTTTTATGTTTTTCTGGCATCTTTTTACTGCACTCGGAGTGTGATAGACTCCACGCCATTGCAGCACACTTTGCTGAAGCCACTACCGGGCAGCGGCCATTTTGGACGTGACTTGCGTTCCTCGCGGTCAGCGGTCCAGTCGTTGTACGCTGCACACCGGCATTGGGCAAGTTCTACTTAAATGGGCTCAGTCCGGCTGTGCGGCGCTCTAGAAAGGTCGTTCTGCTCACTTTGAAATTAAATAATCTGTAAATTTACGCACTTGCCTCGACTTGGGGAATGCTTTGTGTGATTTTAACTTCTTGGTCAAATCTTAGCAGACTTTTTTAATTTGTAATCGTTTTTATGTTTTTCTGGCATCTTTTTACTGCACTCGGAGTGTGTTAGACTCCACGCCATTGCAGCACACTTTGCTGAAGCCACTACTGGGTAGCTGCCATTTTGGACGTGACTCGCGTTGCTCGCGGTCAGCGGTCCAGTCGTTGCACGTTGCACACCGGCATTAGCCAAACTCTAAATAAATGGGCTCTGGGCGAATGCGCGGCAAGTCCGTCTGCGCCAAGTCCGTGCCAAGGGCGAGTTATTATGCCAGTTCTGACTTAGCTAACAGAAATAGCATCCAGTATTCAAGCATGTTTTTAAAATCCTTTAGAACACCATCATGTCCGTCACACGGCGACAACCCGGTAGGCTCTATTAGTGTGAACTGTGGGTTCTTTTTTACACCAAAGCTTCCTTCATATAGCAGGTCTGCTTACTCACGTACGCTGGGGAGCATGCCTCATCAATGCCAGATCTCTGAGGAAGCACAATGTAGGTGTTGCTGATTTGGTCTCTGATAACCTTTTAGACCTATTGTTTATCACTGAGACTTGGCTTGATGCGTTCTCTAACCCTATTGTGGCCCTGACCACTCCTGCTGGCTATAAAATCGGGTGGACCGCCCAGTTGGCAGAGGTGGGGGCCTGGCCATTTTATATAGAGAATGCTGGTCCCTACATAGTAAAACATCCACCATTTGGGGTGCATGTGAGGTCCTTGATTTCAGCTTACAACTCTCTGCCCATTTCACTCTGGGGGGGTCTCTGAAATATCGACCGCCGGGACCAGCCAGTGTATTTTTGGAATCATGTGGGGATGCTCTGGCAGAGCATTACGCTTCTTGAGCTATTTGCTCCTTGGAGACATTAATATCCATCTTGATCTTATAGAGGTGGCCAACTCGGCGGCTTTCATGGACTTCCTCCATTTAGCCCAGCTCTCCCAATGGGTCAGATATCCGACCCATCAAGGTGGGCACACTCTGGACACCATCTGTGCCAATTTCTCTATTTCGGTTGTGAGGCCATTCCCTGTCGCTTTATCGGACCATTTTCCCATATTTTTTTCATGGGATATTAAGCGCCCACCACGACTAGCTAGGTCCCATCAGCCTCCAACCTCTAAGAAACTGGATGCTGGGCAGCTGAGCAGCTGCTTGGCAGCCTCATGTCCTTCTCTTTCTGAGGACCTTGAGGATAATGTGTCCAGGTTTGCAGATTGGATCACTGATTCGGTCGGAGCTCTTTCTGCTCCAGGTCAGCTTAAGCTGAGGAGAGAGTCCCCCCTCCAAGCCTTGGTTTACTTCTGAGCTGAAGACTTTGAAACAGGCTTGCAAGGTATTGGTGAGAGGGCATGGCGTTCCAGCGGCTATTGCTCCACTGCCCAACTTGCTCTTAGAGCCAAACAGAAACGGGAGGTTCTGGCGATACCTTTCGCGGATACCTGGTGTATCACCTTGGCGAAATTTTTCAGGGACAAAATAGTCAGCATACAGAATTCTTTTTCGACCACATCCAAGAAGCCTACTGCCGCCTCGCTGGGGAAGCAGGTGACAGAATCGGTTTCCATCTTCTCTGCATTTAGACCTGTCGATCTGCCTAACACCCTTAGAATCCTTAAGGCACTTAAATCTGGATCACCTAACGACCCATGTGCAGCTAGGCTTCTGTCCGAAGTGGCAGATACTATTAATTTTGAAGTCAATTTAATGGTCAACAAGTCGCTCCGCGAGGCCTGTGTTCCACTACCATGGAAGCAGGTGCTGATTCTCCCCCTCCTCAAGAAGCCATCACTTGACCCTCTGCTGCCTGAGAACTACCGTCCCATCTCGCTCTTGCCAAGTTTGGCCAAAGTATGTGAGAAGGTTGTTACGTCTCAGCTCACCAGCTATGTAGAGGTGTCTGGCTGGCTTCATCCAGCTCAATCTGGTTTCCGCGCATCCGACTAGATCGCCTAGTGGAAATTGGTATTTCTGGATGGGCGCTGTGCTGGATTCGGTCCTTCTTGGAAAATAGGTCGCAGCAGGTTTGGCTCCCTCCTTGTGCCTCTATGCCTATGCAGCTGACCACTGGCGTACCGCAGGGGTCATCACTTAGCCCTCTCCTTTTTAACATCTATGTGACTCCGCTGGTTTATCTTGCGGAGTCACTAGGGGCTAAAGTGATGGCCCACGCGGATGACACTCAGCTTTTGTTTCCCTGGAGGAAGGGCGACGACTCTGTTGTGGCGGCGCAGCACTGTTTGTCCTCTGTGTTTCACTGGTTGGCGAGTGCACAGTTGAAGTGCAATGAAGGAAAATCTGAAGTGCTCCTGTATGGCTCGTTCCCAGTGGACTTCAGAGAAAGGCTGTGGCTGTCTGATTTTCCTCGACCCACCGTAGGTAAGGGTACTGCAAAAAACCTTGGTGTCTGGTTCGACGAAAACTTGAACTTCTTGACACAAGTGAAGAAACTCGCAGGGACCACCTTTGGCTCTTTGAAAATCCTGAGGAAGTTTCTCCCCCTTCTGCCTGATAGTGCCAAGGAAACTGTGGTCCGGGCTCTGATCTTGTCCCGATTGGAGTATGCCAACGCTCTTTTGGTTGGCAGTCCAGGCTATCTAACAAGGAAATTGCAAGTAGTCCAAAATTCAGCAGCCAGACTACTACTGGAACTTTCTTCTACACATAGTGTTCGGATCCATCTGCGTAACTTGCACTGGCTCCCAGTTGAATCTCGGCTAAAATTCAAGATGCTGTCCATTGCACATTGGGCCCTTTATGGTCTAGGCCCTATCTATCTTCAGAAGAGATTTGCCTTTTATAAACCTAGTAGACAGCTTCGCTCGTCCGACCAGCTTTTGATACAGACCCCCAGGTTCAATCGCCAAAGGCTTGGCGGGAGCTCATTTGTACGTAAAGCCGGCTTGGCCTGGAACAGGCTACCGGTGGCACTCCGGGGCATCCAGGACCCACTGTTTTTTAAGAAAAAACTCAAAATGTTGCTTTTTTAGCTTCTGATCTGTCTGCAGTCTACTTTTCTTTTTTAGAGCAAGTGCCGGGACACTTTGAGTAGCCGTGCGCTCTATAAATTAAACATAACATAACATTTTTGTGGCAAAATATAGTGCCTGGGAGCAGTTATTTGACCGCCTTCAGTGCGCTAGGCTCTCAGATGCAATTCTTTCGATTACCTTTGTGGTGTAAAATAGCCCTGGGCTGTTTTCAGCCAGAGTAACAGAGTTGTTATAATGTTTTGGTGACCAGGCATTGTCCTAGGACGATGACATTTATCTGATGGATGATGACCTTATGGAACACTTGACAAGAGCGGATTGCATAATATTGGGATTTGTTCACATGGATTACAAATTCAATTTAAAAAAATTCAGAATTGCCCGCCTCAATGTCCTTTTTCTGGGATATGAGTTGTCAAGTGAAGGCAAAAACGTTGCAACATACTTCCTAGATAAATGTGCACTTCTTCAACCACTGACAACACTGAGAAAACTATAATCCATTTTGGGATTTTTTGAATTTGGACAGAATATGCATGCCTGATTATGCAGAATGGATTAAACCGTTCTACGATTTAATATGTCCTGACTTGTCGGGTATGTTTCTCGGATAAGAATTCACCTTAAATAAATTAAGAGTAAGTGCTTTGGGCAAAACTGAAACAAGTTGGTTTGTTTAAACGCTTCAGCCAAGAGGACCTGAAAAGAGTGTGTCTGTTCAAAATCTCTCGATGTACATAGTTTTGGCCATCAATTTATACAGTTCATGAGGTACTATAAAATGATCTCAACATTCCTAAAGAGCATCTTAGTCGTAAATCAATCAAATGTGTATATCTGATAAAAACACTGATGGCTCCCCACCTTGGGTAGAGCTAAAATGGGCCAGTGTGTATGTGTCCATATGTCTAGCATAAGGAGTGTGTGATCACTACGTGTGGTGTGCATGTCATTTCCTGATAGGTTGAGTGTACCTATGTACATGTGGTATCTAGTTTGTGGTATTTCTGGGGGAATGCAAGCATTTGGCCAAATGTGTTTTATTGGGGCCAATTTCCAGTGACTTGTTTGTGGTGCAACTATCTGTCTGTGGAGTCGACCATGGTTTTCCCTGGGTGCGTGTTTGCCTTTAGTTTATGGATGACCCCACCTGTGACCTGTTGATAGGCTTAGGTGTGGGTGTGGGTCACAGGACGGGCCTGACCACGTACCTCTGACTCTGAGTTGATGGGGAGGTCACTATGGGGGAATCTGACAGCAGTGATGTCAGTTCATTGGACATCGTTCATACTGGTATTGACAAAGTTGTTTACTTTGGCCTGAACGTACATTGACATTGTTCTTATTGGCAACAATAATATTATCGTATAAACGTGGATCATGACATACATTGATATCATTATTGCTGATGAAAGTGTGCTTGTGTATGTAATGTTGGTTACTTTTTCCCTAGCTAAATGCATACTACCTAATTTGAGGACAGTTTTTTCAGCAAGAAACCCCCACTTGTAGAAAACCACATAACAGAAGTACAGCAAGGAGAATTGGCATCACGGATGTCAGTAACTTAGACACCAACAACAGGATCCATAAAAAGATACTATGTAACCAGTCCTGCTCCATGGCACCTCTCTACTTTGGATGTGCATGGTCATGAGGGCGCAGAGGCCCCACCATCCAGGGATGAGCTTGGTGTAGGCAAGGTCACTGCAATGCCAGTAGAAATCCATTGCCATGGAGGGTCTGATTGCAGGTCTGGTATGTGCAGTATCGTGCCGCAATTCTCCTTGCTGCCCAACGAGTTCATACAATTAGGGTTTGCCCTGTCCCCTCCAACCATGTGTACTTATTGATCTTGCTATCCTAGATTTCCTGGCACGGGGTGTCTATGCTGGCATTGGGTCCCCTCCCATGGGACACATTTACCCCTGCGTGATTGAGATGAGCAGCCCAGCACTGGAATTCCATGTCCGGGGTCCATTAATTGTTAAAGAAGATGGCCCCAAAGGTGTTAAGGGCTGCCCTGGGAGCACAGATCGAGTGGATATATTTGTGCACTGGTGTGGTGGTTGTGCTACCTCCAAGAACCTTTTTTTCTTCAAAGTCCAGGGGCCAAACAGTGCTCCTTCTTGTGCATCTTGTCTGCCTCGCATTGATGTCATTGGGCTCTGTGAAAAGACATAGTGCAGTGGGGTTGGCCTCATACCGGGTGATGTTTATTATAGTCCTACGGGGTGGGTTGGATTTGTGCCCTGATCCTACATAGGTACAGATTGACAAGGCATTTTGCATTTTCAGGGGCTATCTCCTGTGCTAAATAAAGAGGTATCAACGAACAGATATAACATGATTTGGTCATAGTTTGTGTGCCTACATCTGACATGTTGGTACCAGGTGTTGTGTAGGAGTGCGCTGGGTAGGGCATGAGGAATACTAACATTTGGTTCAGTAGGTGTATGTGAGGTGAGAGAGGTCTCGGTAAATGTGTCGCCAAAATGTAGAAGTAGAGCTTACAAAATGATGTACATTTTTGATTCCTTAGGTGCTTGAAAGCATTCCGGTTAAGAAGAGCGTGTATAGAAATGTAGGAGTACATAACTAAGAAAGCATTTGTAGAATGTAGGATCATCTACAGGAGAGATGTCAGTCTCCTGGGCCTGTCTTTTGTTGTTTGCTGTCTGTGCCCCCAACCTCGGCGGTCCAAGCTATCCCCTACTAAGACCCGGGGACTAAGCATATTCTCTGATTTACATCCAGAGGTACAAGCGAACCCTTACTAACGGAGGGACGAGCCGGACCCTGCACTCCATGACCGGGTTAAGATACCAAAAATTGAATCTACATCCGCCTTCTTCTAGAGTGTTGACTAGGAGAAAAAAAGTGATCTACGCGCTTGTCCTAGTTTGCCACATGCCATGTGCTGGGACTCAGGATCAGATGTAGTTCTATTACCCTATGACCGCTGCCTCAGGATGAAGCTCCACCCCGTGGATTCAGCAGAACTTCTAATGAATTATGGCTTCTGCTCACTGATCTTTTTGCGCAGACGGGAATCTGTTTGGGTCAGGGTCCTTCCTTGGACAGCAGTCGGGCTAAATGAACCATTCTATCTTGGCTGCCTTACCAAAATGTTGCTCGGATATGATTTTACCCTCAATAAATAAAAAGACAAGAGGCGTTGGGCAAAATAGGAACAATTTGGTCTAATTAAATGCTGCGGCTGGGAGAGCCTGGACAGAGTGTGTCTGATCAAAGTTTCTCAATGTACAACATTTTGGACGTCAATTTATACGGTTCATGAGGTACAATAAAATAATCTCTTCATTCCTAAAGAGCATTTTAGTCATAAATCAATCAAATGTGTGCATCTGATAAGGACACAGATGGCTCTTGACCTCAGGGAGAGCTAATGTCGGCCAGTGTGTATATGTCCAGATGTCCGGGCTTCATGATCACGTGATCACTACGTGTGGTGTGCATGTTGTGTCCAGACTGGTTGAGTGTGGAATTTCTGGTGAACGCAAACCTTTGGCCAAACTTGTTATATTGAGGCCAATTACCTCAGACTTGTTTGTGGTGCAAATATTTGTGGCATCGATGAGGGTTTTCCTCTGGGTGTGTGTTTGCCTTTAGCTTATGGAGAACCACACCTGTGACCTGTTACTCGATAGGCGTGGGACGCAAGACCTGCCTGACCACATATCTCTGACTTGGAGTTGATGGGGAGGTCACCTTGGGTGAATCCAACAGCAATGACGTGAGTTCATTGGAACTCCCAAGAATAATAGGGCAGCCACTGGTATAATTTTTATCTACATTATCAACATTACGCATACAGTTGTCATCTTGTAAATTTACATAGTTTTTACTAGTATTGACAAAGTTATTGTTATTCGCTGTTGCAGCTGGGGAACTGGGGCAGACTTCATCCCTCAGAGGCCCGTGTTGTGGCAAGCCCTCACACTGCTACACTTACAACGCGGTGCGGGAGGCGCCCAGGCGCATGCCCTTGGCAAAGACCGGGCCAAGAGTGGGCCAATCTGCGCCAATCTGCGCTCGAACAAGGCTGGTCTGGTCCTGCTCTCATGGTCTTGGTCTTATAATTGTTCCTGTCCACAATTGGTGGCCTTTGCCAAAACCTCAGCTGGGATTGCCTCTTAATTTTATTGTCTGACTGTGAATTAGTGAATAAAGGATTGCCCACTTATTTTTTTTTCCCCTGTATACAACCCTGTGTTGGGGGGCAAGTATTCCAGGCCCGAAGCTCCCACCTTTTACTCTACCAGTTACTATGGGAAGCGTAAGGTTGGAAGTGTCAAGACAGCAGTAGATATGAACCTTACTACAAAAGATTAGATTTTAGTACGTAGGTCAACGTTATCTCTAAGGAAATGGATTTGGTGGAATGTCTATTATCTCTGGGCATGCCCGGGTCTGGAAGGCTGGTGGTATCTTCCGAGGACTTTACGACCACCCTGGCTAGTGAGCAGGAGTGGGTGGTGGGTTTTACCGCTAGTACTAATGCGGCCCTGGGTGATTCTATTATGCAACTAGCGTCTCTCGTACCCACGGTAGTCCCCTCGCCTGTGGCCTCTACCTCCATGGCATGCTCACATACACCCAGGGGGAAGAGTAGAACTGATATTGTTGGTAATTCAAGTGCCCCTGATTTAGCTCCGTTGATTTATTTTGGGGCTGCTAATCACCCGTCTCCCCTGGAGGAGTCTCTCTGGGACCCCAAATTAGTAGCCACCATAAGGATTTATTGCTGCAGCTGAGGGAGAAGCTGGAGAGACTGGGAGGGGAAATTCAAAAAGTTATCTCCTTCTGCCAAAAAGTGTCAAATATGAACAGTCACTTCCTATGGCTAATTCCCATTTGAACTACAGACCTCCATCAGGCATTCAGTCACAGCCTCCTATAAAGAACTATGTTCGTCTTAATGACCAAATGACTATCTGCGACCCCGCAACGGTTAATTTACCTCCAGCCTGGCAATCCTAGTTAATGTCCCCCCTCTGAAACTGATGTAGATTGAACCATTAAAGAAAAGCTTCCAACACCCTACCTTTGCTGGAGAAATCCTAGAGAAGTCACTGCCACTTTCCCGGTTTGTTTTGATAATGGCTGTTTTTCCCCTGGGTTTGTTTTATCATCATTTGCACAGCACCATACAAATACACAATCCCGCTCTAAATTGCCTGGAGTGACCAGCCCAGATGTTTTGTCTCATTCCCCTCTGACAATGTCCAATAGGAACCAGGCGTTGAGTCATTTACAAGATATTGATTGACTTAACCCTTGTAGGTGCAACAAATTGAAGTGCGGCGAAGATAACCCTGGAAGTACCTCGATGGGCTTGCCGCTGAATTGCCTTTAATTACCTGATGTATCAGTGCTGGTGAAGGGGCCTGAAGCTGTTAACTCTAATCCCAGCCCAAGTTGTTCAAATTTAATGAGATAAACATAAACTACTCTAGTCAAATTCTGCAACATGGAATGTGGGCTGGTCAACAAGTAAGTTAGGAACTGATAAATGGGCAAAGATTATATCTGATATTGATATTATTTGTGTCCAAGAAACCTGGTTTATAAATCCGACACATGTTAAGGGCTTTTCTTCCCACTTCCTAGGAGCCTTACCCTCCCCTGCTGGGCAGGCAAAGAACAGGCTACAAGTTCTTATATCCAACAAGCTCCCTGTAACTAACAAAAAAATCTATGACGGTGGGGCCACACTCACAGTTATTGTGGTTAACAATTAAGAGGGGTCGTGACTTGGTACTGGTCAACTACTATAATAATGTTTTTGATACTACATGTAACAAAGTGTTTGATGCGCTCGACCATGGCATAGATGTATTTCTACTCTCTGCCCTTACAAATTTTGTATTATTATGGGCAGGCAATTTTAATATCAAGTCTTGCCCCTTATCTACAACACTAGTATGTGGTCATACTAATCAGGATGTTGTGGGTTTTATACACTTCGGGCATAATAAGTATGGGGACGCATTGACTTCCTTGAATTCGAAGTATGGTTTATAACTATTAAAGTTTAATGTGATGATAATGGTGTGCAAATCCCTCTTTTCCTGGAAGAATTGCTTCTACAGTTATTGATCATGTCATAATTTCTGCATCTACAAGTCACATCTGTGGTACTCTGAGTTTTGTACAATCTGTATTAAGCTATCACAATCCTATTATATTACACTTTATTTTTTGGGGCAGGAAATATGAAGCTTTTCTATGTATTAATAACATTATCCCTATCAGGCCAAATGGGTGTGAATCAAGTGGACAGGTATTGAACCTTCTAGATAACTTCATGAAATAGTAACTAGAAACTATACTGATATTAGTTACTGTCTAATGGACATGGGGCCAGATGTACGACCTTTGAAAATAGCGACTCGCAATTTGTGACAAATTGCAAGTCGCAAATAGCAAGTCGCTATTCTCTACCTACTAACACAACAGGCAACATGATTGTTATACGGTATACACTTGCAATGCTATTTGGCCCACTCGCTATTTTGCGAGTCGCTATTGTCTCGCAAATAGCGAGCCCCATGGAAGCAGCAATTTTGCATGCACAATTTGCGAGTATGCATGAAAAAGTCCAATAAAGCAAATAGCGATTTGAAAGGGAAAAAAAAGGATACACTTCCTGTTTGAAGTGAAGGACTCACAAAACAGCAAGTGGTGCCCAAAGCAACTCCAGAACAAAAATCAAGCACATATGCATGTGCACCAGCACTGTTAGGCACTGCTGAGAGAGAAAACATGAACAGCAAGGAGAGCAACAAGGGAAGAAAGCAGAGGCTGAGAAAGCTGAATTTCTCAGAGAAAGAGCTGGACATTATCACAGAGGATTGCTGCAATCATGGTGAACTATTTGGCAGAGCCTCACACCGTCTAGGTGAGAATGAGAAGAGGAAGATCTGGCGCAGCATGCAGCAAAGGATTAATGTGCTAGGAATAGCCCACCGCTCCATAGGTGACATTAAAAACAGTGGTATGACCTTCGCTCCAGGGCAAAAGAGAGGGTGGCAGAATGGCTGGAAGCAGCTAAAAAGAACCGAGGGAGACCATCCACTTCAGCAGAGCTAACACCAGCTGAATCAATGGTGGAAGCTACCCTGGAGAGAGCAGCTGTAGCAGGCTTTGGGAGCCTTGATAGATCCCAGCCATCCAGAACTCCTGGTAAGTGAAAACTGTGCATGTGATGTGTTGAATACCCTCTAACGCCTGTACTGTGCATGCATACTAATCAAACACCAGTAAACATCCATGTACAAACAACACCGGTGGTGCATCATGGGAGATGTAGTCTGCGACCAAATCAGTGTAGTGAGGGAAAGATTTGAGATGAAAAACATTCTAAAACCACTGAAACAGTGAAACACATTGTTTATTATGTACTTTCATCTCTTTTGTCACATAGGCACACCATTGGAAGCAGACGACACAGATGAGGATACACTGGGTAGCCACGGGCCAGAGCAAATGGAGGAAGGGCGGGACATTGTGGAAACAAGTAGGGACAGGTCCCATCCACTGTGGCTGCAGCCACTACAGTGTCAACACCGACTGTCACCTCTGCAGCGCAGCAGGATGCAACAACACCAGGCTCCCTGTCCACCTGTGTGGGTCTCTCATGGAGAACACAACAGTCCCTGCGTCGGTCCCAAGGTCTGTCCTCCACTGGGTCCATCAGTCAGGCCATGTCTGCTTCCATTGACAGGGAAATGCTGCAAATACAGCCCCTGCATAATCAAATACAAAGGCAGAGAAATGTGAGGATGTCGCAGGGGTTCCGCATAGTCACAAACAAACTGGCACAGAATCAGGCCAGGATCGAATCCAAACTTGATGCCCTCACCAGCACTGTGGCAGACTTAGCTAAGGAGTGGTCTGCAGAAAGAGCCAATCAGAGGCGCATTGAGCTCAGCAGGGGACAGAAAATTAACAATCTGAGCAGGGCTATCAATCGGCTGGCGCATGCTACTACCCGACATAGCCAGCGCCCACTTGGTCTCCAAGGGAAGATGGGCCACTACAGTGGCGACGTAGCACATGGCCTTGAAAAAGTTACAGCTGCAATGGAAACACTGCAGACAAATCAGATAATTGGGGATGTTGGCATTGGTGGCACTGACAGTGAAGTGTCAAGCCGGAGCAGCATATCAGCCACGGAGACACCAATGGTGTGCAGAAGCAGCAGCCGCCACCTTGGGATGGGTAGTAGCACTTCTGTCCAGGCTACACGCAGGGGCAGGAAATGAACGTTTTGTGGTCCCCTAACATCTTTCATGTGCCTTTAATTTCATTTTTATTGGTGACGAAACCCATTTATTTTTCATTATGAGGCTAATTCCTACTGTTATTGATGGACATGTTGTCCTACTTTGATCATGGATTAATGAAAATTAAAACACACATTGCTATTCACAATTTGTTCTGTCTTTTGTACAACCGAGTGTCTAGCTGGTGTGTACGTACCTTTCAGAAAAAGTTGTTGGCAATCTGGTCCCTGCGCCTTCTCCACTCTGCTGCAGCACTACCATCCCTTTGTTGTATGGCATGTGGTCCCGGGCCAAAAAGAAAGAGTATGCAGTTCCTCAGAGAAAGGGGGGAGTGAAAGTGTGGAGAAGAGACCGTAGGAAAGAGGAATTCCTCTATTCGGAACTAGGGTCCTCACACACCCAGCAAGCTAGGTGTCATGCTTCATCATATGGACCTGCTCCTCGTCGGGCCGGCGCTGCAATGCCCGACGGGCACCCTTAAAAGGGGCTCTTTAGCGGAGATCTTTAGTTCCTGGCCGTATGATGCAGTGTGTGTGAAAGGGACCTAGTGGTGTAGATGTGAATGCAAGTGTGTGGTTAAAACAAGTTGGAGAGTCCAAAAATAGAATTTTATTAGGAGTGGCTCTCCACTTGATTAAAATGAAAACAGAGTGGCAGCTGGCTGATATTATGATTCAGCTTGGCTATGCTCTTCTGTGGTGGTCAACATGTTTCTTGCCCGTTGGTCCTAATGATCCGTGGCAATTCTTCAGGACCTACTGAACTGTCAATAATCTACACAACGTGGTGAGTACAATTGTTACCTGCCACACGTTATATGGAAAACGATCTCGCCATATGTCTAAGGGGACCTAAGAAAAAAAGAAAGTTTTTAGGAAGGCAACCCAAGCATAGGCAGTGATTAAAATTAGTACTGTACAGGTAGATCTCACACAGTAGTGATTACCCCCTCGACCGAATGACACAAGTATGCGTCCATTGTCACCAAGTGTCAAACTATCCTATACAGTGAGTAGGTATTCTCCTCAAAAAGTGAATATAAAAACAAGCAACATAAAAACAGAAGACTGGAAGTGTTGTATTCCCTATGAGGAAGTAATTATAAAGTAACAACGAGTTTCTTCATTGAGGAGTAACAGGGCACTCACCTATTGTGGTGTGAATCCCTGCTCCTGTCCGTGGCGCCACCGGGACACCAAGATTCTGGTGTCCTAATGAGAAACAAAATGTTAAATGGAAAACAAAGTAAAACATGGAGGGCAACTGGCCCGACATGTAGTGTCAGCACACGTAAAACAATATCGCCCGTGTGCGATCCCGTCATATGAGCTGAAGTAATGCGAGTCATGAAACAGGCGGGATAATGAAATAATAAAGAAGCACCACGAGGCAAACTTAAAAGGAGTCACACCAGAGGCGCATGGATCGTGAATGCCAGCCCGGACAAGGTATCTGCCAGCCAGAGATGCGTAGCCACAGAATAAAGGCACCGCAACGCAGTCGCCCACACCACAAGTTGAGTCTAGGGCAGGCCCGGTCTGCCGTCACGGTGACGAGGAACCGGCGAGAACCCTGGGTTGCTCCCAGACCCCACGGAGTGCCAAGCAAAGTGCGCCAAAGAACCGATAGATGAACAGCTGGTGCAGTACACTGACAGCGTATAGTGTCAAAACCTATATACAAGGGAGCACTGACAACACCGCGTCTTAGTCATTACTCCCAAGTTCAGCTGCGGGATTCCATTCACTTTTTACCATCGCCCCATGAGTCGCGGACACGCATTCAAACCACTCTCATGACCCATCACTATCAACCGGGCGCATTGCAGTATCGCCGTTACACTTACTTGAAGGTTGTTCATCATCCTCAGATTCTGTGTCAGACACATCCATGGGCAGTCCACCCCTGCTGGCCATGTTGCCACAATTTTACAGACTGTCTCTGACGTATACTGCAGAGCTCCACAACTCTTATGTAGGCATCTAAAGCATGGTTTCAGTATTCCAAAAGTACGCTCAATCACTGTCTTTGTGCGCCTGTGTGCAGTCTTGTACTGCCTTTCATGTATGTTGTTGGGAGACAGATAGTGTGAGGATCCACGGACACAGAGCATGCGCACTGTCACCTGTTGTGAGACATATGATGTTGATGTTAAATACTTTCAAACATGCAAGTAAAATAACAAGCGCCTGGGGATAGTTGATAACATTACCTAGAAGGTATCCATCATCAAAGTCACCACTTTCTAACCTTTGATATAGAGCACTGTACCTGAAAATGAATGCATCATGGGTGCTTCCAGGGTATTTGGCTACAATATCTGTGATTATGTTGGATATTGAGGGAATGTGTGCTTTTTCTGTTACGAAAAATGTATTCAATGGGATGGTGGACATATGGGCACATGTGCCCCATCTATGCATCCTGTGACCTGTGGGAATCTTGCTAACCTGTAGAAATCCATTTTTGTTTGATCTAATTCCTCTTTATCAAGGGGCATGTATATGTGTTGATGTATGTGGTATAGCATGGCGTCTATGAAATCATGGAAAAAACGCAAAAGCGCACTCTGAGACACGCCACCAGCCACTGCAATGGCATCCTGGTAACTACCAGTGGCCAAGAGGTGGAGGGAGCACAACACCTGCACATGTGTGGGAATGACATTACCGCGCATGGTTGTACTCTCAAGCTTTGGCTTCAAGGTGTCAATGAGCTTTAGTATGACCCTGCTACTTAGCATGTACTGATCATAAATCTCCTCTTCTGTCTTATCCAAGAATGTCAGCCTGACTCTGAATATCCTCTCCTGTCTTCTTCTCCTCTGCAATGCCGCCATTATCCGCCTCCTCCTTGCTAACACATACAGGGCAGCCATTGTGGAAAGGTTTGTGATGCATTCTGGGTGTGTTTTTATAGGTTGTTCCTGATTACCACCTGTTTCAGCTTAGTGGTAAATTGCAGGCGCAAATAGGCTTTTTTGCTCATTCTCACAATTTGTGACTAGTCTGTACATGCAATATTGCAAGTCGCAAATTGCGATACGTAATTTTTGAAACGCAAAATGGGCTAATATTGCGAGTCGGTAATTACTCGCAAATTATTTTGGGCAATTGCGAATGCTTTTTGTACATTGGAAAGGGCCATTTTTGCATGCGCGAATCAATTTGCAACCAAATTTTGCATGCAAAATGGTAGTACATCTGGCCCATGGTAACTTACAACCTGTTGCAGGCTAGTTTAAATTGCTTCACCTGTTCCATGAATTCCCTTCTGACCAGTACAAAAACTTTACCCGTGTAAGCAGTAGGAGTTGGTGTCAAAGGTTTCATACAGATAAATGGCATTTGTTTTGGTATTGTCATTCACTATTTTGCCTTTCTCTTAATAGTTGAATACAGATGGAACACCATACACAATGATTGTTTCCCATATATAATCTGTTGTAAACAGTTCTTTATCGTGTTTCTAGTTATTATTTAATGCTAATCAAGAATAGAATGGTGAATAAAAGATGCTTCAATTATTTATTTATTTTTAAAGTAATGTGTCTCGCGAGACATTCGAGGTGCACAATCCCTTGCATGGACTCCAATGGGACTATACTTCCTGTTCAGCTCTAGCGAAGCACTCTCGAGGTTGTACATTTAGAATTAATGTACTTCCAGTGTTTTCTTGTAATTGTTAAAAAAGTAGAACATTATACATGTTGATTAAGTTAGAAAAATGTATTATGTAGTGTTCTATAGAAGATATAAAGCAATTAAATTTTTTTACGGCCTTGCAAAATGCCTGTGACCTTCTCGGAAGAGGTCTTGCAAGAAAGCACACCCTAAGGACGGATTGCGATTAGTTCATATGGATGTCTGTATTTTGAAGAAGATTCCATCCTTTTTAATGTATTTCACTATTAGAATTTGGTGAGGTTAGACATATCTGGCTTGCTCTCCCTTCCTGTTTGCCTTTTATCACTAAGGGGTCTTCATTAGAATCTGATGAACATCTTGGGGCAACTGTCCCAGCTCAGCAGCCATCTCAGCCTTCTAAGGAAACCTTGCTGTGGCAATTCTTCGATATTCTTTGATATGAGGCCAGCTAGAAAGAAAAGAGTCTGCAAAGTTTGTCATCTGTAAACTTTTCAAGAAGCATTTCAGCCAGGGTAGCAGAACTAAAAAAAATATAGCACTGGAAGCTGGAAGCAAGACCTTGACAGCTGAGGCTGTGTTAGCTTATTATTTTAATGTTTTAGCTGAGGCTGTGTTAGCTTATTCTTTTAGTGTTTTAAACTGCACTTGTTTTTTTAACTGCACAAGGAATTTTTGCACCACTGCGCCTACCTGTACGCTTCAGAAACCTTGTATTTCACCGCATTGCTCCCTGGTCCACCATGGGATTTACCTCTTGCTGTGGAGGGAGCTGCAGTCACATTTACTTTCGGGCAAGAGGCGAGGGGAGGCGGGGTGCAGCTGTCAGCAGATCAGCTGCTAATCGTATAAAATTGAATGGCCGACGCTTCGCGCAGTGGACGCGCGCTGGAAGCGAGACCTTGACAGCTGAGGCTGTGTTAGTTTATTCTTTTAATGTTTTAAACTGCACTTGTTTTTTAACTGCACAAGGAATTGTTGCACCACTGCACCTACCTGTACGCTTGAGAAACCTTGTATTTCACCGCATTGCTCCCCGGTCCACCACGGGATTTCCCGCTTGCTGTGGAGGGAGCTGCGGTCACATTTACTTCCGGGCAAGAGGCGAGGGGAGGCGGGGATCAGCTGTCAGCAGATCAACTGCTAATAGTATAAAATTGAATGGCTGACGCTTCGCGCAGCGGACGTGCGCTGGAAGCGAGACCTTGACAGCTGAGGCTGTGTTAGCTTATTCTTTTTATGTTTTAAACTGCACTTGTTTTTTTAACTGCACAAGGAATTGTTGCACTACTGCGACTACCTGTACGCTTCAGAAACCTTGTATTTCACCGCATTGCTCCCCGGTCCACCTTGGGATTTCCCGCTTGCTGTGGAGGAAGCTGCGGTCACATTTACTTCCGGGCAAGAGGCGAGGGGAGGCGGGGATCAGCTGTCAGCAGATCAGCTGCTAATAGTATAAAATTGAATGGCCGACGCTTCGTGCAGCGGACTCGCACAACGGGCGCGCCAAAGGCAAGCCCGTCTGTGCCCGGCCGGGACCAGGGGCCACAACCCCTGCCCCTTTTATTAAAGACATAAGGACTTACTCCCAAAAACTGCTACATGAACTTCGGCTAAGCCAAAACTGAAATGCAAGTCTCTTAAACCAAGGAAGTTCTATTTCTAATTGTTCCTGCTGTGGTTTTTCCTTCACCACACTACCTAGCAGGGAACATATTGCTACTACCACTACCCCCACGAATTTTATCACACAGATGCCCTTCTCTGTTAAAAATAAGGCAGCTCTCTTAAAGGAATTCACCTTTTTTAATATAAATTGTAGGTCACTTCCCAAACATAAGGAGGATATCTATGACCTCTTAGTAAATATACAACCAGATGCCATTTTCCTTATGGAAACATAGCTAAATGAGAGCTCGGGACCAGATGTTGTGATCGCCCTACCACCCAACTATACGATCCTTAGAAAGGATCGTGTGGATAAAATTGGAGGTGATATTGCATTAATTTTTAATAATGCTTATACTTGCAAATGGGAGGACCTACCCTTTAAAGGCTGTGAAGCAAGTTCTTTTAAACTTTCTCTCACATCTCAATTCACTCTCTCTGGGATCTTGATTTATCGACCACCGGGACCTGCAGGTTCATGGGCATCGATGCTCCCAGAACTCATCTCCCCTCTGTTGTTAGAGGCGGCAAATTTCACCATCTTGGGAGACTTAAATATTCATTTTAATGACCCCACATGCACTATTAGCACAGTTTTTATGGCTGATTGGGCAGCCATGAATGTTCTACTCTGCAACTCGGGTCCCACCCATAAGGCGGGATATTTAGTAGACCCCATCTTTTCCAATCTAGCTAGTATCTCATGCCAGGCAGCTATCCCTATACTCAGATCATTTTTTAGTCGGTTTTAAGGTGAAACTAGAGTTGCGATGTGAAAACTCCTTTATTTCTACTACCAAGGCGGGGTCTAGAAACTGGAAAAATCTAGATTTAGATCTATTTAATCAACATCTTAAGAATAATATTCCTGCCATCACTTCAACCAATATAGCAGATGCGGACACCATCCAAACTTGGTTGACGACATCTATAGATGCATGTCTTCCATCTTCTAATAAAACAATGAACAATCATCGCCCTCCTGCTCCTTGGTTTTCGGAAATGTTAAAAGTAGTAAAAACCAAATGTAAAGCACTGGAGAGACTTTGGAGGAAGGACTATGTGCCTGAATCCAGACGTATTTATAAACTGGCGAAAAAGGATTACCATGCCCTGTGTAACGCTGCTTGAGCTGAGTACGTAAATAACACCATTCCTTTGGGACATAACTGCCCTAAAGTCCTATTCAAATTAGTGAAAGATCTGTCAGGCGCAACTTGTCAACCAGCGCCACCTGTGCTAAATGAAGCTCAATGTGAGGACTTGGCAGAGTTTTTTATCGGTAAAATAGAAACTATTTACACAGAATTTAACACTATGGCAACTAATGTGAAGCTGCAAATAAAGATCACTTCCTCTACATCAGGCTGTGCCACTCTTCCAGTGACGCAGGCCACTATGGCAAGACCTTGCAATATGCTTGAAAACTGGCTGCCTCTAGATACTCCCTCCTTCACCCACATCCTAAATAGCCTTAAATCAGGCTCTCCCAAGGACCCTCTCCCCATTCCCATTCTTCAAAAATTGGAACCTCCACTACTCAATTTTATTATGGAGCTGCTTAACGCATCACTACATGAAGCAATAGTACCAGCGGCATGGAAACATGCCATGGTTCTCCCCCTTTAAAAAAAGTGAGTGCTGATCTGGCGGAACCATCTAACTTTTGCCCAATTTCATTACTTCCACCTTTTTCTGAAATTTTAGAAAAACATATCAATCAGCAACTGACACAGTTTGTTGACTCCCAAAAAAATCCTACATACATCACAATCGGGATTTAGAGCTGGTTTCTCTACAGAATTTACGCTCTTGGGAGTTACAGAAACTCTGCACCAACGTCTTGACATGGGAGAAACTGTGGCACTCATATTGCTTGACTTGAGTGCTGCTTTCGAGACTGTGTCACACAATGCCCTTCTACAAGTCTTACACTCTCAGGGCATTGTAGGATCAGCACTCAAGTGGCTGACGAGCTTTCTGTCTAACTGGACTTTCCAGGTTTTTTCTCCATCCGCAAGCTCTAAGGCCCATGCCTCTCCTTATGGAGTACCGCAGGGTTCTATCCTCAGCCCATTGCTTTTTAATATCTATGTTAGTCCTCTGGCCACAATAGCTGAAGAGGCTGGGTTATCCATATTCTCGTATGCTGATGACACCCAGCTAATCTTCTCTCTGTCAACCAAGGAGGCATCTAATGTGTCCTCTCTCGAGGCAGCGCTGCAAAAGATAGCTAGCTGGATGCATACCAACAGGTTGAAATTAAACGGGGTGAAAACTGAAGTTTTAATCCTCTGAAGAAACAAAGATCTCTGGGGCCCCCAACATTGGCCACCTCAAATGGGTGATCTCCCACAACCGTCACAATCAGTCCGCAATCTAGGCATAATCATAGATGATTAACTATCTATGAGGCAGCAAACAGTCTGCTTCACCATCCTAAGATGGCTCAAAAAAATACTCTGGATGTTGCCTAGTTCCACACTAAGAACAGTAATCCAGGCCTTGATTGCGTCCAGACTGGACTATGGCAACGTCCTGTATTTAGGAGCCAATAAGGAGGTGGTTTGAAAACTGCAGGTAGTCCAGATTTCTGCGGCCAGACAGCTTTGCCAGTTACCTAGAAAGGCTTCTATCTCAGGTTCTCTCCGTGACCTCCACTGGCTTAGGATGGAGAATCGCATTAAATTCAAGGCCCTATGCTATATGCATATGATTAAATCGGGTTCAGCGCCACAGTATCTAAGTGCCTTGGTACACCCTTACCTCCCTACGCATCTTCTTCGATCCTCTACTCAGGCAAAGTTTCAAGTCCCCAGGATCAACCGATCGCGTACGAGTGGTCGGTCTTTCTCTTACTTAGCTCCTTCACTGTGGAATTCACTTCCCCACAACTCCGGCATGAAACCATCTATTACAACTTCCCAAAGACCTCAAAACATGGTTATTCAACCAATAGTGTATTTCTATTGCGTGGGTCCGATGGCGCCAGGAAACCTCCGGGAAGCTGTGCGCCTTAGAAAATTAATAATAATAATAATACCACAGGCATGTGGAGACAACTCAGATCTATGCATCCGCAAAGGCTTGCATGGGCAGAGTTGGCTCGTGCTGCAGAGCTAGACCACTCTACAGAGGCTTCCTCCTCATTTTCTCCAGGAAAAACTGTGCCTGCTCAGGTTCTAAGTGCACAAGCAGACAATGACCCTGCTCTCTTGATTGAATAAAGCACTGTTTTGTTGCTTGTGTAAGCAGATTCATGTTTTTCATCTGAGAAAAGCAGGTATGCCCAGGACAGGCTTGTCCAAATATTTTTCCTCTTTGTTTTTAAGGTGACATTATTGGTGTTTGTTTAACACCTCAAGTTGTATGTTTTTGACCTACCCTACTAAGTACAAAAAATATTAAAAATGTATGAAACACAAAACTTTTTTTGTAGTTGAAAAATGTTAACAAAAACGTCTTTTCAGAGGTACCCTCTACTTTCATGATCTATGTTGATTGTACTATGTTTCAAATTTTTTCCCTTCCTAAAATCTCTCACGAGCCTCTCGCAAGAGCCAGGCAAGGGATCCCTTGCATGCAGTCCGAGGGGGGCAATGCTTCCTAATTTGCTCTTGTGGGCCTCTCGGAAGATCATACTTTTTATGATAGACTTTGCATTTACACTGAATATATCATGATGTATGTAAAACTGATATACACCAGAATAGTAATGTGATTTGTTTACTGAAATGCAATCCATTAATAACTGTAGGAAAAAATAAATCACTTCGATTTATCAAAAAAACACGTTTTATCTGCATGAAACCAAAATTGGTACATAGCACCCATTGATACTCGTGTATTTACTTAAACTCCATTTAATATTACAAGAAAACATTCAATCATTACTATTTTTATGAACTCGTGAGAGTCTCGTGAGATTGTAAACTTTTTTTAGAAACACAATTTACACTTTCCTGTATTACAGTACTAATGCCATATAGTCCCCATTAGTAGAGTGTGTAGAGGAAGTTGTTTCTCAAATGAGACCTTTTCACAGTAAAACAACTGAGCACAATAGGGTGTAAGGAGACGCTGGGATATCACTGACACCTCTCCACAGCCTAACAACTGTGTTTAGTAGACTATGTGTAGAGGCTGGTCTCTCCAGTGAGACCTTGCATGAAGGTAACCAGTGTGTAGAGTAGCGTGTAAAGAGACATTGCCTCTCCACTCACAGCTCTTCCCATGCTCAGTAGTACGCATAGTGGAGAAAGTATACACCTCACATATAGCATAGTAAGAATAACAAGTACTGGCCTCTCAACTAAGAACTTTCCCCAGAGAAATAACCATATATATTAAGGAGTGGGAATAGATTTGACTGGCCAGTCACAGCATGACAGACATGTGCATTGGTGTGTAGGGTAACATTGTCTTTTTCACTAACCCCTAACACCAGGACAACCTGGATGTGCAGTACGGTGTGGGCAAGCAATGGTCTTTGTACTGACATCCCTCCCTAAAACAACAACGATATGCAGTAATGTCTGGGTATTGAGTGAGCTGTCCACTAACACATCTTACCGGGGTGAAAGGTGTCTGTAGTAAGGTTTGAGAAAACGTATCTCTCTGCTCATAGCTTTTGCCATGCTACCAGGGATGCATAGTAGACTGTAGGTAGGAAGTGCCCTGTTTGCTAACACTTCTCCCTTGCATGATAAGTCTTTGTAGTGCAGTGTGGGGAGAGACTGGCCCCTCTCCTGTGACCTCTGTCTTGGTTGATCAGTGTGCAATTTAGGCTGTAAAAACTAGCCTACCTCTCTGGCCACAACTCTCCCCAGCATGCCAGATGTACAAGTAAGGTGTGGGGATGAAATTACCTCTTTGTTGAGAAGTCAGACTATGATGTGTAAACACAATGCCTTGTCAGGTGAGACATCTCTCCAGAGTAATATGTGTGCAAAGTAGACTGTGAGTAGTAGGGTATAGAAACGGAGTATCCTCTCTGCTGAGAACTGTGACTTGGTTGATTGGTGTGGATAGTTGAATGTGGGGACACGCTCGCCTCTTCCTCAGACTTCTCCCCATGGGGACAATGAATCATAGTAGGGTGTGTATGTACAAGGACAGACTTCTCAGCTGAAACGTCTCTCCAGAGTCACAAGCATAATTAGTAATGCACAAAATAACTGCCCTCTCCACTATCACATCTCCACTAGCTGATAGCAGTGCATAGTAGAATATGGGGATGCACTGACCTCTGTGCCAAAACCTTTCTCCTGTATGAGAGCTCTGTATACTACAGTGTAGACAAGGACTGATCTCTTCACTGAGACTTCTCTGTATATATATATATATATGGATCGAATCTATCTGGAAACGCTGCGGCCACAAGAGGACCGAGTTTGGCCAGCATGTGGCCATGATTACATGGCGAGTCACTGAGTATTTACCGGTGCCTCACAAACCAGTCCGCATCAGCAGGCTGCAGAAGACGTTGGTCACAGCAGGTGGGGATTGAGGAGTCTCAGGCACACTGACTCCATTGTGTGGCATCTATTTTCAGAGTCCCAAGATGGGGGATGCTGGGACTTGCAGTTTATACGGGCCATCAGGCCTCCACCAATGGGGGGAATGCAAGCAGCATTCAAAAGCGGAACTGCGAACTAGCGCCAGTAATGTTTGTTTGGCATTGAAAGAAGGCACAAAGCTGAAACGCGTCATGCCAAGAAGTTAATAAAGCTACCTACCTGCATGCAGGCCGCTGTAGTTCCCTGTTTTCCTTCATTGTGGCAACTTTTGTAGCTATATATTTTTTTTTTTACGTGCCTATGAAATATCTGTCTTATACATTTGTTCTCTTATAGCTGACATCAGTACCGCCTCACAGTAGGTTTTTATAAATGTATTTATCGTACAGTTTTTACACACCGTTACACTTTAAATCACGGCTGTGACTTAATAAGGTGTTCGCACTTTTAAATAATAGCACCGGCACTTTACACTAGAGGAATTTTTCTGGTCATGGGCCCACTTGGGCAGGACACAAAAATCCCTTTCTTCACTGCATTTGAACTTATGTGCATCTTTGGTTATGACACAAAATTGAGCAACTGGTATTTAACTGTGATATTTGTCATCTGCAGATGAGCTATTATAATATTTGGATTTTGACATGATTTTAGAAGTGTATTTTATGCTTCTTAGTATATATATATATATATATATACAAAAAAAATGTATGTCATTACATTACTTTCATACACTGATTTTAGCTCTGTCTGTAAAGCGCAAACATTTTTTTAAAGGAAAATGTTGTGATTGAATTTTGTCCCAATAGAAATTGTGTGCTTTTAAATATTTATGCAATCATGAATATTTATATAATATTCTTTGCTCTCTTTGCACATATTTATTACATCTCAATTTATGAATTGATTTTACATACGCAGTACGGCAATGAGGTTTTAATGACATTACTGAATGTACCGTCTATGTCTATGATTTTGTATCACATGTGTTTTCTGCACTAGCACTTTAAAAAGAAAAACATTTCTCCGAAACGTGTCATGTGTCGTTGGAGGCTGAAACACGTAATGGCGGGTGTGCGTTTCTGGAATAAACCTGCATTGCACTTACATTGGGTCTGCTTTTCGTCCTTTGGATGGTTGACGTGGCGAAAAACTTAAGGATATATATATATATTACCTACTGGCGGTCGCCAGTAGGTAGATATAGTTAGGACCTATTTTCCAAAGGAAATGCGCAACATTCTATTTGGCGCCGATTGACGAATCTTCGCGAAATTTTCCAAACTTTTGGCCAGCTCCGGTCCGCTCCTATCCTGAAAATTTCACGGTGATTCGTCAAGCGGGGGCCGAGAAAAAAGGGGGGTCCCAAATCGCGTTTTCCCCATGCATTTTCCCATAGGACCTGTTGACGCAGCTACAGCCCGAACTGCTGAACGGAATTACACCAAATTTGGCAGAGAGGTAGTCCTCAGTTCAGACTTGTGCCTTTTGCTTAAATGGTGTAAATCCGTTCAGTAGTTCCTGAGAAAATTAGAGTTAAAAGTACAGATATATCTATGGCCTCGGAGGATCCGCGCACCCTCCCCGCACCCTCCCCGAACCCTCTCGAGCACGAGCTGAATGCTAATTGGCTGCCAACACTCTGAATCAGGAATTGTTGGCAGCCATCTTGTGCCTCGGTAGAACCGAGGCACAAGAAAACCGAGAAAAAAGGCGCATAACGCGACAAGGGGGCAGGGTAGAAACACCCTGACCCCCTAGGCCTGCTCAGGGGGTCCCACAAGGACCCCCGAGGCCCAAAACATTATTTATTTTTTTTAAAAACACTTATAGTGTTTGTCATGTCATCAGTGATGTCATTTGAGATGTCATCAGTGATGTCACTGACCATGTCATGAACGATGTAATATGTGACATCATCAGCAGTGCATTGCGCGCGCGCGTGATGTAGTTAGTACAACTAACTATATCGGAGGAATTTCAATGGTTTTGTTTGAGTGAAATGTCCAGCTAACTATAACACACCTAAAACCTATGGTTTTTTTCAGTGAATTTCTAAGGTTTTTCAAATGCTAATTCCTAACTATATCAGGCCTGAAACCTATGGTTTTTTCATTGAATATATATATATATATATATATATATATAAGGTCAGCCCACTGTGGCATAATTGTTGAGACAAAATTCGGTTGTGTTTATATAATGCAATATGTGACTGGAATGACCGAAAAGCCCACGATATGAATCTAGACATGCAAAGCAAAGAAATAGCGATTATTAAGTTGTATAATATTGGCTTGGGGGTTACATGTAAGAATTTTCTTTTGACTAGCAGCATATGGAATAACAATATGATTTGGTGTTCACATCCTTGTTTATCATAATAATACAGCAAATGTATTTAAATGTATATAGATATAGCAGAATAAGTACCTTTAAGATGGATGCCAAAGTTTGGGAAGTTGGAACACATATAAGGTGGTTGGTCCTCTGTCTATGTTTGGCATTGGATAAATTCAAGTCACTGTTTGATGCATTTTGAAACGTGATCAAGGCGCAAGCCGAAACACATTGTTTTCTGCTATTAATTATTTCACGAGCATACATGGGTGTCCGAGTATGTTGGAGGAGCAGATAATCGTATTATATATATATATATATATATATATATATATATACACATATATATGCACTTCTGCATTCCCTGAAGATGGACCGGTCAGTTTTAGTCAACATTACAATACTGTAATAATATTCAAACCTAGAACAACTATTAAGCAAACAAATCTGTAGTAACTTAAAACATTTTTAGCACAAAACAACAATTTAACGATATTACAAAACTGCAACTACATTAACAAACTTTATCAACAACTGTAAAACAAAAAAACAACCATCTTCACTAATTATAATGCCTTCATCACATTATAAGGAGCATCCTGGTGGAGTTGAGCCACCTCAGCCAGGCAAAGAGTATTTAGTATGGCAGTTATGTGCTTTGAGGCCAAAAACGTCTCAGCAATGTTTGTCATGCATACAGTATTTTTAAATGAGTTCACAAAGGCTAGCTCGGGCAGAGATAGCTTGTGCTGCTGAACTGCAGATCTCTTCATGTGTTTGCACATGTTGTCATCCTGGATACCCTGTGCCTGCTCAGGTTCTCAGTGCTGAACATGACAATAATCCTGCTTGTCCTAACAAGGTTCTTTTTTCCTGCTTATGTAAGTAGATAATTATTTCATCAGAGACAAGTAGACCTCCACAGCAGAAGCTTGTGGACGATCACAAATGTCCCCCGATGCAATACAAACATTATCACTTCTTCACTTAATAGTTTATTTCCTCACTTTCCACAGAGTTATTATTTCCGGTTTCTTCAAAAGTGAACAATACTTCTTTTCTCCTCCATATATGTTCTCACATGGTAATTTTCTTGTTCACAATTTCTGTTTTCCATTTTCCTCCAACAAAAAGGGAAAAAATCCAAAACTGTAAAAGTTACATACTAGTAAATAAATCATAAGTAATTTTTCGCTTTATTTTGTAATGTTTTCTACAACTTTCACCAGCAATCACATATTTATATCTAATGTACCACTAACTTGTTACTCCAGTCTCCAGAAAAATTCCACACCCATACCCAGTGTATTTCACCAAATAAATAATAACACCATCAAACCTGATTTCATAAAAGTTTATAAAGTAACACATTCCTCTTGAGACACCTTTGCTAACACGGAGCACGGTATTTCACTCTAGAAATAGCAATATCACCACTCAAACATCTCATAGGGCTTAAGTATATGTGCAGTGTGGTTCATAAAAACATTAGGGATGAATTAACACATTTCACATTCTTTGTTTTATAATTTGAGAAAAATGTTTTTATTACAAGTCCATACAGGTGGAACACTTTGTTTTTCAACACAATCTGCAATACTTGCTAGATGCATTCTTTTGTCTACCTCTCAATCGCTATATTAACCTCTTGAGTGCCCATGACGAGATGGTCTCGTCATGGGCCGCGGTTGCGCTGTGCCCATGACGAGACTATCTCGTCATGAGCCCCGCCCGCTGATGAAACGCCCGACACAGGGCGTGGAAAGGGTGGGGCACTCAAGGGGTTAAAAGATCTACACCTCCCAAAACAGCTTTTTATTCTTTAAACACGCTGTAGAATAAGTTTATCAACATTAGTACACCTACTGACACTACACAACACAGTTTATAAAATATAATATAAATAAATAAATAAATAATATTAATTACCTGAACTTGGAGTTCTTTCCTAAATGCAGATGAAGACACCAGTCTCTTTTAGCTCCAAATACAGTTACTTCTGCTAAGCATAACTAAGAATGGTAACTACTGGTTGAGCCTTGGGCCCCTTTTTTATACATATAAACCTTTTTAATATTTTGTGCTGAGTAAATAACTTGGTAAATACATCATGCATTTCAAATGTCTGAGTCATTCTTTGGTCAGAGGAGGATGAGCAGGCGTGGATTATATCTGAATGGTCACTTAAAACATAGGTAATAAGATGTCCACCCCCATCCCAGGCCTACAAACCTCAAAAAGCCCGCCAAGGACCCCATACTTACTCCCATTTCCGTGGACAACCCCATGCCTTATATATAGTCTGCTCTGCGTGTTGGCACCAGCCCAAGTCTGTTTTCCACTCTGCCAGCCTGGGGGTTGTATTGCTCCCCAATGTTTTGCTATATTGTGCTTAGCGACCACGGCAGCCATAGTCAACCTTATTCTCGAATATCTAGGCCAGTCCTCATCTCCTGAAATCATTAACAGGAACCATTTGTGTTCCAGCGGGACCCCTACTCCCACCACCCCCTGGCCATGGTATCTCTTATTTTAGTCCAATAACTTTGTAGCTTTGGACATTCTCACAGTGTATGCAGGAAGGTCCCCTCCTGTCCGAAGCCCCTCTGGCAGATGCTATTCTGTGTTCGACCTAGTTTGTGAAGTAGTGGCCTGGGGTAGTAAACTTGATGTAGGACTTTTAACTTTATCAGGTGAATCTGGCTCAGGCCGCTCCTTCCCGGGGGCCCTGAAGGGCCTCTGTCCATTCTTCATCGTCTGTATGCCCTAGGTCACCCTCCCAGGCGGTCTTTAATGTCACGAGTGGGTGGGGGGAGTTATTAATGAGATTGCCTTTTCACTCAAAGGGTCAGTAAGTAGCCTATTGTCAGGACCCCTAATGTAAGTCCCAGAGCGAAGCGCAAGGAACTTGGTTCAATAGGCGTTTCAGTTTCAAATGGGCTTCAGTGGTCGAGTTTGTGGTATGCCCGCAATTCTAAGATGGCCGCTCAGGTGCTGAGGTCTGCGGTCTAGTTGTTTACAAATTCAGAGAGACGATGTGACGCGCGCACGCCTGAAGTAATGCGCACTTCATCAAGACATTTCCTCAGAGAAGACGTGTTCGAGTGTGTTCCTAGTTCTGAAGTAAATATTTGAGTGAGAAGCTTTCCAGAGTAACGCTTGAGAGTAGTTCCGAGTCAAGAAACCGAAAACCACCGAAGAGGTCAGAAAAGCCATAGAGTCCGTAGTGGGCTATTAAGCGGGAGTCGAGTACGGAGTCACCTCGTCGCTACAGGGAAAAGACGGGTGAAGACTTCAGCCGCACCTGAAAAGAAAACCGAAAGAAAGCTAAGTGAATTACTGATAGATTATTCGTTCACATAAAATGTAAGCAGTGTTTGATGACGCAATAAGAATAATACTTACCAAGGTCAGCCGAGATCAGCATACAGAGTCCTGTAACAGAGAGTGAAGAATATTATGGGATTTACTGAGAAAAGGTTCCTAAGAAAAATTAATTGACAAAACCATCAGTTAACCAGGAAAGTAAGGTAAAAGACTTACCAGAGTTATAGCAGCTCCGCAGTATCCTAAGGATAGGAAGCAAACAGGAAAAGTTAAAAGCACAAAAGGCTTAATTTAGAAGATGACAGTTTCTAGAATAGCAGGAGGCAAGAAAAGAAAGAAGAGAATTCACGAGAAGAAAGAGAAGGCCACACACAGAAAACATTCATGGTAGGTTAAAAAGAGAAAGAGTTAGAAGATGTTTAAAAACAGAGAATAAATAGGTATAATAAAAGATATATGTTTTACAGATAATTAGTGACGCCAATAACAAGAAAGAAGAAAAGACAGAGTTGAACAGGAAGAGAGGTACAGAGTTCAGGATTCTGGGTAGGTAGAAAAATCATAAGAGAAGAGGAGAAAAGAGACAGAATAGAGTAGGAAAGGAATATTAATTTGTTGTGTGCTTAGTTACCCTTAGGAGTCTTCAGAAGGCAGAGTGATAGCTGAAGACGAATTCCTGATAGGAAAACCAGAAGGTCCAGAACCAGTCTCTTCTATCGTTTATTATTTTATCCAATTTCCCCCTTCCCCCTTGCTGATCAGTTAGAGCCAAAGACTTTTCTTGGGGCTGAGTGATTAGTAGTGGGAGTCGGGAAGCTAGCGACTTCTGTTCCTGTGCAAGACAACAGTAACCAGCGAGAAGCTGAAGGTGAGCTCTGACAGAGTGAAGTGCCCACGTATTAATCTTGCACCCGAACAGAAAAGAAATGGTGGAGGGAATAAATTTACAGACCTTAGGGTCAGTCCTAGAGGCGATACAAAAGGAATTGGTAGGAGTTAAGGAAGAGAATCAAATTCTAAGGCAGGAGGTCATGAATTCTAGGAAAGAGATGGCAGAATTAGCACAGAGGATAAGACAACCGTATTCAACTGGAAGGGAGGGTCCCACCACATCAATGGGAGACGCAAATAAGCTAACAACACAAGTAATCCATTCCCTGTCGCCAGTGATACCGTTGGCAGCGCCAGAGAGGTTTAGTGGGGACCCACAAAAGGCGCAGGTGTTTATTACACAATGTTCGCTTCATTTCTTGTGTCGCCCTTCTATCTTTCCTGATGCGCAATCTAAGGTAGCCTTCATTTTGCCATATTTGAGTGGAGATGCAGCGGCATGGTCGATGCCGATAGTCTCACGAGATGATCCATTATTGCAGAATTTCGATGAGTTCAAGAAAGAATTTCTGAGAATCTTTGACCGAAGACGGATCTCTCAAGCAGTAGATAATGAACTCTTGGAATTGAAGCAGGGAAATAGAGACTTAGTGGCTTATCTAGCTCAGTTCAACAAACTTGTAATGGAGACTGATTGGCCAGAGAACAAGAGGACAGCAATATTTTATCGAGGCCTGCGAGATGAACTCAAAGATGGTTTGGCTCAAATACCGAATCGACCAACTGAAATTTCCGCCCTGATAGACCTAGTACTAGAACTGGATTTCCGGCAGGGAGAGCGAAGGAGAGAGAGAAGACGAGAGTACAGAAGTACGGTTCCACGATTCGACCGAGCTAAGGCTGAAACAGGAAGGAGTACAGAAGGAACCACAGGATCTGAACCTATGCAAATAGGAAAGATTCGGGGACCGCTCACAAAGGAGGAGAAGGAAAAAAGACGAGCCAACAACTTATATATGTATTGTGGATCTAATGGACATTTTGTGCGGAATTGTCCAAGAAAACCAAAGGGTCCATTTAAGCCGAAGGAAAACTCGCAGCACCACCTGTAGAAGGAGTTGTGCAGGTGGATGCGAATCATAAATCAACTCCTCAGGAACATCGTCTGGCGAATACATTACAGTCGTCTTCGCCCTATTTGATTTTATCCTTGACAATCCGATTTCGTGAAAAGATAATGAAAGGAGTGGCTGTGATGGTGGACTCAGGAGCCACGGGTAATTTCTGCGATCTGAAGTTCGCGGCTAAGGTTGGGCTGCGAGCAATTGCCAAGGCTAGAAGTGAACCAGTTCGAGCAATCGATGGTACCAATCTATCCTCAGGGCCAATCACGAGTCACACAGAGTTAGTAGAGCTGATTCAAGAAGATGGGCATAGAGAAGCTATACACTTTAATTTAATTGATGCCCCCCAATTCCAACTCATATTGGGACTTCCTTGGCTCACAGAGCACAATCCTTCAATTAATTGGAACAACAGAACAATTGAAATGAACTCAGCATATTGTAGAAAGAACTGTTTTGGGGCTTACGAGGCAATGAGTAAACAGAACCCGGCTCACGCCTTGTGTTCAGCTGGAGTTTCCGTGTGCGTAATAAACACGCAAACAATTCCACCAGAATATCAAGACTTTGAGGACGTTTTCAACGAATAGGAAGCTGGGCAACTGCCACCTCATCGAGTTTACGATTGCAAAATAGACTTAGAGCCAGGGGCGAATCTGCCTTGCAGTCGAGTGTACGCCTTGACGTAACAAGAGAATCATCACCTGAGGGAGTATATTGACAAGGATCTGGCCAATGGATTTATACGTCCTTCCCAATCGCCAGTGTCCTCGCCACTGTTTTTTGTGCCTAAGAAGGAGCAGGGCGAGTTGAGAACGTGCATTGATTATAGAGCCATAAATCGAATAACAAAGAAGAACCGGTATCCTCTTCCCCTTATCTCCGTCTTGTTGGACCAGATCAAAGGAGCACAGATATTCACGAAGTTGGATTTAAGGGGAGCTTATCACCTTATTCGAGTGAGAGAGGGAGACGAGTGGAAGACGGCCTTCAGGACACGCTTGGGCCTATTTGAATATCAGGTGATGCCCTATGGGTTGTGTAATGCGCCTGCAGCGTTTCAACACTTCATAAATGATGTGCTCAGTGAATTCATAGATCAATGTGCAATTGTGTATATTGATGATATACTAATCTACTCAAAGGATACGCAGGAGCATCAAACACAGGTTCGAGGAGTTTTACAAAAACTGCGAGAGAACAAGCTATTTGTGAAGTTGGAGAAATGTGCTTTTGGAGTTTCACAGGTAGAATTCTTGGGCTTTGTAATCTCACCAGCAGGAATTCATATGGACAAACGGAAGATTCAAGCCGTACAAGAATGGAAGTCACCCACTTGTGTGAAAGAAGTCCAAGCGTTTATTGGGTTCGCAAATTTCTATCGGAGATTTATTGGAGAATTTTCCCGACGAATACTACCCTTGACACGACTACTGAAGAAAGGGACACGATTCGAATGGTCGGAAGAAGCAGAGCAAGCCTTTAAAGATTTGAAGATAGAGTTCACCACTGCGCCTATCCTCCTTCATGCTGATCCGATGGAGCCCTTTTATGTCGAGACAGATGCCTCGGATCTTGCGATTGGTGGAGTTCTTTCTCAAAGGAATAAGGTGACGGGCCAGTTACACCCGGTGGCTTATCGATCCAGGAAATTGACTCCAGCGGAAATCAATTATACGATTACGGAAAAAGAGTTGCTGGCAATAAAAGACGCCTTCAAGGAGTGGAGACATTATCTAATGGGGGCCCACCACGTGATAACAGTCTACACAGACCATCGAAACTTAAAGTTCCTGAAGTCAGCCAGAACCTTGACACCTCGCCAACTCCGTTGGTCACTGTACTTTGCCGATTACGATTTTGTGATAACTTATCGGCCGGGTGCACAGAATGGAAAGGCGGATGCCTTGTCTAGGTTGGGAACTGTAGAAGAAAGAAGTCCACTAAGCGCTCAAGTGATCATACCGGATACCAAGATTATAGGCGCTACAGATATATTGAACTTTAAGGAAAAAGTGATCCAAGCTCTAACCCCAGAAGAAATGCTGAAATGGGCGCAACAAGAACCTGGAAGAGAAATTTGAGATGAATTACCATTTAAAGAAGGTGCATTGTATTTGCCGACTACAGCATTGCAGAAGCAAGCCTTGCAGGAATGCCATGATCACCTGTTGGCTGGCCACAAGGGAGAGTCCAAGACAGCAGATCTAATCAAAAGAACATATTGGTGGCCACAGATGAGTAGAGACATAGAACAATATGTAAAGACTTGTGAGATATGCGCTCAGGGAAAATCAGAACGGCACGCTCCTCAAGGGCTGTTGCAACCCCTGCCCATTCCTCCTCATCCTTGGCATACAATCACCCTAGACTTAATTACAGATTTACCATCCTGTCAAGGGACAAATACGATACTAGTAATAGTAGATGCATACACAAAAATGACACACTTCTTGGCCTTAAAGGGAATCCCTACAGCAAAACAGTTAGCAAGGCACTTTAGTACCCAGATTGTCAGATTACATGGAATACCCAAGATTGTAATATCAGACCGGGGAATCCAATTTGTTTCGCATTTCTGGAAGGCTTTTATGAAAGGGTTAGGAGCAGAAACTCGTTTTTCCACCAGTTTCCATCCGGAGACGGATGGACAAACAGAAAGGGTGAACCAGGAATTGGAACAATATTTACGTTTGTTCTTGTTGAAACAGGAGGGAGAATGGCCGGACTACTTGTGGACAGCAGAATTCGCTCATAATAACGCGAAGAATGTGTCCACTGGATATTCCCCGTTCTACTTAAACTATGGTAGACATCCAAATTCAGTAGTACAAGATGTAGAGCTCACAGTCCCAGCAGTCAAGGATTTGGTAGCTCATTTAAATTCAGTACATGAAAAAGCATCACAGAATCTAGTACAGGCTAAGGAAAAGTATAAGAAGGACGCAGATAAGAAAAGAAAGAAACCTCCTCCACTAGGAATAGGAGATAAAGTCTGGTTGAATACAAAGAATTTAAGGCTAAAAGGGAACCGAAAATTTCAGCCACGATTTATCGGCCCTTACCCAATTGCAGAGCAGATCGGTCCAGTGACCAATAAATTGACTTTACCCTCCCAATTCAAAATTCACCCAGTGTTTCACGTTTCCCTTTTGAAGAAGGCAGTTCCTAATTTGAGAAAAGAATCGATTCCAAACCCAATTCAGTTAGATACAGGAGTGGAGTTTGAGGTGAAGGAAATTCTAGACTCAAAATTAGTCAGAGGTAAACTGTATTATTTGGTAGATTGGAAAGGCTACGGTCCTGAGGAGCGGTCTTCGGAATTAGATTCAGATGTTCATGCTCCTAGGCTAATAAAACTTTTTTTATCAGCGCAATCCAACCAAGCCCAGAGTGGAAGGACTACCCTTGGTGGGGGGTACTGTCAGGACCCCTAATGTAAGTACCAAAGCGAAGCGCAAGGAACTTGGTTCAATAGGCGTTTCAGTTTCAAATGGGCTTCAGTGGTCGAGTTTGTGGCATGCCCGCAATTCTAAGATGGCCGCTCAGGTGCTGAGGTCTGCGGTCTAGTTGTTTACAAATTCAGAGAGACGATGTGACGCGCGCACGCCTGAAGTAATGCGCACTTCATCAAGACATTTCCTCAGAGAAGACGTGTTCTAGTGTGTTCCTAGTTCTGAAGTAAATATTTGAGTGAGAAGCTTTCCAGAGTAACGCTTGAGAGTAGTTCTGAGTCAAGAAACCGAAAACCACCGAAGAGGTCAGAAAAGCCATAGAGTCCGTAGTGGGCTATTAAGCGGGAGTCGAGTACGGAGTCACCTCGTCGCTACAGGGAAAAGACGGGTGAAGACTTCAGCCGCACCTGAAAAGAAAACCGAAAGAAAGCTAAGTGAATTACTGATAGATTATTCGTTCACATAAAATGTAAGCAGTGTTTGATGACGCAATAAGAAGAATACTTACCAAGGTCAGCCGAGATCAGCATACAGAGTCCTGTAACAGAGAGTGAAGAATATTATGGGATTTACTGAGAAAAGGTTCCTAAGAAAAATTAATTGACAAAACCATCAGTTAACCAGGAAAGTAAGGTGAAAGACTTACCAGAGTTATAGCAGCTCCACAGTATCCTAAGGAGAGGAAGCAAACAGGAAAAGTTAAAAGCACAAAAGGCTTAATTTAGAAGACGATAGTTTCTAGAATAGCAGGAGGCAAGAAAAGAAAGAAGAGAATTCACGAGAAGAAAGAGAAGGCCACACACAGAAAACATTCATGGTAGGTTAAAAAGAGAAAGAGTTAGAAGATGTTTAAAAACAGAGAATAAATAGGTATAATAAAAGATATATGTTTTACAGATAATTAGTGACGCCAATAACAAGAAAGAAGAAAAGACAGAGTTGAACAGGAAGAGAAGCACAGAGTTCAGGATTCTGGGTAGGTAGAAAAATCATAAGAGAAGAGGAGAAAAGAGACAGAATAGAGTAGGAAAGGAACAATAATTTGTTGTGTGCTTAGTTACCCTTAGGAGTCTTCAGAAGGCAGAGTGATAGCTGAAGAAGAATTCCTAATAGGAAAACCAGAAGGTCCAGAACCAGTCTCTTCTATCGTTTATTATTTTATCCAATTTCCCCCTTCCCCCTTGCTGATCAGTTAGAGCCAAAGACTTTTCTTGGGGCTGAGTGATTAGTAGTGGGAGTCGGGAAGCTAGCGACTTCTGTTCCTGTGCAAGACAACAGTAACCAGCGAGAAGCTGAAGGTGAGCTCTGACACCTATCTTCTAACGGGGATGCGTCCACTAGGACCTCCCCTTCATGTATATATTCCTTTAGGGCATGTCCAAGTTGAATGTATCTAAGCAACTTCCCCTGCCCCTTTTCAGATTCCTTTTGTAGCGTTATGTATGTAATATACACCTGTCCTCTCCAAACATCCCCCAATCTGTCCAGACCCAACAGTTTCCACTTTTCAAAATCCTTGAGTTGGCCTAGTCCTGCCAGTTGGTCACTATACCAAAGTGAGGTCATCCCAGTTAACTTCCCTTCTCACCCTAGAAACTTAATAGAAGCCTACCATGCCCTTAACACTGTCAGTGTGTGGGGCGGCAGGTCTCTCAATTTCATTTTGCTGTATGGGAGGGAGGGATAGCCCCTGGGTCCCATCGCCGCTCTGTCCACTCGGAATGTTGGTTCTGATCCATCAGTGAAGACCCAGTCGTTAATGCACGCTATCTGGGAGGCCCAGTAGTAGACCCTGACATGAGGTATAGCCAGTCCTCCCTCATAGACTCCTATGTGTAGCTTAGTTAGGGGTATGCACAGCACGTACCTATTCCATATGAGTGCCCTCAATTCAGAGTCAATTTTCTGGAGAAAAAAACTTAGGGATCTCATAGGGTGTGTTCTGGATTGTATATAGTAACTGTGGGAGCGTCATCATTTTAAATAGCGCCACACAGCCCATTAGTGTGAGAGGAAGAGAGCGCCAGCTATTGGTGTCTATGGAGAATCTTGCTAACTGAGTCTCTGCATTTTTCTGATAGAACACCCGTGGGTCCCTAGTTATGTGTAGACCTAGGTATTTATTTAAAGCAGGACGTCTCTACAGGTACTTTACATCTGGGCCTAAACCCCGCTGCCTAGAATGACACCTGGTGGCCCCCCGCCCTCGGAAACCCACCCACCCCCACGGACCACGAACACAACCTGGGAATCATCCTGGACTCCGAGATAAAAATGGACCGCCAGATCAACTCAGTCTCGGCCTCCTGCTTCCACACCCTCCGCCTCCTACGTAAGACCTTCAAATGGATCCCCCTCGAACACAGAAAGACCGTCACTCATGCCCTGGTCACCAGCAGATTCGACTACGGCAACACACTCTACGCCAGAATAAACAAAAACCTCACCCACAAGCTACAGAACATCCAGAATGCCGCCGCAAGACTGGTCCTCAACCTGCCAAAACACTGACACATCTCCCAGCACCTGCGCACACTCCACTGGCTCCCCATCGAGGCAAGAGTCTCCTTCAAGATGCTCACCCACGCACACAAAGCCCTCCACGACACTGGACCAGCATACCTGAACAGCCGACTCAAATTCCACGCACTCCAAAGGACCCTACGATCACCCCGGTTCTCCTACGCCTTGGTCGCACGTACCAGAAAAACCAGATCGGGAGGCCGCTCCTTCTCCTATCTCACGGCCAAAGCCTGGAACGCCCTTCCGCTCCACCTCAGACAGACAACATCACTTCCCATCTTCGTAAGAAACCTCAAAACCTGGCTCTTCGACGGACCCCCTCCTGATGGACTGGAACCCGCACCCCCCACCCCAACGCCTTGCGACCTTATGGGTGAGTCGTCGCGCTTAACAAACGCCTGTTTGATTGATTGATTGTGGTGAGAGCTGGTGCGCCCCCCACCAATGGAAACAGCAACGATTTGTCCCAGTTGATGCAGTAGCCCGAATAGTCTCCGTAGATCCAGAAGATCTGCAGTGTTCTCTCTACTGATTGCTTGGGTCTCTCAACATATAATAGTACTTCATAAAGAGAGATGCGTTTCTCCCAGTCCTTCCCGATAGAGATGCCCCAGATCAAGGGGTCTTGCCGTACCTACGCGGCCAGTGGCTCCAGAGCCAAGGCAAACAGAAGAGGGAACAGTGGGCAGCCTTGTTGTGTCCCCTTCTGCAGCTCGAATTCTCAAGATGTAGCAGAATTGACTCGCACCATAGCTAGTGGTTTGTGATGGAGGAGCCTCATCCAGCTTACAAAGTTAGGTCCGAGGCCAAAACGGCCCAGGATAGCGAATAGATACTCCCATTTCATACTGTCAAAGGCCATTCTGGCATCTAACTATAGCAGGGCCGCTGTATTTGTTATTCATTCTGATGTTATATGGAGGACCCCAAACAGCCATCGCAGGTTAAGCTTCGTACTTCTATGGGGCATAAATCCTGCCTGGTCTGGATGAATGAGGGAGGTTATGACTTTACAGAGTTGAATTGAGAGAGCCTTGGCTAGTACGATGGCCTCATCGTTTAATAGAGAGATTGGTCGAAATTACCCACAATTGGTCGGGGACTTGCCTTCTTTGGGTATTACTATGATCACTGCCGTTCTTTACTAAGGAGAGTGCCCTCCCTCCCTAGCCGCAATGAACATGCTATGGAGGTACTCCGCTGCGTGATGCAGTGTGCATTTACATAGTTGTACCGGCAGGCCATTAGGCCCCACCGCTTTTCCTGTCTACAACAAGCAGTCACCTTTTTAATATCCTCCACTGAGAGATCTTCCTCCAGCATTGCATAGTCTTCTGTTGATAGCCTTGCCAGTTGAATGTCTCGGAGGAACTCTGTGCATTCCTCTTCCGACTTCCGGTCCGAGGAGGAGTAAAGAGACTGATAGTACAAGGCGAATGCCTCAGCTATCTCACTGCCTGTAAAGTGGCTCTGGCCTGTCTCATCTATTATGCTCGGTACCCAATTGTTTTCAGTTCTCTGTTTATACAGCCAAGCTAGGAGTTTGGATGCCTTGTCGCCAACCTCATAGGGTCTGTGTTGTGTTGCCTTTGCCTGCACCCTGGCCTTTTCTTCTTCTTAGTCTCTCAGTTCCCTCTGTCAAAGCGCTAGTTAGTGTCCCAGTTCTGCATCTCCCACCCCTTTCTCCACTACCTGAGCTTTCAACTTGGAAATTGCATCCTCCAGGGTGAGGCATTGTAGCTTTTTTTCCTTTTTTGCCGCCCCTATGAATGCCTGAGTCTGGCCTCTGATTACCTCCTCAAAGGCTTTCCAGAGTGTCACCGCCGCTGCCACTGAGCCATTGTCCGGTCCCTTTCCTAATGGCTACTTTAATTTTGGGACCTTTAAGATGCCAGGGGTCGATTTTCGGGGAAGTGTCTGGTGTCTATAGGGGCCCTCCAGAACTACCTCCACCGGGGAATGGTCCAACACCCCTCTTGGTATGTGTGTTGCTTTGTGAAACTCCAGAGGCTGTGTGCCTGAGTTACTATGTAGTCTAGTCTAAAGAGGCTTTTACGTGAGAGGTGGCACTGTGAATGAACTGTCTAGTATATGGGTGTTGGTGTCTCCATATGTCACCAAGCCCATTGTGCGGAGGAATTCTTTCAAATGTCCTGTTTGTCTTCCCACTGCCGATCCCCCCCCCAAGACATCTAAGTCGAGCGACACAACATCGTTCATGTGACCCCCAATTACCCACTGTCCTTCCGGTAGTTCCACCAGTAGTGGACCCACCACATCCAGTGCAGCAGATTGCAGGCCGGGGGGGGGGGGCATAGAGGGAGCATAGATTCGGTCTCCTACCCTCCCAAGACCCACTTATCACCATAAACCTCCCTAACGAGTTGGTCCAGGATCCATCCTGGATGAAAGGAAGGGAGTTTTTGCCTAATATGCCAGTACCCCTGGACCCTGATGTGTGTCATGAATGTTATAGAAGGGTGTAACCATATCTATCCAAGGCTTTGCATTGGTTACGCATTAAGTGGGTCTCTTGTACCAGGACGATATCAGAGGAGTGCTGTTTAAGGAATTGCAACACCGTGGCCCAATTTAATCCATTGTTGAGGCCATTGAAATTCCATGACTGGTGACTGGTGGCGTCAGAATCTCAGCCCCTGGCCCCTCCCTAAACTCGTAGTTAGAGACCTAGGATTGATGATCGATAACAAACTGTCCATGAAAGACCATGTCAATCATGTAACAGGCATTTGCTATGGACTATTGCGAAGCCTACGCAAGGTCTTCCAAAGGATCCCGATTGAGCCAAAGAAACCACATGTGCAGGGTCTAATCATCAGCAGGCTCGATTATGAGAATGCTGTGATGGCTTCCATAAATGAAGAGCTTCTCACTAAACTTTAGGTGCTAAAAAACACCGCCGCAAGACTAGTATTAAATCTACCGTCTCGGTCCCCATCGGCCTCAAGTTTGAGAGCTTTCCACTGGCTTCCCATCAGGAAACAAATTAATTTTAAGATTATTACCCTGGTACACAAAACCACTCATGGGAATGGGCCAATCTTTCTGGCAAAAAAACTCAATTGGTACATGCCCAAGACAGCCCTTAGATCAGGAATGAAACACCTACTTACTCCTCTTAGGATCCGTATCGCCAGGAATGGCGGCAGATCCTTTTCACATCTCGCACCTACCTTGTGGAACGCCCTTCCACTACAGTTATGCATGGTCACTGATCACAGCCAGTTTCGGAAAAGGCTAAAATCCTGGCTTTTTGGATCTTACTCCCTCTCTATTGTCGTCTTTCCTTCCCTGCTACCACTTCCCCAATTTGTAGGAGCCATTTTAACGGCAAACCAGCAACTAACTGCTCGTTTTTCACACGCAACCTGGCTTGGAACTGTGAGCAAACCGGTTTTTACGAACTGAGACCCGGAAGCGAGGCAGAATCACGCACACGGATATTTTGAAGATTACCTGCGAGTGGCTAGTGGAGCTTTGGAACCGCTGTGTGCCGCTGTTGTGCTGCTGTGGAGAGCAAGAACCTGCACAGAGAGCCGCCGCCGTCACCACCGCAAGCTGTGTGCCGTGAGCCTGGAGCGGCCCCCGCTGCTGCCATTGCCATTGAAGCTTTCCCGGGAGGAGATTTGCTGTTGCCGTTGGGTTTCGTCCTCTGCGGCTGCCTCTGTGGTTGCTGCGGTCACGGGGCCAGAACAGCCTGCAGGGGATGCTGGCTTTTGGACTCGTGAAAGCGGGGAGAGCGCGGTGAGTGGTGAGCCGCGCCCATCCGCCGGCGCTGACAGTAGGTAGCTGCTGGGGGCCTCCGCTGTCGCTGGTGTTGCCGTCTGCACTGCGGCCGCCGCAGGAGAAAGGCTCAGGACACAGCGGTGGGAGCGGAGAGACTTGTGTGTAAAGCAAAGGATAGTAAGGCATACCCTAGCCTCCATCTCCTCTATCGTCCCAGCCGCGTGTTGAAGGTGGGGCGAGGAGAGGCAATAGTGAAGGCAGAGGATTCTGCGGGATCCCCTTACAGCGATCCAGGGCCCCTTCAGGGCCCCTACAGCCTGGTTCGAACAATCTGCACCGCCCGCCCGCCCATCTCCCTGGTGAAAGGTTGCGCGTCCCGGTAATTCGGTACTGGGTTCGTTACCAGCACCAGAGCACGACACAAGGCGGAGGGGGGAGACGCGAGCACGGCTGTCGAAAGAGGCGGCCGCGAAGTAAGAACCTGGGGGTTGACCGTCTGGCAGTTCAACTAGGTCTTCCACCACAGGCCGGGAAAAGGCATAGTTGTGGGCAAAGGAAAGGGCAAAAGGGTGTTGTAAGGGGGCTTTAAGGTAAGAAGACAAAGGAAGCCCGCTCAACCTGGTGGCTAGTAGCATCAGGGAGATGAGATCGGGGAGAGTCAGACAGACCCCCACTCAGAAAATCAAGAGCGGCAGGCAGAATAAGAAAAAGAAAAATCAAGGCTCTAAAATCGAAGCAGAAAGCTGTGGCACCAAACAAAAAAGCCCTCTAATATCACCGATTGCAACTATGTTTAGTAACACAAAGGATGGCGCCAGACAACTATTGCTGAAAGATCCGGGTGCAGCCATATACTCAACTTCAGCGGAGGTCCCAGGCCTTATGACGCTTCTAGCTCCTCAGACACTTTCCTTGCCTTGGAATGGAAAAAATAAGCCACAAAAGGAAGGGGGACAAAACTCAGCCCGTACCATCAAACAGTGGCTTCTACGAAAACCAAGCCTGGAAGAGGAAAAGATTGTTTTGTCATCGTCAGAAAGGGAGGAGTTGATGAACGACACCAGCATAGGAATGGCAATTAAAGAAGACTTTAGCCTGAGCTCTGACATAGAACAGGCATACAGGACAAATAACAAGGCCAATAACAAGGGCACCATACTCAATATCACTGAATATAACACAGAACTAACTAACCCCACGGTCGGCCTGAATCAGACAGTAGGCTTAACAACCGTCGACCAAAGGGCGTTAAGTTTCAGTGAAAAATCCTACTCGCCAACACCTACACTCAAATCACCCCGAGGGGACATGTCATCGTCCACCCCGAAGCCAGTAATAAACAACGCTAGACCAACAACACTTTACATAGCCGCCCAGGTACATCAGCCGGACCAAGATGATCAAGAATGTATTGATAACATCCGTCAAATTGCAAGAACGTTACCATCAAACAAAGACATCATGCAAATAACCATGTCCGAAATGCCTGCTCAAGTGGGCGGAAAGTATCATGCTACTTCCCAAAATAATACAATGCCGCAAGAATCCACCCTGGGAAAAAAAGCTATCAAATGTATACCAACAATAGCTTTAGTAGGGTGATTGACGACCACACCCATCAGCTTAACCAGGAACAAGTCCCAAAGGAGACCAAAAATTCTAAATTACAATTTCAACAAGGAGAATCAGCCAGTAACTACAGTTTTTTTTCGGAGACATCTAAATCTTTATTGGACACACTACAGACAACAATAACAGCGTTTAATATGCAAAACGATAAGATGGACATTCAAATAGACCTGATGAACATTATAGCAACACAAATAGCAGGGATCAATACCAAACTGGAGAGTATGAACAATCTTATCTCCAGAGCCCAGGCAAAATACTCCGTCCCGTGCGCATGCAGCCCAATAATAGATAAACTAAGCTTGTTGCCAACACTCCTAGATCAGATAATTCAATTTAATCAATCCTCCTTGGGCCTGAAGGCCATAACAAAAGAAAAGGAATTTACAATGATTAAAACAGAAAACGATCAAGCTCTTTCAAGCCCAGAGCATCATAATGAAATAAAAGTAGACAAACAGACAGACAATCAGGATGGATCATGCAACAAAGATCGAAAATTATCACGTAAACAAAAAAAACGCGACAGGAAAGCACGGAATAAATTGTCTCTGCCTTTAGAGCAGCATACAACAAAGATCTATCCAATGTTTCGCCTACCAGTGATTGGTCATACAACAACAGCCTCGGTTAGCTCTACAGATGATCTCACCGATAGTGTGATTTGCTTAGACTCGGCAGCAATTGAAAATCAAGCAGAAGGAAAGGGTGATAATATACAACGCATAAATAAAGAGGTGACCCGAGCTCGCTTAGATCCGGCAGCAATGGAAAAATTAGCAGAAGGAAAGGGAGATAATAAACAAGGCCCAAATAAAGAGGTGACCCGAGTTGGAGACCTTATTGGAACCCAACAAATAACAAAAAACAAGTGCTCTAAAAACAAAAAAAAAGGGAAAGGAATGGAAACCATCATCGTAGACGCAAGTAGTCACGGCGAACAACGAGTTATGATTAGTAACCTGACAGCTCAAAATTGCCCTGGAGATAAATGCCGTGGAAACAAAGCTGCAAACAATCAAGGACAACACAAATTAGAAATGGTCCATGACACTAATAGAGATCGTGTAGACGGACAAAGAGAAACATGGAAACTCCCTGACAGTCAAGAAACTCCAAACATGGGGCACCAAAACTATAGTGATAGCATGAAAGTTGCCCAGAAAATGGACATCCCAAAGTTCCAAATGCCTAGTCTGGGGGGAACCAACGGATTGGTGGGAAACCAAAAGAGACCTCAACCAAAACAAGAAGCCGACTCAATCTTAACGAGTACGGCACGGGAAGCAGAAACAATCTCGAGCGCTGGACGCCGGGTGGACGACCTATTGGTCGATCAGTCTGCGATGGATCTCAAGTCCCACCGGGTTAACATAAAAGTCGAAATTATAGGCGACTTAAAGCAAATTACACTCGGTAATAAGGAAGAACACCAAACGCCCCAGGCAGGCCATTGCAATGCACCAACAGAACGGCAATTATTGCTAATCCCAGAATACGATTCAAAAGGGCCCCATGATATATTGAATAGAGGGAATATCTTGCAATTAACATCAAACATTCCGGCATTAAAATACTTAACATCAGGTAATCTACTGGCAGTAGAATTCATAGGAATGGAACACCAAAAGAGTAAAGAGCAAACACTGACCACCTGGCTGACTGAAGAAGACGCACAGCATATCATGGATCCTAAGGTGCAATTTGAAGCTTGGGGAATTAAATTGATAAAACCAGCGACCCCCCATTACCCCGGCCCCTTGAACAATATTCTCAATCGTAGTAAAGGAAAAGCTCAAAGGCGAAATGACAACACATCTATCATTCAAACATTACTCAAAGGGGCAATTGGCAGCAACCTCTCAACAACATGGAAAGAGGGGGCACCTAATGTCCGAGTAAATGGAATGGACAGGTCTAAGGACAATTGGGGATGGTTGCCAGGAGTACTAACTTCGAAAACAAGCCTCTGACCAACGGAAAACAATTTAGCAACTCAAGACACAAGCAACATACAGATGCTCTCGTGGAACATCGCGGGGGCAAAAAAATGGTTGGAAAACGGAGAACTCCCAAAAAAATGGGCAAATTACGACATAATAACCTTGCAGGAAACTTGGGCTCTAGATGCTCTCTCATTGGCAAATTACATTCACTACACAGTTCCAGCAACCAAATCCAAAACCTTTGGTCGCCCAAAAGGGGGCTTGGCAGTTTCTATCTCTTCAGAGTTAAAGACTGAAAGTGAACAAATGGACTCAGAAGGACCAAACAAGCGATTGATCAAATTGACATTAGGACCTGCTAATAGATCAAAAATCGTCCTCTTGATAAACACATATACACATCCTTCGGCCAGGAAAAAATAAACAACTAGTCAGAATTATTACTAACATCCGGAGCACTTTTCCCTTGTGGGACTTGATACTCACAGGGGACTTTATTTCAAACTTGATTTATACTCCGGACGAGGACGATTCTACAACAGCAGACAACATATATTGGTCCGTTCCACACCAATTCCAGCCACTGAGGCCAAAAGTGGACCGCATAGGTCAAGAGTTGGTTAATGCCTTAGAGTTTCTTGGGCTAAGAGTATTGAACGGTAGAACTCCAGATGACTTCCCCCCCTAAGTTTACATTGCATGGGGGTAAGACAAGGTCAAGACTGGATTACACAGCAATCTCAGTATCGTTGATACCATCCCTATCGCACTTTTCAATAGAGTTTACAACCAGGAGTGACCATTCATATCAGCTGATACATTTTAGGTCAAAAATTACCAAACATCAGGTAAATCCAACTATTGATGGTAACATATACACAGTGGACCTAAAACGTCTAAAATGGTCAAACGACACAATTGAAACATTGCAGTTAAAAATAAAAAACTTGTTAATTATCAGCAAAACTGGATCCCAGGACAAAATACAAGCATGGGAAAGCTTCACAGCTGAGCTAAAAACACTAATGCCGTCAGGACAAAAGCAGCCCAATGCCTGGAAAAAAACAACAACGTTGGGTCTGCGAACCCTGAAACGTAAACTCAAAAAATGCATAAGGATGCTAAAAAGAACAACTCCTGACTCAGCTGTATGGGACAGAGTAAGACAACTCAGGAAATGTTATAAAAAAGTTCTCTGGGAAGAAAAAAGAAAGAGCAACGATAAATTCTGGGCCGAACTCCTCTGTTGTTCAAAGAAATCCAACTCAAAACAGTTTTGGACCATTATAAACAACCTAAATCGACCGGTTAAAGTGTTATCCTCAAATATACAAGAATCTGAGTGGGTGGAATTTCTACCTAGGAGGTTTTGGGAAGCTCCCTTGCCAGAATTAATCGTGGGAAACAGCTATGATCAAGGGGCAGTTCATGTAAAGCCCACTGGGTTTTTGGAATGCACCAGCCCAGAAGGCTCCGCAACTTCAAAACAGAAGGAGCAATTGAACGTGGTTATATATCCAATGGAGGAAAATGTCTCCCCGAGTTCAGCCACAAGTTACTCGTCCTCGTTGATTGAAGGAGTTAAGCGCAAAATTAAGAAAGGCAGAAACGACGGCGCAGCAGGCCCCAACGGAATCCCTCAAGCAATTTTCAAACATGACATTCCGTTTTGGGGCAAACACCTTTCTAATTTATATCAAGAAATAGAGAAATTAAACATCATACCAGAAAACTGGCAAGGTTCGATTTTGACACCTTTAGTTAAAGGCGGAGATAGAGCTAATCCGGCCAACTACAGATTGATAGCCCTGCTGGACATAGAGGCCAAATATTATGCCTCTTTGGTAATTGAAGAGCTTAAGGCATGGTCTGACGACCGTAACCTAATTCCGGAAAGCCAGATGGGCTTTAGACAAGGCCTTGGTACGACGACTAACATTTTAGGTCTCTCGCTAATTACAAACAAGTGTAAGCAGAGGAAATTGCAACTTTACCTCTGCTTTATAGACCTAAAAGCTGCCTTTGACAGTGTTGATCGCCATCTCCTGTGGAAAAAGCTGCGAGTCTGGGGTATCCCTGAAAGGCTTTTAAAAGGCATCCTGTTATTCTACTCAAACACCTGGCTAAGGATTAAGATAGGTGACGGGTCCAGACTCTCAAGGAAACTGACACTCACCATAGGCTTGAAACAAAGGTGTGTTCTGGCCCCCCACCTTTTTAATGTGTTCCTATCTGACCTCTCTCCAAGGCTGGACTGTACCAATTCCCATCCACCAAAGCTTGGCGAATTGAGACTTTCGCATCTCTCATACGCGGATGACGTGGTACTAATGAGCCAAACAAAGATCGGCCTGCAAAGATGCCTGAATGAAATGTCAGTTTACATTTCTGAAAACAAACTTGAAATAAATACATCTAAAACAAAAACTATGGTGATCGGGAAAACACAGTTAAGAAAACAGACAATCTGGCTTAACGGAATCCAACTTGAGGAGGTAAAAAAATACAAATACTTAGGCCTATATATCGACAACTCAAGAAATCTCACGGAGCACAAAAAATATATGTCTCAGAGATCAAGTGCACTAACATTTGCTCTTAGCCTATTAGCTAAAAAGCTGAAGGGCCCCTCTTATAAACCTTTGCTCGCCGTAATGAAGGCAAAAATCCTGCCAACTCTAACATATGCCAGCGAGGTCTTCCATGGAGAGGATGGAGAGCTCCTAAACCAACTAATAGCTTCAATCTATAAAAAAGTATTTCAGATTCCAAGGTCAGCTTCTCCAGCCCAGGTTCGGCTGGAATTCGGCCTTACAAATGAAGAAGTTGGCAGAATGTACGCGACGGTGAAAACCTGGTACCGCTTTAAGCTAAATGCTGCTACCTCAAAAATCACAGAGGCCATCTGGACTGAACTAAATCAAGACAAATCTTCTCCTTTTAATCAATACCTTTGTAAATCCCTTTCGGCGACATGTACGACGGAAATATGGAACAAAAACTTGCCATACCAATCGTTTAAACAAGTTGTAAATAAAGCATCAAAAACTCATTCACTGCTACTGGATAAAAATATTCTAAGATCAAGGTCGCACGCATGGATGGTGATAAACCACTATAAGACCCTCGTACCGGCGGCCTATTTATGCGAAACTTATTCAATCAACATAAAAAAACAACTTATGGCACTGCGTTTTGGATCACTACCATCTCTGGCTGAGCAGCCAGTTTGGCTGCATACAGGCCCTAAAACGTGCCGGCTGTGCAATCATCAGAAAGAAGACTTCATTCATATAATTTGCACATGCAAAAAACTGCGGGTTGAACGCGCAATCTTCTTAAAGACAAGTTTCAACGAAAGAGGTATTAGATCCTGCAGAGCCACTATAATGGCGTGCTTAAGCCCCTCAGACCCCCCATTGCATAGCAGTCTGATTAAATTTCTTAAAACCTTTAAAAAGCATTGCTAAAAGGGTTGGAAGCTGGGCAAATGATGTCTAACCTGCTGCATTGAACTTTTAAGAAACAAAATGATTTTATATTTAAATTTTTGCTTTTAACTGCTCATTGTAATTTTGTGCTTTTGCTACTTGTTTTAAATTATTATGGTTTTAATTAACTAAATAATAAACATTACTTACATTACTTACTCCTTCCCTGCTATTGTTTTGGCTAGCGCTTTGAGACCTTCGGTGATATGTGTGCTTAATAAAATCTTATGACTGTGACTATGACCATATCTTTATCGATTTTGGGGCATCCTCAGGGTTCGCCATTATGTCTTTGGTTCACCACCCACCCCCTCTACCTCCTCAGATCCCCCATATTCCTACCAGAGTTAGACCCAGCAACATCCCTTCTCCCGCAAGAGTCCCACAGGAGTGCCTGGGCTGCCCTGGCTCCTGCAAGAATCACACAGGATATCAGTAACAATCAAAAACAAAAAAAAGGGGGGAGGGTGTGAGTAACTGTTGTGAGTTGACTGCCTAAGGGTGGTTGGTCATGCGCCTAATCCACACTGCTTACAGCAAAAAGCCACGCACAGTTGTCGCCCCTGGACGTTTAGCCACAAGTCCTAGCCACAGTCCAGATCCTGTGGCCAACCCCATACTACATATCACTACCAGGACATGTACCTTAGGGGGTGACTTATAAGTATTAAAAAGGAAGGTTTGGGCCTGACAAAAGGTTAATTTTGCCAGGTCACAATAGCAGTTTCAAAACTTCACTACAGACTGCAGTGGCAGGCCTAAGACATGCTTTACACTGCTACTTTAGTAGGTTGCACAACAAAGTGTTGCATCCCACTTGTAGCATTTAATTTATAGGCTCTGGGAAAATGTTGTATCATTTACTATAACGGATACAAATGTATATACCCATTTTACCATGTTTTGAAGGGGGAGCACAAGCACTTTACCACTAGTTACCAGGATTAAGGTGTGCAGAGCCCTAAAGCCAACACTCCCAAGTAACAACCTGCAGAGTAATAACCTACAGCTGTCTTCACAGTGGCACTCGATTGGTGCACACCTTCTTGGACAAGACCGTACCCCTCTTTCAGACTGAACACACTAACCACTAATTATTGGCTATCCCAACTTCTTTATACGGACCATACCCACAAGATGTATAAACCTAGTCTACTCATAGATACATCCCAGACAGATGATAATCACCATGTTCAACCAGGTAAAGTGACCTACTTTGCCGCCTGTATCAATGCCATGACTTCATACCGTTTGAGAAACTGAAATTGAACAAACAAATACTAACAGTGAACAATTAATTAAGACAAAAAACACATCAGTGCACATATAAAAGTGCAAAAATAGAGAAACGGCCCATAAAGGAAAAATCCAGAAAAACATACAAAATGTATTCAATAAAAAATATATAATATCATAGATCTCAGAGGTATAAGCTGGTACATATAACGTTTGATAAAATACAAAACCAGACAGATGGCAAACAAAAAGAGGTTACATAGAAGAAGGAGTTTCAGAGCAACACAAACTACAACAAACAAAACAATGTGTCCTCCATTAATTGCGGCCACAATTGCGTCGACGACGTTTCGACCTTTTTATAAATACACGGTCATCTTCAGGACATAAAATTTAGCTGAGCATCCCAACAGACAGTTTCCAATCACATAAAAGAACAAGCATAGCAATTGTCAATGCATAGGAGAAAATATTTTTTAAAAGAACGAGTAGTTGAAAGCAATTTTTTATTCAACTCCAGTCATTCCAACTTCCAAATTAACTTGCTGCGTGACGGGAAAGATTTTGACCGCATGCATGAAGGGAGCATAGAGGAGAAGTGTTCTCCTACCCCGTGGCTAACTCGGCCTGATTCACTCTAAGCAGTCATGGAGGTAACCGAATGACTGGAGTTAAATAAAATATTGCATTCAACTACTCGTTCTTTTAAAAAATATTTTTTAAGGCATGCCATTGGTGGAGAGTGGGTGTTCCCACATATCCACCCTATGCATTCTGACACATTCCCAGATTTACCAACATTGGTAGACCTAGGAATGCATCATAATCATATGCCTCCCCACCAGAGGCATAACAAGGAGAAATATCTTTATTCACCCTTGTTGTTTATTCTTTCTAAGTGTGCTGCATTTTGCAGTACCCTTTGAAAGAGGAACATGCCTCTGAGGATTGGTTTTGTGCATGAAGGTGCCCTTTCCTGCACAAAAACAATCCTGCCTGCAACGCAGGCCCTCATAGCTCCCTTCACCCTTCGAAATGTGAGGCTAGCATTGATCAATAACATAACCCTCTCATACCAGGCTCTGGGCCAAAAGGCAAAAGAGTACCACCGGATGTGGATAAATTGCCAACCCCAAGTTAGTACTGCATAAAGGTTGAGGTGTCTTCTCTTGGGCAATGGAACAGGAATTTTTCAAAATGTAATTAGAAAACAATGAAGGATTGAGTTAATCACGTGTATCATCACAAGTCTAAAGAAACTGAGAGGGTCCTATAAACGTTGGTGAACGTGCTGCTGGCTTGTCCAGTCAGCAGAGGCTCTGGCATCTACTTCCCTGGAGGAGGACTAGTCGCCACAATTAGGGATGACCAGTGTCTGTTGCAGCTGTTGCATTGATGGTGCAGCAATTTGCTGAGTGGGCATCATACTTTTCTAGCCTCATCAACATTATTTTATTGTTTTACTGAAATAGACTTCTGAAGCAGGAGTTTGTTTAAAGTAAAACAAAAAATCAATGCCTTGACACGCGTGAAATACACTGTTTGGTTTTCGTGCTCAGGACCAGGCTTTGTATGAATGTCAGGAGCATAAAAAAACAGTGATAGTTGTCCTGCCCTATATAGGGCTAGTGGACATCATTATGAGTAGGTATCCATTGTTTTACCAAGTATTCTACTTTATTTCTTTGATAACACATTGTATAATTTTATCGTTGAGTTTACTTGTTCAACTAACTATATTTTTTCCTATCAGGTTATTTAAGCCCATCCAATTTATGGTGGGGCCACGTAAGTGTTTTTCCTCTTAAGCTTTGTTTATGCCACTTGCTTAAAAAGTTATTATGTAAATTCCTTACGTTATTATCAGGAGATCGAGCGCCATGCCTCCGTTGCTGCTCGTGTCTGTACTTAAAGGCGGGCCCGGGCTACCGCCGGGGCAGGGTTCCTGATTCTGACCACCTAATTTATTTTGTAAATCCTGCGTTGTCAAATACGTGTTTAAATAAATGAAAATAAAAAAGAGAAGAACGGCCGAAATCGCGGTAGCGTGATTCAAGCGTATTGCGGCTCCTAGCAACTAACTAGGAGACGCAAGGCAAGGCCCCTTCCTTCTCAGGCCCATTTCCATAGTGACGCAAGGCAAGACATCCTGACGAGGAAGTCCCTCCTTCCTGTTCAGGCACGTTACCATGGTGACCACTTCTTCGCTCGAGCTCGTAATGGTGCCTTTTCAGGATGAGCGCCTCATTGGCAGCGAAAGTACCTTTTATTGCATTGTTTATAAAAAGTATTGTCCTGACACCATCTAGTGGCCATTTTTCTTAGCGCTAATCTCATTCCTTGCCTTAACAAACCTGGCTGTATCTTTTTTTAACCATTGAGTTGCCATCATATCAATCCTGGCTATATTCTAAGTAAATAAGTTTGGGAAACAATATCCCTTCTTCTTCCCTGCGCAATAAACCGCGAGTAAGCCTTGAAAAGGGCTATTTTATTCATTTTAATCTTAAATCTGTCTATCTAAAACAATGGATAATAACAACCCACAGCAACTTTCTAAGGAAGTGCTTATGGGGGAGAATTTCAAAACATTTCTTGAGGAAGAACTTAGGTCTTCCATCAAAGAGGCAGTGGACGCTGTGCTAACGCAGAGGAAGAGGGTGTCCCCATCGAGGAGATTTACTTTTCTCTCTCAGATTGCAAGTCGCCTTGGGATCCCTTAAAAGTGGCAACGTACATAAGAGGAAACACTTGGAGGAAGCATCTACCCGTACCAATGATTTTGGTAGCCCTCGCGCTACAATAGGTAATGGTGCTCATTGCAGCAAAAAGATAAAGCCCACCCTATTGGGGCTCAGAGAAAGGTTGCCCGTAGTGACATGAAAGAAAGAAGTAACCTTCATGGTACAAAGGATATTAGAGACAGCTTTAACACACCAGCTGAGATTTTAGATTATGAAGGGATGGATGTGGATGAATTTATTTTTGATCCACAAAATAGTTATGATACGTTCGAGAACCTAGACCAAGATTTGGAACAACCCTCTACTTCCACGGCTATTAAAAAACCCTTGGCAGGGAAATGTTTAATCCCACATCCATTAAGCACCCACAAAGGAATCCATCTCTTGAGAGACATTTTACAAGCAAGGGACTGGCTGGTAAAATTAGATCTCAAAGATGCCTATTTTACAATACCCGTGGACAAGGACAGCCAGAAATACCACCGTTTCACTTGGAAAGGAAATCTTTATCAGTTCCTCTGCCTTCCCTTCGGCCTGTCCTCAGCCCCCTTGGTGCTTTACCAAGGTCCTTCGTCCGGTTGTAAGCTACCTCAGAGAGAGAGGAGTTTGTCTAATGATATACCTAGATGACATACTTATTATGTCTCAAGACAAAACAGAGATTCAGAAACACTTATCCTGGGCAGTAGATCTCCTAGAAAAATTAGGATTTATAATAAATATAGAGAAGTCTATCATGATACCAACCCAGGAGATAGAATTCCTTGGATTTCAGGTAAATACAATTTTATCTAATTTAATTCTCTGCCACAAAAAGGTAACCAAAAATAAAGAAACAAGTGTCTTCTGTCTTATCAAAAGACTCAATACTTCTAAAAGACCTAGGAAGAGTCCTGGGATTTATGTCATCTTCCATCTAAGCAATTTGCCCCTGCCCCCTCCACTACAGTGGCCTACAGAGACTAAAAGCCTTGGGTTTAAGAAAGGGTTTATGGTACGAGGACTCAGAGAAGATCTGCTTTGGTGGCCAAAGAACCTCCAAGCATGGAACGGGAAAGCCATTTTCGGGAACGTTCCAGATTTTACCGCGGAATCAGATGCAAGCAACTGCGGCTGGGGAGCCCAACTAGACAAATTAGAAACCGGGGGGGAGATGAAGGAACAATCCCTACACATAATTTGCCTAGAGAAGTTAGCAGGTTTAAATGCCCTTATGAGCTTAAAAAAGTTACTGAAGAACTCAAATACTTTAATCCATTTGGACAGCTTCTCAGCAGTCTCATACATAAACCGTCTGGGGTGCGAGATTTAAAACTCTTTCGGATATAGCAAAACCGATCTGGTACTTTTGTTGGGAACAAAAGATCACTCTCAGAGCAGAATTTATACTGGGAACTCAAAATATCAGGGCAGACTGGAATCCTTATTTTCTCCACGATGCCAGTGATTGGAAATTGAATCCAGAAACCTTTGCATTAATTCAGAAGTTATGGGGTCCAGTTCAGATAGACCTTTTTGCCAGCAGACTAACTTCCCAAGTAAAAGCGTACTTCAGTTGGAGACCAGATCCCAATGCAACAGCTGTGGATGCCTTCCTTCAGTTTTGGGGGAAGAAAAAGGGTTATGCATTTCCCCCTGTTCTCCATGATACAGAGAGGTTTATAGAAGGTGAAACTAGAGTCATGCAGCATCATTCTAGTAACTCTCTTCTGGAAATCTCAAGTTTGGTTTCCTGGGTTAATGGAACTTGCAGTGGATTTCCCATGCCTGATCCCAACATCTTTGGGTCTTCTTCAAGCAACGGTCGGATAAGAACACCTGTTGGTCATAGAAGAGAAGATGAACCTTCTTGTTTGGAAGATTTTACGGGATCAGATAGATATTCAGGCCTTTTGGGAGAGGCTAAAAGCTTACTGGAAGAATCATGGGCACCAGGAACTAGGAAAAGATATAAGGGTGTTAGGAGAGAATGGTGTAGTTGGTGCATGAAAAGGGATCTGGATCCCTTGGAAAGCTCTATAGAACAGATAGCCAACTATCTAGCACAACTTTTTAATTCAGGTCTGTTATAGAACTATCACTTGTTATAGATCTGTAATCTCATCAGGTCATGCTTTGATTAATAATCGTGCAATAGGGAGGAACCCTATAGTTTAAAAGAGTAATGAAAGGAGTTCGATTGATAAAACCCCCTAAAGCGCGTTATGAATCCTTATGGGATGTCAACTTAATTTTTAAACTCTTCACGACCTGGCCTAATAATGCCTTGCTCTCTCTTAAGCAAATTCCCATGAAACTTGTGACCTTACTCTGCTTAATCTTCTTTAGAAGAGTTTCAGACATTAAAGCATTAGAACTTTCTAATAGATTCTATTCTTCAGAAGGTGTTCATTTCGATATTTGGGAAAAAAAAAAAACTATGTCAGAATCTATATTCTATCCTTTTTTCCATGAATGTGAGAAATTGTGTGTGGTTAATTGTATGAAGGTATATGAAAGCAAGATTTCAGAATTCAGATCTCACGACACTGACCAACTTCTTTTATCATATGTTAGACTATATAGGCCAGTTTCTACAGCTACTTTAGCCAGATGGGTTTGACTGATTATGTATGAAGCAAGTGTAGATCTCTCTAGGTTTGGGACACACTCTTCAAGAGGCACCATGGCTAGTAAAGTATTCTGGGCAGGGAGATCCCTGCCTGAAATACTTAAAACAGCTGATTGGTCAAATGCAAGCACATTCTCAAAATTCTACTTGAGACCAGTGGAGCATGTTAGCAAAGTAGCCTTAGATTGCTTTAAACATGCATAATGTTAGCCTCTGGTCTTGTAATGAAATGACAATTCTCCAATTCATATACAGAGAGAATCTTGATTTCATTAAAGACAGATGGAGGCTAACATTATCCCACCCCTCCTCACCCTGAGGAGTAAAGGTTTAATATTATTACTTTCTTAAGTTAATGACATGCTTATTGAAGATGTTTTTCTTGCTTTAGTGTTTTACTGTTTCAAAATACCTTTACTATACAGTTTTTTCATTTGATTTTTTTAGATAACAATGCTTAGGAGCAAGCGGAAACCCACAAGATGTCTGATCCTTTGTGTCATCGCAGCCCAAGAGGAAGATGGGATTGTGCACTGCATATTTATAGTATTTTACGAACATTCTTATGTTTTTATGATGTATTGACATTCTTTAAAGGGCTGCATGTTTGGGTAGCAAATAAAAGTGATTGCATAATGTTAACCTCCGTCTGTCTTTAAGAAAATCACGATTCTCTCTGCATATTAATTGGAGAATCGTCATTCTCTCCCTCTCCAACGAACCCACAGTCACCAAGAACAACTTCCACGAAGGGATGAAGGCTGATGAAACAGCTGCCTCAAGCTCAACTCAGAGAAGACTGAAGTCCTCATCTTGGGCTCCATCCCCTCCACCTGTGATGATTCCTGGTGGCCCACAGCACTGGGACCCCCCATACCCACGGACCACGCAAAAAACCTCAGCATTATCCTGGACTCCTCACTTACCATGAACTGCTAGATCAATGCCGTCTCATCATCCTGCTTCCACACACTACCCCTCTTCTGTAACATCTTCAAGTGGTCCCCACTGAGTTCAGAAAGACGGTCATCCACGCACTCATCAGCAGCAGACTCGACTACGCAGCGCACACTACGCCGGCATCACCCAAAAACTCCTCAATAAACTGCAGAACATTAAAAACACCTCCACCAGACTCATCCTCAACATCCTCCTCCGCAGCACCATCACTGGCCAGATGAGGGACTTCCACTGGCTCCCAGTCAACAAAAGAATCACCTTCAAGCTCCTCACACATGCCTACAAAGCCCTACACAAAGTGGAACCTGTGTACCTTAACCCCAGCCTCACATTCCACACTCCCACCAGAGACCTTCGCTCCGCCCAACGGGCCCTGGCCACTGTCTCCCATATCCACAAGACTGCTGCCGGAGGAAGATCTTTCTCCTACCTAGCAGCAAAGACCTAGAACGCCCTGCCTCTCCAAGTCAGTCAATCACTGTCACTGCTTCAATTTAGGAAGGACCTTAAGACCTTGCTCTTCGACTGAACCACAGCGCCTTCAACAGATCAGCAGCCCCTCCCCCCCCCCCAGCACCTTGAGACCCTTATAGGTAAGCAGTCACACTTTATAAGACACTTTATTGATGACTTGATTTTATCAACCACATTTTTTTTTTATTTATTGAACTACAACAAAGACAAGTGACATCATAGCCAACGCCAATGAAGTTCAAGTTATCAGGGGTATCACTTTGATTACCAATGTGGGAATTTACCCTTTGTTAAGATTTACCCATATGCACTTTATGTTGTGTACGGATCCCATCATTGTAGACCACAATGGTAAGGGAGCTGGACCTAAAGGGACAGTTTGACTAATATTACATACAATGCAGCACAGCAAGGCAACTTGCTGCACTGCGTTCCATGAAAGGGAGACATCAGAAAGGCGCAGTTTTTACAAAGATAGGGTGCATGTATGCTTCCTCTCTGTGCTGGCACACTGTGTGCTGCCTAGTGCCAATGCAGGCACCCTTGCATCATTTTGCAAGGATGTCTGCATTACGAGCAGGATTGATTTTTCTATTGATAAACAGATTACAAGCAGGATTGTGAGGGAAGGGATACCATTCTGCAAAAAAGCAATTCTGAAAGGCTTTTTCCTTTTTCTTTGTGTGATACGGAATGTGCCTGTGTCTCAGAGGCGTAACATTTTGACCATTCCCAGATTTAAAACTTATTATGCCAAAATCCATGGGTGGATGCATGGGAACCCCCACAATCCACCCATGGAGCGCCACTTGCCGCAAGGCAGGGAAATGCGCTGCCTTGCGTTATCTTGAATTTACTAAACCACACAGAGCCACTCAAGATGGCTTTGCACGACTTAGCAAATCCCAGTGAGAGCCTTGCAACCCCTTGTGGGAAACAAGAGCACAGAAAGCCCTTAGTACATCTAGCCCAAAGTAACTTGAACACTGATAAACACATCCCCGCTTATAGTGTATGTGTTTTTTGTGCACTAGAACCACAATGACTTGTGGAAAGGAGCTTGGGGCCTCATTTACAACATTTTGGCACAGGGCAGCACTGCAAGGCTTTTCCTGTGCTGTCCTGCGTCAAAGGGCAGGAATGCACCGTATCTATTAGATAGAGCGCATTCCTGTCATCTTCCACTGCGCTGGCGCACAAATGGCTGCCTTGCGCCAATGCAGGCACCCGTGCACCATGGTGCAAGGGTGTCCGCATTGTAGGAATGATTGTTTTTGAGCAGGAAGGGAAGGAAAAAAACCAGGAGAAATAAAGTTATTTCTCCTTGTTACGCCACCCCTGGGGAGGCACACGCTTTTGACGCATTTCCAGATTTACTATGTTCTAGATCTGGGAATGTGACAAAATCCATGGGTGTTGCGTGGGAACACCCACCACAACACCCATGGTGCTCCTCGCAGATGCAGTGTGAAGCAACGCAGCGAATTGAGCTAAATTGGCTTACATCATTTGTAGAGGCCAAGAAAAGCCACTTTGCATGGCCTTGTGGATATGGGTCTGCACTCCGCGCCACCTGAGCATCAAAAACAGATCTCTCCCTCCGCGCACAGGGCTTGTAAATAAGCCCCTTGATGACCTCAGGCTGAACGAACAGCGCAAAAATACCTCAAGAACAGGGCAAGCAGTAGCATACACTATACTCTTTCCTGCCGAATGTCAACTGATTATTATGAGCGGCTCTACTGCAATGGTAGCAAACCCACATATCCAACACATTCTATCGCGCACACCACGATGGCTTACAGACAAACTGTAACTCAGAGGCCGCGCAAAAATCTTCTGTACAGTAATGAGGAACATTTCCCCAGGCGTTCGTTCTGCACAGGAAGTTTGCGTACGTTGCACAAATCTTTGCTGATACAACCAACACTTCTTGTCTCTTGATTCACATTTTACATGCAAAAATGTCTGTTGAAAACATGCTTATTTAAACAAGAAAATCTTTCGTACACTGAGGTTTTTGGCATGCATCTGCCGTAGATTCAAGAGCATTCTTTTTAATTGCTTCATAATGAGTCCTAATGATTTTGCATTAGAAAGTGGAATTCTTCCAGGGGCAGCGCCAAACAGGGGGTAGGCTTTGTAATTGTTTGTGGTTGCTTGCGTGACTTATTACTGCCGTATCAGATAAACATTACATGCTCGCCTGGGAGAGTTCAGTACTTGCAGTCAGAGGCTTAGCCTCTGAAGAGAAGTGTGGAGTCAAAGAGCAGAGGACATGTGGCCAACACATAGTCACCATCCCTAAATAATTAATACTTGAAATGAGATGCACGAAAACACTGCAGCCATATTAAAATAGTTATCAGGGCATGAATAGCATTGCAGTATGTGCATTCCTTTTAAATGTAAATTGTTAGAAAGGCTTAATTAGTAAAAGAATAAATGCCAGTCCAAAGTTTTGCTGAGAAATGTACATCAGGCATTATCAAATGTTGATTCCGCCATAAGCCTTTTTCATCCAGCCCCTTTATCTCACTCTCTTAGGTTCTTTTTCATCCCTGCTTTTTTTCTTTGTCACAGTTTCTAGTTTTTCTCCTCCACTTTTCTCTTTTTTGTGTTTTTCTATCTCTTGCTGTGTGAGGGTTTGTGTGTATTGTATGGAATGGCTGTGTGGCCTTAACGTGGAATACACTTGCAAAAACTGTATTGGGTCTAGTCAGGCTCATTTGCACAACCTTAAGCTCAACCCTGGGTAGCTATAGCTTCAAGCAGCAAGGCTTGAACAAAGGAACTAGTGTAAAGCATTTACCAGTAAACAAACAATAAAATAAGAAAGCTACACAACAGGAAAGAAACACAACACCAATCTACAGAAATGTATTATATTTTTATGAATCTTTAGAGTCCTTGATGAGCAAAATTCACTTGAGGGTTCCGGAGATACAGATTTTAAAAGGTTTTATCACTTTGTAATTTAACAGCAAACAAGCATTGGTCAGTTTAAAGTTTGTAAATCTTTGAAAAGTTTGTATAAGTTAGTATGGCTACTCCGGCCTGGCTTAGGTGACCAATCCGACAGAGAGAAGGTCTGAGGTGCCAGTGGGGTAGATTTGGATAGTTTCCTGGCCACCAGAGCATTCCACACTTTACAGCACAACCACCATTGACATCAATGGAGTAGTCCCGATGCTGAGGATACAGGAGATGATGCTCTGAGTACTGTGCGGTCAACCGGGCTGCCTTTGTGGTTATTCCACAGTCTAAGGGTCTGGTGGGGCAACTTTGACCACAGAGGTCGGGGTCCCTTGAAGTCCTCTTTGAAACCATGGAAAGCCAGCTGAGGCTGAGCTACTGGTCTCCATGCATATCGATCCTTGCAAAATCATTTGGCGGAGGCTGGTGTCCCTCTTGGGTGACCAATCTGGACTCTGATGACACTCCTGGGTCCAGCGGACTCTGTTGCATCTTTTGGCTATCGAGGATCAGTCTCTTGGGGCGCCCAAAAGCAGCAAGCAGCAAATCTCCTATGGCTTGCAACTTGCCAGTATGGGCTACTTGATCTGTGCTGACCCTGGGAGTCAGTCTGTGGTTACTTTGAGTCACTCCTTTGATCTGGAGTATGATCTTTCCCTGAGCCAGGAGTCACAGGCCCAGTCCTCTCTTCTCTAGCCCAAGGTGTAACAGGTGCAGTCTAGCAGATGGTGCATCCTCTCTTTGTGGAGTGCACGGGGTAGCAGGGAATTCCTTCCTTGGTCCTTATTCAGTTCTGACATGACCAGAGGTTCAGGGTGCCAGTGGTGCCATATTTATTCAGAGAAAGTGCCCTGGGGAGATGATACCGTCACTAGGCAATGGGCTACCAGGTCATCTCCCTCTTGGTGATGACTTTCCAGCTATGTATGGCATCTAGCAATCCCAGAGTGCACTACTCTGTCCCCTCTCAAGATGTAAGGACCCTTATTTGGATTGCAGGTGCTTGGTAGCCCACCTTAGAGGTGTGGTTAACTGAGGGCTACACGCCCACGGGAAAACAGGTTTGGGCACTGTGTTTCCCTCTCTGACCCTGGCTCCAGCCTGTTTACCTGAACAAAGGGCAGCTCCTCAGGTGTGTGAATGCCATCTGCCCACTAAAGGTGGCTTCGCCTTTGAAGCTCGCCTCTTGGGTTAACACCCTGCATGGCTTCTTGCGAAGACGAGGTAACACCTCACCCTATAGCAGGCTGTTATTCTCACTAAGCCTGGGAGTCGTTCACATGACTCCCTACATAGGCAGAATGCTGTCTGTTGCCCAGTGCCCGTTTGTGAGTACTGGACAACTCGGTCACAGGATGGCAAATTTCTAAACGTTGCATTTCTTCAATAGTGATATTAAATTTGTCCTGGCCATCAGGACCAGTTTAATGCCACAATTAATTTGATACCTTACAGTACCCAGCTACATAGTCCAATTCATATGTTCTCCAGGCTAAGGGGTCAGCCACTAACCCTATATTATTCAGTGGGGATACCAGCCTTTTCACGACAAAAGAACAATTTAGAAGTGCTGCTGTGAAGATGTATAATAATACATGTCTTACTTAATATCATACAGCTCCCTGCCTTGGTGCTCTATAGGCCTTAGGGGAGACTTACATAATGTTTTTAAGGTAGGTGGGGACTTTGCCATTAGTTTAAATGTCAAAGTCAAATTAGCAGTGTTACCACTGCTCATCCAATCTTCAGTAGCAAGCTGGGAGCCATTTTGTACATTGTCACACACAGAGTGGCACAAACAGTGCTGCAGCCCTGGGTGTACACCCTGCCTTATATGCCCTAGGCACCCTGGGTACCATGTACTAAGGACATATAAGTAAGTCAGTCATTGCCAAATGGGAATAACCAATTTCACATATATACTTTGTAATGGGTTAAAAAACCGGCACTGAGGTCTGATTAACAGACCTCAGTGCACTCTTAGAGTCAATAAACTAGCAGCATCAGTCCAAAACTTGTGGGGGTGATCATGCAAAAAGAGGCATTTCCTTTCAGTTGGAAGTCGAAGTCTGATGAGGAAAAATAAGTGTTGGTGGGCCTGACCTGCAACCACCAGCTCAAATTAAGAACTGACTCTGAGTATAACTGCTTTTTCTATTGCTTTCATCGTGTGCACATGCACTCTTACCTATCACAGTAAATATAGACAAAAGAAATCAAAATCCTAATTTCTGACTTTGGTTGCTACAAAGCACAAAATAACTGAAAACCTGGCATACCCAGGCTATAGCTTAACAAGCTTCTCATCATTTAAGAAGATTGTGAAAGTATAACAGATCTACTCTTTATCTTGATGGTGTATCTGACAAGAATGTTTACTGTGGTTTGTATATATTTGTCCCCTCATTTTGTTTATATTTTTTAGCTGCTTTTCAGGTCTCTTATGTCCCACTGTCCCTGTTAACTAGAGGAGTTTCCTCCCTCTCTGTATAGTACTTGAAAGTATGTTTAATGTTGAAATCCTGGCAGTGTCTAACACTCAACCAGCACTACTCATAGTTAGTTCGGCCCATATTTTCAAAAAATGACATAACGCTGTGTTGTGTCAGAAAACGTTGTGCTACTTTACTTTTCTGGACCAGGGAATTGCCATATTTACTACGTGGATCACTACAAACGCAAAGCTATGTGTTGTAGCGCAACATGCCATAATGCAATTCATCCTTGCGTGCTGCAAATCCTACCAGTGAGCCGCAGGCTAATGTGTCAGGCAAGAGGTTCTTGAGTCGCTGTTTTTTTTTTTTTTTAAATGACACAAATTGCATGCATTTCTACACTTTCACAATGGCAAGCGCGGAAGATGATACCACCCGGGCACGTATTGGAAAAAAAAGAGTGGTTGTCCAAAAGCAGTGCTGACAAATAAAGCTTTATTTTACACAGGTAAAGAGATGCATTTTAATTGCTGAGGTGAGAAAATAAGGGAAAATATTTTATGTCATCTCCAAATTACTATTACCAAAGAAGGAAGCTTTGTTGAGGGGCATAGCTGATCAAATAAATGCAGTAGCATCAACACACATAACTTTTTTAGAAAGCAAGAAAAGGTGGCATGATTTCAAATGCAGGACTAAGGAAAAACTGGCTAGGAATTTGAGGGCTGCAATGCAAACTCTTGGAGGTCCTGACATGCATTAGGAATTGACACCAATGGAGGAGCAGGTGGCAGCACTCAGAGGGCCTGAGATGGTTTCTGGAATTGAAGGCACTGATACTGCCTATCTTGAGAACTAATCTACATCTCAGGGTAAGTGCGCATAGCAAAATAGTGTTAAAATCTATATGTTCATAGGTTTTTAAATAATATACATTGTATATTTCAGCATCTTCCACATCGCTATTAATGTATGGTGGTATAGTCTGTCAAACATTTATAATAATAAAGTATGTATAGTAAACATATTTTTTCTAAAGATATTACTGGATGCTTAATTTTAGACATCATCCAGATTGTTTTGTTAAAATATAAAATTATGACACTTATATGTTTTTATTTTCCCAACTGTGACAAAAAACTTATCTTTGGTTGCTTTCTATCCAAAAAGTATAAATTGAATCTTTAATGAATTATGGATATTTTTTTTTATATCTCATGAGTGGATATCTGGGATTGGTCATGCGTCACTTAGACCACTGTTGCTTGTGTAGAAATAATGATAATGACAGTATGGATTTCTGTAATTTTACTGTTGCTTTTTAAATATATAAGATCTCCAAGTTCTCTATATTTTCAAAGTAACATTAACCAAATTATGAATGCACAAATAGAAAAATGATTATTTAATTACTTGTTTGAAGTTTGTAAAAGCGTTCAAAATCTATATAACGAACATTATTCTAAGGATTGTTGTATGGTTACTATTAGTTTACAAAGACTTTTTATAGTAAACATGTACCTTATTTTATTTTCATTTACATGATGAGCCTTTGGGTGGTTTAATCTTGGTTGTAAATTTGCAGCCTACCACACATTTTGCCATATTAGGATATATCATCTAAATACTATACAGATATTATGTTGAAAATGGAAGGCGGAATCATCCATGTGTAACACAATAAATTTAATGGATCTTCATATGTATGTACTCCTACATTCCAAAATATGTATATTAATAGGATACATACTAAAGGTAAAGCTTTGAATAGGAAGATTAAGTTACACAGCCCAAAACGTATGTATGTTAAAACACATACACACTACTATCATTATTATAACGTCTTTCTGTCGTAGCTTGTCATCCAAATTGAAATTAGCATTGTGAAACTTAAATAATTCCACAATTCTTTTTGTTAAATTGGTGTATGTGATATCTTTGATCAAGCACACAATTTCAGTGCTTTATGTAGCTTTCGGGTACAAATTTCTGCTTTTGATGTGGGTTTCTGTATTGTGGTGTGTGAAAGGAAATGAGTAAGAAAGAAATATATATATTCACGTTGGATATTATTCTTTAGTTGAAAACACAGTTTCAGTGTGGCGTATCATGTAGCATTGGAAACAACCAGATACAAAATAAATTAGAATAAACAAAGGTTCTATAAAATAATAATTTCACAAAGACAATTGTTACATAATTTTTGAATTTTACACTTTAAGGTTGTCATTATGATATAATGTAAATCATCATTGAGCACTCTTTTTACTCTTTCAGATCCTGACAATGAATCTCATGATATAATGAGTAATAATGGAATCGGTGAGTTCTTTGATGTGACCTTCCCCTCCTTGGATGAAGAGACATTTTCTCAGCTCATAGATGTTTTAGACAATTCCCCACCGATATTTGTAAGGGATGACAATGTTAAAGTGTCTCCATAAACTACTTAACCTGTTTCTTCACTAAGAAGACCTGATCAATGTGCTTGTGTGGATGATTATGATCTTGAAGTGACATTTGAGAGACAAGTCCACAGGACACAGCAAAGCATTGTTGAAGAAGTTAGAAACGGGATGGAGTCACTGTCAGGAATCCAACAGACACAGCAGACATCTTAGTGAGACCACCCAGATTCCCCCTTCTACCTTCCATACATTCACTACCCATGCTCTGCTGCCATGCTCACTAGCACTGAGTGCTAAGTGGGGCGCTCATGCGTCTCTTCCAGAACAAACCCAAAAGACTGACTCTTACAGTCTTGCCAGAAGTTACAGCGACCATGTGACTGCTTGCTATTTTGGTCGTGGCCACTCCATAAAAGGCCACGTCCTACTTACTGGGGTGCTCATATTCCGGAGTTCATGGCAGGAGAAGGGGCTTACGTGTCAAAATCCTTCCAGCTCCGAATGTCGCGCTTGCTAGAAACTCTTCACATTGTGACTCACCTGTTTTGTTTGCATACGCCAACTTCTCCTCAGAAGATATGGTTCAATACACTGTACAAAAGAAAAAGAACTATGAGACCTTTTATCGCATGTAGAAGGTAGGGCACAGGCACCTATTTGCATGCTCACTTGTTAACAAAATTGTCAGCTTACCTGATTGCGTTCCAAAGGAGTCACAGAGTCCCTAAGCCTTTGGAGAGAAAAGGGATGGTTAAGGATTAAAGGAAAAGTGCGCCAGTGAGGAAACTAAGCTTAGCACTATGTGAATATTGTGAAAGCTGTACAGTAACTGCTTGAAACTTAACGTGTGACATAACACTGAAAAAGATTGTAGTTAAACCCCTCGAAGGGGGGGTCAGGTATTTGAGAATGCTCTGTGCGGCAAGGCTTGACATTAAGGAGAGATAGTGGCAGTTCCCATTTGTTTGTGTTTTCTTATTGAAAAAAACGAGTACATGTTCCAACAACCCCACTGAAGTAAAAGCGGATTGTAAGGTGGGTTAATAGATATGCACAGTTGCACAAGGATTAGGGGGCTGTAGGACATCTTCCATAAGGGTTCAGGTAGAAACCTCAATTTTTGATTGCAGTGACAACAGGCATTCTGCAAGCCCCAGTTGATACAATACCTCATCCTTCATCTAGGGACACCGGTGCTCGGCGCTTTAGTTATGTTATGTTATGTTAGATATTCTTCTATAGCGCATGACTCACCCGGGTGCACCTCGGCACTTACCTAGTGAGAGGAGGAACAAGTCTGTATCATTTAGTGAGTGTAGTTAGAACAAAAAAGTTTTTAGCTGTTTCCTGAAAACCAGGTAAGAAGTGCATTTCCGTAGGGCCATTGGGAGCTGATTCCAGTACCTGGGGACAATGTACAAAAAGGCTCTGCCCCCTGTTCGACTGAGACGTATACGTGGGACCTTTAAGAGAGCTAATGAGTTGGATCTAAGATTACAACCCGAGATCTGCTTTGTGAATTTCTTTTGTAAGTAGAGAGGACCCTTACCATTTAGAGCATTAAAGGTGAAGCAGCAAATCTTGAAAAAAGAGCGTTTTTTCACTGGTAACCAGTGAAGCTCTCTCAATAAAGGGGCTGAAGAGGAACCTGGAGGACGGTTTAATATCATCCTTGCAGCGGTGTTTTGAATCACTTGTAACTTGGCGAGCAGTGTCTCACCCACTTCCGCCAATAGCGCGTTCCCGTAGTCCAGACGGCTCATCACCATCGCCTGGACCACGTTTCTTTGATGTTTCATTGGCAAGTAGGGGACTATTTTGCGTAGAAGGCGTAGACCATAATAACAGGAGCTGATGGTAGTTGCAATGTGGTCCTTCAAGGTAGGATTCTGATCCAGTTTTAGTCCAAGATTTTTTACAGAATGAGTTGGCATGGAAGCTGCTCCCAGCTGGTCAGGCCACCAGTCAGCCATCCAGATGGTTGAGGCTTTACCTATAAGCATAAGCTCAGTTTTGCTAGGATTTAGCTGGAGGCAATTTTCCGTCATCCAATTTGAGATGGCGAGCATACCTGCTGAGATTCGCGTTTTCTCATCTTCTAGATTTGAACCGATAGGGAACATCAGCTGAGTGTCGTCGGCGTAAGAAATTATTTCGAATCCAAACGGTTCAACAATTTTGGCCAGAGGGGCCATATAAACATTAAAGAGTGTAGGACTTAAGCAAGAGCCCTGAGGGACACCCTTGTCTAGCCAAAATTTCTGGGACAAATACGGTCCTAACATTATGGTCTGCCATCTATCTGACAAAAAGTTTACGAGCCATTTAAAGGCTGAGCCTCGGATGCCACACGAGTGTAGTCTCTCCACAAGCAGTCGATGAGAAATGGTATTGAATGCTGCGGAGAGATCTAGGAGGATCAGAACCATTGATCCCCCCGCATCCACTACCTGTCTCACAGAATCAGTAACTGCCACAATGACTGTCTCCCTTCACCTTGATTTCTTACCCCCTTTCCCCTACTTTCCTAAAATTGGCTTGCACGCCGTTAAGCAAGGCTGTTCTAGGGAGGTGGTGGAAAGGGCTGCTAAGTGTCTCAGTGGATGCGTGTTGCTTCTCCAGGATAAACAGTATTGATTAGTGCCCGAGTCTTGACAGGATAACAAGCCCATGAAAAAAGACCTGGCCACGCGACATGGCTTCACAGGGGATTACATTAGGTCAACTAGTGCAGTTGATGACTGGTTTAGAGGAGGAGAGCAAGGAAAGGAAGAATGTCTTATCCCAGTCCCAAGGAACCACAAAGGAGTTAAGTCAGAAAGTGCATTACTTGTCAAAAGTGGTTACTAGGGGAATGGAGGAAAACAACCCTCGGAGATTACCCTCTAAGTTAAACCTCGAAGCCAACTACTACTAAGACCAGCACCCTTTCTAGGGCTCCAATCAAATGTAGCTACGTCTATACCAGTTTGATGAAACACTGGAGGGAGTCCTGTAGTTAATGTAGTTACCCCCCTACCCCACCCCAGCGGTACCTCTAGCAACACTGGAAAGGTTTAATGGAGAACCTACCAAGTTCGCAACTTTCATGACCCAATGCAAGTTACATTTTATGTGTCATCCGACACACTTCCCTGACCAACAGTCTTGGTTGGCGTTTGGCCTCTGTTACTTATAAAGGACCACTTCTACTTGGACTATTCCTTAATTGAAACAAGATGACCCAGTCTTTTACAATTTTTGGGCTTTTAAACAAGAAATTAAAAATTGTTAGATAAACACACTTTTGTTCAAGCAGTAGACTCAGAACTGTTGAACCTTAAAAATGAAAAACAAGCATTGGCATAGCCAATAGGTCTCGCCTTTGGGACCTTATAAGTGTTTAGCTATGCAACAGTTGCATAACTAAATACTTATAAGGTCCCAAAAGCGAGACCTATTGGCTATGCAAAGCGGCCGTGCGGCCGCGAAAGTGAAAGTAATTGCAGTAAAGCGCAGCGCGCGCGCCCGCGCACATGCACTGTAGCTCTATGCTGGCCTGGTAGCACTTTTTGGAGCCCTATCAATAAGTCTCGCCAGACCAGCGCATGCGCTGGGTCAGGCGAGACCTAAAAAGGTTTGATAACATACTTGACTACTTTCAACAGTCTACTTATTGAAGCTGACTGGCCGAAGTCAAAAAGGGCTTCCCTGTTATACCCGGGCTTCCCTGTTATACCCAGGCTTGAAGGACAATGACTTGTTAGCAAATGTCGTTTATCCCCCTGAAGTCTGCAAAGACCTTATAGAGCTGGTGGTCAAATTAGAACATCGACTATCAAAGAGATCGTCTGAGAGAGGACAAGGTGAAGGTAAAGTTATAGTGACTTGGGAAAAGAGGAACAATGGTAATGCAAAATCAACAATGATGCTTTGGGATTTTCTTTATGAAAATAAAAAAAAAGTTGAACGTTTGATAGATGGCTCCACCATGTTGATGGAGCCATCCATCAAACCTACAATGCATTTTCAGGAACTAAAATCACAGCGTTGTCAGCAGTGGCAGCGAACCTATCTAAATACCGTAGGCAGAGTACCCTCGCCATGGCAGGAGTAAAGTACTCCACCATGGCGATGGTAATTAATCCATCTGCTGTGCCTTAGTCTCTGGAATGGAAGCCAAAAACCCTCAATAGGGCAATTCAGCAGGCTGTGGCCGAACTGGGCTCCACGTTGTTGGATAGCCGTTAAACTAGGTCTCAATGAAGCTGTTGATTTTTGGCAAGGAAGGTCAAAGCGGGAGAAATTTGAATTTTGTAGCCAGATACTTCTTTTGCCTTTGCCCAGTGAAGACTGCTAACCTCAGACTTAGTTATTTTTTTGGAGCTTTGATTCTTCCAGCGGGGCAGTGCTGCAGGCTGTAGCTGAAGAAAGCTCCACAAGGCAGGATATATTCTCCACAAGGTTAGACTGAATTGATTTTGCTGCTGTGGATCTTGGTTTAGCTGCAACACATGTTCATCAGATTGATTTAGCATGTTGATTCCAATCCTCTTCCAGTTCTCAGAGCAAAAGGTTGACAAAATGTTTCCAAGTCCCAGGTTTCAGGATTTGTTAGGAGGAGTGCACTTGGACAACAGCCATGCGTTCAGAACCTTGGGGACAGCACATGAGGGGCAAGGCTCACTCCAGAAAAGGCCAGAAGCAAGGTCCAGGTCAGGTCCAGTTGGAACTGGTCAGCTGGGAATGTAGAAAAAGGCCTATTGAATCTTGTTGTGTTCCTGTAGCCCAAACAGGAGGTCAGCCTTATGACCCTTAAGGTCCACTTCTTTGTCATTGCTAGAAGAAGGAGACCAGGTCTAATCTTCAGGATTCTTCCCAGACCACAGACAGCAGGTCCTGTCCTCTTCTGGTCATACAGAGGTATGCTGAGCAGGGTATTGTGGGTGTGCCATGTTTATGGCCAATGCCAGCCTGTGGATAGGGGAAACTCCTGCGCACTCAATGACCATTGGGATAAATGTTCTTATAGTGACCCTACCCACTTCTATAGCACTTCCTATATGTTTTACTGCAAACAATGCCACATTCCCCATCTCTTCCCAAAACCAACATTTCTTACCCTGTGCAGAGTTCCTGTGCCCACCCTTGAGGTGTTGGCAAGAAAATGAGAAACCCTTCCTCTGTGGGGCCCAGTTCTGGGAGCAACTCCTCCTCCACTAGGCCTGGTGTCTCACTGGCTCGGGAAACAAAGGAGGAAGCAGACCCAAGTCTAAGCTACATCTGCCTGTGACAGCGAAAGCCACTTTGAAGTAAAGTTACTTGGCATCCCGCCTGATAAACAGAACACCTCCCCACACCCAAGGCCTTAATTTCAACTCTGGGAGCAAGTACACAGTTCTTTAAGAGGGCTTTTCAGTATCTGGTAGCAGTTGGAAGCTTATGCAAATTGACTTCTGGAGGCTTTGGGTAGGTAACAGGCAACGTTTTAAAAGTACCTGTTCTAGAATAGTTATTACAAATCCAACTTTACCAATCTATTGGTTTTGCAATAAATATTTTAAAAGGTCATAGAATGAATCATGTGGTTATATCCGAAATGGAGACAGTAATATTAAATGTACTATTACATTGCATTGCTTTCCCATAAAACAGCTAACCCTGCTAGAGAGCAAATAGCCTTTTGGGCCTTTTCATTGTAAGGACATGTTTAACATTAAAGTTTTACTTGTCCTACTCTTACACGGCATGCAACCTGCCATAATGGGCAGTAAGGCCTACTTGGGGATGACTTATTAATATTTAAAAAGAGTATTCAGGTCTGTCAAAAAGGGCTTATTTTGACAGGTCAGATTGAATTTACAGTTAAACCTGAACCACTGTGCTACACATGGCAGGCCTGCATTCATGTTTGTCTTGTCACTGCAGGGGGAGGCACAATGATTGATGCAGCTCACTGGTGACATTTAACTTACAGGCCCTAAGTACACTTTAGGTGCCATATTTTAACCCCTTCGGTGCTCATGACGGAACGGTTCCGTCATGAGCCACGGTTGAGCTGTGCTCATGACGGAACCGTTCCGTCATGACCACGCCCGCGCAAGAAACCGTCAGCACAGCGGCGGAATTTGCGCAGCATGGAAGGGGTTAAGGACTAATATGCCAATTATGGGTATGCCACGTTCACCATGTTGGAAGGGGCAGCGCAGGCGCTTTACCACTGCACATCAGGGGTAAAGCACACAGAGTTCTATAGCCAGCACAAACAATGTCGGGGTACACCATGCAAAAGATGACCCATTTCCAACAGAACTACAAATGTGGCATGTGTCTTGTATGCTAAATTACAAGTGAATTATAGTTGTATTTTGTTTTATTATGGCACGCTGGCTGTAGAACTCACTTAACTTTACCACTGCTAACCAGTAGTAACGTGCTTGTATTTTCCCTTTAGACATGGTTCAATTGGCACATCAATGACAGGTATATTGGTGCCTTTACTTGCCTATATGTCCATAATATATGATGTACAAGGTTTAACCAGGGCATGGAATTAAGTATCATCCACTACATAGCCTACCCTGGGTAGCCTGACTTTGGCAGAGTAGACTTTGCCATGTGACTTGTCAAAATTACGCTTTTTGACTGATAAAAAGCTTTTACTTGAATAATAATAGTTCATCAATGTGTAGAATTTGCAGCCCACAAGCAGGGTGAATAGTATTTAAAAGTAAGACATGTAGAAATTTAAAATTAGCATGTCTTTACAGTGATTACCAAGGATCAGCAATGTTCGCAGTAGTAAGGCTGGCTGGGCCATAGAGAGATTCTGTGAAACAATACTAAATATTAATTCTGCTATATCCGCTCATGGACCAGCTAGAAAAATGATTAAACAAATATTCTTTATATTTATTTAAAGTTTACTACATTGTGAAGTCCATTTTTATAATTATTAAGGAAAAATAACTTTTAGAAATTGAACTGTTCTCTTCCTGAAGCACTTCCTGATCAGCCTGAAGTTGCACCTAGGTACCAGTCTACTGAGACTAGTTGACTACTATTGGAGTTGAATGCTTTTTTGCACTGTTCAACTTAAAAAAAAATTGTCATATCATCAGTCCCCCTTATTGAACTTTGTTGTTTAGGTGTAATTTTATTCATTAAAATTAATTCTACTTTTCCCATTAGGTTCTTAATTGTTAATGTTTGTTCTTTTGACTTTAATAATGTTTTTGTAGTGCATAAGTACTTCACACATTGCCTTAAGGTAAACCTGTATAGGACATGTGCTCTGTGCCATAGCTACCCGGGAGTTGAGCACAGGTGAATTTAGTGACTTTCAGGGTTGACCCCGAGGGTTGTGATTATTCCTTGAGTTTGGTAGTCACCTACCCCAATATATAATCCAATTTCTTGCAAAGCTCTTCTAATGTTGCACATTGCTAGTGCAGGTTATATGCATATTTTAAAAATATTTATCAGTCTAAAATTTACATAGAGTACATTTCAAACACTTGCTCCCAGATTTGTGGTTTTCTTGGTGTTCTAGAGTCTGTCAATGTGCTGGAGTTCATCGTATCCAGCACCCTGCCACAAAAAAAATCCTGCATTATTAAAATCAGGTGGAGCAGAAAATAGCCCTTTGCCTTTAGAAGAACCACCAGCACAATGTTTCCTCTTAAGGCAGAACAAGTTAGGTGGACATTGACCATGTGCTTTGCTGCCATTGAACAAAGTGCAGATTTATTGTTAAACGAATTTGATGGTGGAATTGTGTCATGCAGAAATTATAAAATAATGAACCACACAAGAATTATGAAATGAACACTGTGTTTTTTGTATTATGTGTCTACGAACAGCTGCTTTCAGATGGTGCTGAGAGATAGAAACATAATTACAACACATCATCAAAACTAAATTTGGCAGGTACTCAGATTTTCTTAATACAAGTGGCCCTACTTGTTTGTGCTGTTTCTGTAAGCATACTATAATACAAGTGTGATGTTTTACAACATATTGGAGAAGGGCTATCATCTAGTTTTCAAGCAATCCATTAAAATGTTCTAGCATACACATTTCTGAAATTATTATTTATTTCTCTTCAGAATATTTAATGTAGCAAGTCTGCCCTTATTAACCCTTTCACTGGAACTGTCTTAACTTTAAAAATATGTTTTTATCGGATCCTTCAGGTACAGGACAACTCATACCTAATAATCATTTCAAAGGACATAGCTAGTCCTTAGAAAATAGACTTTAGTGTGCTTGAAAGATGATTTTAGGACACCAAAATACATCTACATTTTTGCTTTTAATAGATTTACTTAGAGGAGGATGAGGGTATTGTAAACCATCAATGGACTGTCTGTGATTAAAAAAAAAGAAAAAGAATTTGAAAATTATATTTGAAATACATTTCCTAACTTCTTGAAATACATTTACTAACATTTGCTAGTATTATACGAAATGTTAATAATGAGGGACATTTTAGATATTGAAATAATTTAAAACAGACTATTTACAAAGAACCATCCAAATAAACTTACACAGTGTAGTAAATAAAACCGAATATGTTGGCAGCCTATGAAAATGGAATATATCGTTATTGGTATAAAAAGTAGACTAATGTTCCCTGCCAACCATTTTTTAGGATATTATGAACTCTAGTTGTTTTATCGGATTTGTTATGCTTTGTAAGTAACCCTGTATACGAAGATGAATGTTTAATTATTATATTTTGACAGACAGTTTGGATGATCAACAAAGAAAGTAACCATCAATAAGGCAAGCAAGAATTACTAAGCTTGAAGCTATGGTTCATTCACTGCGTGCGTCATAGCACATTTGTTTTCTTTCCAATATCATATAGCCGGAAGAGTGTAGAGTGTGGGGGTAGGAAGCAGTGACAGAGGAGGAGTGCAGAGGGAGGGAGAGGGACTAAAGACACATGCATGCAAAACATTTTAAAAACCTACCTGAATGACCATGCTGCCAGTGTAAGGGCGCTGACAACAGAAAGGAAGCTGTACTTGGTCCAAGCTCCACAGCAGGGACAAACACAAAACCCCAGGAGGAAGCCGGAGGCACTGACCAATTAGAGGCATGGAAACATTAACACTGACATCGAAGCCAACCAATGGTAAGTAATGGTAAGTAATAAGTGGGCTCTAAGCCCATTTTAAGGGTTTTTTTAACAATAGATTTCATTGACAGCTCATGCGTGTTGTTTAAGGGAAATTTATAAAGAGGAACACAGTTCTCAGCTGGACAAAGCATCGTGAATTTTCGCAAACATCAAGCTATGTTTGTGAAGAAGATGCAACACCTGCAAGCACAGTTGATTTGTGCCACACCTTTACAAAAGTAATGACATTTTAGTCATGATTACTTTGCATTCTAGTATTTTTGAGCCCATACCTTCACTGTTAAAGCAAAACTACAAATCTGAATGTTACTTATAAAGTGAGGCTATTTCACAGCTATGGGCGAGTAAAATATCCACATGAACTCAAGATTAAGCATTGTCTTTTCAAAGTAAAATGTATTGAACTAAAAGCTGCCAGCTCAAAAAAACTGTTGCAGACAGACAAGGTGTAGACACCATTTTGCTAACCTATGTAGCAGAACCTTGAATAATATTTTACTAAATCATTGGTAAATAAGGTATTAGTTTGATGCATGCTACATTTGAAAGCTTCAAAAAAGCTGATTGAGTGAAAAACAGTTGGCAACATATAAAATATATATTTTTAAAAATAGTTTGACTCCGAAAACATTTGAAGAGCAAAATAAACACACATGGATGCCCAGTAGTGTAAATCAGAAATATGGCTGCAGATGGTGAAGAGCATGACAAGCCAGTGGGGGTGGGCAGAGTCACACGCATGCTAAGGTGGCAAGGCAGAAGCAGAATTAATTGCAATCAGAGCAAAGATAACAAAAATGCTGGTCAGGGGGCCTAGTGCTGACCAGGTACTATGGCTGCCCAGCAGAGTTGCTGACAAGCTCAACAGATGCCCAGTCAGTGGGATGAGGATAAACTAGTAGCATGCCAGGTCAGTGGAAAAAGGAACCGCTGGTCACAGTAGAAACTGATAGGCCTGGGGCAGAGCTGGTGAAATGTCAGGTCCACCAGGCGGGAGCAGAGTCGATAACTCGGCAGAACAATGGGGATGGCAAAGACCTAGTTGGATTCACAGAGTTGTTGTCTCATCATATTGAAAGAATGATGTAACATGTCTGCTTTAGCTGAGATTTTTAACAAGGTAGAACATGCATGCATTGTTGGAATACAATGCACTGGTGGGATACGACTGATCAAGTTTAAGGGATTTGGTGCTTTTTCAGAGTGGTTCTGATCGTTAGTTATGGGAGCACAGATTCCAAATTTTAATTTCTTACGGATTAAAATCGACCGGCTTGGTTTGGGCATTCGCAGAGGTAGGTGATGATGTTGAGTCAGTTGAATGACCGGGTTGAAATGTAAATGACTGTCCCTGGGCCCCTCAGGCCTACCATGTGACTGGCTCTGCCCCAGCCCAAATAAACAGTCATGCAACTGGTTCTGGTCAGACCATGAAAGCATGCGATGTAATGAGCTGAGGCTCAGCCCTACTGGTATTCATGCAACAGCCTCTGCTGTGACCAAAACAACCTTTTATTTGAACGAATGGCTCTGCTGGCTTAACATGTGATGGACTCTGCATCAGCACTACTGACATGGCGGCGTTCAATTTGTTCTATCCCATCCCAGACTCAGTACCATCTCCACTAACCTTGCATTTGACTGGCTCTGCACAGCTGCATCTGCATGTCCGTTGACTAACTCTGTCTTAGACCCACTGACCTTGAATGTCACATAGCCCTGCCCCAGCTATGCTAAACTGACATTCGACTGGTTCTGACCCAGTCCTAGTAGACTACCATGACAATGGCTGTACATCAGAACCACGGATCTTGTATGTGACTGGCTCAGCTCCAGCCATGCCATTCTAACATGTAACTGGCAGTGCCCCAGCTCCACTGGGCTGCCAGGCCACTGGTTCTGCCCCAGCTCCTGGTCTGACACAACTGACCTTGACCCAGCCTTGCTAACCTCCCATGTTTTTTCCCTTTTCCGCCCAAGGCAGCCTCGTCCGTGCAGGTAACAGCGGCGGGGCCGGGTAAGGGGGTATTTCAAGGGACGATGCAGAGGGAAAATTAACTATTTATTCAATTTTCCCTCGGCAAAGTCCCTCGAAATCCCCCTTACCCGGCCCCACCGCCCCCGCTGTTGCCTGCATGGACCGCTGCTGCTGGTCCAAGGTCTGACACAGACATTCGTAAAAGAGTTATTTTTATTCATGGTTTGTTCGTGCAATATAAGGCCCCAAATTCTCCTCAAGGTACAATACATCGTCAGAGCAAGGCTAGATGTCGCCCAGATGATAAAGTAACATTTGCCTCTCCGATGCACAGCACATGTGATTTCAGTTCCCATTCAAATATACCAGAGAAAATGGAGGAAGGAAGGAAAAGATGGCGGCTTTCACATGTTAGTTATCAACTATTAAAGCTTTCACTTTGAATACCAATCAAAATGCATGACGATGGTGCAGTGATTAAGAAAAGGTCATCATGGTCTGAAATCTTTGCGAATCAGTGCTCCTGGAAAGGAATGCCTGGATGGGAACTGTATAATATTATGTGATAATTTCTGTCCTATAACTAACAAAGGCAGTATCTCTAAAAAGTACCAAGAATACCATAGGCATGAAATTTTTTGGATGGGGTGGTCCACCCATGGGGTGGTCCACACATGAGCAGAGCAGGTATGTGGAGGGAGAAGTGCAGCTGGAGTTTGGTGCTGTCCCCGTGACGTTCCCCCAAAATAAAAGGAACACTAGCAACAAACATAATAAAACTTTCCTGGTGATATTTCTTGTTAATGGGATGAGGTAATGTGCTTCTTCGTAATATATCTATTTTCAGATACATCCACTCTATCCAGCATTCTGCAAAGGTTATGCGTACTTAAGTCGAGCAGTGCACGTGTGCATGCCAAATAATCTAAAATCAGTTGACGATACTAAATTGCACAGACCCTAGGCTAAGACTTACTAGGTGCTCTCCGTTGTTTTCACAGTTGATGGATACATTATCGTGTTTGTTCACCTTGAAGTTTGTGCATCTTGCCCCGGATGCAGGGTTCATTTAGGCTCAGCATCTGAGATATCTGCCCTGTACTTCCCTGGTCGGTAAAGAAAGAGCGCACACAGTTGATCCTACAGCGCATCTGTTTACCAGATGGGATTCAATATTCGTGTCTGGAAAGATTTCATACTGTCCTGTCTTGAGGGATATTGGATCCAATGCAGGTGACACTGACTTCCCTATAATAGTAGAACTTAATAGATATCAGAGAGACTTACAGTCATAGGTACTAGGGGGCAGATTTATGTTTCCTGGCGCATCCCCGCAAATCAGCAGGGATGCGCCAGGAAAGATGCGTCACGAAAGTTTACCCTTGCGCCACAATAGATGCGCCGCATTTACAATGCAGCGCATCGTGGCGCAAGGATAAACAGATGCGTGACGCATCTGATGGCGGAAGGGCGGCGCATTGCTGGAGTTGCGTCGCAAGCGCGACGCAGCTCCAGCAAGGCTCGGGGGTGCCCTATCATTACAATGCTGCGTCAATCCTTGCGCCTGCTTCAAGCAGGCGCAGGGTTTTGACCCAGCATTAGCTCAAAAGTGACTGAGTGAAATCTTGTAGATTTCACTCAGCCACTTTTAGGAGGCGTTCCTGCGACGGAGCGCCCCCCCCCCCCCTGCACAGGTACGCCTACTTCAGGCGCAGGGCTGTACAACGTGACACATCTCCCAGATGGGTCACGTTGTAAATACCCCGCAGCATGGCGCAGGATTTGCGCCGCCGCTGCGTCACAAAAGTGAAGCTACGGCGGCGTAAATGAGGCGCAAGGGGCTCATAAATCTGCCCCTAGAAGTCTTTTTTGCCATGAAGTGGACTCTGAAATAAGACACATCTCTATAGGTTCACGTGTTGGTACAGGATACTTATTCCCTAAAATCAGAAATGATGTAAAGTAAGCAGAGCAGAACTTGAAATTCCTAGTGAAGGTGGGGCTAAAAAGTGCCTTCCTCTACACCAGTGTTATGGCCCCAACTTCCAAGCAGGACAAGTAAGAGTCTGTTATACATTATCAGGTTCACAGAATAGCTGTACCCAGGGTTCTCTTTAGCAGTAAATCATTTCTCATGCATGCAGTTACTCAGGCGCAGACCTCCTGTGGATTAGGCTTGGAAACATCAGTGACCTTCTGTAGGTAGGTACTGCTGTCAAAGGGAGGCTCTTATTTCACACCATAAAGCTACTTGACAAAACATGGAGAGAATAATAGCATTCTTTTTTCCTAGCAACTCCATAGTCGAAGGCTAGGCTTGCACATGAACGAACAAGCTCCACTGACTCACACCTCAAACCTCTACTTTAGTTTTTTTTTTTTATGATTCATTTTTCTTTTAAAAGCATGATTTGGAAAAGCTCAAACGGAAACTGTGAGATTATTATGGTGAAACTATTTTTGCGGTTTTGTTGTTGCCAGCTTTATGTATAAAAAGAAATAGTGTTGGTGGTGGGCGGTTTTTCGAACAAGTGGACAGGTGCCGGTCCAATTTTGTGTGCTGGTTAAAATCATAGACTTGTGCACTTTAGCCTGCTTGTGGTTCTTTTCAACTTTTACTTCTTATAAAAAAAGTGAAGGAATAAAACGTGTCTAGGGCTGACATTTAAATAGAATATAGATAATTCAGCTACAGGTGAAATCCAAATGTATTTACAGAATAGGGTATAACTTTGGGCTTAGGTAGATAGCAGATAGATCCTCAATTAAATATGCACAAACTACATATGTCATGAGTTCTGGCCTGACCACAAAACGGTAGCTTAGCAAAGCAAATGGGTCTGGCTTGCTTTTTCACTTATAAACCTGACCAACAGGATTGCCATTGCTTGTTGAATTAGGACATAGCACCGAGTCGGCACTAATTGTGGCCACGGAGGAAATCAGGGCTACTTTGGATAAGGGCATCAATGCAGCCCTGATCTTACTCGACTTGTCTGCAGCATTGGATACAGTCAATCATGACCTTTTGATTGACTGTCTACAAAGCCTAGGGATTGAAGGCGTAGCATTGGCTCTATTGCATTAATTTCTTACTGATTGGGTTTAATCAGTATCTCTTGAAGAATTTACATCCAGGAGCGGCTCCTCTTTTAAGGCGGAGGAGCGATGCCCCATTAAAAAAAGCCCCCTGGGATGGAAAAATAAAATGGTAATAAATTACCAGTTTAATTTTGAGAACCCCGTCCCATGTCGAGCAGCAGGATGGGAGGGGGGTGGGGGCTTTGTGCTGCTGCCAGTGAGGCAGCAGCAGAAAACAGTGATAGGCAGGGCACTTAGGTTTAAAGTGCGCATGTCTTTTTGGCCGGCTGTCTTGCGATGGCCAGCCAGTAATGCACAGTTTAAACCTCTCTAACTCAGCTGTCTTAGACAGCTGGGTTAGAGACAGCAAAGGGCTCCAGTACCCTCAGGAGCGGTGAGAGAGGCCACACCCTCCAATACTGGTGCAGCTCTCGTGCAGCATGAGATCAGTGCCAAGATTGGTTACTGCAGTTTCCTGGAGCCTGCCTGCCTGGAGAAGACCCGAGTGAGGAGGAGAGCGTTGCGCATAAAAGGCAAGTCGGATTCTTTTTTCTTTCTTTCTATCTTTATTTTTTTACTTTTATTTTTGTCCCCCACCACCCTCCTTATGTGCCAGCAGCACTGTTTACATCTGAGACCTTCCCCCTACCATGTGGGGTACCACAGGGCTCCTCGCGGAGCCCAACCCAGTTTAACCTTTACTTGACACCTCTGGCCGCTTTGATCAAGTCATTTGGTCTATCATTGGTGTCATATGCTGATGAATCACAGATTGTGGTTTTGCTTTCAAAGAACTGTGCCAACGTGGGTGATTCTTTTTGGGACTGCATGATTGCAGTTGGTAAATGGATGGACAGCAATTGTCTCAAATTCAATTCATCCAAGACCGAGGTTCTTCTGTTTGGGAGTAACACTTCATTTTGGTCCCAAACAGGGTGGCCTGATGACATGGGTACTCTTCCAACACCTGTGAAAAAGGTTAGGAACCTCAGTGTCATGATGGATGAAAAATTAATTTTAAAGATCAAGATAACAAGGTCGCATCGTCCTCCTTCTATGCCCTTCGAACTAACAAGAAAAAGACAAATTTGTCCCATTTACCCTCTTTTTTTGTTTGAACCTATTTATTGCTTTTCTCGTTTACAACTTTTACACACTTACAGGCATGGGAATGTCAATGAAATTGTACATCATGCTATGACAATGTCAATTCAATCCAAGATTAAATGTTATAGGAGGAGTATATAAACCGGTTGTGGCGTTACCTGCCAGTAATGCCAGTCTCAGGTAACCCTCAGTGTATCAGACAACATCAATCATTCGAAAACAATCAGGGAACATTATTACAGCCAGAATGGGCATGGGTACAGCAGCAAAAAGGAAAGTGTCCAATAGGCCAGGATATGTACATTGCACGGTAATTGGCATTATGCAATATCAGAGGCAAACAATCACAAACTGAATTAGAAAAAGTTGTAACAGGGGTAAAGGAATTGTCAACATTAACTTGTGCATTTGCCTGAACCGCCGACCCCCAAATCCCCAACAAGCAACACCCCTCAGTCATCCAGGAGAGTAAATGTAGTGCATCTGACTTTGCCAGTCATAGCATAAGAAAAGACCAGGGGAGTTGCAGGGAAATACAGCACTCCCGAAACAGACATGCCAGGTGAAGGCGTGTAGGCTTCAGGTATTTCAGTTTGTAAATCAGCCATAATGGCCTCTCTGTTGCAAGCAATGGGGTGTTTACGGAGTCCCAAATCGTCTTGCTGGTGTATGGCAATGCTCTCTGCCTGCACCCAGGCAGTGAGTAAAAGAATCCCAGATTTGAGGTGGGGGGATCAGGAGATTTCCAACGCCGGGTGATCAGTCTTTTGGCCAACAGCAAGCCCAGATTGATAAACCAAGATGTGACCTTATGCTTTTTGCTTCTTTTATATATGTCTAGAACGCATATCTCCCACATGTTTAAGATTGCTCTGTCAGTGCAGTGTGCGAAACAGCACATCCCATTTGACCTCTTAAAGACAGTTGTTATCGCATTTGTCCTATCGAGAGAAGACTACTGCAATGGTCTATATCAAAATCTGACAAAAGGTTCTTTAAACAGACTTCAGATCTTACAAAATGCAGCAGCTCTCATGCTTTTGAATGTCCCCAGATTCCACTCTGTATTCACAGCTATTAGCAAGGTGCATTGGCTACCTATGAAGCAGCGTATAATATTCAAAGCACTATGCATTGCCTGTAAGGCTCTTCATGGACAAGGCCCTCCTTATTTGAATCGTGTATAAGGAAACAAGGGACACCCTACTCACACGGAACCAGGGTACTTACAATTAGACAAATAACAGAGGTTCCTGTGGACACTCAATGATTGATATTACAATATATATCAGCGCAATCGCAGTAAAAGAGAGGTACATAGATGTCAGAAAAAGAAATGACATGTAACACACAGTATGTAGAGAAACAAGGTATTTTTATATCATAAATTCACATTTGTCGCAAAATTTCCAGTGCGAAGTGTCCCAAGTGAAAAGTGAAACCTATACGTATGTATTCCGTCCTTCTCCAAAAACAATACATCTTAGAACCAGGCGCGGTGCGTCCATTGGGGCGTGGGGGCGTAGCCCCCCCGCCCGCGCCTCGCGCCCGCAGCTCTCCCTCTCCTCTGAAGCCCGCGCCTCGCGCCCGCAGCTCTCCCTCCTCTGTGAATGTCAGTCAGCATGACGTCGGACCGTGGGCGGTCCGCGTCATGTTGACTGACATCATTGTCAGACACATATGGGAAAGGCAGCACAAGTGCGCATGAGTGGGCATGGAGCTTATTATTTTACTCCGTGCCCAGTCATGCGTACTTGTGTTTTTGCTGCCTTGCGCATGCCCATTAGGAGCCCCTCGGTCTCCTAATGGGCAGGCGGCGGGCGAGGAGTAGGCGGTGCCGTCAGCCAATCCTGGCGCTGCTGCAACGCCAGGATTGGCTGAGGGCCGGGTTGCCAGTCACTTGCGCGTCACGGTGTTCCGGACCGTTTGAAGGAGCAGAGAGGCGCCAACGCGGGCCAGGAGAAGGCGAGGCGGTCACCGGTCAGGTAAGTGTTTTTTAATTTATTTTAGGGTGGTTAAGGTTTCCTGACTGTGACCCGGGCCGCCGCTGGTGTATGTCACGTGGTTCCTTCTGTGCACGTTTGATTTGAACTATTAGCAGTGTGTAAGTGTTTGTAGCCTCATCAGGGATAGTACGTGCTATATAAATGCAATTATAATAAATGCAGTTTAGAACGAGAAACAAACTCCTAAAACGTACCAACCATGAGCTGGGTGATGAGTGTTTAATTCGAGCCGGTAGTTGCATTTGGGGCAGACGGACATTCCTTTTTTTTTTGGTTGGGAGGGTCAATTGCTTATTAGACACCCTTGTGATACGGTAACCGTTACATTCCACAACTGCTCTGCTGCACTTCTGTGAAAAACTTTGGGCACCTGACCGTTCACATTCCTGTCTAAATTAAGCACCGGTAAAAAATTCACCTATTCGGGGGTAATGCAGTGAGCATTAATATTCCTGGCCTCAGTGGCCTGGCTCAAATCATGCAGAACGGAGTGACTCAAAACCGACCATGACAGATTAATTGAAGATTTTAACAAAAGGGCCCTGTGCTATTGAGCACCTCCGTTCTGCGCTGTCCTGTCCCGTAAAATACCTGATTGAAACACGGATAAGGAGACCGACTGGAGGCGCGGAATACCTCGTCTCAGAATTTAAAAGTTGTAAATGTGTCAGAATTAAAGGCGCGATCCTTTTATTTCAAAGCAAGCAGTCTCGGTTTCGACCAAACCATGGGATTTCTGCAACTATACAAAGACGAACTCTGCCTAGGAGTGAACGTTTTTGCTGCTCTCAAGACAGTTTTGTTTTTATTCTTGCAGAACTCCGAACGAGCTGTCTGCAGTGGTCATTCTGCCTTTGTGCATGTGGTGTTAACTTTGTTAAGGACCTTGTTTCTAGTTTTAGTTACCCTTGAGGACATCTTTCATGTTCATGTAGTAAAAAGAGTGGAAGTGAAGTTGAGGAATTCTAAATGAAAGGTGGGATTCCTGCTTTGAGGGTAGTAGATGTTTGAAAATAAATGTCGTAAGTGTGTGTAGTCATAGTGAAAATGGATATTCCCATACGAGTGCCACTGGAGTATCTATTGTGAAAGTGGTTAACATCCACAAAGTTATTCGGTAGCATTGGCAGTGAAGTTAGTGGTGTTTTTCAAAAAGGGAAAGTGTATGGAAAAGGTGTACGTGAATGGATTTATCCACAGTGCTTTAAATGGGCCGGTACTAGTATCCGGTACGGAGTACCAGCACTTTTTTGTTTTGGAAGAGAGAGTACCGGCACTTCTCAAGAGAATGGTATACTTTTAATTGGAGAGTACCAGCACTTCTCAGAAACAAGCAGGTACTCTGGTACAGAGTACCTGCACTTCTCTTGTTCCATTTCAAGCACTGTTTATCCATATGGAAAAATGTTTTTCATGTCGAAATAAAAAAGTGCGAAAACGTCCAAAAATGCATTTTCTTTCACCCTACATCTATGTGTGTATTGTGTTCGACCTGTCTGTATGTTACAACTGGGAGGCTTACACTTGAAAGGTTCTATTTGAGCAGGTCTACTGGATTTTATATGCAGGGGTGGGAGTAAGAAATGCAAGAAACTTATAAATAATAATTTTGTTTCTTCAAATAACTACATTTTGATTTTTTAACTGTATTTTATAAAGCGCGCATTTACCCGAAGGTGTCTCGGCGCTAGCGGTTAATCGACAGAATCTGCCGAAAGAATATGTCTGTTTTGCCAATTTAAATGCAAGTACCCTAGTACAATTCATGCTACTAAAACACAATACTTACCCACTGCCCACCCGACGTTTTAACACGTTTCCCCTCTCTGTCATTTATTGTTCTGATGGATGCACCGTCCGCAACTAAATGTCACCTGAAAGAAATGCATCAAAACTATGCAAAGCGTTCTGTATAGTGCCAATGGGTGACCAGGACGGAGTACAGTATTATACTCAACCCTCCCTATAACATTGGAGCTCGCTCGCTACGCTCGCTCGCCACCGCGCACTCACCACAAACTTTGCGCCCCACCACTTTCAAATGTCACCAGCCGCCCCTGCTTAGAACTCTTTCAAAACCTTTGAGGAAAATGACATCCAAAAGATTCTCACATCCCTGAAAACCTCAAATCATTTCAACGACCCTCTATCTCCCACTTTCCTCAAGGAAATCATACCCTTGATACTCGCACTTTGGACCAAGATTACTAATGCCTCCCTCCTTCAAGGCACTATCCCAGACTGCCTTAAATCCTGTCCTTTCCCCTATCTTAAAGAAACCTAAAGCAGCTCAAACTGATTTAAACAACTTCCAGCCTATCTCAAATATTCCTACCTTGGCAAAGCTCCTTGAAAAATGTGTTCACATCTAACTCTGCAACCACACTGAACAATTCCTACTATTAGACCAATATCAATCCGGTTTTCGGCCAGGACATAGCACTGAACACATATTGGACGATGCACTAAAAATGCTGGATCAGAACCAATCATGTCTCCTAATCCTACTGGACCTATCATCGGCGTTCGACATGGTCAAGCATGACAACCTACTAGACCTCTTGGAACACTGCATCGGGCTATCAGAAACAGTCCTTAACTGGTTCACCTCCTACCTCCATAACAGGACTCAAAGAGTTAAGGTTAATCAATCACTATAGAGCACCACTCCAGTTGCATTAGGTGTGCCTCAGGGCTCCTCACTCTTGCCCACTCTTTTCAACCTGTTCATGGAGCCGCTAACGGAAATTCCGAGTTCATCAAACATCCACTACCATATGTACGCTGACGATACTCAAATATACTTAAAAGTCTCCTCCCCAGAAGACATCAGCACCCTCAACACACCTCAAAAGATAACTCAGAATCCAATCACCAATCACCTCATATTTAACATTAAAAAAACTGAATCCCTCCTAATGGCCCCACCCAGTCAGTCCCCTGTCATTAAATATTGGTTGAAACACCTTACGTCCCTCACCTGCATTCCTCAGATCATTGAGCCCAGCCAAAAATTAGGACTAATTCTCAACAAGAACCTCAACATGCAGAAGCACATCAGTGCCAGCACCAAAGTAGCGAATCACCAAATGAACACTCTAAGAAAACTAAAACCCTTCCTCCCCCCCAACGATTTCTAGCATGCAGTGAAAGCCTTAATCATTCCTAGGCTGGACTATGGAAGTGCTACTGTCTCTCGATTGCCCAGATCATAACAGGCACTACTAAGGGCCTCGCTCAACGCTGCTGCAAGGCTCATCACCGGCTCAAAAAGAAACAACCACATCACCCCTGATCTGAAATCCCTCACCTGGCTTCCATATGAAGCAAGAATTCAGTTAAAAATTGCCTGCATGACACATAAAGCCCTCCACTTCAAAACACTCAGGTATCTTGCTCAAAAGCTCATACCTTCTGGCAGCTCCAGAAGCTCCAACAGCTTTCTTTTGAAACCACAGAGATTCCTCAAGAAGAAAACTTACAATTGATCCCTCTCTGGGATGGCCGCGAGAATTTGGAACGCCTTGCACCCTGAAGTCAGAACAAATCCCTCAGCTATTCCCTAGAAGGAAGAAGTCAAAGCACTCTGTTGTACTTGCATTGCAGTCCAGTCTTTCTGGAACTTACTGTTTGCAAGCGTTCTATGTTGTCTTTCAAAGCGGAGCGTTCTCCTGCTGGTCAGTGGCTTCCTGACTAGCTGGGGGAGTCCGCTCTCATCTATTCTCCGACTTGAATAAAGAAGTAAACTGTACCTGCGGTGCCTGTAGACTTCTTTACAAGAATATTTTGGTGACGATCCTGAGCATCCCAGCGTGGATAGAAAAGGGCTGGTCTCAACATTGCATGAGGTGTTTAAGAGCCCGACACCTCCAACAGATGAGAACGGACAGCATACGCATCCTGAAGGCAAGTTTGCATATTGATTCTTCATTCCTCGTTCACCCGTCCTTTGCTCGGAAAGCCGCAGTGACTCTTGGACTCGATGGTACCTCTCCAACTGTTTCTTATCATGGCTACCTGAGCGGTTGCCATGGAAACGGCACATAGCGTTTAAACAAGGAGCAGACTCGCAGGAGAAACCTTGCAGCGTCAGAACGTCACACGCGTACGCCCGAGTAAGACATTGGCCGCCATCTTTGTAATTGCCTCGTCAAGCCTGGGTGACCAATTCTTCATCAACAAGAGATGTCGGAACCAAACGACTGCCTGCCTTCTTCTGCTCTACATCCTAATGAACCGGTACAAACTCTTTGGTGATATATACACTAATAGTATATAACCTTCAGGTACTGTATTGTTCAATACATGCCTCTGTTGCAACTTAGTGACATATTGTAACTTGCTCATTACCTTACGCTCGCATCTCGAGTTTGTTGTACTTTCTAAAGCACACCTTAAGGACGGCTTCTGCACAAATTTCTGTTGTGTTACCTCCAAACTTCCTGCCGCAGGCAGGTACTCCCAGCATACTGTGGGAAGATTGGATTCTCATGTTTGAGAATTACCTGGATGCGCTTGATGGCCAAGACTTTAGTGCCAAAAGGAAGAAGCACTCTTCCTCAGTACTTTAGAGAAAGAAGGTCAACGTGTTTTTAGATACTTACCTCAAGCCTTACAGGCCAATGGACAGCCCATGCCCGATGAATACAAAGAGGCGATTTGCAGATTAGAAGCTAGCTACGCCAATGAAGAAATCCTTGTTATGAATAGATATAAGTTCTATATGCAACACCAAAATCAACACGAATCAGTAGATGAGTTCATAGCGAGGTTGAGAGAATTGTCTATTAAATGTAAGTTCACATTGATGACGGCCGAACTTATAGGGATCAATTAATTGTCCAATGCAACAATCAAAAAAATACAAGAAAGACTTTGGCCAGTGAAAAATTCCTCATTGAAGGCAGCTATCGACTTGGCTAAAGTAGTAGAGCAATCAGACAGATGTATGAGAGAATTGGAAAAAAGAAACCAGAGCCATGACGTTACAGAAGTTTCAGATTGTGGGAACTTTGATGACACTGACCGCAGTGAAGACGACATGGGTGTAATGGCTGCAGTTAAAAACGAGAAAGTTCTATAAAAAAGTCATTCACACCAAAAGTTCAAACTTTAGGTCTTGCAATAGGTGTGGGAGTGTTACCTGTTCCTCTGATTCCAAATTTTGTTTTTCAGCTAAGCAAGAGTGTTTGAAATGTGGATGTGTTGGTCACTATGCCAGGATCTGCAAGAGTAAACCCCGCCTGTGTGCAAGGAGTTGAAGATGATAGAAGAAAGAATAGGCCCAAAGCTTTATTTGTAGTGGATGGGCATGAGATTTGTTTAATGGTGGACACAAGATCTAAATTTACCATGATTCCCAAAAGTTTATTAGAGAAAGTGTGGGGTAGCAAAACATTATTTCCCAAAGATATTTCTCCAGGTGGATACCAAGCTGAATCCATTGATATAGTGGGGTACTTCGAGGCTGTCATCATGTTTTCTGGTAGAAAGATTCACGGTAAAGTTTATATGGCAGAGCAGGGGCCTCCCATCCTATGTGGGTGCACCTATATGATTTGTGGATTATTGTGAACCCCAGAACATCCACACAAGTTATGGTCATAGAAGATGGAGGTGTTGAAGAAATTTTGAGAGGAGCAGAGGTGGTTTTTAACCCCTTCAGTGCCCGCCACTTTCCCCGCCCTGTGCCGGCCGTTTCATTAGCGGGCGGGGTTTATGACGAGCTGGTCTCGTCATGGGCACAGCTCAACCGCGGCCCATGACGAGACCAGCTCGTCATGGGCATTGAAGAGGTTAAAGAGGGGTTGGGACAACTTAAAGGTTACATGCATTGCATCCTTTTGAAGAAGGGTGCCATACCTGTGCAACATAAAGTCATGAGAGTGTCTATTGTGGTGAGGGAGTACGTCAAAAACCTTATCAAGGAAATGCTAGAGACAGGGGTGATTGAGCCTGTGGAGGCGTCACCTTGGGTGTCTCCCGTAGTGATCACGAAGAAGGATGATGGAAAATTGAGATTTTGTGTGGATTTGAGATTGTTGAATCAATGTGTGGTGGCTGACACGTTTCCTCTGTCGAACATTAGTGAATTGATGACTACCCTTCAAGATGCCAAATTCTTTTCTAAGCTGGACTTAAAGAGTGCCTACCACCAGATTAAACTGCACAATGACTCTAAATACCTCTCAGCGTTCATCACTTCTGAGGGGGCATTTCAATTCATGCACTTACCCTTTGAATTATCATAAGCCGCCAAGGTTTTTCAGCGTATGGTCACTGAGATTTTTAAAGGGATCACCAATACAATTTATTTCCAAGACGATATTTTAATTTTTGGTAAATCCGTGGAGGAGCACAATGGTATCTTGAAACTGTTGTTGGGAAAATTGGCTGAAATGGGACTAACTCTCCGCAAGGAGAAATGTCAATTTATGGTGGAACAAATTGAATATCTTGGGTACACCATAACTGCAGCTGGAATTAGACCTAAGAAAAGTCTGTGCAGTGCCATTGACCTAGTGCCTCCTTCCTTAGACTGATCAATTAAGATAATTTATGGACTTAATTGAATATTATGCCAAGTTTGTTCAACAAAATTCTGATAAGACTGATTGTTTGAGAAATTTGCTCAAAAAAGGAGTGAGTTTTGTGTGGGGTGTACAACATCAGAAATGCTTTGATAACATAAATAAAGAAATTTGCGAGGCCAATGTTTTAACTCCCTTCGATGTAAATCGCAAGTCTATAATCACAGTTGATGCTAGCACTACAGGATTAGGTGCCATTTTGCACAGCGGAATGCATGGTCTAAAGAACTGTAGCTTTTGCGTCTAGGACGCTCACCCCAGCAGAACAAAATGACTCTGTCATCGAAAGGGAGGCCCTTGTGGCGTCTTGGGGTGTGGAGTACTTCCGCCCTTATGTGTGGGGTACCAAATTTTTACTTTGCACAGACCACAAACCCTTAATGAAAATATTATCACCTGGTGGTACTGGCAAGGGTTTGGCGAGATAAGCAAAATTTGCTTCCAAACATCAAGAGTATGAGTATGTGGTGGAACACATACATGGCTGGAAAAATGTGCAGGTAGATTGCTCGTCTAGAATGTCTGTCAATTGGAAAGTGGTTGATGGTCCTGTGGTAATGGGTGAGGAGGAAGACATTGCTGTAGCTTCAGTGAAAGACGTGGTTATGGTTGGTGAGGGCGCGTTTAATGCTTCTGAGTGGATGCGAGAAATGGACTTTGATGACACACTGAGTGAAGTCTTAAGGTTTTTAAATTTAGGTTTAAGAAGAGAAAGTTGTATTTCTTTTTCAGTACGACCATATATCAACATTTTGGATGAGTTGTCTGTGTGTGGAGAAGGTGTTTTGATGAGGGGCGAGAAGTTTGTTCCTCCTTTTGGTCTTAGGAAGACGGTATTGGCTCTGGCCCATGAAGGTCCTCTTGGTCAAACGTTGACTCAACGTCATCTGAAAGCACTTTTTTGGTGGCCTGGTTTGGATGGACAGGTAGTCAGGTGGGTGGAAAGCTGTTCTGTGTGCAAAGAAGGTGAAAAGAGATTGAAGGTGCACTGCAGATCGGAAATAGGACATATTACTAATCATGGTGAGGTTTGGCACAGTATATGTCTGGATTTCATCGGTCCTATGGAAGAATTGAATGGAAGGGACAGGTTTGGCATCATTGTGGTGGATGTTTTCTCAAAGTGGTTGAGCGAGAAATTACCACTGAGAGCACTATCAGATGTTTAGGGAAACTGTTTAGAGATGAGGGCATTCCGTCGGTACCGATCACTGATAATGGGACGCAATTGGTCTCACGGGAGATGCAAACCTTCCTGAAATATTGTGGTGTTGCGCACCATCAAACTTCGTTGTACAACCCGCAAGGTAATGGCATCTGTGAGAGGGCTAACAGAGTTGTGAAAGGAATTTTCCAAATGTCAATTGCGAATGGCTGTGTTGTGCATAAAATGGTGGATGAGATGATATGATCCTACCGCACCACATGGCAAGGGCGCTGGGGAGAAATCACCTTTTGAGTTGATGCGAGGGAGGGTCCCGGCTTCCAAATTGGTGCCTGCGTGGATGTGAAATTTAGTAGCTTTTGGTGGCTTTATTCCAGATCCCCAGAAAGGTGCTTACACTTTCTAAGTTTAAGGGACCTTACAGAGTCAGAAAAGTTTTTGATCACTGTGTAATCTTGGAAAGTGGCGAAAAATGTAATCTTCGACGGGCAGCTCTGTACCAAAGGGTTGGGAAAATCCCCAAAGAGGAAACTTTCCGCAGCATTGGTTATGTTCTAGCTCAAGAATCTGAAGTCGTTACCAGCCCAGATGAGCTGAGAGCGGTTGCAGCGGGCGTTGACTCTTTTATTTCCTTGTCTAGGGTTTCAGAGGGGCTGGGTGCTCCACAAATCAGTTATCCAATTCCTGGTTCTGAAGGTCCTAGCATCACCAGGACCGTCAGGAGTCATAGACCACCAATTTACCTTAAGGATTTTATACAATAATTTTGTTGTGCACTATGCAATTTTGGGTTTTGTTGTTTTCTGTTTTTGTTCTTGGTGGTTGGGAAGCGGGAAGATGTGTTGTACTTGCATTGCACTCCAGTCTTTCTGGAACATACTGGTTTAAAGCATTCTATGTTGTCTTTCAAAGCGGAACGTTCTCCTGCTGATCATTGTTTCCTGACCAGCTGGGAGGAGTCCGCTCTCATCTATTCTCTGACTTGAATATAGAAGTTAACTCTACCTGCGGTACCTGTAGACTTCTTTACAACACACTCCTTATGAACAAATTCCTTCCCTAGATTCCAGGATACCCTTGTTCCCTCAACCACACTCTAGACTACTGTGACCGACGGCCTCTTTGTTCTCTTCTTACTCAGCCCGGACTCTACCCTCTTGTTTATTGACATTCCCTATAGTTTTTAATTAACATTATTTTGGGCTTTTGTTGATGATCCCCTCTACTTCGTGAACTTTGTATAGCATTTCCTGGTTGACACCTATACATTGATACTGATTTTATTGCTATCACAGTGTTGCTCTCTGTAAATCTGTGAAGCACTCTGATACCTGCAAGGGTCAAGTTTGCGCTATAAAAAACTAAATAATTTAAAAAAAATTAAATGAGAAAAAGTTCATGAAACATAAAAGCCGTTCTCTAGCAGACAAGTAATTAGACACCTGCATGGGTTCATTTATTCATTGGAACCATTTAACTATCTGTGCATTAGCTACACATTTCCATCTACATACTCTACAACATCTACAACATTAACTACACGTTCCCATCTCCATATTCTTTTTGTTTTATTCAGGATGTTGATGCCGGTCATGAGTAGCTGCTGCCTGCATCATTAGGTCTCGCCTAGCTATTGCGTTTACGCAATCGCTAGGCGAGACTCTAGTAAGAGGGGCATTTCAAAGTGCTCCCAAAAGTGGATTGCATGGCGAGCACGCGCACAATCACGTGCATCGTGCAGCCATGCAATCCGTTTGGGGAAGTGCTTCAGCCCACTGGCGTGTGCACGTGTAGCCACAGCCTCGGCATCATACTTCAAAGGGTCCGCTCCCCCTCCTCGAATGCGCTCCCCCGCCCCCGCCACAGCATGCCGAGAGATTGTTTCCTCATGGCACCTCTCACAACTGTCCCTCCCCACCACAGGGCTAGTCTCACGGATGCATTGCCATCCACAAACCAAAGGCGAAAAGACCCCTCCCTATATATTTTCTGTATTTTTATGTTTCCATTTTGTGAACTTATTTCACTTCTCAAACGTGTTATTTGTTGTTCTGTTGAGTGTTTTGCTTACCCGAAGAAACGCTCAATATTCGACTGATTTGTGGTTTTCATTTGAAGGAGGTATTTCATACTAATCTAATACCACAATTAAAACACGCATGCCCATTTTCCAGCACATAAAACATATACGTATTGCCACGTAAGGCTGTCCCAGGTGTTCACACACATGCGCCGTTCTTATCCGTTACTGTGAGGAAACAACTATATAACACGCTGTGAACATATTTCTTTAAAGAAACAGCAAAAAGCAAGATTTAGGAAACCAGAGAATAAATCTGAGATTTTTCTATCTCATTTTATGAAACAGGCATCTTCAAGGTTCTTGGGCGCGAACTTGCAATTTATGCACAAGTGCCTTGACCACGTAGGCGCTATATTATGGCACCCATAGCCGTCCCTGCCCGAGTTCAGTCGAGAATAGGCGCCTCTATTAGCACAAAGGGCTTGCGGTGATGGGTAAAGAGAGAGCCGGTACAGAACAGACAGCTCTTTATTATGGGACCGAATGTTCTGGCGACATGGCGCTATAACACGAGGCCGCCGAAGGCCACCCCGAGCTGCTATTGTTGGACCATAAGACCCTTACCCTGTGTCTCGTGCTTATTTCACGTACATGGCGTATTCTACTCTTCTCTCTAATGAATCCCTATGATTGTTATAGTTTTTAAACTACGTACCTCGTGGGACCGAAATATCCAGCCATTCAGTATGTAATTGGTTAGCAGCAAGCAGCTGCGTATTTTGGCCCAATGACGTCATGTCGTGTTTCTGCTGGCACGATAATAACCCACTACATGTGGGTTTAACTATCACCAGACACTCGAAATGGCATTATTGAACCATCACAATACATGCATTGTGTGCATTTTTTTTTATAATCGGACATTTTATTTGCTTTTGAATAGCTAATTTACATTATTTGTATGGTCTCAAAGCGCTTTAGGACTAGATGTTTTTACGATGCTGGGGCTCTCGCTGCCCAGAGTGATTCTTTTTTAAAATTACATTTATGCGTGTGTTTTTTTTGAAACAGTGAAGTTTATGCAGAAATGAGTAATATAGAATACTGTTATACTATTATAGCTTCTGGGCTTCCAAATGGGGGAGAGTTGTAATGGAAAGTAATTGACAAGTCGGAAATGGATCCCTGAAAAGCGTTTATGCTGTTTGTGGGATGGTAACAACAGTCAGTCGTCTCACATTCGGGCATGCACAGAAGGCGGCTTTAAACCAGCAGATTTCCATGCTGATAGGACAGCTGGGGAGGTTAATGCACGTGTTGTCCAGACTCGCGTGAAACCAGTAGGCCGCAGATTTCATTCCTGCTAGAAAGCTCAGTGGGCTGCTGTGTTTGCGGCAGACACAGTGTCTAACTTGTACTTCGAACGCTTGACTCTTAGTAATATAGTACAGGGGGTTGAGTGATTAGTACAGAGATCTTTTGCCAACTTGCTGGTCACTGATCAGGATTTAAGGGGGGGTTGAGTGATTAGTACAGAGATCTTTTGCCAACTTGCTGGTCACTGATCAGGATTTAAAGGGGGGTTGAGTGATTAGTACAGAGTTCTTTTGCCAACTTGCTGGTCCCTGATCAGGATTTAAGGGGGGTTGAGTGATTAGTACAGAGTTCGTATGCCAACTTACTGGTCACTGATCAGGATTTAAAGGGGGGGTTGAGTGATTAGTACAGAGATCTTTTGCCAACTTGCTGGTCACTGATCAGGATTTAAAGGGGGGTTGAATGATTAGTACAGAGATCTTTTGCCAACTTGCTGGTCACTTAACAGGATTTAAGGGGGGGGTTGAGTGATTAGTACAGAGATCTTTTGCCAACTTGCTGGTCACTGATCAGAATTTAAGGGGGGGTTGAGTGATTAGTACAGAGATCTTTTGCCAACTTGCTGGTCACTGATCAGGATTTAAGGGGGGGTTGAGTGATTAGTACAGAGATCTTTTGCCAACTTGCTGGTCACTGATCAGGATTTAAGAGGGAGTTGAGTGATTAGTACAGAGATCTTTTACCAACTTGCTGGTCACTGATCAGGATTTAAGGGGGGGTTGAGTGATTAGTACAGAGATCTTTTGCCAACTTGCTGGTCACTGATCAGGATTTAAGGGGGGGTTGAGTGATTAGTACAGAGATCTTTTGCCAACTTGCTGGTCACTGATCAGGATTTAAGGGGGGGTTGAGTGATTAGTACAGAGTTCTTTTGCCAACTTGCTGGTCACTGATCAGGATTTAAGGGGGGTTGAGTGATTAGTACAGAGTTCGTGTGCCAACTTGCTGGTCACTGATCAGGATTTAAGGGGGGGTTGAGTGATTAGTACAGAGATCTTTTGCCAACTTGCTGGTCACTGATCAGGATTTAAGGGGGGGGTTGAGTGATTAGTACAGAGATCTTTTGCCAACTTGCTGGTCACTGATCATGTTTTCTCAAAGTGGTTGAGCGAGAAATTACCACTGAGAGCACTATCAGATGTTTAGGGAAACTGTTTAGAGATGAGGGCATTCCGTCGGTACCGATCACTGATAATGGGACGCAATTGGTCTCACGGGAGATGCAAACCTTCCTGAAATATTGTGGTGTTGCGCACCATCAAACTTCGTTGTACAACCCGCAAGGTAATGGCATCTGTGAGAGGGCTAACAGAGTTGTGAAAGGAATTTTCCAAATGTCAATTGCGAATGGCTGTGTTGTGCATAAAATGGTGGATGAGATGATATGATCCTACCGCACCACATGGCAAGGGCGCTGGGGAGAAATCACCTTTTGAGTTGATGCGAGGGAGGGTCCCGGCTTCCAAATTGGTGCCTGCGTGGATGTGAAATTTAGTAGCTTTTGGTGGCTTTATTCCAGATCCCCAGAAAGGTGCTTACACTTTCTAAGTTTAAGGGACCTTACAGAGTCAGAAAAGTTTTTGATCACTGTGTAATCTTGGAAAGTGGCGAAAAATGTAATCTTCGACGGGCAGCTCTGTACCAAAGGGTTGGGAAAATCCCCAAAGAGGAAACTTTCCGCAGCATTGGTTATGTTCTAGCTCAAGAATCTGAAGTCGTTACCAGCCCAGATGAGCTGAGAGCGGTTGCAGCGGGCGGTGACTCTTTTATTTCCTTGTCTAGGGTTTCAGAGGGGCTGGGTGCTCCACAAATCAGTTATCCAATTCCTGGTTCTGAAGGTCCTAGCATCACCAGGACCGTCAGGAGTCATAGACCACCAATTTACCTTAAGGATTTTATACAATAATTTTGTTGTGCACTATGCAAATTTGGGTTTTGTTGTTTTCTGTTTTTGTTCTTGGTGGTTGGGAAGCGGGAAGATGTGTTGTACTTGCATTGCACTCCAGTCTTTCTGGAACATACTGGTTTAAAGCATTCTATGTTGTCTTTCAAAGCGGAACGTTCTCCTGCTGATCATTGTTTCCTGACCAGCTGGGAGGAGTCCGCTCTCATCTATTCTCTGACTTGAATATAGAAGTTAACTCTACCTGCGGTACCTGTAGACTTCTTTACAACACACTCCTTATGAACAAATTCCTTCCCTAGATTCCAGGATACCCTTGTTCCCTCAACCACACTCTAGACTACTGTGACCGACGGCCTCTTTGTTCTCTTCTTACTCAGCCCGGACTCTACCCTCTTGTTTATTGACATTCCCTATAGTTTTTAATTAACATTATTTTGGGCTTTTGTTGATGATCCCCTCTACTTCGTGAACTTTGTATAGCATTTCCTGGTTGACACCTATACATTGATACTGATTTTATTGCTATCACAGTGTTGCTCTCTGTAAATCTGTGAAGCACTCTGATACCTGCAAGGGTCAAGTTTGCGCTATAAAAAACTAAATAATTTAAAAAAAATTAAATGAGAAAAAGTTCATGAAACATAAAAGCCGTTCTCTAGCAGACAAGTAATTAGACACCTGCATGGGTTCATTTATTCATTGGAACCATTTAACTATCTGTGCATTAGCTACACATTTCCATCTACATACTCTACAACATCTACAACATTAACTACACGTTCCCATCTCCATATTCTTTTTGTTTTATTCAGGATGTTGATGCCGGTCATGAGTAGCTGCTGCCTGCATCATTAGGTCTCGCCTAGCTATTGCGTTTACGCAATCGCTAGGCGAGACTCTAGTAAGAGGGGCATTTCAAAGTGCTCCCAAAAGTGGATTGCATGGCGAGCACGCGCACAATCACGTGCATCGTGCAGCCATGCAATCCGTTTGGGGAAGTGCTTCAGCCCACTGGCGTGTGCACGTGTAGCCACAGCCTCGGCATCATACTTCAAAGGGTCCGCTCCCCCTCCTCGAATGCGCTCCCCCGCCCCCGCCACAGCATGCCGAGAGATTGTTTCCTCATGGCACCTCTCACAACTGTCCCTCCCCACCACAGGGCTAGTCTCACGGATGCATTGCCATCCACAAACCAAAGGCGAAAAGACCCCTCCCTATATATTTTCTGTATTTTTATGTTTCCATTTTGTGAACTTATTTCACTTCTCAAACGTGTTATTTGTTGTTCTGTTGAGTGTTTTGCTTACCCGAAGAAACGCTCAATATTCGACTGATTTGTGGTTTTCATTTGAAGGAGGTATTTCATACTAATCTAATACCACAATTAAAACACGCATGCCCATTTTCCAGCACATAAAACATATACGTATTGCCACGTAAGGCTGTCCCAGGTGTTCACACACATGCGCCGTTCTTATCCGTTACTGTGAGGAAACAACTATATAACACGCTGTGAACATATTTCTTTAAAGAAACAGCAAAAAGCAAGATTTAGGAAACCAGAGAATAAATCTGAGATTTTTCTATCTCATTTTATGAAACAGGCATCTTCAAGGTTCTTGGGCGCGAACTTGCAATTTATGCACAAGTGCCTTGACCACGTAGGCGCTATATTATGGCACCCATAGCCGTCCCTGCCCGAGTTCAGTCGAGAATAGGCGCCTCTATTAGCACAAAGGGCTTGCGGTGATGGGTAAAGAGAGAGCCGGTACAGAACAGACAGCTCTTTATTATGGGACCGAATGTTCTGGCGACATGGCGCTATAACACGAGGCCGCCGAAGGCCACCCCGAGCTGCTATTGTTGGACCATAAGACCCTTACCCTGTGTCTCGTGCTTATTTCACGTACATGGCGTATTCTACTCTTCTCTCTAATGAATCCCTATGATTGTTATAGTTTTTAAACTACGTACCTCGTGGGACCGAAATATCCAGCCATTCAGTATGTAATTGGTTAGCAGCAAGCAGCTGCGTATTTTGGCCCAATGACGTCATGTCGTGTTTCTGCTGGCACGATAATAACCCACTACATGTGGGTTTAACTATCACCAGACACTCGAAATGGCATTATTGAACCATCACAATACATGCATTGTGTGCATTTTTTTTTATAATCGGACATTTTATTTGCTTTTGAATAGCTAATTTACATTATTTGTATGGTCTCAAAGCGCTTTAGGACTAGATGTTTTTACGATGCTGGGGCTCTCGCTGCCCAGAGTGATTCTTTTTTAAAATTACATTTATGCGTGTGTTTTTTTTGAAACAGTGAAGTTTATGCAGAAATGAGTAATATAGAATACTGTTATACTATTATAGCTTCTGGGCTTCCAAATGGGGGAGAGTTGTAATGGAAAGTAATTGACAAGTCGGAAATGGATCCCTGAAAAGCGTTTATGCTGTTTGTGGGATGGTAACAACAGTCAGTCGTCTCACATTCGGGCATGCACAGAAGGCGGCTTTAAACCAGCAGATTTCCATGCTGATAGGACAGCTGGGGAGGTTAATGCACGTGTTGTCCAGACTCGCGTGAAACCAGTAGGCCGCAGATTTCATTCCTGCTAGAAAGCTCAGTGGGCTGCTGTGTTTGCGGCAGACACAGTGTCTAACTTGTACTTCGAACGCTTGACTCTTAGTAATATAGTACAGGGGGTTGAGTGATTAGTACAGAGATCTTTTGCCAACTTGCTGGTCACTGATCAGGATTTAAGGGGGGGTTGAGTGATTAGTACAGAGATCTTTTGCCAACTTGCTGGTCACTGATCAGGATTTAAAGGGGGGTTGAGTGATTAGTACAGAGTTCTTTTGCCAACTTGCTGGTCCCTGATCAGGATTTAAGGGGGGTTGAGTGATTAGTACAGAGTTCGTATGCCAACTTACTGGTCACTGATCAGGATTTAAAGGGGGGGTTGAGTGATTAGTACAGAGATCTTTTGCCAACTTGCTGGTCACTGATCAGGATTTAAAGGGGGGTTGAATGATTAGTACAGAGATCTTTTGCCAACTTGCTGGTCACTTAACAGGATTTAAGGGGGGGGTTGAGTGATTAGTACAGAGATCTTTTGCCAACTTGCTGGTCACTGATCAGAATTTAAGGGGGGGTTGAGTGATTAGTACAGAGATCTTTTGCCAACTTGCTGGTCACTGATCAGGATTTAAGGGAGGGTTGAGTGATTAGTACAGAGATCTTTTGCCAACTTGCTGGTCACTGATCAGGATTTAAGAGGGAGTTGAGTGATTAGTTCAGAGATCTTTTACCAACTTGCTGGTCACTGATCAGGATTTAAGGGGGGGTTGAGTGATTAGTACAGAGATCTTTTGCCAACTTGCTGGTCACTTATCAGGATTTAAGGGGGGGTTGAGTGATTAGTACAGAGATCTTTTGCCAACTTGCTGGTCACTGATCAGGATTTAAGGGGGGGGTTGAGTGATTAGTACAGAGTTCTTTTGCCAACTTGCTGGTCACTGATCAGGATTTAAGGGGGGTTGAGTGATTAGTACAGAGTTCGTGTGCCAACTTGCTGGTCACTGATCAGGATTTAAGGGGGGGTTGAGTGATTAGTACAGAGATCTTTTGCCAACTTGCTGGTCACTGATCAGGATTTAAGGGGGGGGTTGAGTGATTAGTACAGAGATCTTTTGCCAACTTGCTGGTCACTGATCAGAATTTAAGGGGGTTGAGTGATTAGTACAGAGATCTTTTGCCAACTTGCTGGTCACTGATCAGGATTTAAGAGGGAGTTGAGTGATTAGTACAGAGATTTCTTACCAACTTGCTGGTCACTGATCAGGATTTAAGGGGGGGTTGAGTGATTAGTACAGAGATCTTTTGCCAACTTGCTGGTCACTGATCAGGATTTAAGAACAATAGTGTTAACACTGAATATTTAAACGCTGAGAGGACACGTGGTATATGGCGGCGCTTTATAATTTGGCAGTCCAGAAGATTATTATTTTACTATTCTAAATAGAAAATAATTAGATAGGTGCTGCATTAATTTATATAAAATAATATTTGAACGAAAGCATCTTGCATTTATTTTATATGAATAACGGGTTATTTTTTAAGGCAATACAGGGCTTAGGTCATAAAGCTAAATGCACAGCTCTAAAACTTGTCCAGGAAATCCATTATCCAGTGCTTTTTGGTTGCATCATTTTAGTCATAAAAACACGAATTTCTATTTAATCATTAAGACAATTGCACACTTAAAAAATAATAACATTTTTACTGTGCCCAGGAAGAGCACGTGCAGCATCTCATACTTTTCCAGTAATATACTGTCAAGACACAGTGAATAAAGACAATTCTAGTAAATATTACAGCCCACAAGCAAGCGTTTTCCTAGTTTTCATATCCAGTTGGACTGTAATGTATGTTTGTGCTGAGTGCACTTTGCCACATGGAGAAAAACAGTGTGTATTTTTTGTTTTTTGAGTGCACTAGATAGCGCTGACGCGGCCCAAAGGTATTGGAGCGCTTGACACGAGCACCCATTACATTACAGAAGGACGCATTCATTAGGTCTCGCCTAGCTATTGCGTTTACGCAATCGCAATGCGAGACTCTAGTAAGAGGGGCGATTCAAAGTGCTCCCAAAAGTGGATTGCATGGCGAGCACGCGCACAATCACGTGCATCGTGCCGCCATGCAATGCGTTTGGGGAAGCGCTTCAGCCCACTGGCGCGTGCAAGTGTAGCCACAGCCTCGGCATCATACTTCAAAGGGTCCGCTTCCCCGCCTGGCATGCGCTCCCCAGCCCCCGCCACAGCATGCCGAGAGATTGTTTCCTCATGGCGCCTCCACAACTGTCCCTCCCCCACCACAGGGCTAGTCTCACGGACGCATTGCCATCCATCGATTTCACTTTCATGCCAGCGTTCTCTTTGCCTTTCAGCACACAGCCCGCCCTCCCCCCTCTGTGTTTTCTTGCAGTTTTGCCCAGATCTGAGTCTCAAACAACCAAAATAATACGTTTGCCCACACACACATGCCTCTCGCATCTTGTGTTTTCTTCCAGCTTTGGCCCGTGTTCTCTTTACCTTTCAGCACTCAGCTTCCCCGTAACCACCATTTAACTAACATCCTGCCACACTCATTCCATTTTCATCCTCGCTTTCACTTTCATGCCCGTGTTCTCTTTGCCTTTCAGCACACAGCTTCTCCGTAGCCACCATTTAACGACCATCCTGCCACACTCATTCCATTTTCATCTTCGCTTTCACTTTCATGCCCGTGTTCTCTTTGCCTTTCAGCACACAGCTTCTCCATAGCCACCATTTAACGACCATCCTGCCGTAAACACCATTTAACTACCATCTTTTTAGTTAAAATAAAAGAATTGCCTCTAAGGGTTTAAGGAACCATAGAAATACAAGGCAAGGCAGCAACAGAACGCTCTGAGCCCCACCAGTGCTTGCCACACACACATGCCTCTCGCCTATCTCTCCCCCACCCTCCCCCCTCCGTGTTCTCTTGCAGCTTTGACCAGATCTGAGTCTCAAACAACCAAAATAATAAGTTTGCCCTGCACGCTTTCTGCGCTTACAAAGTTAACATATGTCGCGCTCATTCCCTTTTCCTCCTTCTAAGGTCGATAACATTAGCTCCATTAATTCTGCGTCTAAGGATCTAAATAACCATATGTTTTCTTGCAACTTTAGGCACTTCACACACACAGCCCCACTGCTCACACACACAGGCATCAAGGCAGCAACAGAATGCTCTGAGCCCCACCAGTGTTTGCCACACACACATGCCTCTCGCATCTCGTGTTTTCTTCCAGCTTTGGCCCGTGTTCTCTTTACCTTTCAGCACTCAGCTTCCCCGTAACCACCATTTAACTAACATCCTGCCACACTCATTCTATTTTCATCCTCGCTTTCACTTTCATGCCCGTGTTCTCTTTGCTTTTCAGCACACAGCTTCTCCGTAGCCACCATTTAACGACCATCCTGCCACACTCATTCCATTTTCATCCTCGCTTTCACTTTCATGCCCGTGTTCTGTTTGCCTTTCAGCACACAGCTTTTCCGTAGCCCCCATTTAATGACCATCCTGCCGTAAACACCATTTAACTACCATCCTTTTAGTTAAAATAAAAGAATTGCCTCTAAGGGTTTAAGGAACAATAGAAATACAAGGCAAGGCAGCAACAGAACGCTCTGAGCCCCACCAGTGTTTGCCACACTCACATGCCTCTCGCCTATCTCTCCCCCGCCCTCCCCCCTCCGTGTTTTCTTGCAGCTTTGCCCAGATCTGAGTCTCAAACAACCAAAATAATAAGTTTGCCCTGCACGCTTTCTGCGCTTACAAAGTTATCATATGCCGCGCTCATTCCCTTTTCATCCTTCTAAGGTCGATAACATTAGCTCCATTAATTCTGCGTCTAAGGATTTAAATAACCATATGTTTTCTTGCAACTTTAGGCACTTCACACACACAGCCCCACTGCTCACACACACAGGCATCAAGGCAGCAACAGAATGCTCTGAGCCCCACCAGTGTTTGCCACACACACATGCCTCTCGCATCTCGTGTTTTCTTCAAGCTTTGGCCCGTGTTCTCTTTGCCTTTCAGCACTCAGCTTCCCCGTAACCACCATTTAACTAACATCCTGCCACACTCATTCCATTTTCATCCTCGCTTTCACTCTCATGCCCGTGTTCTCTTTGCCTTTCAGCACACAGGTTCTCCGTAGCCACCATTTAACGACCATCCTGCCGTAAACACCATTTAACTACCATCCTTTTAGTTAAAATAAAAGAATTGCCTCTAAGGGTTTAAGGAACCATAGAAATACAAGGCAAGGCAGCAACAGAATGCTCTGAGCCCCACCAGTGTGTGCCACACACACATGTCTCTCGCCTATCTCTCCCCCGCCCTCCCCCCTCCGTGTTTTCTTGCAGCTTTGCCCAGATCTGAGTCTCAAACAACCAAAATAATAAGTTTGCCCTGCACGCTTTCTGCGCTTACAAAGTTAACATATGCCGCGCTCATTCCCTTTTCATCCTTCTAAGGTCGATAACATTAGCTCCATTAATTCTGCGTCTAAGGATTTAAATAACCATATGTTTTCTTGCAACTTTAGGCACTTCACACACACAGCCCCACTGCTCACACACACAGGCATCAAGGCAGCAACAGAATGCTCTGAGCCCCACCAGTGTTTGCCACACACACATGCCTCTCGCATCTCGTGTTTTCTTCCAGCTTTGACCCGTGTTCTCTTTGCCTTTCAGCACTCAGCTTCCCCGTAACCACCATCTAACTAACATCCTGCCACACTCATTCCATTTTCATCCTCGCTTTCACTTTCATGCCCGTGTTCTCTTTGCCTTTCAGCACACAGCTTCTCCGTAGCCACCATTTAACGACCATCCTGCCACACTGATTCCATTTTCATCCTCGCTTTCACTTTCATGCCCGTGTTCTCTTTGCCTTTCAGCACACAGCTTCTCCGTAGCCACCATTTAACGACCATCCTGCCGTAAACACCATTTAACTACCATCCTTTTAGTTAAAATAAAAGAATTGCCTCTAAGGGTTTAAGGAACCATAGAAATACAAGGCAAGGCAACATACACTCTGAATGCCACTCAGAGCCACATAATTACATGCCACATAAATACAATGCACTCAATACAATAGACACTCCAAATACAAATCAGTGCCACATAGTTACACACCACATAATTACACAGCGCTCAATGCCACATACACTTCAAATAGCACTCAGCGCCACATAATTACACACCACATAATTACACTACACTCAATGCCACATGCACTCCAAATAACACTCAGTGCCAATTAATTACAATGCAAACAATGCAAGATACATTCAAAATAACACTCACTGCCACATAATTACATGCCATTAAAATCAACATACACTCCACACAAAACCATTCAGTGCCACATAATTATATTCTACATAATTACACTCTATCTATCTATCGCCCTCTCTATCTATCTATCTATCTATCTATCTATCTATCTATCTATCTATCTATCTATCTATCTATCTATCTATCTATCTATCTATCTATCTATCTATCTATCTATCTATCTATCTATCTATCTATCTATCTAACTATTAAACTCTATCTATCTATCTATTGCATCACCACAGCATCACTTAGCACCATCACAGCATCACTCAAGGGCACCACTACATCACTATGCGCTACCACAGCATCAATTAACGTCACAGCATCACTCGACACCACCACAACATCACTCACCGCCACCACAGTATTAATCTGTACAACCATTCAACAACAACTGGCTTTAATATGTTCTCTCAATATTTAGGCTTTATTACAAATGGCACAAAAAAAATGATAATATTTAACTTCTGTTCTTGGATTTTAGGCGCAATTAAATACACTAAACATAATCCTCACAAGAGTTATTAACAAAAGTTTAAACGATTGCCATTATAATTTACTTTTATTTAAGTATTAATTATTTGCAATAATTAAAAGCCATTGTTATTTGTAATATCAATACATCTAAGTCACGTAAATACAACACATATTGCATTACAAATGCTATAGGTGTCACATTTGCAACAGTTAAAACTATTGACATTGTACATGAGAAAGCTAGTAATTTCAATATTTTCAATACCAACACATAAATAAAAAATGAGTCAATTTACAATACAAAAAGCTCAAACTTTCCTAATGCGAGACCTATTGCATTGCAAATGCTTGTTTTTGAGGCAGCTGTGGTGCAGCAGATGCATCACTCCAGGATTTAGGTCTTCAGATTCCCACCCCTCCCAACAAACATGGGTGCCCTAGGGTAACCCGAACGGGCAGTGACACTTCTCTCTGCCAGTGCTTCGGCAGAGCGGCATCCGCTCACATCCTGGTCAAGGAATGGTGGTGTGAGAACAGCCCATACGGCTTTTAACTCAGCTGAGTGCCACGGATGTTGACAGGTCCCATCACCATCCACGTGTGGAGCAAGTAGCAGGGTTACACGTCTATGCCGCTGACCGCGGCCCCCGCGGGGGCCGATTGGCGGTCGGTGCCTTAGTGCCCCCGGGGCACCGGTCACCCCTCCCCACCCCTTCCCTCAAGGGGGGGGGGGCGGGGACGCAGACCGGAGCCCCCCTCCTCGGGCTGGCCGGAAGTGACGCGCAATGCGTGTCACTTCCTGGCCCTGGTGTGAGGGGGAGGCTATTTAGCCTTCCCCCACCCTCCTGGCGACCTCTTTGTCGCCCACCTCGCCATTTGGATCGGTCGTTGCCTCGGACACCACCGGTCGTCGTCTTTACCTCACGCTGCGATCCCGGCCTCTTTTCGTCGTGCCAACGGTGAGTCTTGCTACATCCCCCCCGCCCCGCCCCGGCCCTGTCCCTGGGCAGTACCAGGTTGACGGGGCCCTGTGGCTCGGATGGCCATGGGTGGGGGGGCGCAAGTGGGGTCTAAGCGACTCGAAGGGTTGTGGCGGCTATCGTGAATAGGTCAGGTTCGTGGCGGGGATGATGAGGAGTCCTGGGGCGCGTGGGCAAAGAGCGATTTTCCGAGCTACTGGACCGCAGGGCATGGCCGAATGAGTGATGGGATGTATGCCTAGCGTTGGGGCACCCCGGCGACTGCTGCCGTATGAGGCTGCTAGAGTCGCTCCGTGATGATTGCACATCGGATACTCGTGTTCATGGGTACCGGTTAGGTCCATTTAATTATATGCCGCGCGACGCAACGCCCGCCCCCCCGGGCATCTAAAGCATTATGGCCCTGGGAGGGTTCACTCGTGGCAGTGTTCCTTGGGGCCGAGGCCGCGCGCTCAGGGTGTGTCATGGCCAATGTCCGTACCCCCCCACCCCCCCCCAGCGCCCAGCACTCCGTGGTGTGAGCTGCCGGGGTGCCCGCCGATCGCGGGTGGCGCAGCCCCGTGGCGCGCCGTGGCTCAGTCGCCCCCCCCACCCCTACGAGAGCTGCAATGCAGGGGGGGTCGGGAGAGGCAAGCATTGGGCGGCGGCGCATGGCTAGAAGGTGTGTTGCCCTGGGTGCGTTGGTGGAGCGGGGCCTAGTTGTCGACCGTGTAGGCGGTGGCTGATCGGTGGGATCGGGGCCGCGTCGGTATTCATGGGTCGGTGCGCGTGTGAGCCATGCCAGGGGGCCCATTTAAGTACGGGGCCCGGGTTTGAGCACCAGGGCCCTGGGTGGGGGAGGGTGCGAGGCTTATGCAAGGTGCCACACGACCTCCTGTCGATTCCGTGTTCGAGCGTCTTTGAAGTACCGAGTCACCGGGGGCCTTATGTGGGAGGTACATGAGGCTGCTCAGGTAGGCGCTCCAATACCTCCGGTCGTTTTCGTGCTTGGATGTTATTACGGCTCTGAGCCTCCAGGGGATTGGGTAATGTTGCGATGCTAATGAAGGCGCTCGCACAGCGCCCTTTGTACGGTAACTATGATGCATAGGTAATGTGCTCCGATACCAGGGGGGCGAATTTTGTATCTCTCCGCTATTACGGCACTGGCGCAACATAGTAGCGACAGGTTGGTGGGCTGCACAAGAGGTCGACGACCAAGAACTATGCTCATCAAAACTCCTCTTGTTTACGGACGCGATGCAAGGCTCGCAATGTCCGTTGAACGCGTGTGGCGCGCCAACACCTCCGCTATTGCCGCGTGTTTTAGGCAACAGAAGGTTGGCGGCCCACAGGGCGTATGCGCAAGGCATAAAATCGTATGGGCACAAGAATTTGCCGCCAATTCATGCAAGTCGGGTGAGTCACGTGGATCCATGGCTTGAAACCCGACCCACATGTAGGCATGGTCGCGGGAGGCGTGTTAGGTCGCCAGGACATTACCCCACCCCCCCTTCCACCTCGAGTCTAGTTGGCACGGTGGGCTCATACAGCCTATTGGGGGCCCCAATTGCTGTTGCAGGGTGAAGGGTGGTGGGGATAGAAGGGTGAAGAAGCGCACGGGGCGGCTGAATTTCAACGTTTATGTGTATAGCCGCACGCATTTCTACCCGTCTCTTACCCCTCCCCTCCCCCCCTTTTCTCGCATTACAGATCGTGCGCGTGTGTTCTTGTTTGGCCCCTTGTTTACGATGGTTTGTTTTACAGTTACCTCTGGCCGAATTCGTGCTGTTGCAGCTCATTTGCGGGACAGCGAACAAACGCAAGCCGGACGCGCTTCGTACTCAGAACCTTTTACGGGAGTAAGTACGGGCAGGTGGGGGATGGGAGGGCCAGATGTAGCATCCTGAGGCCAAGGAGCAGGGTGGTAAGCACCTAAGGGTGCGAGCATGAGGTTAATTGTCTCTTTTTCCCCTTGCAGACTAGAGAGTGTCGCCGCTATACGATGGACAGTCAAGGATCCTCCCCCCCACTGTTTACGCCAGGGCCACAGGTTGAGGAAACCCAGGCAGGCACATCGGAAGACGCACGGATTGCCGCCTTCTTGGAGGTGGCAAAGACCAAGGGCTTAGTTTGGGCAACGGAACTTTTGAAAGCCAATAACCCCTCAGACTCTGGTATAACCAGTGACGCTCCGTCCGTCGACAGGGATTTGGGAGATGACGCAGGCCCCTCGCGGTCGAAAAGGATTCGCCGCCCTACAATTAAGGACTTTCCTTCCGAACAACCGCCGGCACGGATCAGAACCGCTGCCCCACAAAGGGCCGCTATGGCCCCCCAGGCAATCGCTAGCTTGTGCACAGGGCCACTCCCCACACCCCCGGGCCCATCCCAGGTGACATTTGCGACATCGAACGACCTGGGTAAGCTCTCAGATACTTTAAAAAACTTTATGGAGGAGGTCAGATATGGCCTGTTGCTAGTCAGGTCGCCCGCAGGGGTCGGGCCGCCCGCCTTGGCCCCACCAAGCGTGACTCCGGGGCCGGGGGCCTTCACACAAGTCTGGGGCGAGAGGGGCAGCCAGCCATGTCCCTCAGGGGTGGAGGGGAGTCTGCAGGCTGCCGACGTGGCACCCTTGAGGGGCCAGCCTGCTGCTGCAGTGGCACCCCCACCGCTGCCCCCCCCCCCCGCAACGGATGTAGTGGCTGGTGCCGCGGCAAGCACCCTCAACCTACCATCGGGGGTCCCCCCGGTGGGGCTCCCGCCGGCCCAGTCTCTGGCTGTAGTACCAAAGCCGCTGGTTACCACTGCCCCGCTAGTATCTGGCCACTGCTCCCTAGCTTGGATGGTTCCATTAGTGGCCAAGGAAGGGATTTGGCGTAGGGAATTCATAGATATTTTCACCCTTCTCATGCATGGGGCAGAGGGGGTAGATACCAGAAGGATGGGCACCAAGGAGGAGGACAGGAAGGTGCGCTACCATTCATGGCCTGAGAAGAACATTGTGACCTCGGGCCAGGCTTTCGCCATCATGGCAGCTGTGATAGTTGAGAAATTCCCGGATGAAGGGCCAGGTCTCTTCCACTACGCGAGCGTAATCACAGAAGAGGCTGCCAAGTGCGGGGGCATGGCGTGGTACCATTATGATTGTGACTTCCGGAAACAGAGGGCTATTTGTCCAGAACTTGATTGGGATCAGTTGGAAGTCAGGTTATGGGTGAAGCACATGGGCAAGCACACAGTGGAGGCAGCAACAAAATCAGGCACAGCGAGTAGCGAAAAGAGCTAGGAAGACAAATAGGAGGGGAAAGTGCAGAACAGGAAGCCCTTTCGGGGCGGTCGAGGGGGGGGGCGCAAGCCGGGCGTTAGGGCACAGTCCTCCGGCACCTGCAGGCTTTTTAATGCAGGGTCTTGCTCCTGGGGCAAAGCATGCCGGTTCACTCACAAGTGCAGCAAATGCGGGGCCCCCCATGCCGCAACCGCTTGCTCCAAGCGGGACTGCCCTGGCCAACCCACCCCGGATACCAGTTCGAGCGAATGATAGGGGCCAGCTTGTCCAGGGCAGGGCTGGGACAGCCAGAGAAGTGATACTCCAGCCACTCATTTAGGATCGGAGCAGCCACGGCAGCCCACCTAGCTGTTTTACCACCCGCCGAGGTGGAATTGGTGGGGCGGTGGGAGTCGGACTATTACAAACGTATGTTCGCCCCTGAAACGATGTCCAACGACCCCCACACACACACCCCCCCACACCCGTTTGGGTGTGCCGCGATTGTACTGGTTTTGTTATTGTATGGTAAGTTAAGGTAAATTAAATAACCATGAGTGTGAACCATGTCTCTTGTTTTACTAATTCGCATTCTGCAGCTGCAGGGAACGGGGAACCTGGTTCACGGACACTTTTACCCCGCTTAGGGGATGCGGCCAGCCAACATTTGGTGCTGCCGTCCCAATAACTGGGGTGTCAGTGGGCCAAACACAAGGGGACAGTGTGTCAATAGAACATTTGGCACGCCCAGGGTGCCACCAAAACTCTACTTAAACGGAGCATGAATTTGGCACTGCAGGTGAGGCTCTGGGTTGTCGGGGGGGCACCCCCACCCCTGCCACCCTCCCACCCCTGCCACCCTCCCACCGGGGAGCATGATGGGAGGGACATAATATGACTTAGTCAATCCTCAAGGCCTGAACCATGCAGACAGCACGCACTGCTCAAACCAGACAGATTACCGAAGCTGGTATGCCTAGGGGGTTTCATCACTGAGGGCTCTGTAGGGGCATAATTTCCATGAGAAATAAGGGATGGTGGGCAGGGGCAAGAGTCAACCCTTGCCCATGGTCATGCGCTGTCAGCCAGGAGCACTCCTGTGCACCAGGTTTAGCATACAGAGGGGACTGTCCAAAGTTACGTAAATCCCTCTTGCCACCATAGCAGACCCTATCCGACCCAGGATAGCGTCTAGGGCTTGTGGACATAGATGGGGCCATCTATAGCCCACGGGCAAGCCTTGTGCATGGGGTTGTAAAGGATCCCACAGGTCAAAGGTTGAGTCCCGCCAGCACTGTCAAAGTGTCAGAAAGGGGGCAACATTTCAAACTCCCCTTTTGGCAGGGATATTTCCCTTCCAGCTAGTTGCAGGAAGCCCTAGACAGGAGAGGTGCAGGTAAGACTATAGCGGGTTGGTGGGGGGCCCTGGCTGCGACGGTGAGCCGCCTCCAGGGCTGTGGTGGAGTTACAGGGCGATCTGGAGGCAGGCCGGTACAAAGGGTACCTCTGCGCGGCACCATAGAGGGTGCCTGAGCCAAAACCAAGGTCCCGGAAGCCGTGTCGGCGCCCCACTAGTCCTGCGGGCGGTTGTGGGCCTGAACAACCGGGGGCTTGCTAAGCGACGCTCCACCCCGATAGGGGGGCGTGAGTAGAAGTTACCAACGGCACGTGATCGTAGAAAGAATAACATGGATGGCAGCATCAGCGGGCATCGCTCCCGCGCTGCCCGGCTCATCAGGCGGGCAGGTGACCCAGTTGGTTGCCTGCCCTTGGATCGCCCGTAAGATAACCCACCCTGTTGGACTTGGCCCTTTTTCCCTCATTTTTTTCGTTTTTGTAGTGTTAAGGTGCAGGTGCTTACTTCTCCCAAGATGGCTGCCACAGACCCCTGCTACCGCAGGGTGGTCGTTTTTCATAGTAGCACCCTAGCTGCCAGGAGCTGGCTGGGACCCACAACAATGTTGCGATACCAGCCCGCCTTTTTGTCCCATAGGTAGAGTGGGGAAGCTCCTGGAATATGCTGGAACCTTCTAGAAGGGAGGTGGGGTTTTACTTTTGCCGCCTTGGCTAGAGGTCACCTGACCTAGGGCTACTTAAGAGTGGGAGGGAAACTTTTGTGGTGAGTTGGCCATTGGGGTGAAGCAGAGCTGGAAGAATCCACCAGGAGTGTAGGCGGTAGGGCCTTGCCAGGGACTTATGCCTCTGAGAGTGACAGGATTTAGATACTGCCTCTTAAGTGAGTGAGGTGCCCTGTGAATCCCACTGATCTTGCCCAGTAGTAGGAGGACCCAGAGACTCTCTGCCAGCCTGACTAGGAAGGACCTAGTCGCCCTCTCCATTCCTATCCCCTGTAACAGAACCCCTTAAGGGCGCCAGATACATCTGCGCCAAAAGACTTCATCTGTCAACTGAGAACTGAAACCTAACTTTAAGAACTGAGACTGCATGACAAGAGCGAGCTGTAAGCCTTGAATGCCAGAGCTGAGACTGCGTGTCCAAGCTACCCTATTGAACAAAATACTAAGCCGATTGCCAAGTCACCGGGGATCGACCAGGTACTAGCGCTGTGACCCCCGCGCTCCCTGCCCTGGTCTGGGACCCCCGGCAGCGTGCTCTGCTGAGCACTTTACCCCATCCTTAATTTGAGCCCCCCCTGCGACGACGAAGTCTGCGTGCTCACCGCCGCGGCCTGGAGGCCTGGAGGAGTGCCCTGCTGTGTCGCGAGGCCCAGGCGAAGCCCGGGGCCCCGTCGCTGCCGTCGCAGCCGTGTGAGGAGGTGCGCAAGGTCGGGCCGAGTTCCCCCAACGTCGTGAGGACGGACGCCTGCTGACGCCGAGACGGAGGTAAGCCCGGAGGCCGAGATCCCCCCTGGTGCGCCCCCTGCTGGTCTGGGAACCACACCGCACTTGGCCCGGGTTGTCCCCTCCGTGGGAGTCCCCTCCCCTGCCTGCGCGACGGAGAGACCCCGCCGAGGGATCCTGTCCGTGTCCCCCCTCCTGTGTTACTGAGCGCGATGCTCTGTGAACTGCACCGGAGCATAGGGACTCGCTCCTCAAGTCCAGTAATCTTCCCCGCTGGAAGCCGTTCAAAGTACTGACAGACATTACTCTCGTGTGGCGCTTCACGCCACCGACTCTGCTTCCTCAGCCGGAGGGACCGGGACGGCGAGTAACCCCATGTGGTATATGCACTGCTCGAAAGTAACTATATGCCAAGGAATGCGAGTAGCGCATTGTGTTATATGCTCTGCTCGAAAGTAATTACATGCCAAGGAATGCGAGTAGCGCATTGTGTTATATGCTCTGCTCGAAAGTAATTACATGCCAAGGAATGCGAGTAGCGCATTGTGTTATATGCTCTGCTCGAAAGTAATTACATGCCAAGGAATGCGAGTAGCGCATTGTGTTATATGCTCTGCTCGAAAGTAATTACATGCCAAGGAATGCGAGTAGCGCATTGTGTTATATGCTCTGCTCGAAAGTAATTACATGCCAAGGAATGGGAGTAGCGCATTGTGTTATATGCTCTGCTCGAAAGTAGTTACCTGCCAAGGAATGCGAGTAGCGCATTGTGTTATATGCTCTGCTCGAAAGTAATTACATGCCAAGGAATGCGAGTAGCGCATTGTGTTATATGCTCTGCTCGAAAGTAATTACATGCCAAGGAATGTGAGTAGCGCATTGTGTTATATGCTCTGCTCGAAAGTAATTACATGCCAAGGAATGCGAGTAGCGCACTGTGTTACATGTTCTGCTCGAAAGTAATTACATGCCAAGGAATGGGAGTAGCGCATTGTGTTATATGCTCTGCTCGAAAGTAGTTACCTGCCCAGGAATGCGAGTAGCGCACTGTGTTACATGTTCTGCTCGAAAGTAATTACATGCCAAGGAATGGGAGTAGCGCATTGTGTTATATGCTCTGCTCGAAAGTAGTTACCTGCCCAGGAATGCGAGTAGCGCACTGTGTTATATGCTCTGCTCAAAGGTAATGACATGCGACTGATTACGAGTCACGCGATGTATTAAATGTTCTACGCAAACGTATCCACATGCAACTGATTGCGCGTAGCGCTATGTTTATATGCCTTGCTTCACAGTACTAGGGGCCCTTGATCACGAGGAGCGCTCAGTTCTACAGGCGCCATGTTAAGTGAACCCAATGTGTCCCCTTTCAAGTATTACGCTTAGTTAGACGGCTGGTTCAGGGAAAGACTTTACGTAAGCGCGCACGGCGCTAGAACAAGGTTAGGCACTGCATAGATATCACCCAGAGTGTCGAATGTAATGTCACAATGGTATTATGATTCATGTATTACCTTGTTATTTCCTGAACTGCATCTGACCAGCTATACTTGGATAAACTTGAAGTATTTGCATAATTTAAACGGTGTGGCATCCCTTATTGTGTGTGACTCTAGTCCATGAGAAGCGTGTGGTGTATGGTTGCTTAACACATAGCCCTCTGGTTGCCCGACCGGCTCGCGCCACGTTACCGCCCTTAGGGCCTGGTGACCCCAGGTTCCTACATTGTTGGCGAGCGGTGGGATCCTTGGGACTTGTGACCATACAGCACCCTTCCGTGAGGCGAAGGGCGCCACAATTAAACGCCTGTTGTGTTCCAAAGCTCTAAAAACATTGATTGCTGCATTGTTAGTTCCACTGTCCAGGTTGAGAGTGCAAGAAGCCTGGTGAGCCGGTAACTGTTGCCTATACCCTAGGAATTTTCTCCTTAGTGTCTAGGTCCCCACCTGCCAGAATGGAATCCCGGTTAGCTGACCTCGAGGGGTACACAGTGAAGCAACTAAGGGAGTTCGCGCAGGAGTTGGGGGTGCCCGGGATGCGGAAGGCTAAAGCGCCAGAACTCCGTACCGCCATTAGGGCATGGGTAGAAGCCCACCCAGAAGGGAGAGGGGATGAGGGACAGGGGGCGCCAGATGCACCTCAGGAGGAGAGCGCCCAGGAAGTCCTAGACATCGTAAACATAGAGGAGTCTGAAACTGTGCCCCCAGGGAGACGTTCTGGGGCCAGTAGTAGGACAGGGTCTAGTAGGAGCGCGTCTCCAAAGGAGTATGAGGACAGAAGGGAAGAGAGGCAGTTAAAATGGGAGCTAGCCAAACTGGAACAGGAAAGAGAAAGGGAAAGGGAGAATAAGAAATGGGCAATGGAGGAGAGGAGGATGGCGCACGAGCTTCGGATGAAGGAGTTGGAGCTGCGTGCCCTCCAGATGAATGTGTCCAGTGAGGACACTGGTGGCAGCATACCGGAAGCTCCACAGGAGCTAGAAGTTTATTTACCCCAGGATGACATCACTAGGGTGTCTGAGGAGGCATTGGGGTGTGAACCTGAATGGGGTGGTGCAGGGATCTCCCAACCCAGCGAGGTGGGAGAAGTGCCAGATAGCCCAGCTAGGTCCCAGGGAGAGAGGGTTGTAGGACCTCACGACCTATCTATAGGAAGGCGTGAGACGGGGAGGTGTCCCGAGGTGCCCCAACCGCAGTCTCAGGGCCTGGAGAGTTCCGCAAGGGAGCCCCAGGTTGGGAGCCTAGGCTGTCCCGATGGGCCATCCAGTGCAGGGGAGCCCCTAGTGTCAGGAGGACCCAGGGCGACTGTAACCAGCGCTCCTGAGGTTCTGGGGTTGGCCCAGTCGCAGGGTTTAGATCCTGTGCTGGGATGCCAGGTTCAGGGGTTGCCTGACCTGGAGGGTGGGACGGCTGTTAACAGTGTCCCCCCAAGATTGACTTCCAGGGGTACCTTTCCAGGTGGGAGGGTGCGGAACTCTGGGAGGGGGTGCAGAGGGAGGAAGGTCTCGCCTCGGGCACCGGCTCAGCCTGAGGGTTTAGACCCTAGGTTGAGGAATCAGTTGAAGGGTCAAGGCCCTGTACTGAGGAGACAGTGGTGGGCTGAGGGTGCCTCGCAGGGTAGGGTGAGGAACCCCAGAAGGAGAGTTAGGGGGAGGAGAGCCTCGCCCCTGAAGGCTGGTCAGCCTAAGGGTGTGGACCCCAGGTGGAAGGACCAGAGGCAGTTTAGGACTGCAAGGAAGAGTGGTAGAGTGGTCAACGGGCACTACAGGCCTGGGGCTACTGCCCCACACTCCGCGAGATCACCCGGGCCAGAGACATCTGGACGGCCCAGGGGCCGGTCCTGGCCACAACTAGCTAGGGAGCCCCAGTGGGGTGGTTTCGTTGGTCCCGGAAGGATTGAGAGGGAACCATCAGGTTCCAGAGCGGAGGAGAACCTGCGGGTGCTCCTGCCGTTGCGGGCCTGCGTCCACCTTTTCTCGCCCCAAGCAGGGAAGACCATCAAGGCATTGATCGGTCTACCCTGGCTTTCGGCTGGAAGGGGGTTATGTTGGACTTGGCCCTTTTTCCCTCATTTTTTTCGTTTTTGTAGTGTTAAGGTGCAGGTGCTTACTCCTCCCAAGATGGCTGCCACAGACCCCTGCTACTGCAGGGTGGTCGTTTTTCATAGTAGCACCCTAGCTGCCAGGAGCTGGCTGGGACCCACAACAATGTTGCGATACCAGCCCGCCTTTTTGTCCCATAGGTAGAGTGGGGAAGCTCCTGGAATATGCTGGAACCTTCTAGAAGGGAGGTGGGGTTTTACTTTTGCCGCCTTGGCTAGAGGTCACCTGACCTAGGGCTACTTAAGAGTGGGAGGGAAACTTTTGTGGTGAGTTGGCCATTGGGGTGAAGCAGAGCTGGAAGAATCCACCAGGAGTGTAGGCGGTAGGGCCTAGCCAGGGACTTATGCCTCTGAGAGTGACAGGATTTAGATACTGCCTCTTAAGTGAGTGAGGTGCCCTGTGAATCCCACTGATCTTGCCCAGTAGTAGGAGGACCCAGAGACTCTCTGCCAGCCTGACTAGGAAGGACCTAGTCGCCCTCTCCATTCCTACCCCCTGTAACAGAACCCCTTAAGGGCGCCAGATACATCTGCGCCAAAAGACTTCATCTGTCAACTGAGAACTGAAACCTAACTTTAAGAACTGAGACTGCATGACAAGAGCGAGCTGTAAGCCTTGAATGCCAGAGCTGAGACTGCGTGTCCAAGCTACCCTATTGAACAAAATACTAAGCCGATTGCCAAGTCACCGGGGATCGACCAGGTACTAGCGCTGTGACCCCCGCGCTCCCTGCCCTGGTCTGGGACCCCCGGCAGCGTGCTCCGCTGAGCACTTTACCCCATCCTTAATTTGAGCTCCCCCTGCGACGACGAAGTCAGCGCGCTCACCGCCGCGGCCTGGAGGCCTGGAGGAGTGCCCTGCTGTGTCGCGAGGCCCAGGCGAAGCCCGGGGCCCCGTCGCTGCCGTCGCAGCCGTGTGAGGAGGTGCGCAAGGTCGGGGCCGAGTTCCCCCAACGTCGTGAGGACGGACGCCTGCTGACGCCGAGACGGAGGTAAGCCCGGAGGCCGAGATCCCCCCTGGTGCGCCCCCTGCTGGTCTGGGAACCACACCGCACTTGGCCCGGGTTGTCCCCTCCGTGGGAGTCCCCTCCCCTGCCTGCGCGACGGAGAGACCCCGCCGAGGGATCCTGTCCGTGTCCCCCCTCCTGTGTTACTGAGCGCGGTGCTCTGTGAACTGCACCGGAGCATAGGGACTCGCTCCTCAAGTCCAGTAATCTTCCCCGCTGGAAGCCGTTCAAAGTACTGACAGACATTACTCTCGTGTGGCGCTTCACGCCACCGACTCTGCTTCCTCAGCCGGAGGGACCGGGACGGCGAGTAACCCCATGTGGTATATGCACTGCTCGAAAGTAACTATATGCCAAGGAATGCGAGTAGCGCATTGTGTTATATGCTCTGCTCGAAAGTAATTACATGCCAAGGAATGCGAGTAGCGCATTGTGTTATATGCTCTGCTCGAAAGTAATTACATGCCAAGGAATGCGAGTAGCGCATTGTGTTATATGCTCTGCTCGAAAATAATTACATGCCAAGGAATGCGAGTAGCGCATTGTGTTATATGCTCTGCTCGAAAGTAATTACATGCCAAGGAATGCGAGTAGCGCATTGTGTTATATGCTCTGCTCGAAAGTAATTACATGCCAAGGAATGGGAGTAGCGCATTGTGTTATATGCTCTGCTCGAAAGTAGTTACCTGCCAAGGAATGCGAGTAGCGCATTGTGTTATATGCTCTGCTCGAAAGTAATTACATGCCAAGGAATGCGAGTAGCGCATTGTGTTATATGCTCTGCTCGAAAGTAATTACATGCCAAGGAATGCGAGTAGCGCATTGTGTTATATGCTCTGCTCGAAAGTAATTACATGCCAAGGAATGCGAGTAGCGCACTGTGTTACATGTTCTGCTCGAAAGTAATTACATGCCAAGGAATGGGAGTAGCGCATTGTGTTATATGCTCTGCTCGAAAGTAGTTACCTGCCCAGGAATGCGAGTAGCGCACTGTGTTACATGTTCTGCTCGAAAGTAATTACATGCCAAGGAATGGGAGTAGCGCATTGTGTTATATGCTCTGCTCGAAAGTAGTTACCTGCCCAGGAATGCGAGTAGCGCACTGTGTTATATGCTCTGCTCAAAGGTAATGACATGCGACTGATTACGAGTCACGCGATGTATTAAATGTTCTACGCAAACGTATCCACATGCAACTGATTGCGCGTAGCGCTATGTTTATATGCCTTACTTCACAGTACTAGGGGCCCTTGATCACGAGGAGCGCTCAGTTCTACAGGCGCCATGTTAAGTGAACCCAATGTGTCCCCTTTCAAGTATTACGCTTAGTTAGACGGCCGGTTCAGGGAAAGACTTTACGTAAGCGCGCACAGCGCTAGAACAAGGTTAGGCACTGCATAGATATCACCCAGAGTGTCGAATGTAATGTCACAATGGTATTATGATTCATGTATTACCTTGTTATTTCCTGAACTGCATCTGACCAGCTATACTTGGATAAACTTGAAGTATTTGCATAATTTAAACGGTGTGGCGTCCCTTATTGTGTGTGACTCTAGTCCATGAGAAGCGTGTGGTGTATGGTTGCTTAACACATAGCCCTCTGGTTGCCCGACCGGCTCGCGCCACGTTACCGCCCTTAGGGCCTGGTGACCCCAGGTTCCTACACACCCATTACATATTCTGGAATTATGTAATAAACCTGCAGCATTGTTACCCAACACCAACTGTCTTGTGTGTGTCATTTGGGTAACCTACTATGGGGGAGGGGGGACAGCGGGGTGCCCCTGGGGGTACTATGCCGCTGACCGCAGGCGGAGTTACAGGGCGATCTGGAAGCAGGCCGGTACAAAGGGTACCTCTGCGCGGCACCATAGGGGGTGCCTGAGCCAAAACCGAGGAGCCTCAGGGGAGGTCCCGGAAGCCGTGTCAGCGCCCCGCTAGTCCTGCGGGCGGTTGTGGGCCTGAACAACCGGGCCTTGCTAAGCGACGCTCCACCCCGATAGGGGGGGCGTGAGTAGAAGTTACCAACGGCACGTGATCGTAGAAAGAATCACATGGATGGCAGCATCAGCGGGCATCGCTCCTGCGCTGCCCGGCTCATCAGGCGGGCAGGCGACCCAGTTGGTTGCCTGCCCTTGGATTGCCCGTAAGATAACCCACCCATTACATATTCTGGAATTATGTAATAAACCTGCAGCATTGTTACCCAACACCAACTGTCTTGTGTGTGTCATTTGGGTAACCTACTATGGGGGAGGGGGGACAGCGGGGTGCCCCTGGGGGTACTATGGCCCCTTGAATCATAATCATGCGCTGGGGCAGTCCATGGAGGAAGACCAGAAGGAGAAACCCACAAAAAGCTTCCTTTGAAAGGCCTGCGCACTGTCAGGTCTAATTAAACAAACATAGAATATCCTATTTTAATAAACTACAGCTGTATTTTTCACTAAGCAAATCAACGTTTATATTTGCCTTGTGTCAAATATGGGCATTTTGTAACTTGAACTGAATGACACTTTGACTTGTGCACAACCGAGCCTGAAGGGAGGAAAAAATAGATCAAAGTATGAACAGAGATGAAAGTGCAGCAGAGACATGCTACTTCCTAAAACTGAAGTTTGAAGGAAAGAAACACTTCTAGAAATCGTCACAAGGGTAAAACCACTCTTATTTTCTATTGCTCTGTTTTAAATGTTCCCTTTTTCGTTTTATAATCAGACCACGGCTACCAAATCAGTGCATTTTTGGCTTCGCATAGAGTCAAAGGTGTTAATATGATATACTAAGTTACATGTTACGCTGTACTATGATATTTCATTTGGACAGCCTGACCATTCTGTTATATAGTGCTAATCGAACTGAACACACTTTTAGATGCTACAGATAATAAAGCAAATTAGGTTATTTCTAGTATACAGTTAAAAACAATTGTGAAGGTATTTAAAAATTATACTCGTAATGCACACTCACCCCAATAGAGGTCTCTTGATAGTACTGCAAGAGGAGAGACATTCGTAGTTGCCACTTAATGGTACTCATTTTAGCTACATTGGAAGGATGAAAGGCTAGGTTGACCCTCAGAGACTTGAAGCTGTGACTATGGATCAAACACAGATTTGTGGAGTGGATTCATGGTTCTGCCGAGCCTCCAAACCTGGCTTCTACGACTAGAAGCTCAGTCACTCAAGTATTACCTCATTAAATTCACAATGTTATTACAGCTATTTATTTGAAATTAAATTCATTTAGCATAAATATATCATGTCATTCATATTTGTTCTTAAAAGTAGGCTGAGTCGAAAAGAGGGGTCCCTGGACTCCAAAGGAACATGCTCAGTTAAGCCCTTCTTCTAACGAGACCTACAAATTACCTATAGATTTTGACTACAATAACGAAGTACCAACAATATCTAAGGTGCAGAGAGTCAAAAATCAAGGTTTACTTCAGAAGGTGGGAGAAGATTTGGACCTAAGATCCTGTATGACACAGGTAACTTACATTTGGGGCCTGATTTAGACATCGGCGTTACTCCATCACAACGGGGACTTATATCCATTCCCGGATATCTAACTCCCTTAGGATATTGTGGGATTTAGATTTGGCAGATGGGCTATCCGTCCCCATTGTTACAGAGTGACCCGTCTGCCAATATCTAAATCAGACTCTTAATCTTAATGCTCATCAATTATATCGTTTTCAAAAAGTATGAAGACCAAACGTAGAACATGCCAGGAAATTATTTTGGTTATGGCTAATCCATAATTAACATTACCAGCTTTAATTTCTACAAAATTACATGTTCTAGAGATGTTGGGGAAAACTGTGACTATTACCTCATTATCTTGTCTTTCGGCTGGAAGCAAAGAGCTGATGGGGACGTTTCTGGGAGGTCTGTGGTATTACCTGGACACCTCATTATATCACCACTCATTTTCAATTAATTACAAGAAGTACTTACTAGGGGGTATCGCTGGTACTAAGGGCTAAATGTTTGTAATGGTCAGAAATTAAACAAATGTCTGCTAACCTAATTATTGGACAGTGTTTACCTCTCTGGAGCATTTTACTGAAAGGCCTGAAATTACCAAATAGGGGCTTTCTTTAATTTATGGGTAGAAAAGTGAGACAATAAAAAATATTAGCACAAAAAAGAAAGTCCTGAAACATCCTATTGTCGAGTTACGACCTGAAACACAAATATAGCACTTATATAAAGGATGTCAAATTTTCTTCGAGTAAGAACTTCCTGAATTCTCATCAGCTTGGTCAGGAGTAGTCATTCAAATTTTGGGAAGCTAATTTCACCCCACAACTTCAAAAGTTCACCAACTGCCACCTACGTTATCTTGGGGTGAATAACGCACCCACAATCAGTCCTGACTACGATACAAATTGTTTAGCACGTCAATTTTATTTGGTGAAATATTTACTGAATACCCCTGGAGGGCTGCCAATAAAATGATTGCATCTGAGGTAGTATATATATTTTTTTAATGTTTCTCTACAATGCAATCTAAGCCACAATGTTTACTTAAATACACCTCAGCATCAAGGCTATGTAGAGGGTGACAATTCTCATATGAATGAGCTTTCTACACCATGGTGTATCCAATTGTTTCAGAAAATGCCTTTAACATTTGTTTTCCAATTTTCTAAAATTCTTATGAATGAGGGAGGTGACAAGGTAGCAATCACTTAACCTCAGAGATGATTGGAGTGCTTGTTCATTTAGTAAAAAGGAAATTGCTCGAAACTTTTATGACATTAATCAAGTCACACTACTGGCGAGCACCCCCACTCTAAAAATCATTCGACTGCTTCCGGGATTGGAGGGTGGCAGTATTACCAGGTGGGCACAGTCAGGACAGCCTCTAATCAACTGCCCTGCACCAAACACGGTTTCCACTGTGCTCTGCTTCTCGGCCACCGCGGCAAACTTCCGGACATGCATATGGTGCTGGAGGTCTTTGGTGTGTAAGCTCATGCTAGCCCTCTGGAAGTGGCAGAAATGTCGCCACAAAGTGATCAGCCTAGCAGGGAGCACCGGAAAACTACTCTGAGTGATGTCTATGAAAAGAGGAGGAGATGGTGGGATATTCCGCGCTCTTTCCTGGTTATTTATTATTCAGTATCCGGCTGATCCCTGTTGCTCCCTTCAGAGCAGTGCCCATGCACCACAGACGACCAATAGCATTAGAGCTCGGAAGGGGTGCAGCAGCGGGGACACCTGGGAGAGTGCAGGTCAGGCTGCGGGGAGGCCATAATAGTCATTAAAGCACGTTGAATCTTCACATTAAAGAATGCTTTGTCAGTACCGTGACATGGCGATAACTAGGATGAGAGAATTTCTTTTTAATCCACTGAGGTTTGCTGTCATTGGTGATGAGTAGTATAATTGCTTTCCTTATGCTTATCTTGCTCGGCAGTTTCTGAGGCATGTCTGCTTCAAAGACTTTGCTGCTTTTCTATTGAAAGTATTTTTACTTAATGATTCTTGGTTTTCATGTGCATGTCCTAGAGGAGCAGCACCTTCCATTAATACTGAAAGCATGGTGAGGAAAAACTACTTTTAAAGCGAGAACCAAACGGGAAAATAATGTCACAATTTAGATATCCGGAAAGGCCATGGCCTTATTCAAGACTTGAAAAAGAAGCATTCATGACATAAAGTCTGCCAGACAGCAAAACCGTGTCTGTTCAGTGTGTATTGAGAACTAAAACGCTGTTGATATCAATTGATTACAAACGTCTGGAATTCGGAGGAACACTATTTCATATTTTACAATAATTGTAGGCGAGTTAATTGACTTGCATCTTTCCACGCTCTACAGTGTAAAAGTCAACAAATTTGAAGATGAAGTAGTTCAGAAAAACTAGATAATATGAAATAAAACACTGAGGGGCATATTCTCAAGGACTTATCGCCGAATTAGCGACACTTTATCGCAGCCAAAGTGGTGTTAAATTTATCGCACCATTCACAAGCTGGTGCTAACAGCCGATAACACCAGTTTGCCTGCGATTGCCGCCGCCAAAATTATCGCCATGGATGATACCAGCAACTAAAGGTAATGAGAAGCAGAGTAGGCGTTCCCGTGAAAAAAGCAGTGAAAAAGCCACTTCAAAACATTCTCAACGACCAGCCAGATCGGCGATAAGAACACAAAACATGCGATAAGGCGCGTTAGTAGCAGGGATTTAAAACCTGCTCCAACCTGGTGTTAACCTGGACGACACCCTGCACCATAAAGGGAGCCCAGCCCACAGCCACACCTGAAGAACAACAGATGCCATGGAGCCACTCATCATGCAGCCCGGAGCCCCAAGAGGGCCACAACACCCACCGCCACCACCCGCAGACCCGCCCCCCCCTGGACCACCCCTGCCCCCCTGGACCACCACAGAGGCAGCACAGACAAAGACAGCGTACCCTCAGAAAACGCACCAGCCTCACAGACTTAACAACAGAGGACGTCATTGCCCACTACAGGCACAAAAGGACAACCATCCTAAGCATCCTGACCATCATTGCCCACAGGCTGATGGTTCCAACACAGCAGACAAACAATATCCCTCAGAAGACAAAGCTGCTGGCTGTGCTGCACATGTTGGCCTCTGTGACCTTCCAACCAACAACTGCCAGAGTCGGAGGAGTCTCACAGCCAGCCCCATCCAAGGGGCATATCAGCAACAACCGGCGATAATTATCGCTAAGCGCACTTAGCGCTAGGATAATTATCGCCGGCTAGCGTGGATTTTTATCGCTGAGATAGCGTGCTATTAGCAACGCTTATCTCAAAAGCTATAAAAATCCTAGCGCTAACTGCCAAACGTGAGATTATCGCTGGAAACCCAGCGATAATCTCACGAAGTTTGGCGTTAGCTTGATGAAAGGGCCTCACATACGTAGCCATGATATCCACCTTCCATAGGATATCATGGCTAAGTCAGTCCTGAAGCAGGCGTAAGGAAAGTAGCGATAACAGGGGTTATCGCTACTTTTCTTGCCGCTTCATAGCGTGGGGCTTGATGATAGGACAAATGTCGCTTAGCGACATTTCTCCAGTCATGTCAGGTCAGGAACGCCCACTTTGCATCTCATTAGAGATGCAAAGCTGGGCGTTAAGAATTCGTGCGCTAATGCAAGGTTTCACCGGATAGCGTGACCATGCTGATTAGGCGATAAAATTATCGCCGCTTTTCGGCCGAAAACGGCCACAAAAGCGGCGATAATTTTCTATCGCCGCCTTGTAGATATGCTCCCAACATCCCTCAAACCTGTCTCTGATGCCATCATCAGCTTGATACTCCAGTAGCTTCACTTCCCACACACTGCGCAGGAACAGCTGGAAACGAAGCAAGGCTTCTATGCCATAGCTGCCTTCCCACACGTGTTGGGGCAATCAACTGCACACATGTACTCCACGTGCCCCCTGCCGCCACTGCACACACTTACCGCAACAGGAAGCACACACATTCCATCAATGTGCAGGCAATAGTGGACCACCGTGGACTCTTCACCAATGTCGTCGCCAACTACCCAGGCAGTGTGCATGATTCCTTCATCTTCCGACAGTCCATCATCACCCAGCGCTTTGAGGCTGGCACTCATGGGAATGCATTGCACATTGGAAAGTACCAAATTAACACATCACACACCTCAACTACACAATCATGCAACTCACAACTCTGGGAATGCACACGTTACAAATTCACACACAACATGCCAAAAAACATGCCCACCTTCCAGACACGACAGCACGACTTACTGTGGTGACCTGGGCAAGCAATGTACACGAGCCATCAACGGCATAGCACCTCAGCCACACAATAGCAGAATGTGTGGAGAGGTGGGAACCATGCATGTGCGAAGGAGACAAGTGCCACACAAATGAGAAGGTACATAATGCCAAGTGTGGCGTGGATGTGCTGGCCAGACTGCAGTATGCAGACCACAGACATGCCCAATGTCGATATATACTGCTGGTGTCTGGAGTGTAGTAAGCAGTGGATGTAACCATGTTACCCCAGGCAGTGGGGAAGAGCGTGGAAAGTAGCTCATTACGTCCCCCCGTAAGCGTGAGCAGAGTGGGCTGGTCCGGCATACGGCAGGCCAGCGTAGAGGTGTGAATAAAAAGCCCGTAGCTCTGGGCGTGGTTCTCTTTCGGAATGGCCAACGTGTCTTCCAGGGCAGCACCTCCCAGCACTCCAAGAGGCCGACGCCGTGAGCGGCGGTGCCTGCGACCATGTGCGCCTGCTGCACCCCAGGCCATAGGTCCCCAGACCCGTCTTGGCCGCCACTGCACAACCAGGTCACACCGCTCCCCTTCCGACACCGTTGTGTGTCAAAGAGGGCCCACCACGTGCGTGCGCAAGCTCCAAGGCCTGCGACCTTGGCAGCCTCCTCAGACCATTGCTGTTCTCCCCAAGGCAGGCCCGCAGCACTCCTTTCTCAATGACGTGCTCCACTGGCCTACACAGTGGTCAAGTAGGTCACACATTTGGAATTGAGTCTTGATTATACAATGGCTGAGTACACATATCAATGCAGAGTTTAAATCACTATCTTCCCTTCGATGTGGTGACACCAAGTCTGTGCATATCATCCCAGCTACACATGTCTGTGGGCCCTTGATGACTACGCCTTCGGCCTACACTGCGGTCCAGCAGGCCTCACACCAATCCAATCCAGTCCCTACCAGGCAGGACACGGCATTGTCGCTGGCTAAACACCCGCTCAGCTCTGGTGCTTCTGCCTCCGTCAACCACAAGTCATCCCCATAGCTTGCTGAACAGCGGTTGGCCCGCGCTCATGGCTGCCTCCGGCCTACTCAGCAGTCAAGTAGGTCACACATGTGGAACTGAGTCTTGATTATGCAATGGCAGAGTACACACTTTATGGTAGATTTTATGTCACTGTACTCCCTTCGATGTGGTGCCACCAACTCTGTGGCTAGCATCCGAACGACACCTGTCTCTGGTCCCTTGCTGACTACTGCCTTCGGCCTACACTGCGGTCGAGTAGGTCACAAACTTGGAACTGAGTCTTGATTTGTGTATGGCAAAGTTCATATCATTGTACGCAAGGAGAGGAGTAAGAGGAAGACGTGGTTCAGTCGGGAGGAAAAAGGGATACTCGTTACGGAGGTGATCGGACACTACCAACAACTGCTCTGGTGCCAATAACTCTGTGCATCGCAAGCCAACGACACGTGGCTGTGGGCCCATGCTAACCGCTGCCTCCGGCCTCCACCACGGTCCAGTAGGTCAAACATTTGGATCTGAGCCTTGATTTATTTATGGCTGAGTTTATGTCATTGTACAGGCCTCATCGCAGACTGCATCCCCTTTCAGCCCTGGTGCCACTGACTCTGTGCCCCGAAATTCATGGACACTCTCTGGTTGAACTTTGGTGGCGTCTGAGGCTATGGCCTGGGGGTATCCTAATCATCATGTAGCTGATACTGACTTGGTGGTAAAAAGGAGTCTGTAGCATTCCACTCCTCCATTTGCCTGTTTCGTCTTGCTTCTGCTCTCTGCATCATGCCCTGGAAGGACACCTTCCACTGTTCCCTGGAACTCTCCGCGACATTCTCCTTGACAACAACGAGGACCCACTCAGCTCGCGTGGCCCCACCTCAGTGCACTACAAGTCATTGTCCCGTGGCGGTGTGCCTGTGCTGGCTGCAGTGCATCCCCGCCCACTAACTCTGTGCAGCTCCAGTAATGGACCCTGTCTGATTGACTATTGGATGGTCTCTGAGTCCATGGCCTGGGGCTCATCAACGCCATGTGTCAGTGGCCCTGCGCTGTCCACTACCTCCGGCTTCAACTGCGGTCCACCAGGGCTCACACATCAAATCGAGTCCTGACCTGCCTGGGCGACGCATCACCGCAGGATACACACACCTCCACCGCCAGGACCACCTCCAACCAACAACTGCCAGAGTCGTAAGAGTCTTACAGCCAGACTATCCGAGTTGCTCACACATGCCTTGGATGCCATCATCAGCTCAGGACACTGCTCAGCTCTTCAGGTGCCACCAACTCAGTGCACCACAACTCATGGACACTTTCCAATATATCTTATTTGATGTGGACAGCTCACGCAACAATGTCACCTCAGGCAGTGAGGAAGACCTGGGACAATGATGGGGAAGATGTGGCCGGTGTGCGGAGGGGTGAAGGCACGGACAATGGGAGGGCAGGAGGCAACAACCAGAAGGCAGCAATGCAGACTGGAGGTGGTAGTCCAGCTACACACCAGGAGCTATGGATGAGGTACGTGCTGTGGACTGCGGATGCAACTATTTCACCTCAGGCAGTGGGGAAGACCTGGGACAATGATGGGGAAGATGTGGCAAGCGTAAAAACACCCTACAGCAGCTGCAGCAGGAATATCTCGAAGGGACACAATCTTGGACAATTTCTTCATATGAGCACGATCAGGTCTGGTGCCCCTACCTCAGTGCACTGCGACTCGCCGACCCTTCTAATTGGATTTTGGGGTACCTCTGTACTTGCTCCGGCTACCAACATGATGCTTCGCAGTTGCTTGTGTTATGTTGGTGTTTTCTATTTCCACTTTAATGGTGAACACTGTTCAAGTTGTTGCCAGCACCAACCACTCCTTGAGGGCTGGCTCACACTCACCCCACACCCATCCAGCAAAGCCGTCACTGGTCAGGTTACCCTGGTAATAAAGAGTGCCCGGGCGCACGTGCCCGTGGTCAGTTCAACTGACTATCAAAGTGTGTCTGTGTGCTCATTACGTATGCATGGTGGCCCCGGGCCCTACCACATTACATTGTGCATTGTACAGTGGACGCAACAATGTCACCGCATGCAGTGGGTAAGACCTTGTACATGTAGCTCTGTCGTCCCCCCCTTCATACATAAGAGGAGTGGACTGGGCCAGCATACGCATGTCCAGCGTAGGGGTGTGAATGACTGTCCCCGGGCTCTGGTTGTGGTTCAGTGCTCGAAATGCGCAAATGCGTGTGGCTATGTTGCAGTGTGTGTCCGTTGGTGAGTGTAAGTGGTCCCTGATGGGAATTAGACACCCACGTAAGTAATCGAGTTCGGCTGCCATGAGTTCGATCCCCACCCGCACCTGTTCAGCCACCTCCTTCTGGCAGTCAGACACCTGGCCGTGGAATGCGATGTGTGCTTCTGTGAGGTGCTGGGAGCCATCCGTGGTGGTGTGTGCTTCCTGCTGTGTGGTCTGTGCAGGGGGTGGGGTCTCCTGGATGCAGCTGGGATGCCCTGCTCCTGGAGGTGGGTTGCCTAAGATGTCCATGAGCTGTTGTAGTGCGTCAGTGTTGAGGATGTGGAGGTCCTCTTCATCATCACTGATGATTTGTCTGGTCTGCTCTTCAGGAGGTGTTGATTGTCCCTCTGCTATGTGAAGGGGAGATGCATTTTCACTTTGTGTTGACATGTATATTGACACATTGTTCATGTTTACCTTGGGACTGCATGACAATGTACACTGCGGCTGTTTGGGGGGGAGCCGTCTATTTGATGCGGGATAATGTACATTTGAACTACATCACGGATGTGAGGTTGTACACGTACATTTTCATTTCGCAGTTTCCTGTTATGCCAGATGTGATTGGCCAGTTTCCACGCACAGGCGGAACCTGTTGTGTCCTCTGTTCTGTCGTGGGAGTGTTGCACTTTGTACCACATAGTCGTCAATTTTGATGTGCTGTTATTGCTATGTGTGTGCTGCATTGTGGGTGAGCTGCTCAGATTTGGCTGCCCCTTATCCCTTTCAGGCGGTGTGCCTTTGACCTCTGTTCTTCGACAGTGCTGGGATGTTTCGGACTTGGGTGTATTGGGCTCTTAGTCGAATTGTAACTCTTGGGCATTGTTTATACGCAGATGTTTTTATGCATCAGGGGTTGTTTGTGCACATGGATGTGTTGGTGCGGCCTGCTCCTTTCTGGACGTGGTCCATACTCAGCCACCTCAGTGTCGTGGCGTGCACAATGTCATGATAATTGGACTGCAGCCATGCTAATCGCCTCATAGTGTCACTTGCATTGTCGGTGTGGCTCACAGATACAATTCTTTGCTGGGTTTTATATGTGTTCACGTGTTGGTTGTGATATTGGTGATGTGTGGGGTGGGACCCGTACGGGCACGTTGTGGACGGAGGCCTACTTGGTGTTTGTATGTGTGCTGCAGTGTGCCACGGGTGTCAGGGACATGATCCAGAGTCATTGTGGGTGTGCAGTGTGCTCTGCTTAATTGTGCATGTGTGCCATTGTGCCTGTCTCCCATTATCCCCCAGTCCCTGGTCGGTACTCACCCTGTTGATGTTGTGTCAGGTCATGTTGAGCAGTGTCCGGTGCCACGACTCCTGGCACCATTTCCGGACTGCTAACTGTGGCCACCATTTTCTACATGTCATTCAGCTCCTGGTGTGCCACTGGACCCCCACCTCCAATCTGTGTTGCTGCTTTCATGTTGGCATCGGATTTCTTCTTGATTTTGGCCTTCACATCCTTCCAGCACCTCTTGACCTCTTCCATTGCCATTGTCCTTCTCAATGCTGCAACTGCATTCACAAGGTCCAAGATAGTCTGCCATATTTGTGTCTTTGTTGCCAATGACACATTGGATGTGACGTACAGTTGTTGGTAGTGTTCTGTCACCTCTGTGACGATGATCCAGTTTTCCTGTGGACTGAACCACGTCTTCCTCTTCCTCTTCTCCTTGGCCTTCCCCAACCCCAGGGTTCCTTGCAGGTCGTCTGTGGGGCTTGTGGGTTTCGCGTTGTCCTCTGCACTCGGTCCGCGTGCATCCATGGTGCTACGCAGTTTATTTGTTTTTGTATTTGTCTTACACTGCTGTTATAGTGCATTTTCCCGCATGACGTGTGGGAATTGCAGGCCTGTCGCTGGTTATCACTGATTTTTGTAACGCGATTGGCCACATCGCAGCTTATTCGCGCTTGTGTTTTGCATTTTTTCAGCATCGTGTTCATTTTAACACGGTCATTTGGCACGTTATCTTGAGACTATCGCAGGGTGCCGCAGGGTTGAGAATACAACGTTGACACAGCGTTAGTTTCCCGCGATAGACTGCAATGTTGCGTTAAGCAAATTTGGTGATAGTTATCACACATTCTTGAGAATATCCCCCTTAGGAGCATATTCACAACCCTCTATCACCATGGTAGCGTGACTTTTTTTGATGTTCCCGTGGCGATAGGGCCAGAGCCATATTCTCAAGGCAGCGTTAACCCACTTAAGGTGGCTTAAAGCCACCTTAAGTGGATTAACACTGCCTTGAGAATAGGGCCCCTTTCACTATAAACTTAGCTTGAAAGGGGGCGTGCAGTGGGTGTTGTGGTGGGTGTACCACCACAACCGCCATTGAGTTTGACGCTACCGCCTATTATCAAGGGCTGCGATAATAGGTGGCAGCGCCAAACTTAAGACCTAGAAAAATCAGGTCTTAAGGTGACTAAACAAGGAGAAAGCTCTATTTCTCCTTGTTTTTGCTTTTTCCATGTGTGCTGCATGTAGCAGTACACATGAAAAAAGCAAACTGGCATTTTCGGTTTGTTAATGTACAGGAAGGGACACCTTCCTGTGCATTAACAATCCTCCCTGCGCGCAGACACCCTTACGCTCTGGTGCATGGGTGCCTGTTTTGGCGTTAAGTTGTGAGACTTAGCGCCTTCGATGGGGGAAACGACAGGCTGCACCACATTTTGTGAATAGGGTGCAGCCTGACGTTTCCGAAGTGGCGGTGAGAGGCGTTAAGCCAACGAAGGCTAACGCCTCTCACCGCCCCTTCTTTGTGAATATCCCCCATAGGGCCTACTTTAGACCTGGAGGGAGGTCTGCCATCCACCAGGGAGGAGAAGGCCATTACCTGTGAGACCCTGGCTGACTGCCACCTGTCAAATTAAGAAATCATTGGAGGCCATGCGGAAATCACCGTGCCTTCACTGGAGCTGCCACCATGGTGTCCCCTGTGGAGGCCCTAAAAGATGTGCAGCAAATGTCTTTTAGATGGCCTTGCATCAAACTTTTTTGTTTTTCATAAAGGAGGAAGTTGGTTTCTGAAAAACAAAAAAATAAAGGTTTTCCTGTTGCATTTATTTACTGGTAGCATTGTTCCTTGTTTTGGGGCTATTGTTAATATTTCTACTGGTTACTGGCACGAAAAAATGTAACCAAAACGCTCTAAATAAGATAGGGTTTTCTGGTGCACTTACTCTGACAGCCAATCTCTGTGCCTTCTGTAGGGCAATCACAGCTGGGTTTCCAATGGCAAAACCAGCAGAAGCATCACTTTCGGAAAACGGATGGTCCACCGACTCATAATTAAGTGGGTGGACCGAGAATTTGGTAAAGTAGTCTGTCCACCAGTCTCTAAATCCAGCCCTTAGCGCTTAGATTTTTCTCAAAGTCCATATCGATGTTTACACTTCACCACCTTAAATTAAAAAAAAATCTTATTCTAAAAGTTTTTATCTTCTCCCTTTCACAGTAACCAACCAAGAAAATAATCAAGAACATTCAAGCATGTTTCTGCCTAGGAGACCATGCCTCACCAGATTGATTAAACTCTATAGTAATACTGTCACGTGCTTTAAATTGCTTGATTCTGGCTGGTATTAGTCTGCTGCACATTTTGAGCACTGGGATGTTTCCATGCCCACGGAGGGTGCTGGCACTCATTACGCGAGTGAGCCATCTGGTGTTTTCCTTGCCCCAGTTGGCTCCCTGAGTCTTTCGAAGTGTGCATGCCCTGACCTCTCTCAACTTCCTTTTCGCTCATGCTCACAGGCTCATAGGGCCAGTGTATCTAGAAGGGCAGGCGAGAGCAAAGGGAATGACAGACATATTTCCTCAACAGAGGCGACTTTCAAAGGACAAAAAACCCAACACTTTTTTTTCTGTACTAACACCAGTTAATGAAGCTCTCTGTCTCGCTCCATTTCATTTCTTAAGGGGAGTTGTTATGGGGGGAGGGGTGCTTGCAACTTGCCTTGACCTCTCCACATGTCCATTCCTTCTCCTAAGCCACCTCTTTTTAAAAAGAGGACCATGAATTTCAAATCAGTATTTGGCATACCCGTATACATCTGATATCTTGAAGATCCACCTGCCAAGTGTTGGAAGGTACATTTCTATTGATGGAATAAAGGACTTTGGTAGTAGACAGAGGGGGATATTCTCAAGAATGTGTGATAATCATCGCAAAATCAGCCTAACGCAAATTTCAACACCGCAGTCCATCACGGGAATATAACGCCGTGTTAACATGGAATTCTCAATAGGAGGGTACCATGCGATATTCCCACGATAACGCGTCAAATGACCGCATTAAAATCAACGCGACACCACAAAAATGTGAAACACGAACAAGAAAAATCAGCGATAACCAGCGACAGGCCTGCAATCCCCACGCCTCATGCAGGTAAATGCACTATAAAAGCAGTTTTAAAAAAATTCAAAAACAAATAAACTACGTAGCACCATGGATGCACCGGGACCGAGTGCAGAGGACAACGCGAAACCCACAAGCCCCGCAGACGACCAGCAAGGAACCTCGGGTCGGGGAAGGCCAAGGAGAAGAGTAAGAGGAAGACGCGATTCAGTCCGCATGAAAACAGGATCATCGTCACGGAGGTGATAGAACAACTGTTCGTCACCTCCAACGTGTCATTGGCAACAAAGACGCAAATATGGCAGACTAACTTGGATCATGTGAATGCAGATGCAGCGTTGAGGAGGACAATGGAAGAGGTCAAGAGGCGCAGGAAGGATGTGAATGCCAAAACCAAGAAGAAACCCGATGCCAACATGAAAGCAGCAACACAGATTGGAGGTGGGGGTCCAGCGGCACACCAGGCGCTGGATGACATGGAGGAAATGGTGGCCACAGTCAGCAGTCGGGACACGGTTCCAGGGGTTGTGGCAGCAGACACTGCTCAACATGACCTGACACAACATCGACAGGGTGAGTCCTGACCAGGAACTGGGGGGACAGGGGGAGAAGGGCACATTGGCACACATGCACAACTAAGCAGAGCACACTGCACACCCACAATGACTCTGGATCATGTCCCTGACCCCTGTGGCAGACTGCAGCATACATACAAACACCAAATAGGCCCCCGTCCACAACGTGCCCAAAGGGGTCTCACCCCACACATCACCAATATCACTACCAACACATGCACACATGTGAAACCCAGCAAAGAATTGTATTTGTGAGCCACACCGACAATACAAGTGACACTACACGACGATTAGGATGGCTGCAGTCCAATCATCATGACATTGTGCACAACACTGAGGTGGCTGAGTGTGGACCACATCCAGAAAGGAGCAGGCCACACTCTGACACATCCAAGTGCACAAACCACCCCTGACGCAATAACACATCTGCGGACAAACCATACCCAAGAGTCACAACTCGACCAAGAGCCCAATATACCCAAGTCCGAAACATCCCAGCACAGAAGTCAAAGGCACACTGCCTGAAAGGGATAAGGGGCAGCCAAATCTGAGCAGCAGGGGCGCCTCACCCACAATGCAGCACACACACATAGCAATAACAGCACATCAACATTGACGACAATTTAGGTACAAAGTGCAACACTCCCACGACAGAACAAGAGACACAACTGGTTCCGACTGTGCGTGGAAACTGGCCAATCACATCTGGCATAGCAGGAAACTGTGAGATGAAAATGTATGTGTACAACCTCACATCCGTGATGTAGTTCAAATGTCCACTGTCCTCAGAACTCAAAAATGTCCGGGTCGTCTTCCGTTGACCCATAAACTGACACTATAGTGAACGTTTCCCCATTTACTAGGCATTCGAGGAGGACCCATCTGCCCCACTGGTCTTCAATCTTTCTTTTAACTACAATACCACTTCCTTTGGCTAATACAGCCACACCCCTGGTCTTGAAGCCTTGTTTAGTATGCGCGAGCAGAGAAAAACCCAAGTGTTCCAACAAATAACCCTTCGTCCCTTCTATGTGTGTCTCCTGTAGGCAGACAAGATCTAATCGCATTGACCTCAACAAAGCAGCCACCCGCTGTCTTTTAATGTGGTCATTGAGCCCACAGAGGTTGATTGACGCGATCCGCACACTAATTAGAATACATCATATGGCAGTCCCGCCTTCTCAGCCAGTAAATTAAAGAAGCTTGGATAACGTGCTGAAATGTGCTGTATTTGCTCCCCCTTGTGCCCCCTCCTCCCCCAACCCCCCTGCCCCTGCCCCCCCACCCGAAGAACACCCCCTTGAAACCTCCCCCAAACCCCCTTACAGGCAAATAGGTCAAGCATGACCTATGTGTGACCGCTTAGTTTGCGGCCATCGCAGCCTCCTCCCTCTCCAATGCCAGTTCAAACCAGTGTGACCCTCTATCGTCTAAGTGCCAAATCACATTTTAGCCCCAAAATACCTAACAAAAAAGAAGGAAAAGAGCCAGGATTATGATTAAAAGTTCCTATATGGTCAGGGACAGGCAGTTATAGCCCCTTCTTATGATGTCTACTCCTTGTCTGAGGAGTCAGGTCAGGCAAAGAATGTGATATCCTTAAATGTACGCTTAGACTCAGTCTTCGCCTTATCCATAATTTCTTGTCTAAGAAGATAGTTACCCACGTAGACCAAGATTGCCCTGGGCCTATCCCCCTGGGCCGCCCCATGCCCTTTCCTCAAGGTCAAGGGAAACCGGTGCGCTCTCTGCACCTCATTCTCCCAATTACAGGAGGTCGTCTCAGGGAATGCGCCCTTGAATAGGTTAACAACAAACATCCTGGCATCCTGCCCATCCACCCCTTCGGCCACACCCAGTAGTCTTTTGTTGTTCCGCCGCTGGCGATTCTCGAAATCCTCCAGCTTCCACTGGACATCCTCAATCATCTTGTCTTGTGCCTGTTTGAAAGTTTGCCATCTGCTAACATCATCCTCGAGCCTTCCTGTCCTTTCTTCCACATGTGCCACTCTGTCTGCCATATCTTCATACATTTTGTTCATTTTCCTCAGCGAGCTTTGGATCTTTTTCGTTGCCTGTTTGGCCCTACGGCTCTCCATCCTAGCTTCTCCCTACATCTGTTTTAATGTGCTAAACAGTAAATCCAGTGAGGCACACTGAGGTTGAGGGGGGGGTACTTGACGCGGTCTCGCCTGCTTGCTTGAGCAGATTACCGCCGTCCTGATACATTTGTGACATGGCTGAATAATCCCAGACCAGTTTCCTGGCAGTATCGGAGGGGCTTTCCAGCGCCTTAGCTCTTACTTTAGACCTCCTTTTCTTCTGAGTTCTCTTCTGAGCGGATGTACTACTTACAGAGTCTGTGTCCTCAAGCGAGCTCCCTTCACTCAACAACAAAGATTCAGAGGCTTCATTTAATGAAAAAAAGCAATCTCCCTCAGGTGAGCCCGTGCCCCCACTATCCTGAATTATCCCTATTTGTTGTGAGATATTTGCAATGTCACGGCATACCAAAATGGGATCGCATTCCCAATTACTCACTGTTCCCTTTAATGCGATCAATTCTGCTCCCGCAGGAGCTCGAGTACTCCCCTCCGTATTGTTTCCAGTTATGGACACTGCAGGATCTCCAGTGTTGTCGAGGTGCTCTTTCTGTCTTCCGCCCGTCTGTTCTGTATCGGTGTGCTCTGTGCTCAGGTTCCCGCTCCTCGATGCTTCCCTGGGCGGGGCCTGCAACACTGTATCACGGCGTTGCTTATTTACCGGGCTTCCAGCATCCTCGAGGCCGGCTTCGCTGTCTCCCTTCTACGCGTTCTCCGTGCTCTCCAGCAACTTGGCAGCAAAAGCCTCGGTTAAGGTAAGCTGGCGTAGGGAAGTGTCACTGGGCTTGAGTACTTCTTTTGGGACCTTCTGTGTTGAGGTTTTCCGGGCATGGTCAGCAGTGTCTTTGTTTGCCGCGATCACGGCACAGCCACCATTCCCTTGCTGTTCACTTGGCTTCTTTGTGAGCGCCGTGGGGGCCCTTCACACCGTCCCTGTGGAGCACTGCGCTCGGGGCTGGGGTGTCCTTGCTCATCTCCTTGGTGTTTTCCTTGGGGTTTCCCAAATCCTTCTGGTCCTTCGCCTGTTTTGGTCCCCGTGGAGGCATCCTGTGTCCCACTCTTGATCGTAATAGCAATGCGGCTATTCTTGTGAGGCCGTGTTTAGTTAATGCGACAAGTGAAGCTGCCGAGTGTAGTAACCACCGCGTTGCACAGCGATCCTGCTGCCTCACAACCGCGGGGTAGTCCTGGCTGGTAGAGATCCACAGCATCCTCCTCAACTCACCATCCTACACCGGAGAGGGAAGAGGGAGATCTGCGACTGAGTGCTACAGCCCATCAGCGGCCAACTTGCCTCCAAGATTTTGAGTTCTTGGACTCAGAATTAGCCCTATGAGCGGAGCCAATAATTTGCTGTGGAGACTTCAACATTAACGGGCTGGTTGGTTTAGGGATTGAGGGGGGGCACGTTTATCTCGTAAAAAAAGTCATGTCGCGCAATGGTTGATTTGGCTCAGCATAATTCGCTAACTGACATCTGGGCGCGCCTGAATTCTGTAGGCATCGGCAGTAAATATTATTCAGCACCACATAAGATCTTCATGAGACTGGATTATTTTTTAGTTTCTAATTCTGTAATCGCAAGAACCCAGATTGAGAAACTCCCCCGGATTATCTCTGATCACAACCCTCTAGTCATCACCCTTAAGCTCAAAAGGGTAGCTAAGCGGGAAAGTACCTGGACGTTTGAAAGGGCACTGCTAAAGGATGAGAATTATATTAAACACATGAATAATTGGATTATAGCTTCTTGGGAGATCAACAGAGGAAGCACTTCTTCCGGTGTTGCATGGGATGCATTTAAGGCAGGCATACGAGGGGAGACCCTGAGCTACAGTATACACAAACAAAAACAAGATGTAAGATTGAAAAAATGTATTCAGACTCTCGCGGAAGCAGAGGAGTTGAAGACAGCAATTCAGCAGAGGATGCCCTTAGAGCAAATCCTTCTTAAAATTGTAGCTGGTAAGGCAGAGGTAATCAAGAGTATTGCTAGTAAGGCAGCAGCTAACTTTTTAATCAAGAACAATGCCATGAGCTAAGTGAGAGGGTGGGGCACACCTTAGCAATTTGCACGAGGCAGAAAGCTGCAGTAGGGGAAATAAGGGATATTTCAGAAGGCAGAGGAGATATAGTAACCGACTCCGGGGAGATTCGGGAGGTCTTTAGGCTCTTCTATGCAGGACTATACAACGAGGACCAGCCAAGGGATTCAATTGCCATCCAGGAGTATCTCAAGGACATATTAGCCCCTGGTTTTCCTGAGGAGGAGAAGGCGGCACTCGAACTCCCTATAACCCTTGACGAGATACTCATGGCATTAAATAATCTCACATCAGGTAAGTGGCAGGTCCTGATCAGATACCTGTCGAATTGTATAAGGTCTTCCAAGGGGCTCTAAGCAGGGATATGGGGGACACGATGTTGCAGGCGCAAGGGGGAGATTCTATACCAGATTCCTGGGCAGGGGCAGACATAGTAGTAATCTTGAAAAAGGGCAAACCGGCTTTAGAGCCAGGGTCTTATAGACCCATAACTCTTATGAATGCAGATGCAAAGATTTTCTCTACAATTCTGGCTCTAAGACTATGCAGGGTGATAGAGGGACTGGTTAGCCCTACCCAGCACGGCTTTATACCAGGGAAGGGCACAACGCAGCACATACGGCAAATTATTACCCTCTTCGATGCAGTGGAGGTCTCAGGGGACCCTATGGGTGTTCTGTTACTAGACACAGAGAAGGCATTCAATAGGGTCTCCTGGGACCACTTCTGGATGGTCATGAGGTGGAGCGGCATAGAGGAGGGATATATAAAAGCAATACAGGCTCTTTATAGAAGTCCTACAGCTCGACTTAGAATTAATAAAGGGTACACTGCGCCTTTCCAGATTAAGCGGGGGACTCGTCAAGGGTGCCCGTGCTCGCCACTCCTTTTCGCTTTATACATAGACCCACTGTTACGCAGGATGGAATTAAACAATAGGATTCTGCCGCTAAAAGCTCAAGCGCGAGAATTTAAAACATTGGCATATGCAGATGATGTGGCAATTGTCACTTCAATGCCAGTCAGGGCTATTGAAGGGGTGGGGGCAGAAGCTCAGGCGTTTGTGCAGGTTTCAGGATACACGCTCAATAGGGCTAAAACCCAGATAATTAAAAATAGCAGGGCAGTTTGTAATGATGAGCGGGTGGTCAGTTTGGCCGTATATTTAGGGATTAGCATCTCGGCAGACCTCGACAAGACAGTGGACAGGAATATTGAGCCTTTGATTACTAAAGTTAAACGAGATCTCGACAGGATACATAACCTTCAGTTGTCACTAGTTGAGCGCACAAATGTGATAAAAATGATTAATTTGCCTAAATGTCTTTATTTATGCAGGGCAATCCCACTTTGTTTTTAGGCCAAATGTTTTTTGACACTGGAACAAATAATGAATAGATTCATTTGGGCACACGGTAAAATGAGGAGGGCACTGCTGTACATGATTCTTCCTAGGGCTAGAGGAGGTTGGGTGGTCCCGTATTTTAAAATGTATTATTGGGCGGCGGCACTTCAGTACATGCAGGGCCTGCTTGGTGGAGTGGCAGGGGACCCAAAAGTAAAATCTAGCTCCACCGATGTATATGCAACGCTTTTGGGTGAAGAACCATTGAAACATTTCTTGATAGGTCTTTGGGGATAAAGATCACCCTCTCGCCGGTATGGATTATATTCGGGATTAATGGAGAGCTTGAACAGGGACCTCATGCTCAGTTCTTATTTATGGCTATGTCTGTCCTACGAATGTGTATAGCAAAGGCATGGTTAGATAGAGCGCCCCCAACACTACACCAGTGGATAGCTAGGCTTCTCGCTGTGTTTAATTTAGAGAAAGAGATTTATGAAAGAAAAGGCAAAAAGGGCAGATTACTTGGGAGGCGAATTTGGGAACCCATCCAGAGGTGGAAGGAAAATTTAAAGAATGTACAGTAGGTTACTAATATCGTCGGGGTGTTTTTCCTTTTTTTCCTTTTTTTTTTCATTCTACCTGCCTTCCTTCTTATTTGTTTAATTTTTGTATAAAGGGAACAGGATAGTTTATGTTGTGACTGTAAACTCTTGAAATGTGATCATGAAGGTATTTCAATGTATGGAAATTGGATTCTTGCTGTGCTGTAACACAAAATTTTAATAAAAATATATATATATTTTTAAACAAATGTCCACTGTCCTGCATCAAATAGTCAGCTCCTCCCAAACAGTCACAATGTACATTGTCATGCAGTCCCGATGTTAACATGAACAATGCGTCAACATACATGTCAACACAATGTTAAAATGCATCTCCCCTTCACATAGCAGAGGGACAATCCACACCTCCTGCAGAGCAGACCAGACAACTCATCAGTGATGATGAAGAGGACCTCCACACCTTTGACACCGACGCCCTACAACAGCTCATGGACATCTTAGGCGACCCACCTCCAGGAGCAGGGCAGCCCAGCTGCATCCAGGAGACCACACCCCCTGCACAGACCACACAGCAGGAAGCACACACCACCACGGATGGCTCCCAGCACCTCACAGAAGCACACATCGCATTCCACGGCCAGGTGTTAGACTGCCAGAAGGAGGTGGCTGAACAGGTGCAGGTGGGGATCGAACTCATGACAGCCAAACTCCATTACATACGTGGGTGTCTAACTCCTATTAGGGACCACTTACACCCACCAACAGACACACATTGTGACATAGCCACATGCATTTGCACATTTCCAGTACTGAACCACAGCCAGAGCCCCAGCACAATCATTTACACCCCTACACTGGACTTGCATTCGCCGGCCCAGTCCACTCCTCTTACGTATGAAGTGGGGGGGGGGGACAGAGCTACATGTACAAGGATTTACCCACTGCCTGGGGTGACATGGTTGCGTCCGCGGTACAACGCACAATGTAATGTGGTAGGGGCCGGGGCCATCATGCATGATGAGCACACGAACACACTTTGGCAGTCAGTTGAACTGGCTACAGGCACGTGCGCCCGGCCACCCTTTATTACCAGGGTCACCTGAGCAGTGATGCCTTTGCTGGATGGGTGTGGGGTGAGTGTGAGCAACTTGAACAATGTTCATCATTAAAGTGGAAACAGAAAACACCAACATAACACAAACAACTGCGAAGCATCATGTTGGTAGCCGGAGCAAGTACAGAGGTCACCCAATATTCAATTAGAAGGGTCAGCGAGTCTCAGTGCCCTGATGTAGGGGCACCAGAACTGGTCGTGCTCATGTGTAGAGATTGTCCAAGATTGTGTCCCTTCAGGAAATTCCTGCTGCAGTAGGGTGTGTTACACCTGCCACATCTTCCCCATCATCGTCCCAGGTCTTCCCCACTGCCTGAGGTGACATAGTTGCGTCCGCAGTCCACAGAACGTCCCTCAATCATAGCTCCTGGTGTGTAGCTGGCCTACCACCTCCAGTCTGCATTGCTGCCTTCTGGTTGTTGCTTCCTGTCCTCCCACTGTCTGTGCCTTCACCCCTCCGCACAGCAGACACATCTACCCCATCATCATCGTCCCAGGTGTTCCCCACTGCCTGAGGTGACATTGTTGCGTGAGCTGTCCACATCATAAAAATCTATTGGAAAGGGTCCATGAGTTGTGGTGCACTGAGTTGGTGGCACCAGAAGAGCTGAGCAGGGTACCTAGGTGATGATGGCATCCAAGACATGTGTGAGCAACTCTGATAGTCTGACTGTAAGACTGTTTCAACTCTGGCAGTTGTTGGTTGGAGGTGGTGCTGGCGGTGGGGGCATGTGCATCCTGCGGTGATGTGTCGTCCGGGCAAATCATGACTCGATTTGATGTGTGAGCCCTGGTGGACCGCAGTTGAGGCCGGTGGCAGCGGACAGCACAGGGCCACAGACACATGGCGTTGATGACCCCCAGGCCATCGACACAGAGGCCATCCTATAGTCAATCAGACAGGGTCCATTACTTGAGCTGCACAGAGTTAGTGGCCCTGGATGCACTGCAGCCGGCACAGGCACACCGCTACCGGACGGTGACTTGCGGTGCACTGAGGTAGAGCCACGCGAGCTGAGCGGGTCCTCATTGATATCGAAGGTGAATGTCGCAGAGTGTTTCGGGGGACAGTGGAAGGTGTCCTTCCAGGGCATTATGCAGAGGGCAGAAGCAAGCCGAAACAGGCAAATGGAGGAGTAGAATGCTACAGACTCATTTTTACCACAAGTCAGTATCAGCTACATGATGATGAAGACAACCCTCAGGCCATAGACTCAGACGCCACCAAAGTTCAACCAGAGAGTGTCCATGAATTTTGGGGCACAGAGCCAGTGGCACCAGGGCTGAAAGGGGATGCAGTCTGCGATGAAGCTTGTACAATGATATAAACTCTGCCATAAATAAATCAAGGCTCATATCCGAATGTTTGACCTACTTGACCACAGTGTATGCCGGATGCACCGGTCCGCATGGGCCCACAGACACGTGTCATTGGGATGCTATGCACAGAGTTGCTGGCACCAGCTCAAAGGGAGTACAGTGAAATAAAGGCTGCTATAAATATGTGACCTCGGACATTATGAAATCAAGACTCAGTTCCATATGTGTAGGCTACTGGACTGCAGTGTAGGCTGGAGGCAGCGGTCAGCAAGGGCCAACAGCTGTCCAGCCAGCTCCTCCTGGAACTCGCACACACAATGTTGGAATGGCATGTGGCGATGATTTGTGGTTGACGGAGGTAGAAGCACCAGAGCTGAGCGTCTGTGCAGCCTGCGACAATGCCTTGTCCTGCGTGGTCCGGACTGGGTTGGATTAGTGTGAGGCCAGCTGGACCCCAGTGTAGGCTGAAGGCAGTAGTCAGCAAGGATCCACAGCCACGTGTTGTTGGCTTGCAATACACAGTTAGTTAGTGGGACCACATCGAAGGGAGTACAGTGAGATAAACTCAGCCATAAAGTGTGTACTCTGCCATTGCATAATCAAGACTCAGTTCCAAATGTGTGACCTGCTTGACTGCATTGTAGGCCGGTGGAGTACGTCAACGAGAAAGGAGTGCTGGGTGCCTGTGTCGCGGAGGCCGTGATGTTCTGAGGTGGCTGCCAAGGTCGCAGGCCTCGGGCTTGGAGCTTGTACAGGCACGTGGTGGGCCCTGTTTGACACACGCCGCTTTTGGCAGGTGAGCGGTGAGGCCTGGTTGCTCAGGGGTGGCCAAGACAGGTCTGGGGACCTGGGGCCTGGGGTGCAGCAGGCACACAGGATCGTAGGCCCCGCCGCTTACTGCGTCGGTCTCCTGGTGGGCTGTGAGGTGCCGCCCTGGCAGACACGTTGGCCATTCCGGAAGAAAACCACACCCAGAGCTACGTGCTTTTTATTCACACCCCTACACTAGCCTGATGTACGCCCCACCCCGCTCACACTTCCAGGGGACGACGTAACAAGCTACTTTTCCGCGATCATCCCCACTGACTGAGGTTACATGGTTGCATCCACTGTCCACTGCACTCCAGACACCAGCAGTATATTTCAACATGGACATGTCTGTGGTCTGCTTACTGCAGTCTGTCCAGCACATCCACACCACACTTGTCATTGTGTACATTCTCATTCATGGGTCACTTGCCTCCTTCGCACATGCCTGGTTCCCACCTCTCCCCACAATATGCTATTGTGTGACTGAGGTGCCATGCCATTGATGGCTCATGTGCATGGCTAGCCCAGGTTACCACAATCAGTTGTGCTGTTGTGTATTGTTGGTGGGCATGTTGTTTGGCATGTTGTATGTAAGTTTGTAACATGTGCATTCTCACATTTGCGAGTTGCATGATTGTCGAGTTGGAGTGTGCGGTGTATTCATTTGGTACTTACCAACGAGCAGTGCATTTCCAGAGGTGCCATCCTGGTAGCGCTGGTTGATGATTGACTGTCGGAAGATGTAGGAATCATGCACACTGCCTGGGTAGTTGGCGACGACGTTGGTGAAGAGTCCCCGGTAGTCCACAATTGCCTGCACGTTGATGGAATGCGTGTGCTTTCTGTTGCTGTAATTATGTGCAGTGTCGCAGGGGTACAAGTAGGACATGTGTGCAGTCAATTGCCCCAACACGTGCGTTAAGCCAGCTATGGGGTAGATGCATGGCTTGGTCTCCAGCTGTTCCTGCGCAGTGTGGGGGAAGTGAAGGTGCTTGGGTACCGAGCTGATGATGGCATTTAAGACAGTTGTGATGAACTTTGATAGGGCTGGCTGTGAGACTCCTCCGACTCTGGCAGTTGTTGGTTGGAAGGTACCAGAGGCCAACAGATGCAGCACAGCCATCAGCTTTGTCTGCGGAGGGATGTTGGTTGTCCGCTGTGTTGGTGCCATCAGCCTGTGGGCTGTGATGTTCAGGATATGGAGGATGCTTGTCCTTTAGAGCCTGTAGTGGGCAATGACATCCTCTGGTGTTAGGTCTGTGAGGCTGGTGGATTATCTGAAGGTCCACTATCTTTGTCTGCGCTGCCTCTGTGGTAGTCCGGGGGGGTGGGCGGGGGGGTCCGTGACGGGGTGGCAAGCCTAGATGTGGTGGCGGTGGGTGATGTGGCCCTCTTAGGGCTCTGAGCTGCATGATTAGTGGCTCCATGGCATCTGTTGTTCTTCTGGTGTGGCTCTGGGCTGGGCTCCCTTTTATTGTGCAGGTTGTCGTCCGACTTTACACCAGATCAGAGCAGGTGTTAAATCCCTACTGCTAACGCGCCTTATCACCTGTTGTGTGATCTCATCGCCGATCTGGCTGGTCGTTGAGAATGTTGCAAAGTGGTGTTGTAGCGGGTTTTTGCACGGGAACGCCTACTCTACATCTCATTAGCGTTAGTTGCCGGGTAATCCGTGGCGATGTTTTCTGCGGCTGCTATCGCAGGTAAACTGGTGATGTGGTCTGTTAGCACCAGCTTCTGAATAGGGAGATAAATTTATCGCGACTTTGGCTGCGATAAAGTGCCACTAACTCGGCGATAGGTCCTTGAGAATATGCCCCAGAATGTTTAATGTCAACAGTGTCTAAGTTCTATCTTCAATTACCGAACCAGCTCTTAGTACTACCATTGTTATACATGCACGTTTTTTCCTTAGAAGGGAAAATGTAGTTTACACATAAATGTATTTATAGTTTTCTATAGCACCGTTGTACTGAGCGGTGTTAGACAGTGTTCCATAGGAAACATGAAAAGAGATGAGTACAAAAAATAAATAAGAAATTAAAAATGAGTTCGTTTAAGTCATGCAAGTTTGTAATTGCAATAGATGAATATGAGGTCCGTTAGAATGTCATTCCAGATATTGGATGCCATGCAGTCATGTAATTTCTCAAGACTCCTATATAAAGTGATTATGTCTTTTAACTATGATAATTTTAGGTAGAATTGCGTGTCATCTGTTATTGGTGTAATGCAATGCCTGAGTTTTTCAGCATGAGGCCTAGGGGTTCTAAGTACACGTTGAATAGCACTGTGAAGAGAGTAGAATTTTAGGGGACACAGCATGATGTCTAATTTGCCGGCAACAGATTGATACAACAAGCTAAGCCTGTTAGGACTAGAACCGGTTAAATGCACGTTACAAGTTGATCTCTGTGGCAAACATTATCCACAAACTATTCTGTGGACATATATAACCAGCAGATTGCACACACTTATCTGCAGCAAGCAATAAGCTAACTTTCTGTGACTGGATCTGACGGTGGCAGGTTACATAAAGACCTAGCTCATTGGTGTATGGGGGTGCAACCCACAGATTACACAGATATCTGCTACAAGTTCATTAATCTGACATGCTAACTTGTTACAGAGGTCGGAACATGTAGCCTTGGAGTTTATACACCTCTGCAGAGGGTGCAGTATTACACGACTGCTCGTTACAGAACATCCCTCACGCAGAGACTCAACATCTGGCGATATTTAGGTGAGATTGGAACTTGCAACTTTAAGATTATACAATTTTATATAAGCACGCAACTCACTGATATATTGCAGAACTGCTTGAAGCTCACATTTCAACGCGGAGTGAGTGAAATATTGAATTAAACAGGAGGCATTTTTCTGTCTTTTTAACCACATTCTAAACAGGGGCTTATTGTAATAGTTGGGGTACATGGTTGAAATAAACATAATTTGCGTGCTAAGAATAACTTATATAAAAGCAGTTAAAAACAGCTGTTATTAAAAGTGTGGTCAATGGTACTAACATTGTTTTATTAAACATTTCACTTTCTTCAGACCGCTAGAAATTTGACAATATATATTTGTACAAAGAGACAAAAGAATGTGAGATTAGAGTCCCATCAAGTGAGGAGAGCCTGTGTCCCATGTGCTTCGATTGAGAGCTTTGAGCTATGAGGTTTGTTAGAAAGCAAGTCAGAAAAGTTGTGTCTTTTTGAGTTTTTAGATGTGCATGTGATTTGGTTAAGGTTTCAAAGTGAGGTTGAGGGTATTCCACATACTGAGGCCATGAATTCCAAGGTTTCTGCCTCTGTGTTGCAACCTCTTGAAACGTTGGTTGATCAGGCCACATATGATAATTGGAGGTTTCTAACGGGTAATACCCATGTGAGTGTGGGAGGGCTGGGTGGAAATACAAGCGAGGAGGCTGAATGGACAGCTTAATGGTGGAATCTTTATTAGCCTTATTCAATAAACTGTTGACACTGTGTCCCTTCTGGTAGTTAGATATTCATGGATGATATTCATTAACGTCTTCTTTGTTCTTTTCTCTTGCAGCACCTTGGCTTCATGAAAGAGGGAGTCATTTGGAGTCTTGGATGCTCTCCTTCCCGTTATGTTTCCCTTTACTCCCTCTGTTCCACGCCAGGATTGGTTCGTCGGTTTCTTCTCTTCTCCCCACTGTTGAAGACAACGGCAGTCCGCTTTATAAATCTTAGGCTCTCTTTCATGTCTACAGGTCAGGCGCGGAAGGCCGAAAGAAGGCGAGAGAAGCCTCGAAGGGGTCAAAAGAGGTTTCCTCACATCCCCCTTCCTTAACATTCTTGCTTGTAAGAACCAATTCTTAGTTTGTTCAGCTCCTTTTTTTGCATGTTCAAAAACAAAAGGGTTGTCAGGCAAGGAACCATCTTAAAATTCGTCCATTATTACCTCTGTTATAAGCTAACCATTCTAGTGGGGCATGGTCGGTAGAGAAGGTAAATTCTCGACCTTCGAGATAGTAGCGTATAGTTTCAACGACCCATTTAATGGCTAGGGCCTCTTTTTCTACTGCATAATTCTTTTCTGTAGGAAACAATTTGCAGCTGATATAAATAATGGGTCTCTCATATCCCTTCCTGTCCTGCTGTGACAATACCGCCCCAGGCTGTTTTCAGAGGGTGGAAGTAGAAACAGTTTGGTATAATCAGGACTGATTAGAACAGGCTTAGAGGTGAGTATTTGTTTTAAGCGACTGAAGGCATATAAGAGTTTGGGGGAAGGATGTTGGAGCTCTGCTTCGGTGTTGCTGGACTTCTTTAAGAGGTCCATTAAGCAACAACACGCACATCCTGTGATTCTGGGCAGATCACTAAGGGCCTCATGTGGGTAAATAAATTTTACCGGTTCTTAAATACCGAGCCGTACCGAATCGGTAAATTAGAATCGGTAAGTTATATGTAGCAAACAATTCGGTAACAGTTACCGAATCGGTAACATTCGGTAAATACGAATCGGAAAATACCGAATCGGTAAATACCGAGGTGGTATTTACCGATTCTGAAAATACCGAGGATACTACCACCTTCCCTTCACTAAGTAGCCAATATCAGAATCATGTTATCATAGAAGGCCTCTCAGGCTGGAATAGGGGACCCCATACCTCAAAAATCAGCTCAGTGTAATCACATCACAGGAGCATCAGGAGTCTACTCGCAGGAAGGCTCGTCTTCGGTCTGAACAATAAACATGATGTCTGTGATATGAAAAGCACCAACTATCAGGTATGTGCAGCTGCGCGTGTGTCATGGCTAAATAGTGGGTCGAACAACCTAGAGTGGAAAACATGCATTGTGTAAAAATCCAGACTGTGTGTCACAGCATGTACAGACCAAGGTCGCTGCGCAGAGCTGTGGATGGGAACAACAGAATGCACTCGTCTGAAGGAAGTCTCGAGTCAGCAGTTTATTCAAGAGAGACCATGTAAACGCAGTGTCGTGTGCAAAGACAAAAAGATGGCTACATAACATTCAACGTGGTTATGCTAACTGAACAATGTATGTACGTATTCAGGGAGAACTCACTACACGCCCCCTTCAGCGAAGCAATATGTAATAGACAAGAAAAGAGAGAACGCAGAGTTCATTTTCGTCAGAGCAGAACAAGGCGTAACCAATGCAGCGCCAAAGTCTGTAAGTCCAATTAATTGCAGCATGAAATACCTAAAAACACAATGCAAGTATAGTAAAAAACCCAAGCAGACCATCAGGAAGAGTAAAACGACAAATGAAAGAAATGAATGTTGCGCCAGGGTGCTGTCCAGTAGCACAGGCGCAATGGACGACAATCCAGTTAATCCATGAATGTATAGGCAGCATATGTGGCCACGGCTTCCAACAAAAAATCGTTTTCAGGGCCACTAAAAGTCTCAGCCATCCAATTAAGTAAAGAAAAGGAACATACGTGTTCTCCAACCAACGGAGCCTCTAGCACAATCAGAGGGCACCCGGAATGTTCCTCCAAATAGCTCATGGACAAGAAGTCGTAGGCTGCCGCTGAGATGTCCCAATTACCCAGGATACCATGCGCCGCACCACACGCCATGATCCGGACACCAGAACAGGCCAACTCGTGAGACACCAAGGGCCTCATCAGTCGATCGAAATCCGGCACCGGAGACACCATGTTGGTCAAGCACAAATCCAGAGGCCATTCAAAGGGACAATCCAGGCAGTGCAATACAGGTTGTACGCAGGTGAAGTAGGAATACCTGAAGGATAATCCATAAGCCAGGCTCAAAGTCGCCAATGGCAAAGTACCATAGAAGTCAAGCATCCTATCACGAAGAAGATGCAGACGGGACAGGTGCTCGTGTGGCACAGAAGGAGCAGCCATTCCGGAGTATGAAAAGAAAAAGCAGCACACCTGCCACTAGCGCCAGAAGCAGCGGGACACCTTCAAAGATGCACGAGAAAAGTGAATGTACAAATGCCGGACTTACACCAAAAATAGTTTGGAAAGAGGTCACGAGACCCGAGCCCACATGTTTAAAAAAATGAGCCAGGCCGGTGGTGGACGAGACATTGATTATAGTTTGGATCACAGAGCCGAAATGCAGGGGGAGGTCAGTATTCAGAGGCGCCTGTACATCAGTGCGCGTTTTAGCAACGTGAAGGACAAATTTTTCACGGGAGGGAGTCAAAGGCACCTCTTTGTGGGACAATGGCGCTCTATTCAGCTCAACTTGTTGCACCCTGCTTTCAAGGTTGTAATCGAAGGCCAGATGGAAACATCCCGCCGCACATGCGGGGGTGGAAAAAGAACTGTATTGCAGCAGACAACTTCATGCGAGACAGTTATGTACGGGATTCACAATCACATCCCGCAGCACGCTTCGTCAATCAAAAAGAAATAAATACCGTTTGCAAGCAGAGTGGAAGAAGGTGTAATCACAGGCACTGGGATACCTCGTAGGATGCACGCCACAATCGGGGCTTGTACATTGCATGCGCCGTGTACTTGCATGTGCCTATTGTCTCATGTATGAATCCTAGAAGTGAGAGTGCTGGAGCTATTATATATAACGGCTAAGGCCTTCTCCATGTTTGCTTGGTCAGTAGCTCTCAAACTGGAAGCCGCCTCACTGTGCGACAACTTGCAGACTTCGTTGTAAATAGCATACGCCCACCTTTTGGTTCTGCCACCCACAGGACCATTCCCAAATTCATTCAATTCGGTATTCACATTGGTGGAGTGGGTGGAGTTCCTGATTGAGTCCATGATGGTTTCGGGGTGTAGCCTGTACCTGTCATGTATCTCTGCATCAGTCAGCTGGAATAGTGTGATGCGCTGTCTGTAGATGCGTTCCTCCCGTCGCCAAACACTCAGTCCTGCTGCCTGTAGATGTAGGCGCCTTGCAATGACGTACATGGCGGGCATGTTGTCCACGCAGTTGCATTTTGGGATTGCTTATCTGCACTGTTGATGGTTACCACCTGCTTTCAATCCGTGTTAATTACCGACTCTTATATACCGATTTTCTTGGATTTCTTAATTACCGAGTGCTCCTACATGTCATTTTAATTTTTACCACTTCATATTTACCACTTCATATTTACCGATTCGTTAATTATGTATTCGGTAAATATGAATCGGTATTTACCGCCTCATAATTACCGAAATTTGATTTTTGGACTCCTACATCTCACTTGTCTGAATACCGGTCGGTAACGGCATATTTACCGAAAATCGGCCGTTACCGACCGGTATTTGGCTACCTACATGAGGCCCTAAATCTCCCCGTGCCTAACAAAAAAATGAATGTGTCCTCATTTAACATAACTAGTGCTTGTGTAAAGCGCTCTGATACCCGATGCCTTCGGGTCAAGTTCCCCCTATATAAAACTCCGTAAAAATATTTTTTTAAATGGGGCTGCCACCTATGAGAAACTCAGGATAATGCGTCTATAGTACCCTAGAATACCTAAGAAGGCCCCTAGATCTTTTTTTTCCTGTGGCTGGATGTGTCCCTCCCCCAGAAGGAAACCTAGGTAATTTACCAACTTAGCCGCAAGATGGCTTTTGGTAGGGTTGATTTTTAATCCACTATCACCTAGGGATTGGATAACCTTTGCAGGTGATCTAAATGTTGAATCCAGGATTAACTATGTATAACAATATCATCGATATAGGCTGCTGCATATTGTTCACAGGGTTTAAGTACAGTATTTATTAAGCGTTGAAAAGTTGCCTGTGCCTCCTGCAACCCAAAGGGCAGCACATTGAAATGATATAACCCTCCGGGTGTGGAGAAGGCAGTTTTTTCTTTATCTTGTTGCCTCAAAGGTACTTGCCAGTATCCTTTGCATAAATCAAGAGTACTGATGTACTTGGCCTCTCCCAATCTTTCTATCATTTCATCTACTAGCCGGAGAGGATACAAATCAAATTGAGAGATTTTTTTAACTTCTCTAAAGTCTATGCAAAACCTGATGGAGCCATTAGGTTTTGGGACTAATGCTATAGGAGAATTCCACTCACTAGTAAAGGGTTCTATTATCCCCATCTTTAGCATCTGCTGAACTTCTTGTTCAATGAGATCTCTTCTGGCTTCAGGTATATGATAGGGACGCCACCGTACCTTCTTTCCTGGAGTGGTATGTATAGCGTGTTCTAACATTGTTGTTCTTGCAGGTGATAAGGAAAAAACATCCTGCAAAGGTTGTAACCGGGTGATTAACTCTCTCTTGAGATGAGATCGCAACTCTGCGTCAATACTTTGCTCATATAGGAGTATTGGCTCTTTTCCTAATAGGACTGGCATATCCCCGTTCCATTTCTTCAATATAATAATATGAACATTTTGTAATGTTTTCTTCATCGGATCCAGTTCAAGAGGACAGATCACTGGGGTTACTTTCTCTACAATTTTATATGGACCTTGCCATTGCCCCAATGACTTATGATCTGAGGAGGCCATCATCAGAAGGACTAAGTCTGCTACCTCAGAAGACCGTTCCTTACTTCTCTTGCCATATTTTCTTTTTTGTGAGTCTTGGGCCTGTTCCAGGTTATTTTTCACAATGCTTCTGATATGATTTAGATGCTTCTGATATGATTTAGATTAGTTACATATTCTAATAAAGGCTTTGTTCCATTTTTCTCTTCTTCCCTCACCTCCTTGGCCATATCTAACCGGGTACGAGGTTGTTGGCCATAGAGAAGTTCAAAGGGAGAGTATGCAGTACTTTTTTGTTCTTTGCATCTAATAACAAACAATGCCAGGGGTAACATGTCCTCCAATATCCTATCTTCTAACTCTAGCAATGTTTTTAGAGTGTTCTTTAACGTGGCTTTGTAGCATTCAACTAGACCATCCGTTTGGGGATGATAGGCAGCTGTTTTGATGGGTTTAATTTTGAGATGTTAACAAACCTGTTTCATGAGTTGGGAAATAAAAGTGTTCCCTTGATCAGTCAGGCTTTCTCAGGAAAATCGCACATTGAATTTTTTTTAATCATAGCCTTGGCTACTTGTACTGTGTAAGATTGTCTCAGAGCGACTGCTTCCGGAAAACAGGTGGGGTAATCAACCAGGATTAGAACATATCGGCACCCACTCCGAGAGGGTAGAACGGTTTCTGTTTTGTCCATGACTACACTTGAAAAAGGTTCCTCTATCACTGGCAAAGGTCTTAGAGGTACTCAACTTGGAAGGGATCTGCTGTTTTCTGACAGATAGGGCACTCCTAACAATATGTCCTTATTTGTTGGTAGATTCCCAGCCAGTAAAATTTTCCTAATATGGCTTTTTCAGTTTTCTCTGGACAAAAAAGACCCCCTAATAAATAACTGTGTAGTAGAAAATTGACTTTTCAAAAAAAGGTTGGGGAACCAGTAGTTGTAAGGGTTGTTTTTTAGCCCACTGAGATATAAGAACGCCTTCCGAAGGTGGAATTGAGGACCTACTTGGTTGGGGTCTTCTACTTCAGTAGCTCAGTCCCATGCCTCACATAAGGTAGGGTCCTCTTGTTGGGCTGCATAAAAAATTCCTATTGGTCTCCCATTTAACATCATCATTATCGGTGAGTAAAGCCACTTTGGAAAAACCTTTTTTCTCCTCTCTTCTTTGCCTTCGGCTTTTCTTTGGTTTCATGTGGGCCATTTGTGATCCAGAATTTGAGAAAAGGGTGCAGCTTCCCTCCATTCTCTCCCTTCCTTCCACGCGTCCTGCACCAAATTTTCTAGGTGAGGATAATCATTGCCCGCAACTAGCGATTCAGGTAGTTTCGTTATTAGTCCAACCATCAGGGGAACTGGAAGGGCTGATTGATGTTGAAGGCACACCTCAGTGGTTGGGTATTGCTTGCTATCTCCGTGAACACACTAGATATTAACAACTCCTGAAGTATGAGTTACTCCTCCTGAAAAATCCAGGGGTCTCATCTCACTCTGCAAGCAGTCGGTATCAATTAATGCTGTCATGGGTTCCCCATTTATGGAAAATTGGCAATGATAAGGTGGTTTATCTCCTGATTTAGTACAATATTGGAATTTAGTGAGTCCCACCTCCATAGGCTCATCTTTTTGTGGACACAAGTGAGCAATATATCCAAACATGCCACATTGAAAGCACTGAGGTCCTGGAAGAGGAGGTCTAGGAGGTGAAGGAAGAGGTCCTAGCATTAAAGTCACCATTCCTGTTTTTTTTCTGTGGGGGTACTTTCTGCAGTTTCAGTGGGTTCCCCCAGATGTCTCCAGGTGCCTTCTTCTCAGCCCTTCATTAGTCCTTGAGCCCAGCTAAAAGCACTTACCACTTCCACAGCTTGCTCTAGGGTGAATGAATGGTGGGATGGACAGAAGCGAGATACTGTTCTAAATAAATCTTCTCCATTATCTCTTCTTTGGTGGCGATGAGGGGTTTTAACCACCGATCTATCATATCTTTCACTCTGTAATACAAGGCACGAGGAGCCTCCTGAGGTCCCTCCTTGATTTGCCTGAGCCTTATTCTATAGGCTTCCTCATCGACACCCACTCGTTTCACAATACTGTCCTTGATATCATATATGGGTATGTTCCCTGTGGATTAGCAGCTTGATATGTGGCTTGAAGATCGCCTGATAGGAGCGGACCAAAATATTGTCCCCACTTATCCATGGGCCAAGTTGCTGCCAATGCCATTCATTCAAAATTAGAGAAGAATAAGTCTGGGTAATCCCCGTTAACATATTACTGAATGAGCACCGAGGGAAGAGCAGTGTGACTTCTCTGTTGACCGAGTGCTTCAGCTAGTTTCCCAATGACTATCTACTGTGTCTGACTCTGTATGTTTAAGGTCTTATGTAGTTTGTTGCGGTCTTTTTCAGCCACTGCCAAAAATGTCTCCAGTACTCTCTCTAGTTTCTCTTGACTCTCTGCCATTTTGGACACCTCAGCCTCCTTTTCCTCTGATCCCACTTCTGACACCACCTGTGGGAGGACTGAGCGGAAAAAAAAGCGAGGAGGCTGAATGTACGGCTTAATGACGGAATCTTTTTTAGCCTTATAAAGTAAACTTTTGACACTGTGTCCCTTCTAGTAGTTAGACATTCATGGATAATATTCGTTACCATCTTCTTTGTTCTTTTTTTGTTGCAGCACTTTGGCTTCATGAAAGAGGGTGTCCCCCGGAGGAAAAGAAAACAAAATAGTGATAAGTAAGAGGGCTTTCCTCAGTACTCACAGAGAACAGAAACCGTCACCACACCCTGTGGCTAGGGGACTTTTGTGGGCTAAAGAACTCACTCTGTGTGAATTGGTGCATTTGCAATCCTGTGTGCCTCAGAAATTTCTTATTCCCAAGGTTTAATTCAGATTCAGGTTTTAGTATCTTTGAGCTCAGGAATTGCTGAAATGTTGGTTCCCTGGTAATCATCGAGAGCTTTTGCCATAGTAATGGGCTGTGGCTCTAGGGTCACTGCCGCCATGATACCGCTTTTCGGTGGTGGTGGAGGTAGTGTGGTGCGGAATCTTCCGATAAAGCATCATCTACAACATTATTGTGCGCATCACTCTTTATGTTGCAAAATACATGCAACCTACACAGCACGCTATTGGCGGCGCTGCTCCCGTTATGTTGTGTCAAGTATGAACTGCACTGCAAGTCGTAGTGCCAACCATACCATTAGTTTGCAAGGTTTGTCTTTTATTTTTCCTTGGTGTTTATTTTGCTTTTGTGTGCCCCACAGCACACATTCTGGTTAACTGCGCCCCTGTACCACGTCACAGCACACGTTCTGCATCACGACCATGGAAGGAAGGAGACCAGTATAAAAATTAGCCCCACCTGTCGTGACACACTCGATATTTTGATCCCGATTCGGAGAGGTGGACGCCTGCCGGATCGTCTGGTTTGGAGGCACGTCTTCAGGGTTCTCCGTCTTCCGACATCAGCAGCAGAAGAGCCATGCTCTGAAACTATACAAAGAACAGGTTACAGATACAAGGGGAAATCTACATTAACAGAGATCGATCGAATCTTGACGGTAAGAGTGCTTGACACAGTCAAGGAGCGTGATTATCAGTATAGACATTAATAGGAGACTAGTGCAGTTGGCAGTGAAATATTGTATGTGATTAGCAGTGGACACGGCACTTGATTCACAGTGAACATTCCACTTGGAAGAGATTATCTTTGTACAAAGTTGCATGGCAGGTCCCGCAGATTTATGGAAAAATGATGTTAAGAAACAATTAACGTCATCTTTGCCATATATTTTATAATCTTCAGCTTCCAGGCCCTGGCAGTGATTGATCCCTAATTGCGAATAATACAGAGTGATTGTTGGTAGGTTCATCACGCTGCTAAAAGTAATATGTACAATGTAAGACTACATGTTTGAACATATGTTGCTTCTATGAGTCATGTGCAAAGAGAACAGATGATGGAAAGAATGCTGAATAAATCAAACATTCACCCCCAGTCACAGATATGGGTTAAATCCATCGTTTTTTTGCACGCTACGCCATTCCAGTTAACAGCCAGCCATATGCAAATCAGTATTGACCCTGTGCCCCATGGGAACAGTTCATCCCAAACTGCCAGCCAGTTCCTTCCTGGACCAGAAACAAGCATCCTGCGACTGGTTTCAGGGTTACACCCCTCATCAGCCAGGCTAGCTTGAATCTGGTGGTGTAGTGAACAAGGGACCCACGTCTGGGCATACCCTTCCTACTTAGGGCGACAAATGCAAAAAGAACAGATGATGGACGGAATGCTGAACTAATCAAACGTTCACCCCCAGTCACAGATCTGGGTTAAATCTATCGTTTTTTGCATGCTATGCCATTTCAGTTAAGACGCAGCCATATGCAAATCAGTCTTGACCCTGTGCCCCATTGGAACAGTCCAGCCCGAACTGCCAGGCCAGGTCCTCCCTGGACCAGAAACAAGCATCTTGGGACCGGTTTCAGGGTAACACCCCTCATCAGCCAGGCTAGCTTGAATCTGATGGCGTAGCGAGCATGAGACCCAGGTCTCGGCAAACTCTTCTCACTTAGGGCGATAAATGCAAAAATGACAGGTGATGGACGGAATGCTATAAGTCATGTAGCATAATAGAGATGTTACCTTGTGTCTCCTACGTCTACATTCACTCATTCTTCTCTAAGAAAAAACAGAACAACCCACAGGTGAATATCTCTTAAGAAGTAGATCAGGGTGGGATAGTTTGAAAGGGAAATCCGGAACCCAAAAACACACTCTTGATTTTCTCTTACAAGCCCTCTTCCCCGCTGATCCTTCCCTAAACACCCTTCGTCCACCTCGCCACTCAAATAGTCTGCACCATCACGGCATTCAGACTTGTTGGTGCCTGAAGTTGGACCTTTCTGGCATCGAGTAAGCTCCGAGGAATCTCATCACCTGACTGACAGCTTTGGGTTACCTTCCAACCCGCTCCTTATTTTCTATTTCCCTTGGTCGGGGACTTCTGCTCTCCCCAGGACTTTTTGTAGAAATAAAAGGAAAGTTGTTGGTGTTGGAAAAAAAAATGTTCAAAATTGAGGCATTTTTGTGGTAGGGCAAGTCGGGGAGGAGAAAGAAAAAAAACTGAAAGAAAAGAAATAAAACGCCTTTAAAGTTCCCACCCAGCTAAATGTACGCCCCTGAGTCCCGTTTGTGCCCAACACCTCTTACAGCTATCCAGCCCTTTTCTATGCTCACATACCCGCATCTGCTGGAACTCTCCTGAGTTGTGAAGGCTCGTACGCTTCCTCCGTAGGGGACCACCACTCCTCACTCCACGCTTCTGGAGTCTCGTCAGGGTCGTCGTCCTCCTGTTCCTTGATGCTGTGTTCCTTGCATGGTCCGCTCTCACGTTTCTTTTGTTTTGTTCCATGCGCATCTGCTTCTGGCTCGGATGCTCTCCTTCCTGTGATATTTCTCTTTACTCCCTCTGCTCCATTCCAGGATTGCTTCATCGGTTTCTTCTCTCCTCCCTACTGTCGACGACAACAGCGGTCCGTTTTATGCATCTTAGCCTCTCTTGCATTTCTACAGGTCAGGCGCAGAAGACAGGAAGAAGTCAAGGGAGGCGGCGGCTGGATAAAGGATAAGTAAGGGAACTTGGAGGGGTCAAAAGAGGTTTCCTCACTGTAATCCTCTATGCTGAGAAGAGAAAATGAAAAGAGAAAATTAGATGGCAGGTTTACAAGAAAGTGACGCATCTGTGAAGATGTGTCACTTTCCCTGCGCCACTTTGAGAAACACTTGCGCCACTATGGATGCGCCGTATTGTAAATACGGCGCACCATGGCGCTAGGACTGACAGATGCGTCAGAAATTCTGACGCATCTGTCGACGCAAAAGTAACGCATTGCTGGAGTTGTGATGCAAGCACGACGCAACTCCAGCAGTGCAGGGGGATGCCTATCCTCATTGTGCTGCGTCACTCCTTACGCCTGCTTCAAGCAGGCGTAAGAATTTGACACAGTGGTGTCCTAGAAGTGGTGCAGTGAAATCTTGTAGATTTCACTGCGTCACTTCTACAAGGCTTTTTTGCGTTGGAACGCCCACCCTGCATACATTATACCTGACGCAGGTATAATGTGACGCAGGGCTTTACAACGTGACGCATCTCCCTAGATGCGTCACCTTGTAAATGGGCTGCATTTTTATGCTGCTGCTGCGTCACAAAAAGTGACGCAACTGCGGCGCAAAAATGACGCAAGGGGCTTGTAAATCTGCCCCTAAGTGCGTAAGTGGCAGAAATGGGTTTGAACCATAGAAAATTAGGATATTCCATGAAATGCTTCACATCTCATCCCCTCAACAGTCCCCTAGCTGTACCACATATCCCCTACACCCAACATTTATCCCATCAGATTGAACGTGGTCAGTACTTGACCTTTTTTGCAATAGAAAGCACTGGATGCAATCATGTTTGAATGAAGCGTAGCATGCTCAGTAATGAGTAATCAGCCCCTAACAAACAATCCTGAAACAGGGGGTGTAGCATCACATACCAAACAAACTGCTTATCTCCACCTTCCTATAAATAATGCAGCACTCCCCCAAAGTCATGGTGAAATACAGTGCAAGACTAAAATCATGTACTTTGTGTAATGTGAAATCACGTAAGTACCTGAAGCAAAATCCTGAGGCCAACAGTGGTCATACATGAAACAATCTGCCTACCTAAAACAGTGTAAGGAACCCAGAAGCCATGGTGAAATAAAGTACATGTGAAATGTATTTTGTTTTTCAGAGTTAATCTCTAGAGCTGTTGCCACAAAATCTTGAGGCAGGTGGTGTTACATCACAGACAAAACTGCCTGTAATGATCCACAACCTCCAGTAATGCAACAGTCCCTCACAGCTGTAATGAAGTCAAGCACACATTAAATGTAGCCCACTGTGTGTAATCTGTGATCAATGAAATACGTGGCAAAACATTCTAAAAAGGATGGTGGTCATCCAACAAACTCTAGCTATGTACCCACTGTCCTCCAAATAATACACAGGATCCCCAAAGTCACAGTAAATATAACAATTCCAAGTGTTTTCACCAAGAAATAATCAATGATGCCCCTCATAAAAATTCATGAAGCTGCAATGTGCTATTACACTAACTAAACATCCTTCATACATGTTACAATGAAGATGGATCCTTGTTAGTTATGAATATAGGTGTATTTAACCTGGATACCGGTTATAGGTAAAGCCCCACCAGGAGCAGCATCCTGCTGCTCAGCCCTTCCCACTCCAACTGTCCACTCAGCCAAGGACAAACATTCTCAACATTCCAACCTCACTCACTGGCTGAGCAGCATAGAACATCAAGAAGAAAGCATAAGATAGCAAGAGGCCACCACACAACATTTACCCAACTCCAAAGAATATCATACTTCCTAAACGTCCTGGTGAAATGAAGGGCAACCAAAATGTTACGTAATCTGTGCAATGTGTAATGAATAAAACCACCTAAGCAAAAAAAGCGGAAACAGGACAGTTTCAGATAATGCACCAAACATTATCTTTAAATCATTGGAGGTGTACTATACAGAGCTGGTCTATAATTTTGCAATATTTTCAATATATATGCTGGAAATGTATGGAATTGCTATGGGAGGTGTGCTTTGTTCAATGCAAAACAACTAAAATGTATTGAACTGAACTGCCTACACCCATCCACCTCCAAACAATGCAATGCTCCATCAACGCCTTAAGAAAAGAAGTCTGTGCCATAATAATGTAAAGTTTTGGCAATGAGCTATGTTGTCGAAACACCAATAGCCAATGGTATTATGCCATACTCACTCAAAATGCTGTTTCCAAAGTTATGACACAATTCAAGTGCGAGCAAATGTAGCAGCCTCTCTATGATGATGCAGTGTTACACCGCTCACCATGCAACCTGCCCCACATTAATCCTCTAAATGCTCAAAGGACCTAACTTAACCTGTGAGATGGGGGTGAGTCTGAGATTTCCTAACAATCACTGCAGTGTATCTGGATTAAATTGATGATGTGCAGATGGTGGATTAAATTGATTATGTGCAGTGGGATGAGCAGGGGTCCTGATGGTGAAGTATGCTGAAAGATTAGAGTGACGTTAATCAGTGCCAGTAGGAGAGAGGATGAAATGGTGGCTATTTTGGAAGTATATAAAATAACATTGCAAAATGACAAGCTGATTTAATTTTTGTAATACTGCAAGCATTGGTAAAGGTACCAGCAGTGGGCATAGCGTGGCAGGCAAACGATAGGAAGACAGAGACACCAACCTACAGTGATGATTGGTGTGAGGACAGAGTGTGGGGGAGAGTGAAATATATAGGAATGGGGGCTGTAGGGGAACCAATGATGACTGGGGGCTGTGGAGGGAGAGAGAGAGAAAGAGAGAGAGAGGGGGAGAAAGAGAAAGAGATAGAAGTCGAGTGAGATATGAAAGAGGAAGGAGTATGACATAGACACATTTGGTGATAAAACTCGAATGGCACAGAAAAAAATTGGAAGAGAAATAGTTTCCTTACGTCAGCTGTGGAAGCATGCACTGAATCATTCAAAAAGCAGGGTGAGATCTAAGTGGTTCAGGGGTGGAACAAAGGAGGAAAATAATTGAGTCCGAAACATGGAAACATGGAATAGAAATCGAAAAGAAAGCTGTACAACCATGAGCAGAACCCAGAGACCACTCTAAGTATATTTTAAAGTATTGGTTGTAATGCTTTATGCAGAAAACAGCTAAAGCTGTCTTTATTGATACTCTAAAAATTAACAAACTGATTTTGCTACAAGAGTCATTCCTTCTTTCATGTACAAAAACTGAAGAACATGTATTTGTTGACTTCCCATTCAATTAGTGTGCATAAAGTAGCATGACGTTACTTTGTACTACTCACTTTGGAATACAACTCAGAATAAAAACGTGTTTTTGGACTTTGAATTATATGTGGTAAATTGTAAACTACTATCTGACACTACAAAAAATAGAAATTGATCAGTAGATCGGAGCAGGCAACATATTATTCTGACATTAATAGAGAGCACAAGATACAGTAGATTTTTATATCATTTGAGGTATAGGGAGATACAGACACAAGCACACCATCAAACAATTCTTGATCTTGTTCCTGAATTAGCTTTAGAGTACAGGTCCGAGGACAAAAAGAGTACATTTCAACATAAAACTGATAAAAGCTATTTATTACTGTTTAAAAGACTTTATTTAATCCAGTGTATACAGCAAAACCAATAAAACATAATCTATTAATAATGAATCATCAATGGACATGCTGTATTAAAAACTTTGGAAACCCCCAATAAAGTCTTGGTAATTTCTTGAGGACAGAAGGGAGAAAATGAAGAGGAACAAGGGAAAAAATAAAAAGGAGAAAAGAGAACATCACCAAATATATCATAAAAATTAAGGCAAAGAATAACACCATTTTCGTCAAAATTTAGCCTCATAAACTAAACAGTAGCTCTGAACAAAAAAGCAATAGAATATCACTTGAATATAAAAGAAAGACAGAGAGAAAAAAATCAAGGAGGATATAAGTTTTCGGATAATATGGGTACAGTGCTGAAAATATCACAGTCAACTTGGTTAAGAAATGTAGTAAGAGGTAACCATAACAATTGCACATTATGAGAAGATAAACATTGCACAGTGTACATAGTATCTAACTTATGGTGAGAGCCCACCAAATCCCACCATACATTATACGATAACTTAGGTAACATTTTCCAATTAAAACTAATATGCTGAAAAGCAAGTACTAATAACATATACAATTATGTATCTTTAGGAAACAATAAATTAAGAAAATTAGTCTGTGTTGCTAAAAAAAATAAAGAATATTAAAAGAGAAACTCGAATTAAAAATCTTTTTGATTTGAGACCACACCCTGTTCCAAAAAGAAAGTGTATTTCGGCAATAAAACAATATATGCACAAATCTGCTGCAGGAAACTGGCAAGACCAAAATTGAGCAGAAGAATCTGAGGAGAATTTGGAGCATTGCAAAGGAGTAAAATAAAGCCGCTGGTAAATAAAAATAAGGATTGTGTAACACTCGCAGACTTTTAACTTTTAATCGTTAAGGACAAACAGTGTGGCTGACCATGGTTAGGCACCTCAGTTTCAAAGTCAGTTTATCAATCCTTGGTTTGAGCATGGTACGTCCGGAGCTCACCACACGTATGCTCCACTGTAAAGACAGATATCAAACTGTTTGAGGGCAAGGACGGTCCCCCAGAAACAAAATTCAAAGAGCTTCCAATCTTCTCAAAATTAAGTCCTTTATTCTTTTTCGATCTTTAAAAAGGCTCAGCCAACGCGTTTCGTTCCAATGGAAATTCGTCAGGGCTCGATATTCTCTTTATGATTCCAGATCGAAAGTTAGAGGAATATATAAGGTATTCCAAGTGTTTTCAGTTCTCGTTCTCTTACGCAATCTTTATATAAGAAAGCCTCCGCAAACTCCTTCCGGTTGGATTTATACCGAGGCACTCAGGAGAATTCTCCAGGAAGGATGTAGGTAGACGGGTGGGACGTTCGGTTGGCCCATACTGGGGGTTATTCATGCCCCATCACGCTTTGAGGACGGATGGCCTTTATTTTGGTTGCCGTTACTTCTATTCTTAATAGTGGGCTATATATGCCACTTGAATAACAAGGATTACAGACTTACTTATTGTAATATTTGGATCACGAAAGACGTAACTCGAGATATGTCACTTCTCCAAGTGTTCTCTTAAATATAGAGCTATGTGTGCTACGCTCATGAGCCATTAAGATTGCTTTGACCGAGAAGGAATAAGGTTGCTAGCCTTTCTTATATAAAGATTGCGTAAGAGAACGAGAACTGAAAACACTTGGAATTCCTTATATATTCCTCTAACTTTCTATCTGGAATCATAAAGAGAATATCGAGCCCTGACAAAGTTCCATTGGAACGAAACGCTTTGGCTGAGCCTTTTTAAAGATCAAAAAAGAATAAAGGACTTAATTTTGACAAGATTGGAAGCTCTCTGAATTTTGTTTCTTGGTGCACCGTCCTTGCCCTCAAAGACTTTTACATTTTATATATATGCGCCCACACTTTATTCCAAAAAGGAATAGTCCAAGAAACCCCTAGATCTTTTTCCTATAAGACTTCAGACTCAGATTTGGTTCGAGAGGGATCTGGAAGAGAAAGACCTTTATGGATAGATGATGCTTTCGGACCTGTTTTCAGAAATTCAGTAATACCGAAAGAAAAAAGGAATTAATCTGAAGGTGTCCGGGCAGAAAAATAAACATCAAGAACCACATCCATCAATGCTAAAAAAAGTTTATAGAAAGATTGACGACAATGATACATAAGACAGAATTAAGGAAAAGAGATAGGAGAATCATTATTAAAAAGTTGAGACACCCACATAAGACCCGTATCCTTCCAAGTACATCAAAAAGCAAATCTATTATTAATCTTAATTAGGGAATTATACCATATTGGCATTGCCCAAAACAAAGACGTAGTCAGAGTAAGTGGAAGGAATGTAGATCGAAGCATCAAAACAGTATTCTCTAAAAGAGGAGAATGATGAAAGGACTTCGTAGAAGACAGAGATACAACTTCCTTAAAAGTAAAGGGAAGAAGAGAAGATTTTTTAATGTCTAGCCATAATGGAGACAAGGACGAAGACAAATCCTGAGTCCAGAGGGCTGCTTGACGTAAAGTAAAAGCTCTGTGATAGCCATGAAAATGTGGACGGTTAACTGCCCTGCCAATTCTGACTCTTGTAAAGTAACTAGAGCTATTCTGGGCCTTTTATTCTTCCCACAAAATTTAAGAAGCAATGAATTCATATTTTTAAACAAACATTTGGGAATTTGAAGTAACAACATAGAAAGGAGGTATAGTAATAAAAGGGAAATCATAATTTTGATAGAATCCAAACGACCACACAAGATAAAAATAAAGGATTCCAAGAAGAAAGAATATTATCAATCTTGATACTAATGTCTTTAAAGTTAATTCTAACAGTATCTAGAATCAAATTTTTAAACCAAACACCTAAATATTTGATTTTAGAAGTAGACCAGTGATAACCAGAAATAGAATAAGAATGACTTAAAGTATATTTATTAAGCGGAAGATCCTGTGTTTTGTTATTTTAATTTTATATCTCAAAACAGTCGAAAACAGGGAAATTTCATATAAAAGAGGAGGCAAGGAATTTTCAGCAGAAGAAATAAATAGAAGAATATCATCTGCATAAGCAGAAAATTTCAGCTGACAATCATCATAAGGAATACCAGAAATAGAAGAATTAAGACGAATCAGAGAGAGAAAGGGTTCAAGAGTTTAAATGAATAATAAAGGAGAAGGCGGGCAGCCTTGCCTAACTCCTCTATAAAGCGGAAAGTATGAGGATATCAACCCATTTATTAATACGGAAGCTCGGGGCTTGATATAAAAGAGAAATTAGAGCAATACATTTAGGGCCGAATCCATGCCATTTTAAAGAATGAAACAAAAACTCCCAATTCATTCTGTCAAACGCCTTTTCAGCATCTATCGTAATAGCAGTGAGGGAAGATTTAAAGGAACAAGCTTTGCTTAGGACATTAAGGAATAATCCAGCATTATCAGATTTAAGTCTTCCTTTAACAAATCCTGATTGATCTTTCCTTATAAGAGGAGATAGAAAGGATTCCAAATGAAGAGCTAAGAGCTTGGCAAAAGTGTTACAGTCCACATTTAACAAAGCAATAGGTCAGGCGTGGCCAGGAAGCATGGCCGACAGGACGTAAACCCTGGAGCTTCCAGCTAGCCCATAACAATATCCTTAATTAATCCTGCAGATCTCTGTTGTCCAGCACTACGAGGGACAAGAAAAATACTTACAGCACCTAGATGAGTTCATCCCGAGGGGTGTGGCCTTGGATCTCCGTAGCAGTCGCGGCACCAATCGCGGCGACCTGGTCCGGCCCGCTCTCGAGCTGCAGTTGAGTTTGCCGGAGAGCGTGGGCGATGGTCCCACTGCCCACCACTTGGGGCGAGGGCCGATCTGCCCCTGGGATCTGAAGATGGATGCACCTGTGAGGAGACACCGGCCGCGTGGGAGTCACCAGCCAAGAGGTGCAATGTGGCTAAGCAGACTGCGCTGCTACAGCATCCGCCTCCCCTCTGAAGTGCCTCCTGAGTATGTTTTAGCGAGGAGAGAGCGGCTCCCCTGATCCACTCTCCCCAACGCAGATACCGGATTGAGCGAGGGCCAAGAAGGGGAGGTCCTGAAGGCCCAGGAACATCGTGGCCCCTCCCCCCTCACATATAGCCGCTCTGAGAACAGGGCCTGGTGCGGGTCTGGCCGGACCTTATAGGACATGAGAGTGCAGCCAGGGAGGGGCCAGGCCTGTGGCTGTGACTGAGGAGGGGTATATAGCCATCCGCCACAGGTGGAGGCAGAGAGCAGCCGATAAAAGCTATTTCTTGACTTGAAAGGTAGGGTTTGGGAGCCTTCTGTTAAGTAACATCTAACCTGTTCTATTGCTCTACCTTTCACCAATAAAATGGTACCTTTTAACTGTCTGCAGAATACATTTTTAAAAGGAGAAAGGTGAAAAAATATGTACACACATGCAAATATATATCTGGAAGTCAGAGGCATCTTGTTAAAAAAGGACAGCTTGGAAGTGGCAACATACATTCCAAACTATAAATGAGTTCCCTATGTCTCCCTATTAAAATAAACATACAAGGAGAGACTTCATGTCCCTTTGTCCTGCTCTCCCCCTCTACCTCTCACTCCCTCCAAAATACAAAATATCTCACAATTTCACAAAGTATCAAAACTCAACCATCCCTTTTTTAGTTCTTGTCTATTAGACAGCTCATGTGCTATCTGTTGCAAGATGTATTTTTAGCTTACAGCCAGTCCACTGTTACCATTGGTTGGCTTCATTGTCACTCCCATTTGCTTGTTTCTTATTTGTTAGCGTGTGGGCTTACCTTCCTCTTCTTGTGTTTGTCCCTCCCGTTAAGGATAGATGCATTACTGTGTCCTTACACGGTTTGCTTTTTCAGATGCAACTTTGTATTATTTTGTTTAAGCACTGTATGACAGTGCATGTGTTTTCCAGCTGTCTCTATAGTGTGTTTATCTTCCTCTCTCCATGCTTCTCTCTTTGGCCCATGTACTTCTCCACCACACCCTCTGTGATGCTCTTGCCCTCATGTGCTCCCACGCCAGTGTTTCATTCTCATCCATGTGCGTCTGCCCCATCCCAACTTTAAATGCTCTTTCTTTCACCCATTTGCTTTTCTACCTCAGCCCTCTATGCTCCAGATTTCTCTGCCACTTTTGCTGATACGAGTTGGGAAAGCAAAAAAAAATAAAAAGAAGTGTCTGTGTTATGTTGTAGGTGTGCACGTGTGGTACGTGTGCCTACAACATGACAAACAGCGCTAGTAGAGGTGGTTGACTACATCAGGGTACCCTAGATGCTGATGGCAAAGGGGTGCTGATCATGCTGGATCTGTCAGCAGCATTCAATACGATACCCCATTCCACTCTCCTGGCTCACCTCAAGTCTTTTGGGATTAGAGGGCAGGTGTGAAAATGGCTGTCTTCTTTTCTTGAAGATAGGGGTCAAGAGGTGTGGTGTCCTCCTTTTTTATCCGGACTGCGGGACCTCAAGGTGGGAGTGCCTCAGGGTTCTGCTTTAAGCCCTACATTACTTATTATATATCTGACTCCCCTGGTATGCTTGCTGAGTCCCTGGGTGCTAAAATGGTCTCTTATGCAGATGACACCCAGCTGCTGTTTTCGTGGGGTAGGGATGAAACATTTGCTTGTGAAAAAATCGGAACTTGTTTGTCGGACGTTTTCCAATGGTTATCCTCCCACCACTTGAAGTGTAGCGCAGGAAAGACTGAGATTCTCTTCTTTGAATCAAGACTGGATGAGCCCTGGCAGGCCTTTTGGCCTAAGGATACTGCCCCAACCCTTACCCATAATAATTCTGTTAAAATTCTAGCCATTAAGTTTGATGGTGAACTCTCATTTCTTTCACAAGTTAATGCAGTAGTAGGGACCTGTTTTGCCATGTTGCGAAAGATTAGGAGATTTTTGGTCTTTCTGTCCCTGTCAGCTAGGAAATTGGTGGTCCAGGCTCTGATAACATCTAGAAGGGACCATGGCAATGCATTGTACCTGCCCGACTATTTGATTAGTAGGTTACAAGTGGTCCAAAACGCAGCCGCACGAACCATATAGAGCCTACCTCTGAGAACTCCTGTGTGTCAGTATCTCAGAGAATTGCACTAGCTTCCCATCAGGAAGAGAATTCTTTTAAGACCTTACTGTTAATCGATATAGCCCTACATTGGACAGGCCCAGGGTACCTGAGAGCAAGAATCTGTTGCTATGCCCCTTCCAGAAGTCTGTGCTCATCCAAACTCTTTTTGGCCAAGTTCCCCAGATTCGTAAGTCTAGAACGGGGGGCAGGTCCTTCTGCTTCTTAGAACCCTCTCTATGGAATAATCTCCCTCTGGAATTAAGATGCATCATATCCACCCTTCTGTTTTGCAAGAAGTTGAAAACCAGGCTTTTTCCAATAACTGATTCAGATCTCCTCTGCGTCTCTGTTTTCCAATGCCCGTGCCGAGCACCAGGACACTCTTCGAAGTAACAATTGCGCTGTAGAAATGCCATTTTTATTACATTCCATTAAATTATATTTACATTACATGACAGGCTTTTATTTTTTTTATTTAGCCATGCTGCACAGCAATGGAGATGCTGAACAGCATATCTAAAGCTCATTGACAAGTCCAAAAGGAGATAACTATTGGCTTTGTCAATGCTTGTTCTTTCATGAGGTCACTAAAGACAAACCTGTTCTTTGACTCATTTGTTTTCCCTCTTTTTCTGTTTTGCATCTTTTTGCTTCTGTACTGGACTTTACAACTATAAGAAACACAGCGGTTACCTACTCTCCGCTCATTAAGTCCTATACCACTTGTTGCACTATGATCTGTTATCTGTAACAGGTATTTTAATTTGTAGAGAGCCTAAATACCCTTTGGTGCTAGTGCACTGACTTTTCTTCTGACTTCGTTCTAACAGCAATAATTTGTTGGCATTTTGTGTCTGTGAGCTTACAAGTCCCTTTAAAAAATAACCAGTGTCTATTCTCAGATCAGAAATAGCCAAAAAGCACAGATATAATTTAAAAGTCTTCTCTGCAATAGTCTATTACAGCACCATTGGTGTGAGTTAATGAAGCGGTTGGTTTCCCCTGCCTTGTGGTGTTCTACGTAACAGCATTGTGGGCACATAAATGTGCTATTGCCAGGAGTGCTGCTGAAACTCGACACAGACACACCAGTACCCCACTCAGAGTCCCCAGACCTGCCTTGGGATGCATTGATTTGGGGAAGCATTGATACCCCATGCTCCTGCACTGAAGGTGCACCACTGAATGCTGCGCCAAAAGTCATGCAAAAATAAGGGGCCGTATTCATGATGTCTTGCGACACTTTTGCGCTGCCGGTGCGTCACTTTTTGTGATGCATCAGTGGCATAAAAAATGCGCCATATTGCACCCTATTTACGAAGTGATGCATCTAGGCAGATCCCCTGCACCACATTATACCTGCGCCAGGTATAATGTATGCAGGGTGGACGTTCCCCCACAAAAAGCTTTGTAGAAGTGACGCATTCAAATCTATGAGATTTCAATGCACCACTTCAAGGACGCCATTGCATCAATATATTACGCCTGCCTCACAGCAGGTGTAAGACTGACACAGTGCTATAATCATAGCCCTCCCCCTGCATTACTGGAGGTGTATCATGCTTCCGACACAACTCCAGCAATGCGTCAGTTTTGCGCCGACAGATATGTCAGTGATACTGACGTATCTGTCATTCCTTGTGAAATGATGGGTCATACAGTAAATATGACGCATCAATCATGTCGCAAGGAGGGTGCAGTGAAAACTGTTGCATCGCTGTTTTCTTGCAGTTTTCATAAATAAGGCCCTCTGTGTGCTAAAGCATAGAGCACCTGACTCAAAAGCCTGCAACAGGCAGTGTTTATCAAATACCAAATATTCTGCCTGGTCCCACACCCATCTCCCACCAAACCATTCAGCCCTACCCAAAGGTTATGGAAAAATCAAATAAAAGACATAGAAAAATCAAATATGAGCAAAATGTCGAATACTCTGCAATGTGTAATCAATGCAGTGATTTGTTCAAAACATGCTTTATTATGTTATAGACCAAACAACCTGACGTTACTCACTTCTCCCAAACAGTGCAATGCTCCCATAAAGGTGTGGCTATAATCACGTTCAGGCAAAATGTAGAGCGCCTGTGAGAAGTTGGCCTGGTATATGCTGTCCACTAGTTCTAGTGGGCACCCTGCACCAGTCTAAACAACCCCTTATTGATGATAGGTTAAAGACAACCTTTATTGAAAGCTATCCTAGTGGTAGCTATGGAGAGCAGCCTTCGGGCTAAGTCTTGAAGGAATGTAAAGCAGCTTGTTTTACCAGTCTATAATCTCTTGAGTGCCTAAATGAAAGACAATCACACCAGGTATATATATAAAATATATGTATTTATTTCTAAACACACCCTCCTAGTCTCTTTATGGGGCTAGAGGTCCAAACACATAAGTTACACTTCAAATATTAAAGGTAAGTAGCACAAATACACGTTAGGCCCTAGGGGCGAGCCAAACCATATACTAAAATAGTGGTATAGGAACCACGACTTAACTAGACATAAGGCCTAGAGCCTGTAGAATCACTGGGACCCCAGTAACCACCAAGGTAGTGACACAGGGGACCCACGGGGCCGTGTGCAGTGTGAGAACACAGCTGCAAGCTCCCGTTAGCTTCTATGGGGAAAGTCGCGGTTAGATTTTTAAAGATTAGGGACACTTAGAGATGGACTAGGACCAAACACTTTTGGACTTAGACAGTTCTAGGGTCAACACCCATGGGAGCACCGGAGTACTCGAGTTACCTCACCCAGGGAAGCCGGATGCATAGGTGTCAAATGGTGTCGGGTCGCGTTGTCGTTTTCAATGGAAGCTGGCGAAGAAGTGATGCTGCCGGGAAGATGCAAGGGTGTCCGAAGAGATCCAAGCCTGGATCAAAGATGAGAAGAAACTGAAAGCAGAGGGGACAGAGTCTGGGTCACTAGCCAGTGACCAGGGGCACGATAGGCGAATGCCCACCGATGTCGGGTGATTTCAGGTGAAGAAGGTGAAGCTTAACTCTTCAGCCACGAGAACCAGTAGGCGTCGAGGATGACCAGGAGCTGGATTCGAGCTGTCCCACGAAGGATGTTGAGTGCTGCAGCGTTGGTGCCCAGATTGGACATAACAAGCCTTGGCAACAGCAAACCACGCAGAAAGGAGAAAGATGCTTTGGTGCAGACCAGCAAGGTCTGAGGGACTCACCACATGGTGGGGAGTCAGGGCACATCTGGAGCAACCAGAGAATCCCAAGGAAAATCAGAGTTGCCTTCACCAGTCGACGTACCAGGGATCGCGAAGGAGCCTCGAAATGCAAGAAGCGGGCTCACGGAACACTCGTGGAGTGTAGGCCCACAATCTTTGGTGCAGATGGTGCTCGGGCTGAGCTACACGTAACCCAAAGCACGACTTCAAGAGACGTCGAGAAGTCAATGCACTTGCAAATGTGCACGGTGACCAGGAGTTCCGGTTCCACGTTACTCACGAGGGCTGCGGGTCTCAGCTTTGCTGGGGACTCGGTCGGCCTCTGAGAAGTCTGGAAATCCTCTTCCTGGGCTGCAGATACTTCAGAGTCCGGCGGGAGCTTCGGAGATGCAGACCAGCAATTACTTTGTTGGTGCCTGCCAAGCAGGGGAGTCACTCCCTGACCCCAAGGGAGATTTCTTCAGTCCTCTAATCTTGAGTAGAGCGTTGAAGTTCCAGGATTCAGTTGCAGTGTTTCATCCAGGGATATCTGAAGTCTTGTTGCCAGGGGTTACTTACTTATACCTAAGAAAGGGGTTGGACTAACTCAGGGGACCCACCTATGGTAGGGTTTGGAAAGAGGGGTGGCTACACCCATTTCCTTTGTCCAGTTTCGTGCCAGAGCAGGGGCTGGTAGCCCCTGAACGGGTTTGAGCTGGACTATGCACAGGGACACCAAAGGTGCCCCCAGTGCAAGACTTCAAAGCACTCTCAGAGTGCTCCCACCCAACCCCAATACAAATCAGCCTGTCTGGGAGGTGGCTACACCTCCCTGTGACAGGAAACCTATTGTCCAGGCCTCCCCTGCTAGAGTTTCGGTCAGCAGCAGGAGGCCAGACCCGTGTCTGTGACTGCAGCATCCATTTTGTGATGCCAGAGCTCTTTTAAGTTGGTACCGGGTATACCGGTGCTGTCATGTCTCTCCCTCTAGAAGGGTGGGATCATACTCTCACACCAGCTACTGGTGTGGGGGTATGATTCCAAGGTGTTTGACACCAAACACGACATGTTTCCGTGCAGCCAGTCCAAAGTTAGCATTTACCGTTGGGTTATAATGCACTTAAGAGTATATGGTCAGGCGGCACCACTGACATCCCCCGGAGGATAGATTTCGAAGGCTGCAGAGGGGCTCCCTCTCACATATAACCAAGCACCCTGCCTTCAGGATTGATAAGGCATGCCATAGGGGTGACTGATATGTTTCTATGTGCAGTGATAGGTGAGATATAGTGAACCTATATCTCAGTAAGGGGTGCATGCACCACCTTACCCAGGCTGCAGTAGCAGGCCTGTGGTGTCATTTTGGAGGGCTTCCCAGGGGTGGCATAATACAAGCTTCAGCCCCTGGTAGGCCTCTGGGGTACCTATGCCCTGGGTACATAGTATACCATATACTAGGGACTCACAAGGGTACCCCAGAATCCAATCTGGAGTGTACCTAAAGTACATGGAATCAATTTAGAGAGGAAGCTGCGAGGCTGGGGTCCTGAATAGCAGGGCCCCAGTCAGACTAAAGTCGAAAACAGTGTTACAGCAGCAAAAAAAGTGGGGGTAACCATAAGAGGCAGATCCTACTCTGCTACAGCGCCCTGGATTAAATATGTAAAAAAAAGTGTTAAAACGAAAATTCTCTTCCCCCCACCTTTGCCTTCTCCTTTAAATGTAGGTAGTCCACTGTTCCTCTACCAGTAAAAGAAATAAAAGTCAGTTGTTTTAAATCCGTCTAAAGTGCCCCTTAAGGTCCAGCTGTCAGCTGCCCCAATGTCATGTGTGCCACCTTGAGCCAGGTCTTGGATTTAGACAAAAACATATTGAATTCAGCCAAACTCAAAGTAGGGGCTCAGCCCACCATGAAAATAGTTTCTGGTTAAAAAGTCAGGACTGGTTAAAGGTGTCAAACATGGTATAGGGCGATCCTGTCAGCAATGTTACAGGAAACTACCTGGTGGCTTCTCTCCACAATATCATCTCATGCACAAAAAGAACCAGTCCCTTCCCCAACTCTGCAAACGTACTCAAGACTGCTTGAAAGCTGCAGAAGCAGGGGTGTAGCCAGGGTGTCCTGGTCCCTAATGCAGGGTAGGAAATAGTCTTCCTGGCCTGAACTGTGGAATACAGCAATAACCAGGGTACAGTGGGTCCCTCAGGCCTCTGAGCCCCAGTGCCACTGCATGTGCTGCACCAATAGAAGTAACGCCCCTGGGCCTTCTATATTATGGTGAATCAACTCTTGACCGAACTAAGAGTTCGGTAAACCTATGGATATTTGATCTTATTTTTTGTAACATGTTTAATTTTCTACTTGTAACCTTTAGTTGGATATTGTGCCATATATTGTGTATATCTTTATTGCATTATAAAAAGTATTATATGTATAGTATGAAAACCGTGTTCGAGTTCACTTGATTTTCCTTACCCTGTCCAACAATTATATTACGAGCAAAACATCTCTCATTAATAATCTTGCATAGTAAATAAAACAGTCACATTTTCAACACTGAATGTTTTACGTTTTTCTAATGTTTCTCGTATGCCTCACGTCATAATGAACACGTTCAGCTTCTACTAAGGCATGGGTACTCTCAAACATTTTCCCAGGGGCCAAAACATTTGTGACCGAGGGCCGCACTGATACAAGCAGTGGGGGGCGGTGCGTGGTTCGGGGGCATGGGGATTGGTGGTAAGGTTGTTGTAGGGAAGTGAACCATATACATCTAGTGACTGAATTGCAGAATGTGAAACCAGACAATTTGGGATTAATCCCAGCTTCCCCGCTCAACCAAATTATCTGATCATAGGCCAATTTTTTTAATGTCACTGTCCCTCATTTTCTTCATTATCATTCATAAGAGTACCTCGAAATAAATGAATTCAGGATGTGCGCTGTACAAAATCTTCTCCTGAGTTTGATTTAATAAACTATAATGTTCATGCATAATAGGAACCCAGACCACCCAAAGATTGCACATAACAACCAACATATGTCTTAGTTGACTATTGGTATTGTTCTCAGGGTGCACGGATAAATGAATGTTTCTAAATTCATGTTTGCAAACTATCACCTTTATAAAATACTCAGTGGCAATGATAATCTGGGGCACTAAGGTGAAATGGCTTTGCATGGTAATGAAATACACTTTTTGAATTCTGAGGAGACTTTATCATTTTTTTTACACTTTTGCTGCAAGATGTCTTTAAAAATTAAGCTGACCCTAAAGTTAAGGGGTGCAGAGCATCATAGTTACTTCCTAACAACTTTATTTAACATGTTTTAATAATAGTGCTGAGTCACTTAAACAGCAACCCAGCCTGCTGTTGACCACGGCGCCGCATGTTAAGGTCAGGAGGGCCGCACGCGCCCCCAGGCCGTATTTGAGTATCAGTGCACGGGTTAATGTCATGTTTTCTGACTTGTAATAGTCATCGTGTCAAGAACTGTCTTCTTCATCACAGTCCTTCATACTCGCTCCTCTCTCGGCGTTGCCTCTTAGTGTCTCTTGCATAGTACATGCAGGAAGTGCCTTGGGTGGGAAGGAAGTCATGCCTGGGAAAGGAGGGATTTAAAGCAAAAAAAAGGTTTCAAATAAGAGGACAAATTAATTGTCAGTCTATATTCGGAAGGCTTTGACGAAGAGGACAGATAAGGTGGTAATGTAACTACAAAATCCGATCGCCTTGCCCAGGTGAACCCGTCTTTAGCAGGAGTTGCAAAAATTAGAGCTTAGAAAGGGAATAAAAGCAGTGACTGTCTTTAATCATTGCAGCAGCAGGTGCTGAACTGCTCCCCTTCGTATTACTTGCACGGGTCTGTATTGTTAACATAGCAACTGAAGATAATTTTCTCCACAGCAAGAGACAAAACAAATTGCCATACAAAAGCAGCTGCTCCCAAGGAGAAGGTTTATGTCAGCACATCTTGAAACTCGGCCTAGAAGGTTGCAGTCAGCAAACGTAAATGCTATCCTGTCAGCGCTTCTTTGCTTTTACCATCCAAAAGAAAACCCGTTATTTCACCAATTATCAGCCAGGCAGAGGATGCTTTTGATAAGTTGCTGATTTATAAGTACCAAGGCCCTGCGGCGAAACACACAGGAGGGCTCCATTGAGGTATGCAAAAATATCGGCATGCGTAAATAGCAATGCTTACAGTGCACGCTCCAAGAGATGTCAAGGACTATTTGCACAATGAAAAAACACCAAAAAGTTAAGTCCATATCTGACGCGTGGAAGGATGCGTGAGGAACAAATCACTCTTACAACGCACCTACAGTACATACTTGGGGCCACATTTATTATTTCAGTTGCTTCGCGCTTGCACCACACAATGTGGGACATGCGTGACGCAACAAAAAAATGAAATTTATAAAACCACGCAAGGCACTTTGCGTGGCCCTGACTGGCTTTATAAATCTCGAGTAAAGCAAATCGCTGTGTTGCCTTGCTCTGCACTTGGGAGGCGTTGCGTGCGCGTTCCCACACAACTACCATGGTTTTTGACGCATTCCCAGATTTACCAGCACTGGTAAGCCTGGGAATGCGCAAAAAAGATACTCCTCAGGAGAGGCGTAATGAGGAGAAATATCTTTAATTCTCCTCATAACTTCCTCTTTCTATGTTTTCTGTATTCTGCAGCACACATAGATAGAGGAGTATGCCTCTCAGGATTGTTGTTCTGCAGGAAGGTGGCCCTTCCTACACAAAAACAATCCTGCGTGCAACGCAGGCACCCTTGCAACATGGTGCAAAGGTGCCTGCTTGGGCGCTAGGCAACCAAAACGGTGCTAGTGCAGGGGAAAAGGAAGAAAGGAGCTGTATTCTTTTAAATACGGTGCATTCCTGCCCTTTTCCTGCCACACAGTGCAGCACAGCAATGTGACTTGCTGCGCTGTACTCTGTGACAATGTCATAAATATGCCCCATAGGACCTGATTTATCATAGTTGTGTCGCCCTTGAGGCACACATGGAGACAAAGGGCGATGCAAAATCTAGATTCAGATTAAATAAGCCACGCAAGGCCACCCTGTGTGGCCTGGTAAATCAGGTGTAACGCAAGGCAGCACAACTCTCTGTCTTGCATTACACTGCATGGTGGAGCATTACATGGGTGGAGCATGGTTGTTTCACTGCATCCACCCATGCATTCTGACGCATTCCCAGATTTACCAACACAGATATACCTTGGAATGCATTACAGTTGTACTCCTTCCCACCACAGGCGCAACGAGGAAAAATATTTGTATTTCTCCTCGTTGTTTCCTCTTTCTAGGTGTGTATTATGCAGCACACTTAGAAAGCGGAAAATGACTCTGAGGATTGTTTTTGTGCAGGAAAGTGTCCTTCCTGCACAAAAACAATCCTGCCTACAACACAGCCCCCTTGAACCACTGCGCAAGGGTGCCCGAGTTGGCCCACGGCTGCACAGTGCACCAGCACAAAGAGAAAGCAGGAAAGCACCATATCTTGGTAAATATATTGCATTTCTGCCCTCTCCCGTTCAAGTAGCGCAGCAAGTGATCTTGCTGCTTTGCGCCGCGTGAAAGTATGATAAATCTGCCCCTTTGATTCTAAGGTCGGACTGGCTGATCTGTCTAGGGTTAGCTGCTCACCTAATTGTTTTGCCCACCGACTCAATGGGAGGACGGGGCAGTGCAGGGCTTCGATGCACTACTGGCTAATCAGAATTCAGAATTAGAAACTTAGTTTATTACTTACAATTAAAGAGATTCTCCACCCGATTGATAAACATTTGTAGAAACCTGCAGGTTTACAGCCTCCCATGGGTGAGAATTTCAGAAGTCTCTGTATGCACAAATAGGTTGCAGTCTGAAAACCTACAGCAGTCACAAGTTGCTATTCGTACCCTTCTGAATTCACACCTGAAAATACAGTTCTGTATGAGAAAGTACAACAGCATTTGTGCAGTGGCACTTCTTTTTATTTTTCCTCCACAATTTTTCCAGTGATAAAATCCCATTCTTCCATTACACCACCAAAATTTGGGGTAGCTCCAATCACACGTCCAACCTGGAAAAGGATGTAAAAGTACCGATCACAACAGCCGATCTCTGACCATTTACAGGGTGGGACTGGGCTGAAAAAACTTTGCTGCAACCAACAAACTCCTGGGTTTGTGAGTGTTCCCAAACTTTTTAAGGAATTCCTTGCACTGGAATTCCCACTCACTCCCCCTGTTGTCAAATATTACACTATCGTGGGGTAATATTATACAAAAATAAATGGGTTTATGAGTGAATGTTCACTGTGCGTTTATAATCAGGCCATTTCCACATGTGAATTCAATATACACATTCAATGGATTGGGAATTGGTGCTTCGAATTTTCGAATATGATTCTTATTACCAGAATTTCATGCAGTGGATATAAATACACATTAGCCAAGCTTACCATTATAACGAAAAGGTCTGTCTAAAAATCAAATAGAGGAATATGTTCTAAGCTTTCACACAGCATTGCACCATGCAAAACGGTGGGTGCAATGTGCTGGGAGTACGGAGAGGCAGATTTACAAGCCCCTTGAGACAATTTTGCACCGCTGTCACGCCACTTTTGTGACGCAACAGCAGCATAAACAATGCAGCAAATTTACAACGTGACGCATCTAGGGAGATGCTTCACGTTGTACAGCCCTGCGTCACATTATACCTGCATCAGGTATAATGTATGCAGGGTGGGCGTTCCCTCGTAGGAAAGCCTTGTAGAAGTGACACAGTGAAATCTACAAGATTTCACTGCGCCACTTCTAGGGTGCCACTGCATCAAAACCTTAGGCCTGCTTGAAGCAGGCATAAGGAGTGACGCAGTACAATAAGTATAGGTCTCAACATGCATTGCTGGATTTGCGTCGTGCTTGCGTCACAACTCCAGCAATGTGTGACTTTTGGGCCAACAAATGCATCAGAATATCTGACACATCTATTAATCCTTGCGCCATGGTGCGCTGTAATGTAAATACGGCGCATCCATGGTGGCGCAAGGTTAGCGCAGGCTGGCTCAGGGTAATTGACCATCTCAATAGATGTATCAGTTTCTTCTAAATCTGCCCCTGAGTGCTTAAAACATTTCTTATTCTAAACAGTTAAAGTGTTCTTGAAATTGATCCTCATACCCTGGATATTTCCAGATACGTTTGTGTATTTACTACTGGTAAAATGACTATGCTCCTTAGAAAATGAACATATTTGTCAGCAACATAGCCCTCCCCCATTTGTGGTTACTATCAATTAAAATAGCCTGAAAGTATACATTTGTAGAGAAACATAAGTAAAATAATTGCATTTTCTTTCTTTCACTTAGGATTAGACAGCTGTTCTTTGGATAGGGTGATATAAGGTCGGCTCGTTCAGTGATAAATCATTTTCCAGGTCTTTCTTAGTACCAGCCTCTCTTTTGTGTTCAGTTCATTTAAGGTCACTCTGGATAACTCAGCTTTCAAAGCTTTCCCGAATTTCAAGTGGCTGTGTTCAGACTCAGAGCTTAAGTACGTATTAAGGGCACTGCAAAATCTAGGTCCCTGCATGGCCGCATACGTTTAATGCAGAAGATTTGTCGTGCCAGGAAAAGAGATTTTAACTGGCCGACATTGTGAGGAGCATGTGGAAGAGGCAGAATTTTCAACAGAAAAACAGGTGTAACAAGGATTTGCTACAGAAGGGAAAGCTGCTCTATCAAGGCCGTTTCCTCTGTGTTACTTGGATGGTAGACACGTGATCAATATGGAGGAGCCCCCGCCCCTCCCCCCCATTAGATTCCTTACTTTTGGTCAAGCAGGCAGGAGTATCAAGGTTCAGGGCCAAAAAAACAGTAGTAGTATTTTGTGGTCGCTATATCAATGAAATTCTAATCACATGGAATGTACCCAGGATTGAACTGTTGGATACCACAGATTTCTCAACAATAACCATTGGAATGCATTCTAGCCATAGAGTTTAGTCAACAGAGTATACATTCACTTGACTCAGATTGTACATCAGTAATTATAACCTGATTAGCAAAATATTCAGAAAGTCCACCATCAACAAAGAGTATCTTACACTATATATTACACCACACAAGTATATAGAAAAATAATGTACAAGGTTTATAAAACTCCTTTAGGAAGGTGAGTACTACTACCAAGTCATGGTGAAAGCAGACATTGCAGATATATACCAGGACATATTGTCACTAAAGGCAACTGCTGTTTACTATTATCCCAAGTGGATATACAGTTTTTTTATATAGACCAGATATCGAATTTGGTGATCCTTGGACAATACGCATGTCCTGTTTAACACTTAGTATGGTAGAATATTCAAAGATATTGGAGAAGACGCCTCACTCACTAATAGTGACATGCTTCATCATAGGCGTCTTTCCACACCCAGGTGAGATGGTACTACCTGGGCGGACTCAACCAAAGATGTTCTGGGAGTTCTTATATAAGATAACAACTGGTTAAGCAGGGAACCAGATAGATGATATGTTAAAAATACCTACAGGTATACCCAAATACGATACTGTATTTTTAGGGTACCCGTGGTATATTTTAAAATCGTGAAATGGGGTTCTTTTGAAAAAAAATGTTTCAAATATACCCTCTCTATAAAGCCAACATGTTTCGGCACTCGGTGCTAGCCCTAACGGGTCTGGGGCCTTCATCAGGGCTCAAATTTCTACTCTTTTTAAAGTCCCTGCCTTATGTTAGGCAAATATTCCATGCACAACAATAATATGGCCTATTGCACTAAATTTTTGAACAAATATCCAGTAGATTTTCTACAAAATAAAAGGGGATACAGACATATACAGACAATTTAGTCAATGGTTATTGATAATGTAAAGTCACTGTAACGTGCCCTTTATTATTCACATTTGCCATATCTATGTATCCACCCCCCCTAAGTGATTCTTTTTGTACTTGGTGTGTTAAGCTACCAAGGTATAAGTACCAGTGCTACTACCTCAGTGTTTTTCATTTCCTCTGTGATTTTTTTCTCAGTACGCTAATGTGAATAAAAACCAACCAGTGTGGGTCATAGTGATCTCTCACAATCCAAAAAGACCAGTGTGCAACTTCCTAAACTCACATGCGTGTATAATGATCTTATCTCAAGCATGCTTAGTGGTACACACATTTATGGTCTGAATATATCCCGCTCCAATACTGGCGGTGCCTCTTCTTGTGTCATGCAAGCCAAACTGATACTTATGTTTTTATACTTTTTATTTCTGTTCTCACCTACTGTATGATGCTATTTGGCACCATGCGGGTCTGGTGTGTCACGGTGTTGTCTTGTAGTCACACACTAGGAAACAAGTGGGATTGAGGAATACAAACTAGGGGACTTCATGGTTAAGAGGCTTAATTTGATTTTGATTCATTTTCTATTTTATAGTATGTATGGATAACAAAAGCTTATTCTCATATTTCCGACCAACACATAGTGGTTCTGGTATTGTAGTGTTATCCTCCACGTTTTTACTCGGTGTCACCTCTTGGAACAACCACCCTTCTAAATTAATTACATGCATAATTTTTTGTAACGTATATCGTTTAATACCGGTATTTTCCTGTGCAAGGATTTGCAAAAATACATGTCTTAGCATATCTCATTACTTTTTTGTATTATACTCGTGATATATGTTAGAGAGTTATTTTCAATTATCTGTGTCTCGGGATCTGAGTATATTCATTATGACCCCATTCTGTATTTTACAGGTTGTTCCCCCTGTAACATTCCTCGCAAAGGATTGATTCTTCTCTGTCCCAGTTTATTGCAATAAAAAACCTTTTTTATATGGGTAATACAGGTGTATAACTTCATAGTTGTTTCTTATTAGTCATGCGGTATGGTGTATCTCGCTAAAACAAGGGGAAGATAACAATACTCCGTATCTATTCCAAAATAAGATTCCGATTTTAACACACATGCGGTTACCTGTAGCTGCACGGTATAGACTATGCTGGCTGATAACTGTATCAAGTTGGTACTGCGTATTGCTTATTATTAATTTCCTCTTTGCCATGCATTCTAACTCAGCGAATGTTGGAGCAGCGCGCATCTTCCTATTTCAAAGTTGTGATCGTATACTTGTTTACTGCCCCATTCTTATTTCACGGAGTCAAAAAACGAAGTTATTTAGTTATATCTAACCATATCTATTTCAATCTCGCTTCACCTTTAGCCAATGTCGTACTTACTTTGTCAAAGATCAACCACCGTGTCTGTACCTAGTTCTACACACCGCCCGCCGTCGAGGGTCCATAATGGCGTTCCGGCATCTTAAGTACTTTTTTTGTGTTTCAATCTGCTTGTGCGTTACAGACAGCGTCATTAGGGCCTAACTATCCGCCCCCTTACGTTACGCCCCCTTATGTTACACATCCGTGTTAGATATATCCGGTTCGTAAAGACTCATGGGTAAGGTAGTCATTTCTACATCTGTTGTATATATGAACAAACACCGTTGCATATTTCATACACATGTTCTACTGAGGTAATCGACCACGTGTTACAGTGAGGTCTTTTTTATCAATACTTGATTCAAATGGGGCGCAAACATAACATCCTGTTTTCATTCATTCTTTGTAACATAATATTATGAACGCCCACTAGGGTGTTTCTTAGATCTTTCTACATCCTATTTTTTTTTGCCGTGAGACTGCAGCAGAAGTGATTCTTTTATGCCAAATCCCTTATAGTTATCATGTCCGTCGCATGCTGTTTTGTGTGTTTACATACATGTCCAGCTTATTGTATATACTTTGTTTTCGCGTGCTCGTGATAAAATGATGGGTCCTTCTTTTATTTTTCTGATGTTTGTCCCATTACAAACACAACAATAAAGCCTTGTTGATAATGTTCTCATCGTCTTATCCCAGCGATGTCCACGGAATTTCCTCATTTAAGCCCTGTGTTACACTTGATAAACGGTAAATCCATCTCTGTTCAAGTCTCAGGCGTTGTTTTTCAATGCAAGTGTTTGACAATCTTTCACTCACTGTCCATGTGAAGTTATTTTCCGTATGGCTTGCTGTTTGAAAATGACGCATCATTTTGGTGACTGTTTTCCCACATCTGAAAGTGCTCCGATGTTCATTTATTCTTGTCTTAACTTTTCGGGTGGTCATTCCAATGTATCACAGATTACATATACAAGTCATTATATATACCACATTGTGGCTATTACAGTTTGTGAAATTCCTCTGTTCCCAGGGAGTTTTTAAACCCAAATTAATCTCTTTGCTCGCTTTGGTTAGACAACATATGTTGCATGTACCACAAGGGAAATGTCCCACCACTTCAGGGAGGTTCCATAGGGTGTTGGTCTGTTGTCTTGTACTTGCTTTTTTCTTTTTTGGGCGAGTATGAACCAGTGAATCCCGTAGGGATTTTCCTCTTTTGAAAGCAAACATTGTTTTTTCCATTTTTAGAGGCCCTGAAGTAAGGGTTTTCCTATGTCGCAAGATTACTCTTTTTACTTTGTTAGATTCTGTTCCATAGGTGGTTACACATACTAATCTTTTATTTTCAGGTTTTTGTCATGTTTCCAATAGGCCATCCCGGGTGTTCTGGCCCTTTTATGTGCCTGTTTTATCCATTTTTTAGGATAGAGTTTTGTTGTTAGTTTCTGTGTGAGCTTTTTTGCATGGACTTCATAGGTCTCTTTATCTGAACAGTTCCTACGTAATCTTAGGAACTGTCCTACAGGCAGATTGTCTTTTAGGGTCTTAGGATGGAAACTATCGTATCTCAACAAGTTGTTCACATCAGTTGGTTTGTAAAATACTTCCGTTTTTAATGTGCCATTCACCGGCCAGCTTTTTAAGTCCAAAAAAGTAATGGAATTCTTTTCCACTGTCATTGTGAACTTGAGATACTTGTCCCTTGAGTTTAGCCACGTTAGGAACTCATTCGCTTTTGACTTTTCACCCTTCCAGATGAGAAAAATATCATCTATAAATCTCTTCCAAACCACCATGTTGTTGTGATAGGGGTTGGTATTTGTATAGATTAATTTTGTCTCAAAATCATGGACGTATAGACAGGCTATACTAGGAGCACAAGTCATGCCCATCGAAGTTCCGTGGGTTTGTAAGAAGTATTCTCCTTCAAATTCAAAATAGTTCTTAGTTAAGGCCAATCTTGCACACTCCATGATAAATTTAATGGGGGTGATCGATGTCCAAGTATCAGCTTCCAACTAACTCTCTATTACTTTGAGTGATGCTTCTTGAGGAATGCTGGTATACAGCGCTTCGACGTCTAAAGTGATAAGGTAATCGGTTGTTGAGTCAAATGTCAAAGATTGAAATTTTACCAGGATATCTCGTGTGTCTTTAAGATATGAAGGCATTTTTTGTACCATCGGTCTGAGAAAATGATCAGTGAACTTGGATAAAGGTTCCAATATTGACCCGATCCCGGATACAATCGGCCTTCCCGGTGGTGGATATTTGTTCTTATGCACCTTCGGAAGGATGTAAATGTAAGGTGTTTTGGGGTCAGTTTCTTTTAAAAAACCTGCCTCTGCAGCTGTTATCCATCCTTCTTCGGCTGCTCCATTCACCATATCATGTTCCCACTGAGGATCTAAGACGAAACATACATGATATGGTGAATGGAGCAGCCGAAGAAGGATGGATAACAGCTGCAGAGCCAGGTTTTTTAAAAAGAAACTGACCCCAAAACACCTTACTTTTACATCCTTCCGAAGGTGCATAAGAACAAATATCCACCACCGGGAAGGCCGATTGTATCCGGGATCGGGTTAATATTGGAACCTTTATCCAAGTTCACTGATCATTTTCTCAGACCGATGGTACAAAAAATGCCTTCATATCTTAAAGACACACAAGATATCCTGGTAAAATTTCAATCTCTGACATTTGACTCAACAACTGATTACCTTATCACTTTAGATGTAGAAGCGCTGTATACCAGCATTCCTCAAGAAGCATCACTCAAAGTAATAGAGAGTTTGTTGGAAGCTGAAACTTGGACATTGATCACCCCCATTAGATTTATCATGGAGTGTGCAAGATTGGCCTTAACTAAGAACTTTTTGAATTTGAAGGAGAATATTTCTTACAAACCCACGGAACTTCGATGGGCATGACTTGTGCTCCTAGTATAGCCTGTCTATATGTCCTTGATTTTGAGACAAAATTCATCTATACAAATACCAACCCCTACCACAACAACATGGTGGTTTGGAAGAGATTTATAGATTATATTTTTCTCATCTGGAAGGGTGAAAAGACAAAAGCAAATGAGTTCCTAACGTGGCTAAACTCAAGGGACAAGTATCTCAATTTCACAATGACAGTGGAAAAGAATTCCATTACTTTTTTGGACTTAAAAATCTGGCCGGTGAATGGCACATTAAAAACGGAAGTATTTTACAAACCAACTGATGTGAACAACTTATTGAGATACGATAGTTTCCATTCTAAGACCCTAAAAGACAATCTGCTTGTAGGACAGTTCCTAAGATTACGTAGGAACTGTTAAGATAAAGAGACCCATGAAGTCCATGCAAAAAAGCTCACACAGAAACTAGCTCTATCCTAAGAAATTGATAAAACAGGCACATAAAAGGGCCAGATATAACACCCGGGATGGCCTATTGGAAACATGCCAAAAACCTGAAAATAAAAGATTAGTATGTGTAACCACCTATGGAACAGAATCTAACAAATTAAAAAGAATAATCTTGCGACATTGAAAAACCCTTAATTCAGGGCCTCTAAAAATGGAAAAAAAAATATTTGCTTTCAAAAGAGGAAAATCCCTACGGGATTCACTGGTTCATACTCGCCCAAGAAAGAAAAAAGCAAGTACAAGACAACAGACAAACACCCTATGGAACCTCCCTGAAGTGGTGGGACATTTCCCTTGTGGTACATGCAACATATGTTGTCTAACCAAAACGAGCAAAGAGATTAATTTGGGTTTAAAAACTCCCTGGGAACAGAGGAATTTCACAAACTGTAATAGCCACAATGTGGTATACATAATGACTTGTATATGTAATCTGCGATACATTGGAATGACCACCCGAAAAGTTTAGACAAGAATAAATGAACATCGGAGCACTTTCAGATGTGGGAAAACAGTCACCAAAATGATGCGTCATTTTCAAACAGCAAGCCATACGGAAAATGACTTCACATGGACAGTGATTGAAAGATTGCCAAACACTTGCATTGAAAAACAACTCCTGAAACTTAAACAGAGATGGATTTACCGTTTATCAAGTGTAACACAGGGCTTAAATGAGGAAATTCCGTGGACATCGCTGGGATAAGACGATGAGAACATTATCAACAAGGCTTTATTGTTATGTTTGTAATGGGACAACCATCAGAAAAATAAAAGAAGGACCCATCATTGTATCCCAAGCACACGAAAACGAAGTATATACAATAAACTGGACATGTATGTAAACACACAAAACAGCATGCGACGGACATGATAACTATAAGGGATTCGTCATAAAATAATCCCTTTTGCTGCAGTCTCGCAGCAAAACAAAATATGATGTAGAAAGATCTAAGAAACACCCTAGTGGGCGTTCATAATATTATGTTACAAAGAATAAATGAAAACAGGATCTTATGTATGCGCCCCATTTGAATCAAGTATTGATAAAAAAGACCTCACTGTAACACGTGATCGATTACCTCAGTAGAACATGTGTATGAAATATGCAACGGTGTTTGTTCATATATACAACAGATGTAGAAATGACTACATTACCCATGAGTCTTTACGAACCGGATACATCTAACACGGATTTGTAACGTAAGGGGGCGGAACATAAGGGGGCGGATAGTTAGGCCCTAATGATGCTCTCTGTAACGCACGAGCAGATTGAAACACAAAAAAAGTACTTAAGACGCCGGAACGCCATTATGGACCCTCGACGGCGGGCGGTGTGTAGAACTAGGTACTTTGACGAAGTAAGTACGACATTGGCTAAAGGTGAAGCGAGATTGAAATAGATACCCATCCCAGGTTGCTGCGCCCCAACTATCGAGTCCCGACGCACATCTAGCCAGTCCGAGCCTATCTGTCCCCCGACTAGAGATTACCCATGATATTCATCTTGCCTTGCCTCCAATTATTGATTCATCTTCCCCCAGCCCTCCCCCGGTGTCTCTTAAGAGGCTAGAATCCAAGCAAATGCCCTCCACCGAACATGATCGGTCAACGTCAACGTCAAGCAATCTGTTGAGTCCTTGTCCTAACCCTCAGCCTAACGATCACTCCCCCCTCACTAAGACACCTTCCTCACTTTCAAAAGCTCCTGGATCTCAGTCAGTCTCATATGACCATCTTCCGCCACAGGATCCCCGCCCACCACCTCGGACCTTGTAGGTAGACACCGAGACCTCCCCTTACTGATAGACTTCCTTTCACACTCTCCTCCTCTCGCTCAACACACAGACTTGGCGCCGCACCTAGATGAGATTTATCTTCAGTTGCACCTTCTAACGGCTGAGCTACATGGCTTGAAAGCCCTCTCAAATGACCTTTTCCCCATGCTAAGATCTTTCCTCACCGCTGCTAACCTGTCTAATGCTCCATCTTGCGATAGATATTCATTGGTCAAGCCTTTACCTTCCTCCATTATTATGAAATCTGTTTATTAGCATTTGTTAATATAGACATAGCATACATCATAAATGTAATAACCCACGGGCAATGAGTCTGGTACTCGGAGGAGTATCCGCCAATCGTGAATGCGGTGAGCCGCAGGGTCCATCGCCACTACGAGGCGTGGATTAATGCAAACTGATAAGTGTCAGGGCCACCGCCCGCAGTTGGACAGATTCATGCAACAACCGAAATGGGGTAAAAGAAAACAGGTTAAACAACAGAAGCCCAACAGAACAGCAGCAGCAGGTTCGATCTTAGACCAAACGACCCTCAGGATAACCCCCCCAGTCCATCTCCCCCCCCAGACCCGGCCCCCCCATCCCCCGTGACATATCGTTCTATGGAAGGCAATTGTCATTGTCCGCACATCCGCCCGGTTCGGCTAGGACCTCCCCGCCAATCTCCAGAGTGGGTCTCCCAGGCTCACCTCCATTCCCCTCCCCTCCAGGAAGTGGCTCCACAGTATGTGTCCCACAGAGTCCCAGGGCATCCCCATCCAGCTGCATCAGGACCTGCAAGTGTACGTCCCATTGGTTCGCTATGGGTGTGCGTCTGAGGCCTAACGTTTCCTCTCGCAAGAGAGCCGTACCCTCCGCCCCCGCCCACACTAGCAGGGAGCTCCGCCACGCCTGCGCCCGAGGGGGCTCAGCCGCCTTCCAGCGCTTAGTAATTAACCGCTTCGCCACAATCAGGCCCAGGTCCAGGAAACGACAGGCAACCTTCGTGGGGAGAGTTCTACGAAACAAGTGTAACAGACAGGCTGGCCAGTCCCGCCGCGCCAGCGGACCGACGCAAGTACGTAACGCTCCATGCACCGTCCGCCAGTATGAGTCGAGCGCTGGACAGCTCCATAACATGTGCACCAGTCCAGCATCCAGAGCCTCGCAGCGTGGGCATTCAGCGTCCGCCCGGTGGAAATAGCGATTGATGGAGTCGGGAGTGAGATATGCTCTGTGCAGTATGAAGTACTGGATTTGGCGAAACCGCAGGTTCCTGGGGACCCGTGTGGGCCCCCGTAGCGTATCCCTCCATTCCTTGTCGGTCATGGGGCGGTCCAGATCCACTTCCCATTTACCCGGCAATGGAGCCTTTACCTTCCTCCATCATGAAATCCATTCCCCTACCTAATGACACCTCCCGCCCTAGAAGATATGAGACCTACCTTGAGTCCTCAGATCTACAGGACCTGCTCAACTCTTACCCTAATTGGTCCAACCCCAACATGAGCCCGCCGAGACAAATATAATCCATCCTTTCTAACCCAAATAGAGGACCGCCTATCAATCCCAGAGGCAGCAATAAGATCAACCTCACTCAGGTGAATATCACCCAGACTCCTCCCTTCACAAAGACACTACGAATTAAATGTGTACTTCTAAATTGCAGATCTGCCAGTAAACACGCCACTGATATCTTTGATCTCATACAACACTTGACTTAGACATTATCATCCTCACTGAAACTTGGTTAAATCCCGCTTCCACTCCGATTCTCGACATCCTAGTACCTCCCACTCATGATATTATTAGGTTAGACAGAGCTGGGAAACTGGGCGGGGGCTTAGCCTGTATTCACAGAAACACACTTTCGATCTCTCCCGTTGAGTCCTCTGCGCCCTCCTCCTGTGAATATCTCTGTCTCAAGATCTCAAGTAAGAACCTACCGGTCTGCAAACTTCGCACTTTCCACCACCCACCAGGAGACAATCTCCATTTCATTGAGGAATTATTTGAAATCATTTCTAGCAATGTTGACTCAGCCGTGTCCCAAATCTTCCTTGGTGACTTTAATCTGCACTGGGCTAACCCCATAGACCCTGCAGTTTCAAGCCTTAAAGCCTTTCTAAGTGATCAGGATCTGCCCCAGCATTGTGACCAACCAACTCATAATAAAGGAAAAATTCTTGACCTCATTATTTCGAACGGGCAGACCGTCACCTTGGATTCTATTAGCCCATGTGACTGGTCAGACCACCACTGCATCCTTTTTTTTTATCAACAAGGAGGTACAGTTGGGGAAGGCCCAACCAACAAAATCAAAGATATGGAAAAGGGACCTCAGACTAGTAAATCCTGTTGAGCTAGCCGCCCACTGTACATCTGCCCTCTCCTCTCAAGCGGACCTGACTGAGGTACAGTTACTCACTGACTCCTACAATGTGACCATCTCCAACATCATGAATGACATTGCCCCACTCAAACATAAAAATGCCTCAACTAAAATATCCAAACCGTGGTATAATCTTTTGAACCTGCACGCGTGTCACTGCTTTTGCCAGCTTTTTAAATTGATTCCTAATTTTATTTCGCCATAGCTTGGCTCTCGTTCCTGTTCGCGCTCGTGCTGTAACCTGCGCAGTTGCGCTTGCATTTTGGGGGGGTGTGAATAGTGAGTCTTACCTGCACTATATTAATTGGAAACTCACCCGCATTTGTGGGATTTAGTGAGTAGGGCTACCTGGGAGGCTTACATCGCGGCGTTAGCCGCCATCTTGGGTGAGTGGTTGGGAAAATGGGCCGGTGACTAGGCGCCATCTTGGTTAGTGGGCTAGACGATCGCATAGGCGGTCTCCCGCGCTCTACGGTGATAAATAGTAATGGAGGGCCCAGCGCGCAGCGTTGGCGCGCAGCGGGCGCGCAGCATTGGCACGCAGCGGGCACGCCGTTGGCACGCCAGAGGTAAGCCCGTTTGCGCCCGTTCGCGCACAGGACGCGCTGGCGGCTGGAACTGCTGCCCCCATCTCCCTTATGCGCTTAACCTACACGAAAGAAGATCTTCTTGTCCTGAAACCTGATGTTTAGGTAGAACACCAGCCCCCTACTATTGTTAAAAGCCACAATTCCTTGGCCTGTGGTCTGCTAAATGTGAGATCCTTGTGCAGGCATCACACAGGGATAGCGCTAATCATAGAACAACATGAGTTAGACGCCTTATTCATGACGGAAACATGGACAAGGACAGATAGTGGAGTAGAATTGGGGCAAGCCTGCCCCCCAGGATATAAGATTAGACATAATCCTCGTGTTGGGGCTAGAGGAGGAGGCGTAGGGTTGATTTATAGGGAATCGCTGGAATTTTCCCTGCTCGAAATTAAGAGAATCACGGAGTACGAACTGATGGGTTTTTCTCTGAAGGGACAGGGGGGGGTGCTATTCACTGGTCTCCTGTGTTATAGACCCCCGGCTGGCATTACGTTTGCGGTGTCCGACCTTACTGACTTGATCTACGATCTATCAAACTCCCATGCCAGACTGATGGTACTGGGGGACTTTAATTTGTGGCCAGATGGGCCAACAGACTCAGCCTTCACATACCTTACCCAGGCATGTTGTAACATTAATCTGGAGCAGTTGGTTCTTTCTAAGACTCACCAGAGGGGACATGTTTTGGACTTGATCTTTGCTGACTCTAGTCAGGTGAGGGTTGGAAACATCCTACCGCAATGCTGGACGGATCACGCCCTAGTTCTTTTCTCCGCAGCTCTCCCGGTAGGCTACTCTAAGAACAGTAGCACGGGAACTGCTAAGACTGGGAGACAATGGTCAAGGCTCTTGAGAGGCAACCCTACCAAATCTGCTCTCTGAAGCTTTTCAGCTGGGAGACAATGCGGATGAAAGTTATAATTCCCTTATCCAGCGAATTACGGCCTCTCTGGACAATCTGGCCCCGCTAAGAAAAACGCGAGACAGAACAAAAACTGCCATGCCATGGTTTTCGAGGGAGCTCCTCCAACTTAAACATCAGTGTAAACGTGCAGAGCGGAGATGGAGGAAACACTATCTGGCATCGGATAAAGTCCTTTATAAGCAGGAGCTGGCAGCTTATAAATCACAGATTAAGTGTGCAAAAGCGAGGTTCCTAGAGGAGACTTTATTGTCAGCCTCAAATAAAGCTCAGGCTTTGTTTAAAATCATCAAAGAGTTGTCACGACCGGCCTGTGCTACTACAGCTATCCCAGCCTCTCAGTTACTATGCGACTCGCTGGCCAAGGCCTTCGAAGATAAGATCGCGACCATCTTGAGTAACTTGAGTCCCATGACACCAGGGGCTGCTCTCGCATCTACATCAGAGATGGAGGCGGGGAAAGCAAGGTTGGATAGTTTTCCTCTTCCCTCCTTTACAGAATTTGGCGCTTTAGCGGATAGTGTGTCCTCAGGCTCCCCCCTTGATGTACTTCCGCACAAACTCTGGAAAGTGTTTAGGGAAGAGCTGTTCCCTCCTCTCCACGCAATCTGCTGCCAGTCTCTTGGTTCCGCCCAGGTCCCGGACAGCTGGAAGCTTGCGGTAGTTTCTCCGCTGCTGAAGAAAGAATCACTGGACCCCTTATGCCCCGCTAATTACAGACCCATTTCATTACTCCCTTTCCCGATTAAGATCTTGGAGAAACTGGTCACGAAACACCTGTCCAGTTTTTTGGAAGTCAATGACTGTCTGGATGCGGCGCAGTTTGGGTTCAGGCCAGCGCATGGAACCGAATCAGCTTTGGTGACTGTTTTGAGTGACCTTCGTTCGCGTGCCGACTATGGACGAGCAGCCTTTTTAGTGCTGCTTGACATGTCGGCAGCGTTCAATACGGTCAGTCATGCCATCTTGACCAGGAGATTGGAGGAGACTGGTGTGATGGGTCTGGCCCGGGATTGGCTTGTCTCATACCTGGCCAATAGACATCAGGTGGTTGCCCTGCCTCCCTTCAAGTCTACCATCAGAAGGGTTGGTCAGGGCGTACCCCAGGGATCGGCCATTAGCCCCATTCTTTTTAATCTCTACCTCCGCCCCCTGGTCAAGCTAATTAAATCTCTTGGCATTGCAGTCACCAACTATGCTGATGACACCCAACTCATCTTCTCTTTTGAGGGGAGAATACGGTGTCACAGGAGACCTTTCACCATTGTATGGTCACCACGGCAACATGGCTGAGTAACAACTCGCTGCAATTCAACAGCTCCAAGACGGAGGTGTTGCATTGCTCAGCGGACCTTGTCCCGCTCCCTCTACCGCAGGACTTCTGGCCCCCCTCCTTTCAGGGCACGGTAGCAGCGGCAGACTCGGTCCGAAACCTGGGTGTGACAATGGAACCTAATCTTCAACTGGATGGTTTCATTGATAAAACAGTGTCTACCTGCATGGGGCTGATGCGTACCCTGCGGAAGATTCTCCCTTTGCTTCCCGCCCATGCCAGACCAGAAGTAGTGCGCAGTATCATCTTAAGCAGACTCGATTACTGCAATGCACTGCTTCTGGGGGCACCTGTCACTGCATTAGGCAAACTACAACGGGTACAGAACTTCGCTGCCAAATTAGCACTTTCCCGCCGACGTCTTGACTCGTCATCCGCAGCACTTAAAGACTTGCACTGGCTGCCCATTTCTCAGCGGGTTGAGTTTAAAGCTTTATGCTTGGTCTTCCGGGCCCTTCATGGCTTGGGACCGTTGCCCCTACAGGAGATGTTCTCTTGGTACATCCCTACTAGATCTCTCCGCTCTGCTTCAGCCTACTTGGTAGTTGTCCCCAAGATCCGGAGAAAGCGGATGGGTGGCCGTTCCTTTGGCTTTACGGCATCCAAGTTGTGGAATGATCTGCCACTGCCGCTCAGATGCTTAGGAGACCTTCTCTCCTTTAAAAAAGAACTAAAAACTCACCTGTTCCCTAGGATAGTGTAGCTTGCTGATATAGTATTGACTGTATTTCAGGATCTGTTAGATCACAGCGCCAGGATGCCCGTTGGGTGACAGGAGCGCTTTATAAGTGTGTTATACATACATACATACATAATGATAACCTAAACACGGAACGTCGCAACCTTAGGGCAGTTGAATGCTCCTGGAGATCGAATCACTCCTCGCACCAACTTAAACTCCTAAGAGACGCTAGGAGCCTTTACTACAAACAAATCAGGAATGCCAAGTCTAACTATTTCAGACACCAATTCGATCAAGCGGCAAACCGCCCCAAGAAACTTTTCGAATTGGTCAAACAGCAGTCAATTGTAGGTCCAAACCTATCGGAACCTGGAAGCAGTCCACCCTCATGTGACGATCTTGCTTCTTTCTTCATTCAGAAATCTAAACTCATATCATCTGACCTCGCTAAGAATGCTGGACTCCTCTCCTCCAGGGCAGCCTCTCCACCTGTCCTTGTTGAAAAGCTCAACTCTAACCCCCTGATCCCTAAGAACAATGCGGCCTGGGACACCTTTACCCCACTCAGTGAACAAGACATCAAAAAGATTCTCCTGAATATCAACCCTTCCAACCACTTCAGTGACCCGTTACCCCCATCCATTTTCAAGGAAATCAAGAATGCACTCATCCTTACCTGGACAAGGATTGTAAATGCGTCTCTGTCACAAGGCACAATCTCTGATTGCTTAAAAGCAGCTCAAGTATCCCCTATACTAAAATAACCTAACGCTGATGGGACAGACCTCAATAATTTCCAACCTATCTCCAACATACCCACCCTTGCGAAACTCCTTGAAAAATGCGTTCAGTCCCAACTCTGTGCTCACATTGAGAACTACCAGCTCTTGGACCAACATCAATCCGGCTTTCGGACGGGGCACAGCACTGAATCGGCCCTCATTCATGTTATGGATGACATTCTAAAGATTCTCGATCAAAATGAATCCTGCCTCCTGATCCTCCTTGACCTTTCCTCTGCTTTTGACACGGTCAATCATGACAACCTCTTAGCCATTCTGCAAAACAGGATGGGTTTTGGTGATCAGGTGCTACAGTGGTTCTCATCCTTCCTCCATCACAGATCGCAAAGAGTCAAGGCAAATCACTCTCTCTCCAAGCCTTCGCCTGTTCTCATGGGGGTCCCCCAAGGATCTGCTTTATCTCCTATCCTCTTCAACCTTTTCCTGGAACCATTAGCTAACGCACTTAACTCCATGGATATTCATTTCCACATGTATGCCGACGACACGCAACTCTACTTGAAAATCTCATCCCCGGAAAACCTCATATCACTCAACACCATCCTAACGTATACTCAAAACTGGTTAACTGAGAACCATCTCATGCTCAACACCTCAAAAACAGAATTCTTGCTCGTCTCCCCTCAGAATTACACCCCCAATCTTGACCTCTGGCTGAGCCACCTCACTGCTTTCAACTGCACTCTGCTCATCGTAAACTCAGCCAAATCTCTAGGAGTCACCATGGACAAGAACCTGAATATGAAAAATCATATCAGCAATTCATGTAAAGGAGCAAACCACTTGATAAGGACACTCAGAAACATCAAACCTTTCCTTCCACTTAAGGATTTCAAGCAGGTGGTTCAAGCGCTTGTCCTACCGAGGCTAGATTACGGCAGTGCTACCCTGTGTGGCCGGCCCAAATACACCCTGGCTCCGCTAAGGGCTTCACTGAATGCTGCTGCTAGATTGGTTACAGGCACCAAACGCAATGAGCGCATATCGCCAGTCCTAAAAACTCTAAATTGGCTCCCCTATGAAGCACGAATCCAGCTAAAAATTGCCACGATGACGCACAAAGCTATCCACTTCAAGACGCCCAGGTACCTGGCACAAAATCTTGAACTATCTTGTGGTGTAAGAGCCTCTAGAAGCGCTACTACCTTACTCTTGAAACCACCTATCCTTAACAAAAAGAGAACCTGTCACAGAGGCTTCTTTGGCGTGGCTCCAAAGATATGGAACTCTCTTCCTCCAGAAATACGCAGAATCACCAGAACAACGGTGTTCAAACTGGAAGTCAAAAGATTCCTGATGAATAAACTCCTTCAGTAATTGGGCTAACCCCTTGGCCCGTTGACATTGTTCCTACTTCCATTGTTTCAACATTTACTACTATACTTTTTGTTTTGACATACTGTGTCCCACTGTACTTTGTTTAACATAACTTCCATGTGAATTTTCGTGCTCTCTATGATTTATTTGTGTTTCTAACCTGTGGTTGGTACATTATTAGCCTTCCAGTTCTAGTTTGATTGTAAAGCGCTCTGATATCCCTTGGGATCTTGTTCGCGCTATATAAAACTTTATAAAATAAATAAATAAATAAATAAATGGTTAGATATGACTAAATAACCTCGTTTTTTGACTCTGTGAAATAAGAATGGGGCAGTAAACAAGTATACGATCATAACTTTGAAATAGGAAGATACGCGCTGCTCCAACATTCGCTGAGTTAGAATGCATGGCAAAGAGGAAATTAATAATAAGCAATACGCAGTACCAACTTGATACAGTTATCAGCCAGCATAGTCTATACCGTGCAGCTACAGGTAACTGTATGTTTGTCAAAATCTGAATCTTATTTTGGAATAGATACGGAGTATTGTTATCTTCCCCTTGTTTTAGCGAGATACACCATACCGCATGACTAATAAGAAACAACTATGAAGTTATACACCTGTATTACCCATATAAAAAAGGTTTTTTATTGCAATAAACTGGGGCAGAGAAGAATCAATCCTTCGCGAGGAATGTTACAGGGGGAACAACCTGTAAAATACAGAATGGGGTCATAATGAATATACTCAGATCCCGAGACACACATAATTGAAAATAACTCTCTAACATATATCACAAGTATAATACAAAAAAGTAATGAGATATGCTAAGACATGTGTTTTTGCAAATCCTTGCACAGGAAAATACCAGTATTAAATGATACACGTTACAAAAAATGATGCATGTAATTAATTTAGAAGGGTGGTTGTTCCAAGAGGTGACACCGAGTAAAAACGTGGAGGATAACACTACAATACCAGAACCACTTTGTGTTGGTCGGAAATATGAGAATAAGCTTTTGTTATCCATACATACTATAAAATTGAAAATTATTGAATCAAAATCACATTAAGCCTCTTAACCATGAATTCCCCTAGTTTTTATTCCTCGATCCCCCTTGTTTCCTAGTGTGTGACTACAAGACAACACCGTGACACACCAGACCCGCATGGTGCCAAATAGCACCATACAGTAGATTAGAACAGAAATATTAAGTATAAAAACATAAGTATCAGTTTGGCTTGCATGACACAAGAAGAGGCACCGCCAGTATGGGAGCGGGATAGATTCAGACCATAAATGTGTGTACCACTAAGCATGCTTGAGATAAGATCATTATACACGCGTGTGAGTTTAGGAGGTTGCACACTGGTCTTTTGGGATTGTGAGAGATCACTATGACCCACACTGGTTGGTTATTATTCACATTAGCGTACTGAGAAAAAAATCACAGAAGAAATTAAAAACACTGAGGTAGTAGCACTGGTAATAATCCCTTGGTAGCTTAACACACCAAGTACAAAAAGAATCACTTAGTCTGGGTGGATACATAGATATGGCAAATGTGAATAATAAAAGGCACATTACAGTGACTTTACATTATCAATAACCATTGACTAAATTGTCTGTATATGTCTGTATCCCCTTTTATTTTGTAGAAAATCTACTGGATATTTGTTCAAAAATGTAGGTGAGTGCAAGAGGCCTCATTTTTGTTGTGCATGGAATATTTGCCTAACATAAGGCAGGGACTTTAAAAAGAGTAGATATTTGAGCCCTGACGAAGGCCCCAGACCCGGTAGGGCTAGCACCGAGGGCCGAAACATGTTGGCTTTATAAAGAGGGTATATTTGAAAACATTGTTTTCAAAAGAACCCCATTTCACGATTTTAAAATATACCACGGGTACCCTAAAAATAAAGTATCGTATTTGGGTATACCTGTAGGTATTTTTAACATATCACCTATCTGGTTCCCTGCTTAACCAGTTGTTATCTTATATAAGAACTCCCAGAACATCTTTGGTTGAGTCCGCCCAGGTAGTACCATCTCACCTAGGTGTGGAAAGACGCCTATGATGAAGCATGTCACTATTAGTGAGTGAGGAGTCTTCTCCAATATCTTTGGATATTCCACCATACTAAGTGTTAAACAGGACATGCGTATTGTCCAAGGATCACCTAATTTGATATCTGGTCTATATAAAAAACGGTATATCCACGTGGGATAATAGTAAACAGCAGTTGCCTTTAGTGACAATTTAGTATTTGGGAAATGGCAACTGTGCTGTCTTTTCTCTCACTCTCTCTCGTGAAAAAAAAAAATATACCAGGACATCTCAAAGAGCAATGCACTTCCTTTATGCTAATTCAAAAGCTAAATACCAATTTAAAAATGTACACAAAGATGTGGCAGCCCAATTGGAACCACTGATGCCCTATTTAATATACCTGGATCAATCAGGATTCATACGAAGTAGGCAGACATTGGGTAATATGAAGAGTATACTATCTCTAATAGAAAAATTGGGCAAAAGATAAATATCTATGGTGGTACTAGCCCTCCATGCTGAAGAACTTCGGTTGTGTCGATTGGTTTTCTGGTACGTCCTTCAAAAGATAGTATTATGCTGCTCAAAGAGCAGGGGTTTTGATTGATGGGAAAGGTCTTTAACTTTTTAACGTCATAGAGGTATGTGACATGGTTGTCTCCAGACTCCACTTTTATATGTGATGTCCGTGGTACCACTAACAGAGGAAACTAGACTCTCACAGTATGTGGAGGAGGTGAAATGTGGAGATTTATCTAGTAGAAGGTAATAGTTTGCTGACACTAAACAACCTGGAGGGATCCATTCCCATGGTGCTGAACATTTCAGATGACTATGGAGCAATATCAGGCTTTAAGGTGAACGTAAATAAGTTGTAAATAATGGGATTGAGAATAGGTCCAAACTTACAGGAAAAAACAGGGGTTATCATCCTTCAGGTGGGCCAAAATAGCATACACTTTCTGGGAGGCAGTATAAAATGGACAATCCGAAGCCTGTATTAAACCAAATATCTGACACTTCTCGCAGACATTAGAAGAGATTTTACATAGATGGTGCCTTCTGTTCATCTCATGGGTAGCAAGCATTGCTGCTCTGAAAAATGAATATATTTCTGTAGCTACAATATTTGTTTCAGCCACTTCTGCGAACTATCCCCAGATCAGAAATTAGAAAACTTCAATTAGACTGCGACAAATTGTATAGGGAGATAGATATCCAAAGGGTGGCTAGAACAATAGTACAGACTCCCCAAGTCAATGGGTGGGCTGGGGTTTCCCAACATTGAATTAGATCAAGAAGCTCAATTACGAATACAATTTGAATAGTCTTTGAGGGAGACTAAGAAACATTGGCCCACATGGAGTCGGCTTTGATGGGTAGACTTCTGTTGGATTTCTTGTGGATCCCGAAGAGGGACCATATACATCCGCCAATAAAGGTGTGTGATGACATATCGAAAGTTTCACAGACCACCTCTTTACCCCTCCCCCTTCATACCTATACATTTTAATCCTGAAATCACTACAGCTTTGAGGAGTGAGGCATTTGCAAAATGGAAGCTGGGGATTGCCTAGTGTTGAAGGGCCTTTTCCAACAAAGTAAAGTTAAATCATTTGAATCCTGCAAACGAGATTTTCTAGTGAATGAGGCAGATAGACTCCGCTATCTACAAATACACCACTGGGTACTGCACAGGCTCAATAGGGAAGCTCAGAAGAAGGAATTTGCACCCCTTCAAAAGCTTTTTACAGGATATCCATCCATCAAAGCATTGATATCGAACAAATACACCACTTTGGGGATTGCTTGAGTTTATTCAAATGACCCTTTTTCGAATGTATGGGAAGTAGCACTAGGAAAGCTGATTGCTATGGAAAAATGGCAGAGGCTGTGGAAGGTATACTGAAAACTATGAAAGGTGTGCAGAATGTGGAAACGCAAAATTATTTAATGGTTAACTAGTATATGAGCACTAGAACACTTAAACGTTATGTATCCCAATACAGATGGCAAATGCTGGCACCAGGGTGAACCTGCGCAAAACTACAGATCTTTTATAATGATGTTCTAAGGCATGTTAAAAAAAGATGCTGGGTCTTCCAATTGCCAATAATCCCGGCACTACTATGTTGGGTGTACACTCCTAGAAAGTAACGTCAAGGGTGACTGGTTACTGGTGGTTGATATGCTGCCAGTAGCAAAGCATGAAAGAGCATCCAGATTGGAAAATGTGACCCCTCTATTAATTCATGACTGGTTGAGAATAAAATGGACAACATTGGCAATAGAAATGCTCGCTCATGACTTTTTGAGGGGGAGGGTAGGGAGAACTTCAGTAGCATTTGGAAGCCTCTTGTTGAACACCTTCAAAGCTGTTCACCACACCTGATGTGTCCATAAACCTGGCTACTTAAGCTTCTAGCAGACTTCTATAGATTCAACAACTGCATCTGCTATAAATATGTCCTAGACAATATCAATATTTTTGAAGCAACAGTGGATCTCATTGGTATCACAATTATTCACAATAAATATAATTCAAAAGGCAACAACGGCTATAGACAATGATAATGTTCCCAAAATTAATTATAGCCGCTATCCCCCAAAGTCATAGGTATTCATTTTATAGTATATAGCCACAATCTATATAATTTCACAAAAATAATTTCCATATAATTCCATAAAAAGAAAAGCAGTGTCCAAAGTAAAAAAGGTAATTTATATATATATATATATATATTCACATACAAAACCATAGGTTTCACACATGTTATAGTTAGCTGGACATTTCCCTCGTAAAAAAACAATGAAATTCCCCCGTTATAGTTAGTGCAGGCAATTATAACTCACGCGACCGCAATCCTCTGCTGATGACGTCAGATATTACATCACTGTATTTAGACACCTATTTACCCATGTCTTCTTCCATTAATCTTTAGCTATACTTATTACAAATATTTATTTTTCAGAAAGACACATATTTAATCAGTGATGTAATAGCTGACGTCATCAGCAGAGGATTGCGGTCGCGTGAGTTATAGTTGGTATACGGGGGAATTTCATTGGTCTTTTACGAGGGAAATGTCCAGCTAACTATAACTTGTGTGAAACCTATGGTTTTTTAAGTGAATTTGCAAGGTTTTTTAAATGGTAATTCCTAACTATAACGTGTGTGAAACCTATGGTTTTTTAAGTGAATTTGTACGTTTTTTTAAATGCTAAGTTATGTATTTATTAATATTTTTTTTTTCAGGTTCTTCACCGTGCGCGCAGCGTGCGCTTCGCGCACCGTGCGCACGCTTTGCGCACCGAGCACCCACAATGCGTTGTCCGTGCCCTGCGCGCACAGTGCGCGCACCCCGCGCTTTTTCGAAAAAAAGATAAATGTTTTTTTCATCTTTGGGGATCCTTCAGTGACCCCCTGACAAAGATTTCGACCGACTGGAATGTTTACTGTCATGTAACCACCAATCAGAATTACGCTCGCGCACGTCAGCGTGCGCGTACGGTATGCTTACCGTACGCGCACGGTGCGCGCCTATAGATATATATGTACTTTTAACTGAAATTTTCTCAGGAACTACTGAACAGATTGACTCCAGATATTCAAAAGGCACATCCCTGACCTGAGGACTTTCTCTTTGCCAAATTTCAAATAATTCTGTTCAGCCGTTCGGGCTGTACCTTGGACTAAAGGTCCCTATGGAAAAATGCATGGGGAAAACGCGTTTTGGGACCCCCCCTTTTTTCTCGGCCCCCGCTTGACTAATCACCCCGAGACTTTCAGGGTAGGAGCGGAGCGGAGTGCCCCACCTATTTTGAAAAATTCGCGAGGATTCGTTAACCGGCGCCAAAGTTATTCAAATTAGAATTTTCTGATTTCCTATGGAAACACGGTCCTAAATATATATATATATATATATATATATTCTCCAAACTGGTTCCTGTTTGCCGGTTGCTTGCAGCGCTCCTTGTGGGTGCGTTCCCCTGCGGTAGAACCACACCGCTACTTCATTCGCACACAATCTCCCTTGCCAGGAAGAAAAACGGGCCGCACTCCCAAAGTAATCGTTTCAAGCGCTTATTTATTCATTAACAATAGGGCTTAAGCAGAGCTTGATCTACGCGTTTCGATGCCGCCTGGCACCTTGCTCACGATCAACTCGCTCCCTGACAAAGTCTCATTAAAAAGATTTAAATTTGCTGTGATGTCATTTCCTGTTTGGTTAAAGTCTCAATGCCTTGTGGTCATTGTAGTTGTCAGCGAAGTTTACGAAGAGAATAGTTTGTTTCCCATTTCATATCACCGTCGCCCTCCAAAGATCTCATGATTATTTCATTCTATGTTGTTGCAGGATACATTTGTTCTTGATAATTGTAATTCATTGATTTCTGCAGCAATGAAATTACATGAATTTTTTCTGACTTGCATTGTCATTTTCAAAGTGTCAATAAAGTTATTACTTTTTCTTTTTGTCTCTCTTCCTTTTGTTGTTTCCGAATGGCTATCTTCTCATGCTGCCCAAGCGTTGTTTTTATTTCTTTTCACCTCTTTTTTCTTGTTTGTTCTTAAAACAACACGGTATCGAAACATATGGAGCAGGTGCACCAAGGAGACTGGAAGAAATTAAGATTTTTTGGAATAGAGTCAATTCCAAAACGAGAACGTGGTGGAGATCGGGAAAAGTTATTGCGCTAATACTGTATTTAGACACTTATTTGCCCATGTCTTCTTCCATTAAATTTTAGCTATACATATATTACAAATATTTTTTTTTCATAAAGACACATATGTCATCAGCAGAGGATTGCGGTCGCGTGAGTTATAGTTGCCTGCACTAACTATAACGGGGGAATTTCATTGGTTTTTTATGAGTAAAATCTCCAGCTAACTATAGCATGTGTGAAACCTATGGTTTTTTCACTGAATTTTCAAGGTTTTTTAAATGCTAATTCCTAACTATAACGTATGTGAAACCTATGGTTTTTTCAGTGAATTTGTACGTTTTTTTAAATGCTAAGTTACTTTACGCCGTTCGTGGCGTGCGCGCCCACTTAACGCAGTTCGTTCCGTGCGCGCACGGTGCGCTTCGCGCACCGTGCGGGCACAGTGAGCACGCGGTGCGCTTCGCGCACCGCGCGCCCACTTTACGCAGTTAGTGCCGTGCACGCACGGTGCGCACCGCGTGCCCACGTTACGCTGGATGGGCCATGTACGCACGATGCGCTTCGCGCACCGTCCGCACATGGAGGACCTTTTGCACACGGGGTGGGGAAAGTGTGGATATTTTTTGGCGAAAAAATTAATTTTAGCGTACGCGTACGGTAAGCGTAAGCGGCGTTTTTTTCGAAAAAAAATAAAATTGAATTTTTTGCATTGGGGGTTCTTTTGGGAAACCTTAATCAAGGCTAGGTGGTTAGGAGCTGTATAAACAGCCCCTTTACATGTTTTTTGCCTTTGTTTTTCCTCCCCCCCTCAGAGTGCGAGAGAGAAAATGGCGGCCGCCGCTTCCTGGTTTCGACCGATTCGAATGTTTACTAAGATCTAACAGCCAATCAGAATCGCGCTCGCGCACGGCACCGTACGCGTACGGTAAGCTTACCGTAAGCGCACGGAAAGCGCACCGTAAGCTGCCACAGATATATATATTGATTTAAATGCTATTTTCTCAGGATCTACTGAACAGATTTACACCAGACCTACAAAAGGCACTTCCTTGACCTGTAGACTACCTCTCTACCAAATTTCAAGTAACTCTGTTCAGCCGTTCGGGCTGTAGCTGTGTCTAAAGGTCCTATGGAAAAATGCATGGGAAAAACGCGTTTTGGGATCCCCCTTTTTTCTCAGCCCCCGTTTGACGAATCCCCCCGAGACTTTCAGGGTAGGAGCGGAGCATAGCGCCCCATTAGTTTTGAAAATTTCGCGAGGATTCGTCGACCGGCGCCAAAGTTATTCCAAATAGAATGTTGCGGATTTCCTATGGTAAGAGGGTCCTAACTATAACTACCTACTGGCGACCGCCAGTAGGTAACATATATATATATATATATATATATATATATATAAATTCACTGAAAGAACCATAGGTTTCAGGGGCGTTATAGTTAGGAATTGGCATTTAAAAAACCTTAGAAATTCACTGAAAAAAACATACTGATGATGTCATCCATGTGAAAAATGTGTGCATCTTCTCACACCCTAATATAACCTTTGATACACCGACTCAAAATTTCAGACGGCCATTTTGACAACCATAGATACTCCAATACCAATAACTACTCACCCACTCATTGACTTTTAAGTCTACATACATCTCCACTCACTCACCTGTACAGTTACTCATACTTACAGTCACTCTGTGCATTTATACACCTATATAGACCCTCACACACCGCCAATCATCCATTGAGGTACTGACACATCTAGTCAGTCGAGCAAATAATCAATCACAGTAACATTTACTCACCTATACAGTTAAAAACACTCAAGTTCACTTACTCATTAAAATACTAACAAATTCTGTGTCTTCCTGCAGAAAAACAAACAGCACATGACACAGATATCCTTGCACTATGGCGCATACAGCCACTCCCAAAATCACACACATCACATATAGATAGTTATATACTCTTACACACATATACACTGCGTTTCACATATGTAGTTACTGACACATGTACAACTGAGATATACATTCAATCACTAACACACCCATGCATACACTCACCCAACCATACAGTCCATCACAGATGCACTCTTAAAAACATGTACCCACTGAATCACCCACTCACACATCTAGTCACAGAGTCACACACACGCTACCCACACAAACACTCAGGCACCCATACAGATACTCAGACAACCAATCAATAACCCATATAGACACTCATATAGCTATTCACAAAACCATGCAGCCACTTATACACCAACACACAGACACATACAGACATTCACACAGTTTAGTCACTAGTCTGCAGTAAGATACATTTAATGACTCACTTATAGACTCAGTTATGCACCTAGAAAATCATCCATTCACACACTTGTACACCCACTTATTTTTCAACAGGCCTTTCCCTATATATATTAAACATAATAAAACTGTTCAGAAACACATACTCAATTGATGATGTCATCAGTGATGTCATTTGAGATGTCATGAGTGATGTCATCAGTGATGTCACTGACCATGTCATGAGGGATGTAATATGTGACGTCATCAGCAGTGCATTGTGGGGGCGCAAGTTATAGTTAGCTTATCTAACTATAACAGGGGAATTTCTAGGGTTTTGTACGAGGGAAATGTCCAGCTAACTATAACACCCCTGAAACCTATGTTTTTTTCAGTGAATTTCTAAGGTTTTTTAAATGCCAATTCCTAACTATAACGCCCCTGAAACCTATGGTTTTTTCAGTGAATTTCAAAGGTTTTTTAAATGCCAATTCCTAACTATAACGTGCATGAAACCTATGGTTTCTTCAGTGAATTTCAAAGGTTTTTTAAATGCTAATTCCTATCTATAACTTATCTCTGAAGATATCATGAAAAGCATTCTTTTTTAAAAGTAGGGTGCACATTAGTTTTGTGGAAAAGCATCTTTGTGATTGGTTAAGACAAAGCAGTTTCAACGTGGAGTACATATCATAGGATAAAATTTGCTCAGCTCAACCACACCTGCTACTTGCATTTGGAAGGCACTGTTCGAACTTAAAACAATCATCAACTTGTAACCTGCACGTGTCGTTAAATGTTCAAGAAAATGTTACAAAAAAATATCGTAAAGTTTTCAAAAATTGATGAACTTTTAACCTGCACGTATTGTAGAATGTTCTAGAAAGTGTGTTGATAGAATACGTTGCACTTCTGACTTCTATGTGTTATTGAATATTAAAAAAAACGGTTCATATGGAAAATTAAAAAGAAACCAATAGAGAAGTTTTGAAACCTAAAAGAATCAAGGAACTATTCTAATTTATTCTTTACATGTATTTATGTGTGCAGCAACAAAATTATAGACACAACAGCACTAGGAAAAGGAAGAAACAGGGAGTGGGGGGAGGGGGGAGATGGGCAGAATGGCACACATGCACAATTAAGTACAACACACATATTGACTAACAATGGCCAAAATGAAACACACCAACAAGGAGCACAAGTCATACAACCTGCCAACATCACACCACTGAACGAGCATAGAAGTGAAAACCACGCTGCATTCATACAGGATGTGTACAAAGGCCAGTTGTTGGTGTTGTGGGATGTCTGCGACCATGGTCATCATGGATGAGATGCCCAGCATGTGGCACATGGTCGAGTTCACTGTGTGTTATGTTGCCAAACGGCTGCTCCTCCCACCCACAAGCCCCCACACTTTGGTACGGTGAGCTGTTGTATCTCGTGCACTCGTACGGCACGCCATTGTAATGTCTATTTGCGCATGTCCTGCTACATTCCAACTACAACATCACAGTGCCGTTTGGAGGTGGTGCATGCCACTTTACAACATCGACTGCTGCGGCTCTTGTAACAGGCCACACCAGAACACAGAGACACACTTACCTCACTTCCTGTACACGGACATGTCCGAGACACCCCGTTCCCCTTGCCGGATAGGCACACCCCTGCACTGAGCTGTGAACGACAGACCAGCACACGCCAGTTGTGCATGCAGGAGGATGCGTACGTGCCTACACATCCAGGCTCACTGCCAATGCTGAGGTGACAGCACACTGTGATGTTGCAGGGCTCGTGCCAATCATTCTAAGACAATGACCACAGGGACACACTTACTAAGATGTGGGTTTGGGGGGCATTGGCGGTCCTGGAGTTGTTGAGATGAGTCTTCTGGCCCTCATGGGTATCCCTGTATCATGCTCATTGACTCTATGGCACCTGTGGGTGTTCTGGTGTGGCTCTTGGCTGTGTTCCCTTTCATGGTGCAGGTAGTTTTCCTGCTTAATACCAGCAGAAAGCAGGTGTAAAATCCCTGGTGCTAAAGTGTCTTATCGCCGGAATTTGTATCACATTGCAATTGGTGTGAAAGTTGTAATGTGATTTTTTTCATGTGCACAACAATATACGAACTGAGCAGTGTATCTCGTCAAGATCCAGCACCTGACGCACTATTCCCAATCAATAAAAATACAATGAGATTTCTTAATAGATTTTGTGTGTACACTGTAAGTGCAGCCAATACCTCAGTGCAATACAATACAGGATTTTAGTATGCAGAAAACAAAGGCATTCACAAAGACCTAGGTTTGCCAAATGTAGACATTAAATGGATTGGACAGAGAGGGTTAAAGTGGCACCAATTGATGCCATTGGTGAAATCCTTCATGCAAATCCAACACCCTGACATCATAATAGTGCACTGTGGTGGCAATGACCTAGGCACTTTGACTGGGGTAGGTCTGGAAATGCTTATGAAGGACACCTTTGCAGAACTGATTTCACTTTTCCCTAAAACTGCCTTTGTGTACTCTAACATTTGCCAAAGGCAGAAATGGAACTGGTCCGATCATTTTTGTCCACAGATTGAGAAAGCTAGGAAACATGTGAATAAATCTGTTTCTGCTTTTCTCCGAGACTATAGAATGGGGTCCATTTACAATAACAATCTGCGCTTTTATATGCAAGAGATGTATAGGAGAGCTGGAGTACACTTTACTGATGAAGGACACAGAGTCTTCCTCAACAACTTTAGACTCTGTATAGGTACTTACTTATAAGTACCAAAAACTCTCAATGAACACAACGGCTCGTTTTAGAGCCACTCAAGAACAAAACACTTAAGCTTAATCTTTATCTCCCAACAATTTCATTTTTTCCCCTTGGATCCGCGAACCCACCGTGCGCGCATTTCGCCGTTTTTTTTATTTTTTAAAAGGAGGTCCCCAGGGGGTCCTTCTGGGACCCCCTAAGCACCTCTAGAGGGTCAGAGTATTTCCACTCTGCCCCCTTTATATGTTTTACACACTTATTCCCCTTGCTTCTTCTGCCTCGCTTCTACTGAGGCAGAAAATGGCCGCCAACAGTTTCTGGTTTCGAATGTAGAGAGACACTCGACAGCCAATTAGCATTCAGCACGCGATCGGGAGGGTGCGCGCTCGGTTCGGGGAGGGTGCGCTTACGGTGCGGGTAAGGTCCGTGGATCCTCCGCGGCCATAGATATCACTAACTTTTTTACCCTAATTTTCTCAGGAACTACTGAACAGATTCACACCATATATGCAAAAGGCACGAGTCCGAACTGAGGACTACCTCTTTGCCAAATTTGGTGTCATTCCGTTCAGCGGTTCGGGCTGTAGCTGCGACAACAGATCCTATGGGAAATTGCATGGGGAAAACGCGTTTTGGGACCCCCCTTTTTTCTCGGCCCCCGCTTGACGGATCACCGGAAGCCTTTCAGGGTAGGAGCGTAGCGGAGCTGACCAAAAGTTTGAAACATTTCGCGAGGATTCATCAACCGGCGCCAAAGATATTCCCAATAGAATGTTGCGGATTTCCTGTAGAAAATAGGTCCTAACTGTAACTATCAACTGGTATATATATATTAGCTACTGGCGGTCGCCAGTAGGTAGTTATAGTTAGGACCTATTTTCCATAGGAAATCTGCAAAATTCTATTTGGAATAACTTTGACGCCCGTTGACGAATCTTCGCAAAAGTTTCAAAAATTTTGACCAGCCCTGGTCCGCTCCTATCCTGAAAGTCTTGGGATGATTCATGTAGCAGAGGCTGAGAAAAAAGGGGGGTCCCAAAACGTGTTTCACCCATGCAATTTCCCATAGGACCTTTAGCCGCAGCTACAGCCCGAACTGCTGAACGGAATTACACCAAATTTGGCAGACAGGTAGACCTTGGTTCAGAGTCGTGCCTTTTGTTTAAATGGTGTAAATCCGTTCAGTAGTTCCCAAGAAAATCAAAAGTAAAATCACATATATATCTGGGTGGAGCCTAACCACACATCTCATTGTGCGATCTGATTGGCTGTCAGCACTTCATTCAAGAAGTGTTGGCAGCCATCTTGGGACCAATACACATGATAGCACCTCATTAAAAAGCATTGCAGTTAATAGAAGGTTTTAAGACTTTAGTTACATTATAAATCATTTGTTGATGGTACCATACTCATTTTAGGAATTGTGGCATATTCTAAGGTGATTATACCATGTGAAAAAACCTTCTGCTGGGATATCATGATTCATGTTTGAGAGAAAACTATTTTCTCATGCTTTTCCCACAGAGGTTTGGAAGGTGATCTATAAACTAAACTGAGAGCATATTTTCTGTAAATTCACATTATCTTTCTCAGTCATGTGAGAATGAAGTCTGACATTCTCAGTAAAACATGTACATCCAACAAGGGCAGAGACTGTTAGTTGATTCCTTTGTGTTCTACTGCAGCATCCCAGAGTGTTCCAAAGAACAACTAGAGCGCTAACAGTCCTACTTATGATAAACGTATGGCACATCTGAAGTCATCTTGATTGGAATAAAGTGGTAACTCTTAAAACATTTAATTTAAAAAGGAACAAAATGAGGGGGTTCATTTTGCCATAGAAACTATGATTAGTGCTGCAGAAAGAAAAATTAGGGCACATTTTGAGTGACTTCTCAAATCCTCTTCTATTTCATTAAACAATTCTGACATGCAGACTGAAACATGCACTTTCGATACCAGCAGCAGACTTCCCTGGTGAGCAGTAGCTTTACTTCAGTGATCTAATGAGCAACTAGAGTGCTAACATTCTGAATTTATGGCAAATGTGTGACACATCTGAATGCCTTCTTGATGGAATCAATGTAAAAAACTGAAAGTACGCCTACTGAGGAGACTCTAGTAAATGAGGAAATTAGGGAACTTCATAACAAATAAGTCTCCCAAGATGGCCACCAGAGACAAAAGAGCCCAAATGTAGCGCAAATATCACCCAGATGTAGCCCAAGTATAGCCCAATGACAGAATGCCACAGAGTGTTTTAAAGAGCAGCTATAGCGCTAACAGTCTTACTTATGACAAAAGTATGGCACACCTGAAGCCATTTTGATTGGAATAAAGTGGTACCACTTAAAACATTTAATTTGCAAAGGAACAAAATGAGGGGGTTCATTTTGCCATAGAAATTATGATTAGTGCTGCAGAAAGAAAAATTAGGGCACATTTTGACTTCTCAAATCCTCTTCTATTTCATTAAAAAATTCTGACATGCAGACTGAAACATGCACTTTGAATAACAGCAGCAGACTTCCCTGGTGAGCAGTAGCTTTACTACAGTGATCTAATGAGGAACTAGAGTGCTACCATTCAGAATTTATGGCAAATGTGTGACACATCTGAATGCTTTCTTGATGGAACCAAAGTAAACAAGCATTGAAAATGCAATAGGTCTCGCCCTCGTTTAAGTTAAAGCAATTCTGGTGGTAATTAGTTGGCTTTTTAGCTTTGCTTTTATTAGTGTTTTTCAAACTTTCAAGTACATAACATGCACATATGTATATGTATGCATGCATTTATATTTGTATTTATATAGATATGTAGATTATATATATGTTTATATATGTATGTATATATATACACATACATATATATAAATGCAGATGCATATATATGCATATATACATGTGCATATGTGTGCGTGTAGAGAGAGGTAGAGAGAGGTAGAGAGGTAGAGGTGAGGAGGTAGAGAGGTAGAGGTAGAGGTAGAGAGGTAGAGAGTAGTAGAGAGAGAGGTAGAGAGAGGTAGAGAGGTAGAGAGTAGAGGATGAGTAATAGAGAGTAGAGAGTGAGTAGTAGAGAGTAGTAGAGAGTAGTAGAGAGAGTAGCAGAGAGTGAGTAGGAGAGAGTAGTAGAGAGAGTAGCAGAGAGTGAGTAGGAGAGATTAGTAGAGTGAGTAGTAGAGAGTAAGTAGTAGAGAGTAGTAGATAGTGAGTAGTAGAGTGAGTAGTAGAGAGTAGTAGAAAGTGAGTAGTAGAGAGTGGTAGAGAGTGAGTATTAGAGAGTGAGTATTAGAGAGTGAGTAGTAGAGAGTGAGTAGTGGAGAGTGAGTAGCAGAAAGAGAGTAGTAGAGAGTAGTAGAGAATGAGTAGTAGAGTGAGTAGTAGAGAGTAGTAGTAGAGAGAGAGTAGTAGAGAGTGAGTAGTAGAAAGTAGTAGAGAGTGAGTAGTAGAGAGTGAATAGTAGAGTGAGTAGTAGAGAGTAGTAGAGAGAGAGAGTAGTAGAGAGTGAGTAGTAGAGAGTAGTAGCGAGTGAGTAGTAGAGAGTGAGTAGTAGAGAGAGAATAGTAGAGAGTGAGTAGTAGAGAGTGGTAGAGAGTGAGTAGTAGAGAGTGAGTAGTAGAGAGTAGTGGAGTAGTAGAGAGGGAGTGGTAGAGAGAGAGTGAGTAGTAGAGAGAGTAGTAGGGAGTAGTAGAGAGTGAGTAGTAGAGTGAGTAGTAGAGAGCAAGTAGTAGAGAGTGTGTAGTAGAGAGTGAGTAGTAGAGAGTAGTATAGAGTGAGTAGTAGAGAGAGTAGTAGAGAGTGAGTAGTAGAGAGAGTAGTAGATAGTAGTAGAGTAGTAGAGTGTGAGTAGTAGAGAGTGTGTAGTAGAGAGTGAGTAGTAGAGAGTAGTTGAGAGGGAGTAGTAGAGAGAGCAGTAGAGAGTGAGTAGTAGAGAGAGTAGTAGAGAGTAGTAGAGAGTGAGTAGTAGAGTGAGTAGTAGAGAGTAGTAGAGAGCGAGTAGTAGAGAGTGAGTAGTGGAGAGTGAGTAGTAGAGAGTGAGTAGTAGAGAGAGAGTAGTAGAGAGTGAGTAGTACAGAGTAGTAGAGTGAGTAGTAGAGAGAGAGTGGTAGAGAGTAGTAGAGAGTGAGTAGTAGAGTAGTAGAGAGTGAGTGGTGGAGAGTAGTAGAGTGAGTAGTAGAGAGTACTAGAGAGTGAGTAGTAGAGAGAGTAGTGGAGTAGTAGAGAGTGAGTAGTAGAGAGTGAGTAGTCGAGAGAGTAGTAGAGTAGTAGAGAGAGAGTAGTAGAGAGTGAGTAGTGGAGAGTGAGTACTAGAGAGTAGTAGAGAGTGAGTAGTAGAGAGTGAGTAGTAGAGAGTGAGTAGTAGAGAGTTGTAGAGTGAGTAGTAGAGAGGGAGTAGTAGAGAGAGAGTAGTAGAGAGTCAGTGGTAGAGTAGTAGAGAGTGAGTGGTAGAGAGTAGTAGAGAGAAGTAGAGTGAGTAGTAGAGAGTAGTAGAGAGTGAGTAGTAGAGAGTAGTAGTAGAGAGTAGTAGACAGTAGTAGAGAGTGAGTAGTAGAGAGTGAGTAGTAGAGAGTAGTAGCGAGTGAGTAGTAGAGAGTGAGTAGTTTAATTTAAAAGGAACACAATGAGGGGGTTCATTTTTCCATAGAAATTATGATTAGTGTGGAAAAAAGAAAAATTAGGGCACATTTTGAGTAACTTCTCAAATCCTCTTCCATTTCATTAAAAAATTCTGACATGCAGACTGAAACATGCACTTTCAATACCAGCAGCAGACTTCCCTGGTGAGCAGTAGCTTTACTGCAGTGATCTAATAAGCAACTAGAGTGCTAACATTCCGAATTTATGGCAAATGTGTGACACATCTGAATGCCTTCTTAATAGAATGAAAGTAAAAAAAAACTGAAAGTATTTCCTACTGAGGAGACTGTAGTAAATGAGGAAATTAGGAAACTTCAAAACAAAGAAGTCTCCCAAGATGGCCACCAGAGACAAAAGAGCCCAAATGTAGCACAAATATCACCAAGATGTAGCCCAAGTATAGCCCAATGGCAGAATGTCCCAGAGTGTTTTAAAGAACAACTACAGCGCTAACAGTCTTACTTATGACAAAAATATGGCACACCTGAAGCCATTTTGATTGGAATAAAGTGGTAACACTTAAAACATTTAATTTACAAAGGAACAAAATGAGGGGGTTCATTTTGCCATAGAAATTATGATTAGTGCTGCAGAAAGAAAAATTAGGGCACATTTTGACTTCTCAAATCCTTTTCTATTTCATGAAAAAATTCTGACATGCAGACTGAAACATGCACTTTGAATACCAGCAGCAGACTTTCCTGGTGGGCAGTAGCTTTACTACAGTGATCTAATTAGCAAATAGAGTGCTACCATTCAGAATTTATGGCAAATGTGTGACACATCTGAATGCCTTCTTGATGGAACCAAAGTAAATAAGCATTGAAAATGCAATAGGTCTCACCTTCGTTTAAGTTAAAACAATTCTGTTTGTAATTAGGTGGATTTTTAGCTTTGCTTGTATTAGTGTTTTTCAAACTTTCATGTACATAACATGCATATGTATGCATATATGTATATGTATATGTCAAGTCAAGTCAAGTCAGAGGTACTTATATAGCGCAAAACATATCACTCCGAAGAGTCTCATGGCGCTTGCAGCGGCTCTGGACAGACGGAAGAGGAGTTACTGGTCAAACAACCACGACTTCAAGTTCTTACGAAAACAACTGTGAACAGGGATGGAGCATACATATAAGGGCATTTTATTCCAGGAGGACGGCGCAAGATACGAGAAGGATCTGCCACCTTGTCTCGTTGTGTATACTCTAAAAGGGGTGAGCAGTGACACAGTGCTAGACCTGAGTGACCTCTGAGGCTTATACCAGTAGAGCTTTTTAGACCAATATTGTGGGCCTTTCCCATACATATGTTTATGCGTGAGGCAGAGGACTTTGAAGCGAATTCGCTTTCTCACCGGCAGCCAGTGTAACGTTTTCAGACATGGAGCGGAAGATGTTCTATGCGGAAGGTTCAAGATCATTCTGGCCATAGTATTCTGTAGAATCTGTAGCTTATTTAATAAGTTTTCATTAATGGACAGCAAAAAGCGTGTTGCCATAGTCCATTCGATTTGTAATGACTCCCTGAATCAATGGTTTTCTAGCCTCCATGGGAATCCATTTGAAAACATTCCGCATAGTGCGCATTATTCCGAAGCATGTACTGACAATATGGTTTATTTGGGCTCTCATGGATAGTTGATTGTCCATGTAAAAACCCAGATTGCGGAACACCTCTTTGGGGGCAGGACAGGTACCAAGATCGGATGGCCACCAATTGGGCGACCAGTGTTCAGACGCTTTCCCAAAGAACATGATTTCTGATTTAGTACGCATGCATGTATATTTATATAGATATGCAGATTATATATATATGTTTATATATGTATGTATATATATATTCACTGAAAAAAACATAGGTTTCAGGCACGTTATAGTTAAGAATTAGCATTTAAAAAACCTTAGAAATTCACAGAAAAAAACATAGGTTTCAGGGGCGTTATAGTTAGCTGGACTTTTCACTCGTACAAAACCATTGAAATTCCCCCGTTATAATTAGTTCAGCTAACTATAACTCGCGCGGCCGCAATGCTGATGAAGTCATATATTACATCACTCATGACATGGTCAGTGACATCACTGATGACATCTCAAATGACATCACTGATGACATCACTGATGACATCAACCAGTGAATGTGTGTTTTTCTGAAAATTACATATGTTTTATATATGTATATCTCAAGGTCGATGGAAGAATAAATGGGTTTATAAGTGTCTAAATGGATGATTTGTTTTTTAAAAATTGATTGTATAACTGACTGATTAAGTGTATCTTAGTGAATACATGGCTTAGTGAGTAATCTTTAAATATATAAATATCTGTATCAGTCTCTCACTTTGTGTATAAGTGGCTGCATGGGTTGGTGAGTAGCTACATGAGTGTCTATATAGGTTATTAGTTGGTTTTTTGAGTATCAGTATGAGTGTCTGTATGGTTTGGTGAGGGGTATTACGTAGTGCATAGGTGCATGAATGAGTGACTCACTGTTTGTATGTGTTGAAGACAGCATGTGTGCAGGACTGTATGGGTGGATGAGTGTGTGCATGGGTGTGTTAGTGAGTGAATGACTGTCTCAATAGTGTCTTTATGAGTAACTACATATGTTTTAAACTAGTATATGTAACTATTGGTGTATATAAGTGAGAGTGAGAGATTGAAAGAGTTCCTGTATGAATAAGTATGTGTTTCTATAAGTGATTGTTTAAAAGACTAAGTATGTGTAAGTTTCTGTAGAAGTAAGTGTGGTGGTGTGTGTATAACTGTATATGCAAGTAAATGGATGTGTGATTCTTTATTAGTATGAGTGACTATGTGTGTGAGTAACTCTATGGATGAGTGGCGTTGTGTAACAGGATGTATAGGTGTATGAGTACATATGATGAGTGAGTACATGTATGAGTGACTGTATAGGACTGTTGGTGAATGAGTGTATGTGTATGTGGATCTTAGAATTACTGAATAGGTTGTTGTAACTGATATTGGTATGTCCATTGTTTTGAAAATTTGAGTTTCTATTTTTGAATGTGTGTATCAAAGGTTATATTAGGGGGAGAGGAGGTCTGCCACTCTATCACATGGATGATGTCATCAGTGATGTCATTTGAGATGTCATCAGTGATGTCATGAATGATGTCACTGACCATGTCATGAGTGGTGTAATATGTGACGTCATCAGCAGTGCATTGCGGGCGCGCGAGTTATAGTTAGCTGAACTAACTATAACGGGGGAATTTCAATGGTTTTGTACGAGTGAAAAGTCCAGCTAACTATAACACCCCTGAAACCTATGGTTTTTTCAGTGAATTTCTATGGTTTTTTAAATGCTAATTCCTAACTATAACGTGCCTGAAACCTATGGTTTTTTCAGTTAATTTCAAAGGTTTTTTAAATGCTAATTTCTAACTATGCCTACAGAGATAGGACATGTGAAGAAAGAAGAAAAAACGCACAGAAAGAAAAAAAAGAAATGCAGAAAGAAGCAACAGAAGTCCTCAAAGACGAAGAAAAGTGCAGGAAGAAGGATAATGTGCAGAAAGAACAAACAGAAGAGCAGAAAGAAGCCTCGTTGCAAAATCATCCTGTACCCTCAACTTTTTCAGACGGATACTGGTGGTAACTGAGTCTGACTAACTAGTCCTAGAGCCAGTGGTATGTTAAAAGACACTCAGAATACAGTGAAAACACCTACATACACTAGGGAACACTATGGGTTGGGCCCCCCCTGTGATCAGCATGCCCTCCTCTGTAAGCCCCTAGTATATAAAAGGGCAGGGGATTAAAACTACCTCTTAAAACGCGCCACAGGGCGTGTTTGCACACGTCACCTCAGGCCCCGTCCCCTCACTTCCCCATTGTGTAAACACGCCCTGTGGCCGTTTTGAGTTGGGAGATTAAGTCCCCTTGAATCCTGATGGTCCCTAAGGTCCAACTAGCCCACTAGGTACCTCCAGTAAGGGCCACAGAGCTGCGTTGCAGAGAGGTTTAAAAAGTGACACGGCCTGGACCACCTCTCTGCAACGCAGCTCAGTGGCGCTTACTGGAAGCACCTGGTGGGCTAGTTGGCCCCCAGGGTCCCTCAGGATTGAAAGGGAATTATTTCCCCAACTTAAAAAGCGCCACAGGGCGTGTTTGCACACGTCACCTCAGGCCCCGTCCCCTCCCTTCACCACTGTGTAAACGCGCCCTGTGGCTGTTCTAAGTTGAGAGATTAAGTCCCCTTGAATCCTAAGGGTCCCTAGGGTCAAACTAGCCCACTAGGTACCTCCAGTAAGCGCCACAGAGCTGCGTTGCATAGAGGTGTAAAAAGGGGCATGGCCTCAGAACACCTGTCTGCAACGCAGCTCCCTGGCGCATACTGGAGATACCTGTTGGGCTAGTTGGCCCTCAGGGACCCTCAGTATTGAAGGGGAATTAATTCCCCAACTTACAACTGGCGAGGGGGCGTGGCCTCCAGCGCGATGCCGGTCTTTTATTTATTTTATTTTTTTAAGAAGGAGGGCTGTGTGGCCCCCCTTCTTTTTCTAATTTACTGGCCCTGGGAACCCCATCCCCCAGTGCCTGCACCCTAATTTTTTTTGTTGAAGAAAATTAATTTGGCCCTCCCAAGGCCTTAATCGGCCCCGGGGACCCCAACCCCTGGATCATGGCCTTTTTGTTTTTTTTAACTCTTTAGGAGGGGGCTGCGTTGCTCCCTCCTCAGTCCATTTATGGCCCCGGGGACCCCATCCCCCAGGGCCGGCCTTTGTTTTTTAATATTTTTCAAAAATATATATTTATAGAAACACCTAGGACATGCTGGACAAACCGTATGTACCTATCACCATGACGATTTGCGTGATATTCATTAAAAGGCGACTATGCTTAGATGAATCCACATGGAATGTATTTACACCGCTAGTGAAGCTCTGACGTGTCTGACGCCCTACCGTGCCTAATCCCGGTGCCCCCGCCGATGGGTACTCTCCAAGTCGACACCCTTGTCGTTTATTTATACAAACATGGGTAGCTATTGACGGGCACATTTAATATACACGCACACCAAGCCATTCAAAGGGGATTCGACAAAAATTCGACCAAACTATGCAAGAAACCCCCCTCACGGTTAATAAAACACACATCCACCGCCTGATGTGTAATACTTTTTATTTTACTCTCTGGAAAGGAGACAAACCTCACTTGAGAGTCACAGCGTGCTCCTGGCTGAGCCCAATGCTGTGTTACACCCACCAGTGCCCGCCGAGTGCCTCACACCTCTGTGTTGTATTTCACCAGCTAGTGTGTATGCTATGACACTCTCTAGCCCATGTGCACTGTAACACCACCCCGTGAATATGTCATGCCACACTTGCCTTCGCACGGGTTATATTGCCCCATCTAACGTGTCTTCCTCGATGCCTATGTTATAACGCACAGCGCTATGCCATACATATTACAATCTGGGATCCATTTCTTTGTCACAGTGCATATGCAACGTTACACTCCCCAGCACATATTTTATATTACAACTTTAGAGACTAGTTAGGTTACAGAACACTGCCCTGTGCATATTACACTCCAAGGCGCATACCGCATAGCACACGCTAGTGCCTGTGCTATCTTGCGCTCTCCAATGAATCTGTCATTGCGCACAATGTATTGCATATTATATTTCACGCCCCGGTTCATCTTATATCACACTTTTTGGTGCATAGTTTACACCATATACTATATCTAGTTTTCATTTTCAATCGTGCTCTCAGGACTATATTCTATATAACACTGCGTCCACCTACCCTTTTCACGAGCATTACATTTTGCGATGGGGGGGTGGAGGGTCAGGGGGTGTTTCTGCCAAGTGAGCCCGGAGTCACAGTCACAAACGTCCTCTTCTTCCTGAATAAAAGTGAGATTATGCTGCATACTTGTTCATATTTTAAGTAGTTCGCACAGACACACATTTTAAAAACAATAAAGTTCCTAATACCTACATTCTCTGAACAGTTAGCTTGCTGCCCCATCCACCTCCTCCCTATCCTCTGTTGTCTGAATCCATGGACTAGCCTCCTCCCTCCTGCCATGCATGGTCTGATGTGCTGCCACTGCCCTCCATTTAGCATGATGTACCAGTCCACTCCTCCTGCCCTCCATTACCCAATTCTATGGCCCATCATTGACCTCATGCTTAGCCTCTGTGCTTTGCTTGCTGCCCCTATCCTCCTTCCCCCTGCCCTCCGATGTCTTTGTGCATGCCCCTGCTCCATCCTTTTCGCCCATCATGTTCCATGGACCTGCCACTCCTATCTACTCTGAGTGTTCTGTTGAGCTGCCACTCCCCTCCCACCTGCCTAGCATGTGACTGTAACCTGTCCCTGCCACCTCCACCCTGCCTGTTTACATGCCATGCCCCTATCCCCTTCCTCCTCTCCTCCATGGTCCATTTTACTGCCACACCCTTCTGCCCTCCCTGGTATGTTGTGCTGCAACTGCTCCTCCTGCCTGCCCCGCGCGGTCTGTTGTGAGGCCCCTTCCCCTGAACCCTCTTGTCTGTGCCCAGGTCCTGACCCTCCCTTCTATCCTCCATGGTCCTTTGTGCATGCCCCTGCACCCTCCTTCTTGCCTATCATAGCCATTGTGCTGCAACTAACCCTCCTGCTTGCCATGCATGGTCTTCTGTGCTGCCATGGCCCCTCCCACCTTCCCTGTGTGGTCAGCTAGCTGCCCCTGACCCCCTTCTGCCTTCCCTCTATGGTCTGTGTGTATGCCACCATAGTCTCATTGTTGCTCTCCATGATGTGTCTTGTTTCTAGTGCCCATCCTGCCTGACCTCCATGGTTATCTTGCTGCTCCTGCCCTGCCCCCTTGCCCCAGCCCTCTGTTTCCATGTGCAGACCCCTATTCCCTTCTTCCTGGCTTGTCTGTTCCATTGTAATTCCCCTGATCCGTCCCTCTTGCCCTTTATGGTCTGTTATGCTGGAGCTTTCTCTCCTGTCTGTCCATTATGGTCAGCTAGCTACCATTGCCTCTTTCCCCTCTGTTCTCTGTTGTCCATGTGCATGGTCCTGTCCCCTCCCTATTGCTTTCTATGGATTGTTGTGCTGCACTCCCGTCCGCATGCGCTGTGTGGTGTATTGTGCTTCTGCAAACCCTGATGCCTGCCCTGTAGGGTCAGTTTGGTGCACCTCTCCATGTCCCTCCTGTCCTCTGTTATCCGAGTCCATGTCCCTACCCCAATTCCTCCTGCCTACCATGATCCAATGTACCATACTTGCGAACATTTTGAACTTGGTAAGAGGGAGATTTTGAAAAAAAACTGGGGTATTGATTTTCCCCTTTGAGTTACATTGAAAAATAGGTGATTGTAGACAGGAGACAGATAAAATAAAGCCCATTTGAGCTTAAAAACATTGGACGTTTCCTGGCTGAAACGGGTCTGTTGGCATGTATGGTTGTACTACCACTGCCTCTTCCTTCTGCCCACAATGGTCTATTATATTGCCACAGCCTCTCTTGCCAGTCCTGTATTGTTGGTTTGTTGCCCCTGCCCCCCTTTCCACTGCCCTCCATAGTCTGTTGTGCTGCCACTGCCCTTCCTGCCTGCCCAGTGTGGTCAAATTGTTGCCTCTGCACTCTCCTACCTGCCTTCAGTTTTCAGAGTCCGTGCCCCTGGCCTCTGCCTCTCAACAGTATCCCAATGAACAACTAGATTGCTAACATTCTATATTTATTACAAAAGTGTGGAACGCCTGACGTCATCTTGATGTAATCAAAACTGTAATACCTAGAGTATTTCCTTTAGGAATTACATATATGAGAGGGTCTTATTTGCATCAAAATTATGGTTAGTGCCCTAAAAAACTAAAATGAGGACATATTTTCTGAGTTTTCAAATAGCGACAAAGAACTTTTAAATTATTTGTAATCTTTATGTTTTTTTATCCAGTTGACCACTTGATTAAATGTGTCACCTAGGGGAGAGGATGTGGTGTTACTTCCAGAGCTGCAGACTTTGCATCTGGGGAACCAGGCTGGAGTTTCTGCTTCAGCTCAACATTCTGTGATTCTGGTCAAATCACTTAATCTCCCCATGTCTACAACCAAAATGAATTTGATCTTGTGTGATGTAACCAATGCTCATGTAAAGCACTCCAATACCTGACAAGTCTGCACTATATAAAACTGCAAATACACAAAAAATAAGTGATTTGCACACGTCTGTCATTGGGCTACATGTGGGCTACATATGGGTGATATTTGTGCTGCATTTGAGCTCTTTTGTCTCTGGTGGCCATCTTGGGAGATTTATTTGTTATGAAGTTTCCTAATTTCCTCATTTACTGCAGTCTCCTCAGTAGGAAATGCTTTCAGTTTTTTACTTTGATTCCATCAAGAAGGTATTCAGATATGTCACACATTTGCCATAAATTCTGAATGTTAGCACTCTAGTTGCTCATTAGATCACTGTAGTAAAGCTACTGCTCACCACGGAAGTCTGCTGCTGGTATTAAAAGTGCATATTTAAGTCTGCATATCAGAATTTTCTAATGAAATAGAAGAGGTTTTGAGAAGTCACTCAAAATGTGCCCTAATTTTTCTTTCTTCAGCACTAATCCTAATTTCTATGGCAAAATGAACCCCCTCATTGTGTTCCTTTTTAAATTTAATGTTTTAAGTGTTACCAGTTTATTCCAATCAAGATGGCTTCAGGTGTGCCACACTTTTGTCATAAGTAAGACAGTAAGCGCTCTAGTTGTTCTTAAGAACACTCTGGGACATTCTGTCATTGGGCTATACTTGGGCTACATCTGGGTGATATTTGGGCTACATTTGGGCTCTTTTGTCTCTGGTGGCCATCTTGGGAGATTTATTTGTTATGAAGTTTCCTAATTTCCTCATTTACTGCAGTCTCCTCAGTGGGAATATTTTCAGTTTTTTATTTTGGTTCCATCAAGGAGGCAGTCAGATGTGTCACACATTTGCCATAAATTCTGAATGTTAGCACTCTAGTTGCTCATTAGATCACTGCAGTAAAACTACTGCTCACCAGGGAAGTCTGCTGCTGGTATTCAAAGTGCATGTTTCAGTCTGCATGTCAGAATTTGTTTATGAAATAAAAGAGGATTTGAGAAGTCAAAATGTGCCCTAATTTTTCTTTCTGCAGAACTAATCATAATTTCTATGGCAAAATGAACCCCCTCATTTTGTTCCTTTGTAAATTAAATGTTTTAAGTGTTACCACTTTATTCCATTCAAGATGGCTTCAGGTGTGCCATACATTTGTCATAAGTAAGACTGTTAGCGCTGTAGTTGTTCGTTAGAACACTCTGGGATATTCTGTCATTGGGCTATACTTGGGCTACATCTGGGTGATATTTGGGCTACATTTGGGCTCTTTTGTCTCTGGTGGCCATCTTGGGACATTTATTTGTTATGAAGTTTCCTAATTTCCTCATTTACCTCAGTCTCCTCAGTAGGAAATACTTTCAGTTTTTTACTTTGGTTCCATCAAGAAGGCATTCAGATGTGTCACGCATTTACCATAAACTCTGAATGTTAGCACTCTAGTTGCTCATTAGACTTCTGCAGTAAAGCTACTGCTCACCAGGGAAGTCTGCTGCTGGTATTCAAAGTGCATGTTTCAGTCTGCATGTGAGAATTTTTTTATGAAATAGAAGAGGATTTGAGAAGTCAAAATGTACCCTAATTTTTCTTTCTGCTGCTCTAATCATAATTTCTATGGCAAAATGAACCCCCTCATTTTGTTCCTTTGTAAATTAAATGTTTTAAGTGTTACCACTTTATTCCATTCAAGATGGCTTCAGGTGTGCCATACTTTTGTCATAAGTAAGACTGTTAGCGCTGTAGTTGTTCGTTAGAACACTCTGGGACATTCTGTCATTGGGCTATACTTGGGCTACATCTGGGTGATATTTGGGCTACATTTGGGCACTTTTGTCTCTGGTGGCCTTTTTGAGAGACTTATTTGTTATGATGTTTCCTAATTTCCCCATTTACTACAGTCTCCTCAGTAGGAAATACTTTCAGTTTTTTAATTTGATTCCATCAAGAAGGCATTCAGATGTGTCACAAATTTGCCATAAATTCAGAATGTTAGCACTCTAGTTGCTTATTAGATCACTGTAGTAAAGCTACTGCTCACCAGGGAAGTCTGCTGCTGGTGTTGAAAGTGCATGTTTCAGTCTGCATGTCAGAATTTTTTAATGAAATAGAAGAGGATTTGAGAAGTCACTCAAAATGTGCCCTAATTTTTCTTTCTGCAACACTAATCATACTTTCTATGGCAAAATGAACCCCCTCATTTTGTTCCTTTTTAAATTAAATGTTTTAAGACTTACCACTTTATTCCAACCAAGATGGCTTCAGGTGTGCCATACGTTTGTCATAAGTAGGACTGTTAGCGCTCTAGTTGTTCTTTAGAACACTCTGGGAAGCTGCAGTAGAACACAAAGGAATCAACTGACAGTCTCTGCCCTTGTTGGATGTACATGTTTTACTGAGAATGTCAGACTTCATTCTCACATGACTGAGAAAGATAATGTGAATTTACAGAAAATATGCTCTCGGTTTAGCTTATAGATCACCTTCCAAACCTCTGTGGGAAAAGCATGAGAAAACAGTTTTCGCTCAAACATGATTCATGATATCACAGCAGAAGGCTTTTCACATGGTAAAATCACCTTAGAACACACCACAATTCCTAAAATGAGTATGGAACCATCAACAAATGATTTATAATGTAACTAAAGTCTTAAAACCTTCTATTAACTGCAATGCTTTTTAATGAGGTGCTATGATGTATATTGGTCCCAAGATGACTGCCAACACTTCTTGGATGAAGTGCTGACAGCCAATCAGATCTCACGATGAGATGTGTGTTTAGGCTCTGCCCAGATATATATGTGATTTTACTTTTGATTTTCTCAGGAACTACTGAACGGATTTACACTATGTAAGCAAAATGCATGAGTCTGAACTGAGGACTACCTCTTTGCCAAATTTGGTGTAATTCCGTTCAGCACCTCGGGCTGTAGCTGCGTCAACAGGTCCTATGGGAAAATGCATAGGGAAAACACGTTTTGGGACCCCCCTTTTTTCTCGGCCCCCGCTTGACGAATCACTGTGAAATTTTCAAGATAGGAGCGGACCGGATCTGGCCAAAAGTTTGGAAAATTTCGCAAAGATTCATCAATCGACGTCAACGTTATTCCAAATAGAATGTTGCAGATTTCCTATGGAAACTAGGTCCGAACTATAACTACCTACTGGCGACTGCCAGTAGGTAATATACACATACATATATATAAATGCACATATATGCATATATATGTGCATATGTGTGCGTGTAGAGAGAGGTAGAGAGGTAGAGGTGGAGAGGTAGAGGTGTAGAGGTAGAGAGGTAGAGGTAGAGAGTAGTAGAGAGAGAGGTAGAGAGAGGTAGAGAGGTAGAGAGTAAAGAGCGAGTATTAGAGAGTAGAGAGTGAGTAGTAGAGAGTAGTAAAGAGTAGTAGAGAGAGTAGCAAAGAATGAGTAGTAGAGAGTAGTAGAGTGAGTAGTAGAGAGTGAGTAGTAGAGAGTGAGTATTAGAGAGTGAGTCGTAGAGAGTGAGTAGTAGAGAGTAGTAGAGAGTGAGTAGTAGAGTGAGTAGTAGAGAGTAGTAGAGAGTGAGTAGTAGAGAGTAGTAGAGAGTGAGTAGTAGAGAGTAGTAGAGAGTGAGTAGTAGAGAGTGAGTAGTAGAGAGTAGTATAGAGTGAGTAGCAGAGAGAGAGTAGTAGAGAGTAGTAGAGAGTGAGTAGTAGAGTGAGTAGTAGAGTGAGTAGTAGAGAGTAGTAGAGAGTAGTAGAGAGTGAGTAGTAGAGAGTGAGTAGTAGAGTGAGTAGTAGAGTAGAAGAGAGTGAGTAGTAGAGAGTAGTAGACAGAGAGTAGTAGAGAGTGAGTAGTAGAGAGTGGTAGAGAGTGAGTAGTAGAGAGTGAGTAGTAGAGAGAGAGTAGTAGAGAGTAGTAGAGTAGTAGATAGTGAGTAGTAGATAGTGAGTAGTAGAGAGTAGTGGAGTAGTAGATAGTGAGTAGTAGAGAGTAGTAGAGAGTGAGTAGTAGAGTGAGTACTAGAGAGTAGTAGAGAGCGAGTAGTAGAGAGCAAGTAGTAGAGAGTGTGTAGTAGAGAGTGAGTAGTAGAGAGTAGTAGAGTGAGTAGTAGAGAGAGTAGTAGAGAGTGAGAGGTAGAGAGAGTAAGAGAGAGTAGTAGAGTAGTAGAGAGTGAGTAGTAGAGTGAGTAGTAGAGAGTAGTTGAGAGCGAGTATTAGAGGTAGAGAGTGAGTAGTGGAGAGTGAGCAGTGGAGAGTAGTAGAGAGAGAGAGTAGTAGAGAGTGAGTAGTAGAGTGAGTACTAGAGAGTAGTAGAGAGCGAGTAGTAGAGAGCAAGTAGTAGAGAGTGTGTAGTAGAGAGTGAGTAGCAGAGTGAGTAGTAGAGAGTAGTAGAGAGTGAGTAGTAGAGTGAGTACTAGAGAGTAGTAGAGAGCGAGTAGTAGAGAGCAAGTTGTAGAGAGTGTGTAGTAGAGAGTGAGTAGTAGAGCATAGTAGAGAGTGAGTAGTAGAGAGAGTAGTAGAGAGTAGTTGAGAGCGAGTAGTAGAGAGTGAGTAGTGGAGAGTGAGCAGCACAGAGTAGTACAGAGTAGTACAGAGTGAGTAGTACAGAGTGAGTAGTACAGAGTGAGTAGTAGACAGTAGTAGAGAGTGAGAAATAGAGAGTGAGTAGTACAGAGTGAGTAGTAGAGAGTAGTAGAGAGAGAGTAGTAGACAGTGAGTAGTAGAGTAGTAGAGAGTGAGTGGTAGAGAGTAGGAGAGAGTAGTAGAGTGGTAGAGAATAGTAGAGAGTGAGTAGTAGAGAGAGTAGTAGAGAGTAGTAGAGTAGTAGAGTAGTAGAGAGTGAGTAGTAGAGCGTGAGTAGTAGAGAGAGTAGTAGAGAGTAGTAGAGTAGTAGAGAGTGAGTAGTAGAGAGTGAGTAGTAGAGTAGTAGAGAGCGAGTAGTAGAGAGTGAGTAGTAGAGAGTGAGTAATAGAGAGAGAGTAGTAGAGAGTGAATAGTAGAGTAGTAGAGAGTGAGTAGTAGAGAGTGAGTAGTAGAGAGTAGTAGTAGAGAATAGTAGAGAGAGAGTAGTAGAGAGTTAGTAGAGATTACTAGCGAGTGAGTAGTAGAGAGTGAGTAGTAGAGAGTGAGTAGTAGAGAGTGAGTAGTATGGAGAGAGTAGTAGAGAGTGAGTAGTAGAGTAGTAGAGAGTGAGTGGTAGAGAGTAGTAGAAAGTAGTAGAGTGAGTAGCAGAGAGTGAGTAGTAGAGAGTGAATAGCAGAGAGTGGTAGAAAGTGAGTAGAAGAGATAGTAGTAGTAGAGTGAGTAGTAGAAAGTAGTAGAGCGTGAGTAGTAGAGAGTGAGTAGTAGAGAGTGAGTAGTAGAGAGTAGTAGCGAGTGAGTAGTAGAGAGAGAGTAGTAGAGAGTGAGTAGTAGAGTGAGTAGTAGAGAGTGAGTAGTAGAGAGTAGTAGAGAGTGAGTAGTAGAGAGAGAGTAGTAGAGAGTAGTAGAGAGTGAGTAGTAGAGTAGTAGAGAGTAGTCAGTCAGTGTCAGTCAGTCAGTCAGTATCAGTCAGTCAGTGTCAGTCAATCAGTGTCAGTCAGTCAGTTTCAGTCAATCAGTGTCAGTCAGTGTCAGTCAATCAGTGTCAATCAGTGTCAATCAGTCAGTGTCAGTCAGTGTCAGTCAGTCAGTGTCAGCTAGAGCAGCTCTGGTGACCTGGTTCTCTGGCTCTAAAGCAGCTCTGCTGACCTGGTTCTCTCTCTCTAAAGCAGCTCTGCTGACCTGGTTTCTCTGGCTCTACAGCAGGTCTGCTGACCTGGTTCTCTAGCTCTAGAGCAGCTCTGCTGACCTAGTTCTTAGGCTACAGAGCAGCTCTGCTGATCTGGTTCTCTGGCTCTACAACAGCTCTGCTGACCTGGTTCTCTGGCTTTAAAGCAGCTCTGCTGACCCGGTTCTATGGCTCTAAAGCAGTTCTGCTGACATGGTTCTCTGGCTCTAGAGCAGCTCTGCTGACCTGTTTCTCTTGCTCTAGAGCAGCTCTGCTGACCTGGTTCTCTGGCTCTAAAACAGCTCTGCTGACCTGGTTCAAAGGCTCTAAAGCAGCTCTGCTGACTTGGTTCTCTGGCTCTAGAGCAGCTCTGCTGACCTTGTTCTCTGGCTCTAAAGCAGCTCTGCTGGCCTGGTTCTCTGGCTCTTAAAGCAGCTCTGATGACCTGGTTCTCTCCCTCTAAGGCAGCTCTGCTGACCTGGTTTCTCTGGCTCTACAGCAGCTCTGCTGACCTGGTTCTCTGGCTCTAGAGCAGCTCTGCTGACCTAGTTCTTAGGCTCTAGAGCAGCTCTGCTGACCTGGTTCTCTGGCTCTACAGCAGCTCTACTGACCTGGTTTTCTGCACTCACGATGCACGCACCCGACTTTGCAAAAATATATTTAAAAATAATATAATTTTATAATAAGTACAAATATAATATTTTTATGAATATCTTACATAATCTCTTGCCCTAATAGGTATATTAAAGACACATACATATCATTTTGGAACATAATTCTTTTTTGCGGAAGTCGCGCACCCAGCACGCCCAAGCCCGTAAATGATGTCACGCAAGACCCGCAACTGCGCAAACATCTTGTACCGTAATGCGCATGTGTCGCGAATGCGCGGGAGCAGGAGTCGTGGACTGGTCGCATACCAATCGCGCACATCACGTGATATTAAATGTATATGATGTAACTGAAAAACACGCAGCCGTCGCACACCATACGCGGATCCTTCATGACTTTTCTAAAATGGCGGCTAGAATGCACGCACCCACCGTGATGTGTACGCTTTTTTTTAAAGAAAATAATATAAATGTATTAAAATAAAAAATTACAACAAGAAAATTAATCAATATTTCAGTTTTCATTATTTTTTTTATTTTTTTTGCAATTTTCCCAAAAATATAAGTTTTTTAATGAATATAATATTTATAAATAAACAGTTAAAAAACAGTAGAAAATCAGTACAAAAAATAGGTATAACTACTATCACACTTAAAAATTAGCATTTAATAAACCTTTGAAATTCACTGGAAAAAACATAGGTTTCAGAGACGTTATAGTTTGAAATTAGCATTTAAAAAAGCTTTGAAATTCACTGAAAGAACCATAGGTGTCAGAGACGTTATAGTTAGAAATTAGCATTTAAAAAACCTTAGAAATTCACAGAAAAAACTATAGGTTTCAGGGGTGTTAAAGTTAACTGGCCATTTCACTCGTACAAAACCATAGAAATTCCTCCGTTATAGTTAGTTATGCTAAATATAACTCGCGCATCCACAATGCACTGCTGATGATGTCATATATTGCATCATTCATGACATGGTCAGTGACATCACTGATGACATCACTGATGACATCTCAAATGACATCACTGATGACATCATCCACATGACAATCTGATACACCTCATCATACACTAGTATAACCTTTCATCACTCACTGTAAAATACAGAGTACCATATTTGAAACTATTGACACACCAATACCAGTTACTACATACCCACTCACTGATTCCTAAGTCTACACACACAACTACCCATTCAACAACAGAATCATTTATACATGCAGTCACTAATTAATAGAACACTATCAAATGCACGTTTACACATATATAGACATTGACACATCAGCAGTCATCTTAGTCAGTTATGCAGTCATCCTACTCACTCATGAAAAACATTAATCGCACTTACATTTACTCACTTACACAATTATCCAACAACACCTCATTTATTCAAACACATAGTAACTCATAGTTAATATGTTAAAAAGCACCATTACAATTATATAATCATTCATATAGTTACTCTCACAATCACTAACTCTTACACATACTTATTTATATTCACCAACTCTCACATACAATGCCTTTTATTTTTTTACTTTGTTGAAGATGTATAACTAAAACATATTTTCGCTCACCAACACACAAATAAATGCACTCAGTCACCCATACAACTGTTTCCACATGCACTCCTAAACCTATACACCTAGTCAATCAACCATTCACACATCTATGCATAGAGTTACACACACCCCATTCAACCACACACAAACTCAGGGTCCCATACAAATACTCCCCCAACTAATCAATAACTAATATACACACTCATGTAGTTAGTGACCAACTGATGCAGCATGTTATACAACAACAGAGACAGTGATGTATGCATTGACATAGTTTCGTTACTAATCCATGTATTAAGTGAGACACTTTTAATTACTCACTTAAAAAGACAGTCAGACAGCTACTAAATCCTCCATCCAGACAGTCATATATCCACTCAATCTTCAATACAGATTGGTATATATATAATACATATTTAAATTTCAAACTTAACCACTTTCACTGGATGATGTCATCAGTGATGTCATCAGTGATGTCATTTGAGATGTCATCAGTGATGTCAACAGTGATGTCACTGACCATGTCATGAATGATGCAATATGTGACATCATCAGCAGTGCATTGCGGGCACGCGAGTTATAGTTAGCAGAACTAACTATAACGGAGGAATTTCTATGGTTTTGTATGAGTGAAATGGCCAGCTATCTATAACACCTCTGAAACCTATGTTTTTTTCTGTGAATTTCTAAAGTTTTTTAAATGCTAATTTCTAACTATAACGTCTCTGAAACCTATGTTTTTTTCAGTGAATATATATATATATATATAACAAAGAAAGATAAAGAGAACATATGTGTTCTGTAAACAACAAACAACCATTCCTACTAATTGAATTCAAGGATTATAATAAATCCAAGCCTTTTCTTAAATAAGGCTTTAAAGTTCGTTTGTATGAGTATTCAATGTTGATGACGTTTCAAACCTGTTGTGGATATAGGGTCTCATTAGGACTAATCTACTCAGACACGCACTGAGACGCCGTAAGCAGGGCTGCTCACGTGGCTCCGGATTCGAATGGCTTTCCCACCCAAATAACTTACACCCGGTGACCCGAAAGGACCCCTCCTCGGGCCTTCTTAACACTTAAGACCTAATTAAGGGGCATATTTACAAGGCGGCGATAGAAAATTAACGTCGCTTTTGCGGCCGTTTTCAGCCGAAAAGTGGTGATAATTTTATTGCCTAATTAGCAAGGTCACGCTAACGCGTGAAACCTTGCATTAGCGCATGAATTCTTAAAGCCCAGCTTTGCATCTCTAATGAGATGCAAAGTAGGCATTCCTGACCTGACATGACAGGAGAAATGTAGCTAAGCGACATTTCTCCTATCATCAAGCCCCATGCTATGAAGCATAGCGGCAAGAAAAGTATTGATAACCCCTGTTATCGCTACTTTCCTTACACCTGCTTCAGGACTGACTTCGCCTTGATATCCCATGGAAGGTGGATATCATGGCTAAGTTTGTGGGGCCCTATCAACAAGCTAACGCCACATTTCGTGAGATTATTGCTGGGTTTCCAGTGATAATCTCACGTTAGGCAGTTAGCGCCTAGATTTTTATCGCTTTTGAGATAAGCGTTGCTAATAGCACGCTATCTCAGCGATAAAAATCCATGCTAGCTGGCGATAATTATCCTAGCGCTAAGTGCGCTTAGCGATAATTATCGCCGGTTGTTGCTGATATGCCCCTTAGTTTTTCTGCCCATGCTGAATATTTCAGGGATATCCTTTACTGGGTTACCTGAGTAAGTAATCTTTTGTTTTTTGCTCCCTGGATGATTGCTCACTAATAGACTTTGTGCTCTATACTGAAGGCGGCACAAAAAGGTGTCCCTAGATTGAATGGTCCTGATGAGACCCTCTATCCACAAATGGGTCGAAACGTCGTCGACACTGAATACTCAAAGTAACCAACTTTAAAGCCTTATTAGCACCTTACTTGATGAATACCCACGATGTAATAGAATTTTTAAAAAACATAAAACTATTAGGTATCTGTCACATCCACCAAAACTGGAGAGATGGAGACAGGGAGCAAAGATTAAGTGAAAAAGAATCCGGGTGGAGAAACCTGAAGTCTGTTGAAAAACTATTAGGTATCTGTCACATCCACCAAAACTGGAGAGATGGAGACAGGGAGCAAAGATTAAGTGAAAAAGAATCCGGGTGGAGAAACCTGAAGTCTGTTGAAAATGGTTTCAGTACAAATAAAACGATAATTTACTGTGGTATAATTTACGATCGACTCTTCAACTCTTTTTAGTCCTCCGCCTACAACCACTATCTACTTTGAGTTCTAATGCTGTATTTGAGTTTTGATTGAGGAAAGGTGAATTGGTCTGCTCTTCTAAGGAGAGTATTTGCTATATTTATTAGGTAGAGATTAATTTTCTAAAACAGTTCTTGACGTATTTCAATAAAAGGGAAACCATTCTTTCCTTTAATTTTTATTTGCTTAAGGTATAAATCTAGTGTCAAAACCCGACAAAGATTTTCGGTCTATAAAAAAGACTTTCAATATAATTCTTTTCTGGATAATCTTCCTGGATAAGACTGTATTGAGGTTCAATGACATCTATGTATGTCAGTGTCTTTATGCTTTCTTTATGCTTTCTCCACCTTTCTATTTCGGGTCAAGGTGCCTGTTACTGACCTTGAGGCGTGTATAAGAAAACCGTGAATCTTGGTACTCAGATGGCTTTTCAACCAAATCCGTAAAACCCTCCTTCGCTCCCTGTTAGTGATGACATTGTTATGCCTTGGTGCTCCAAACCTGTAATGTGACACCAGCAGAATTTGATTCCTCTCCTTGAAAATCTATTTGCAAAAAACTCTTTAGTAAGATGTTCTTTATTTTTACCATTTTTCATTTTGACATCCACTCATCCAGAGAGATAGTAGAGAAGATTGTAATACACTTTGCAAATAATAAGTTCCCCTGAGAAAAACAAACAGTATCGGTCTTCGTTGCAGACTGCAGTGTTAGTCTGAATTTTTGGCACTTTGAACACAAACCACCACTGCCAAAAATGTTGCCATCTCCTTATCTCTAGAAGAAACAAGCATTTGCAATACAATAGGTCTCGTCTTTGCCAGAGTTACAGCTGTTGGCATTGTAAATGACAACGGGGCATATCATCAACGGCCAGCGCTAATTATCGCTGGCCGCTCTTAGCGTTAAAATGTTTAACGCCGGCTATCGCAGATAATGATCGCCATGCTAGCGCTGTATTAACAACGCTCAGCGCAATGGCGATAATTATCCAAGCAATAGCGATGTTTTCCATGGAACATCGCTGGTTTTCCAGCGATGTTCCATGGAAAACGGAGATACCCTTGATAATAGGGCCTGTGGTCTTAGCCACACACTCCACCCCCCATGTTAAGTATGCCTTAGTCAGGAATTTAACAGACGTTAAATTCCTGCGTTAAGGCATACTTAGCGCGATTTAAATAATCGCTTCCCTGCATTGTAAATATCGCGAAGCTGCCTTCGTGATATTTACCATGTTGTTTCCACAGACACGCCTACTTTGCATCTCATTAGCGATGCAAAGTTGGGCGTGATGGAAATGGGAGCAAAATCAGCAAAACACGCGATAGCTTGTCTTTGCTGATAAGGCGATAAAATTATCGCCGCTTTTCGGCCGAAAACGGCCGCAAAAGCGGCGATAATTTGTTATCGCCGCATTGTTAATATGCCCCTACGTCTTTTATCTTTGTGTTTTGCTTTGGAGTAGAGTAGATGTATGTGGTTTGAAGTGGAATTATGTGGTTTAAATTGGAATTGTTAGTTGTGGAGTTGTATGGGGTGGAATACAGGGGTGTAACACAGGCCCCCGTAACCCCCGCGGTGCGGGGTGGGTCCCCAATCCCCAGGGGGCCCCATCAGCACAGCACTCGGGCTGCAGAGCTCCTGATTGAGCCCAGAGGGGGCCCCTTCATATGCCTTGCAGGGAGGCCCCCTCGAGTTTCGTTTCGCCAGTGAAATTATGTGGTGGGTAGTGTACTTGTGTAATATAATTATGTGATATGGTGAATAGATAGGAGTGTGGAGCTATATAGAATAGATAGAAAGGACGATAGAGAGGGATAGAAAGGGGAGAGCAGGCCATGAGATGTTTGATGGAACTGTGAGTTAGAGATGTGTTGTTTTGGAATTGTTTGTTATGGAATTGTGGGGTGTGGGATTGCGTGGAGTTGTGTAGTGGAAATATGTGGTACAGTGTGCTTTGGAATTATGTGGATAGTAATTAAATGGCATTAATTGTAGTGGAATCATGTAGAGTGTGATTTTTGTGTCATTGGGTTAATTATGTGGAAGTGTCTTTTGTAGTGGTATGTTGTGGAATAGAATTGTGTTGTGCTTTTAAATATTGTAGCATGATGTAGGAATTTGTGGTGTACATTGGAGGTATGTGGTGTGTTGTGGAATTGTGTTGTGCAGTTGAAATATGTAGTTTGCTGTGGAATTTGAAATGTGTGGAGCTTAAATGTGTGGCGCTGATTGAAATTATGTGTCATGGTGTGGAGTGTATTGATGTAGATTGCTGGTATGTGGTATAGAGTGCATTTAAATGGGGTGTTTTATGTTGTATTGAGTTGAATGTAAATATGTGAAGTTTAATCATGTTGCACTGAGTGTTATGTGGAGTGTAATTATGTAATGGGGTGCAGTGCTGGTGCTGTGCTGGTGCTGATGTGGTGGTTAGTGATGCTGTGGTTGTGGTGTTATGAAAGAAATATAGGGAGGAGTTGCATTACGAATCTATTCTTAATGCTTGATTTGGTTAGGTGTGTGTTTTTAATGTTGATGGACGGGAAAAGGGGCAAATGTGAACAACACATCCTGCAGCGCTTAATGTGGTTTTTAAGCATAATAAATAAACCTGCATTTTACAAAATTGCTAATCAGCAGTATTGAGAGTTGGAGTTAGGCAAGCCATGGGTGGATGAGCTCTATAACAGCCAGGCAACGGCAACGGGCCATTTATACCACATATAAAAGAATCTGAATTTTCACCAGCTAAATGGGATTCCATTATCAGCTTTAGCGGGATAAAGGGCTGTGTCAGCCAAAACGGATTTCTAAATTAAGGCAAGTGTGCAGCAGTCAAAATGTGGTAAACACCAGGGTTTTTTGGTACGGTTGCTGGAGACAATTTTTATTTATTACATGCCTTCGTTCTTGCTGCACATAAGCCATCTTGCTGTGCATCGGCTTTGCACCATTTGATTATTCGAGTCCCCTCCTATTTCCTGAAATAGAGGTCCAGTCATATAAAGAATGCTCCAATTAAATTTAAAATTATAACACACTGATAATAAATTCGTAAAATATCAACCAAAAAAATATCCCTGTAAAATATGATAAAAACAGATGTATTTGCTATGTGTTATTAATTAAATGATATATTTTAAGTCATAAAATCAAATTTGACAAATAAACTGACAACGGATATAAGAACAGAATCCCCGCAACATTGACATTTATTAGAAAGTATTTGTCAGCTAATTGTTTTTTGGGCATAATACATTGCGGACCCTTTAAATAAAGAACTATTTGCTCGAATTTAGTGGGTAAGCTTTAAAAAAAAGACCATTACCCAAGTCTGGCAAGACTCAATATTTAACCTTGAGGAAAAGCGTCACCTGAAAAGCATGAGGTGGCATGCATATATGGTTCCCAGCATAGAATGTTATGGGTGGTTTGCAGTATAATGGCGACAAAAGGCCACAACAGTCCACTCCAACCCATTACCTCCTTGCATGGCTACCTGACTGGGTGCCTCGTCTCCTTTGAAACTTGAGCCCAGGGGGAAGGTTGTATCCTGCAAGTCTGCGGCGGCACAGGGTGGGAGCAGGACGTTAGGCGGGGGGGTTCAGCTGTGCGACCAGACAGCCTTCTTAAACCACCCTCAGACACAAAATAGACTAGCATGTTACAGAGAAGTCTGGAAGTATCTTATCAGACATCAATATCTAGAGCCTCAGTGTGTGGGTTATAGCTATTTCCTGGTCAGGGGGTAATTAGTCAGATTTTAGGTCTAAACCAGCTCAATTAACAGATGGAAGAAATCTCCGTGCACAGTAAAAGAGCGCATTATAAAAAGACGTGAGGAGATGGCCAGAGAAGGACAGAGCTAAAAGGTTACACAAAAAGGCGTAATTATACAAAGACAGAACAACACACAATTGTAAATATGCTAGGGGCACTGGTGTTAGTTTCACTCTGGGCTTGAGGTGACGTGACACAGGAGCCTTATGAGGAAGTTGTCTCTTGGCACATAGCAAATAAAAGTGAAGGCAGTGGGGGGGGCGAGCAAAAACTGCCATCATCAGAATCTCTATTTTTAAAGGAAAGCAACCACCAGAACTGAAGTGAGGGAGTCTGGGGGTGAAAAACACAGGGAGACAGATACTCAGGTGGTGTGTAATTCGTGGTGGAGCCTGCACTTCTAGGCCGAGAAATCGTGGCTCAACGGGTGGCGCAGAGAGTTCCCTGCACCCTGCTGCTCATCCTGAGACATTGCTGCTGTACTGGTTCGGTCGGGGCATAGAAGCCATTGTCCAAACCAGGACCCATCTCCTCTTGCAGTCTACGTACCTGAAGCTTGCAAGATGGACACAAGCAGCAGCAGGCAAAACAAGCATTCGCCAGTCAGCCGCTGTTTATTTTTGCATCGCTCTTTCACTTTAAAGTGAAAGAGCGATGCAAAAATAAACACGGTCTCCTTCTTTGTCCAGCCAATCCGGACTGGATCGCAGGGCTTGTTTACATAACACGCCTCTGCGATAAGAAACTGCTTCACGACAGCCGTGAAGCAGGAGAGCCAGTCCGGGTAGGCCGGACAAAAAAGCAAAATGTAGGCACTCCAGAAAGCTCATTTCCAATGGCAGGCCACCGTTTACCGGTGACGCCAGCCAATGAAAATGAGGGGCGGGGCTTAAAGGCCTTTTCTAAAAGTCCTCTCCTACAAAATCTTGCGCTGCAACGCCCACGCGAGACCTAAAAAAAAGAATTCCAAAATGGCACAGACTTTCGGGGTTCAGATATCTTAGCAGAACGGTGTCCATCTTTCTTGAATACCCCCTGTTAGAAATTGCGTTTCTGGCAGGCAGAAGAATGTACACTGTCCGAGCAGGAACCACAATCCTGATCAGGTTAAGTCAGATGCACACCCTAAATTAACCTGCGCTCACCCCCTGGCAGCTTGGCAGAGAGCAGTCAGGCTTAACTTAAGAGGCAATGTTTAAAGTATTTGAGCAACACTTCAAAAAGTAAAACAAGGAAAACCCCACACAAAAAGATGCCACACCTAGTTAGAAAAATAGAGCTTAATTTAATTAACAAAATAAAATCAAAAAAACAAACATCCATGAAGTATAACCAGAGTTATTAATTTTTAAAGAATATCTTGAAATATAGTGCTTAAAAGCATAAAGTGTCAACCGGGTCTATCTGGTCGTGCTAGACCGGGTCAAATTCAAAACTTCAGGCCGACTGCGATGGAGCGCGGGTTGGGTACAGGGACCAGCCTTGGCCCGCTGAAACAGTACCTTGAGTTGCAGTTACGTAGACGATGAGATGCAAAGAGCAGGGAAGACAATGCGTCGTCGTCAATCGCTTTGGATGTAGGCGGTGTGTCAGTTCCAACCTGCACAAGTGAGAGATGCGTGCTTGAAAAAACCCAAGATATAGGCACTGTGTTGTCGTCAAGCCTTTCAAGTCGAGGATGCATCGGTAACTGGAGTCGATGCACCACGCAGTCAGCGATGCAATATATTCTGTCCTTGCGGCAGCAGTGATGCATCGGCATCAAAGGAAATGCGCTGGTTCCGAGTGGTGCAACGGTGTCAATGTGTGGATTTATGATGGAGCAGTACTTTCTACACACTTCCAAGGGACCAGGACTGGATGGACACCTCTTGGCAGCGCAGGACTCACAGATGATAGAGTCCAAGTGCTGTCACAGGGTTGGTGCAAGTCTTTGATGTCCCTAGACTTCAGAACAGGGGTCAAGCAGACAAGCCCATAGAGTCACTCTGAGTTCAAGTGGTGTAGGTTCAGTCTTTCTCACCTAGTCAAGGAGGGCAGTAGGCTGTAGGGCAGGGGTCCAGCAGAGTAGCAATCCAGTGGAGTGGCAGTCCTTCAGCAGCAAAGCAGTCCTTCTTCCTGGCAGAGTATACACAGGTCCAGAAGTGTAATGAGCTGGTGATGTCAGAGATCCAGTACTTGTAACCAGTTGTGCATTTGAAGTGCACAGAGTTCCTGCCCTTCCTGCCCTGACTCCAGACTCACTACAGGGGGTATACAGCCCTTTGAGTGGGGCTAGGGCACAGACCATTCAGGTGCAAGTGTCATCTCCTCCCTCCCATCCTGCCCAGGATGACCCATCAGGATGTGAATAGCCCATCAGTCAAACTTGAGCTCCATTTGTGTGTGGCTGTCTAGAAGGAATGCACAAAGTCCAGCTGTCATCCACCCGAGATGTGTATTCAGAGACAGGGAGAAGGCACCAAATGGTAAAGGATGAACATGCAAACTTTCTAAAAGTGGCATTTTCAGAATTACAATTTAACATCTGACTTCAACATAAGTTAAGATTTTAAATTGTGAAACCAGAGACAAGAAACTTGGGGGTCCTACACTTCCCAATTGGAAATTACCTTACAAGATGTAATAAGGTAACCCCAATGTGAACGTCTGGGAGAGATGGGCCTTGCAGATGTGAAAAGCAAATGTAAGTGTTTTTCACTACTAGGACATGTAAATCTTAAAAGTACATGTCCTACTTTTAACTACATCACACCCTGCCCTTGGGCTGTCCAGGGCCTACCTTAGAGGTGACTTATATTTATTAAAAAGGAATGTTTGCGCATGGCACAAGATATAACTTGCCAGGTTGACTCGACAGTTTAAAACTGCACTCAGGTTCTGGAGTGACAGGCCTGAGACATGTTTACAGGGCTTCAGAAGTGGGTGGCACAATCAGTGCTGCAGGCTCACTAGTAGCATTTAATTTACAGGCCCTGGGTACATGTAGTGCACTTCACTTGGGACTTTAAAAAAATATATATATATTTATTTATTTGCATTTCAACAAATAGGATTGTATACAAATCTTTGCAATAGAAAAAAACAGTGCACAGTTGGTTCATCACGTGTCCAGATGAACTATAGACTGTTAATGTTCTAGTCGCATGTTGAGCAAATACTAGCAGTCTATCAAGTTTACTCCCTTTTCTACAGTCATCAGATTCACATAATTATAACAAACATTCCATAATGGCAACAGAAACTTCCATAAGAACTCACTCCACCCGATCCCGCCCCAGACTTCCATTCAGATATTGATCATATTGGTTACAATCAGAAATATGTTAGAAATGGGATCTCTGGTTGGCTAAGGCTTGCGCCAAAGTCAGGCAGAGACCACCACTCTAGTCAGGGCAAGGGAGTTACAAGCCGAATATAACCCCTGCTCACCCCCTTGGTAGCTTAGCACAAGCAGTCAGGCTTATCCCGGAGGCAATGTGTAATGCGTTTGCGCAACACGCCCACAGCAACAACATACCAGGCACACCACAAAAGGGACTCCACACAAGGTTATATCAAAAATAGCCTTTGTATTCTCATAACCCATTAGTCTAATAATCACATAATATACATTGTGCCACCTGGCACTAGTTAATATCTACAAGGGATTATGTACACCTGACAGGGCCACTTGGACCACTGTCAGAACCATCACTCAGTGAACATAGTAACTGTAGGACATATCATAAACGTAGAACACAACCAGTCAGTACTGGTAAACACTGTACTCAGCATTATGCTGCAACATAAACCATATTATGCACAGCATTGTTGCGGGGATTCTGCTCATGCACAGAACTATGCACAGGAAACCAGGACCTCAGTGAATTGTGGTGTACCAAAAACTCACCTCAATACCCAGAACCCCTATCCGACTAGTATCAGTGTCTCATTCGTTCTCCGTACTACAGCGAAGCTACCAATGATAAGACAACCCAGAACAAGCGACTCGGTACTCTCAGGAATGGTGGGAATCAAGAACACTCTTTCGTTTTTATTCTCATACCAGTCCACAACGTGAGTAATCAGAGACACAGAAAAGTTTAAAATGTTTATTTTTAACTACGTGCTCTAAGATGCAGTATTTTGGCTAACATAAGCAGGCAAATGATTAGAAATAAAACAATCAGCATTGTTACAATTGCATAAAACACAAAGGGAGAAATCATGTTATAATGATAGTGGAAACAGGTCATTTTGCACCTTGTGTATCACCCTCCCCTGGCTAGGAGTTAGGTTTTATAATAATGGAAGGTCTCTAAGTTTGATCGGGGAACCCTATACCTCCAAGATCAGCTGAGGTGAATCACATCACAGGATCAGCAACGCTCTCTGTAGATGGAAAGGTTTTCTCCAAGTGCCAGTATCATGCATGCAATGCAATATTAAAGCCACCTGAGTTTCAGATATTTGCAGCTGTATGCGTGTTGTGTCTAGAGCGTGGGCCGATCAACCTGAATTAACAGCATACATTGTTATTTGTCCTTGAAGACTTCTGCACACAGTGTACAGACTGAGGTCGCGGTGTAAGTCTAGGGATGTGAAAAACATGCCGTTCCCATGCGAAGAAAAGCAAGCAGTTTAACTTACAATAACAGTTACATGGAGTGTCATGTGCAAAAGCGGCCAAGTGGCAAAATGGCGTTTATACTTCTAATATGCTTATGCTAACATAGCAATGTGTGCAAGCAGAACCCTGTCTTCACTACAGTATCACATTTAGGCGTGAAATACATTCTGCGCCAACCTCACCAGCATAAACACATTATGCAATCATCTCATAAGTCTAAACGCATTAGACAACAACCTCACCAGCATAAATACATTATGCAGTAGCACATAAACAGAATTCTTAGATTAGGGAATAACCTCCTAAACATAAATCATAGAATGCAAATTACCTCATAAACAAAAACCACCCTGATTAAATGATCTAAAGTAATATTCAGACAATTCTTAATATAATAGAAACATTATGCTATACACCTGTTGACCTCAAAATATTTCCTTATCAATTTCATAGGTAACATTGACTTTGCTGTAAAAGATTAAGGGCCTCATGTAGGTAGCTAAATACCGGTCGGTAACGGCCGAAATTCGGTAAATATCCCGTTACCGACCGGTATTTAGGCATTTGAGATGTAGGAGGCATGATTTAAGGATTCAGTAATTTACCGAATCGGTAAGGGATCGGTAACATACCGAATCGGTAAAATACAGATTCGGTAAATTACCGAATCCTTAAATCATATGTAGGGAGCACTCAAGTGAGTGAACTTCAGTTGTAAGGATTCGGTATTTAACACCAACTACAGGTTGATGTTAAATAACGAATACCTTTCAAAAAGCTAAATTTGGCTGCTTTAAAAGTGCTTTAAAAGTGCCATGTGGCAGACATACATGCCCTTAGGGCATGTATGTGCGCCACATGTGCACACATGCACGAATCAGGGGTGCAACAGGGTGTCAATGTGACACCCTGCCACCCATGATTATGCTTCCCCTATTACCGATTCGGTATTTACCGAATCGGTAATAGTAAATGGCTTCCCATTCATTCCTATGGGCCTCCAGACCCATAGGAATGAATGGGAAGGGATGCATTATTACCGATTCGGTAAATACCTATTCATAAATACCGATATTTACCGAATCGGTAATAATTACCGATTATTTACCTACATACTATTTACCGATTCATAAATACCGAATCGGTAAAATTCGGTATTTATGAATCGGTAAATAGTATGTTACCTACATATGGCCCTAAATGTACTATTTCAAGAAAGTTTTACTCCACTGTAGAATTCATGTTAATCCTGGAAATAAACACACATTTCTTAGTGAGCGCACATGATACTATCAAATGCCCCATAGTTCATAAAATGCACTATTTGAGACAGGTTACGGACAATCAATAATGACTTTTGAAATAACAGGTTTAGACTACACCCCCTTCCCCCAATGGAGGGAATTATCAAAATAAGGTGTGCGCAATGGGATAAGAAGGAGTACCCACTTGTTAAAGTAGACATTCAAGGGAAAGAGGAATAACCTTTTTCCAACAAAGTAGGGTTAAGTCTCAAGCTCGCTGAATCTTCCTGCAGACCAACAATGCCACCATTTTGTTTTATTTCCTAGGAATAAAACAATTGAGTTACAAGGGTGTCTCAGACACCACTGAGGTGACAAATAAGTTGTCCTATGAATTGGTTTTTACATTTTTCCTGTTAGAGCTATGTTGATGTTTGTCGTTTATGTTTGAGCGGCCTAGGCTCTAGACTGGATTATATAGGCTAGCCCCTTTTTTTGTTTATAGCATTCAAGATGGTAGGCTTGGATATCATAGGCCCCCGTATACCATTTAAAAGAGGTAATCATGTCGTTCTTGACACTGTAGACTATACAATGTGATAACCTGAACCAGTTCCCCTAAACCAGCCCAATGTCACTCAAATCTCCAATGCTATGATTGCTCTATTCCCCAGGGTAGAGTTTCCACACGAAATTATAACAGATCAAGGCGTCCTGTTTGCTTCATGCCTAATGGCCCAAATCTACTCACTTCTAGGGATAAAACAAATCTGTACTTCCACACACCATCCACAGATGGATTGTTTAGTGGAAATGTAAAACTCCAGTTTCAAAATAACACAAACAACGGTTGGGATTAGAGGCCTCCACTTGGGACCACATGTTGCCTTTAGCATTATTTGCAGTAAGAGGTCAAGAGCAGAAATTTACATGAAATTCCCTATTCGAATTACTCGTTGGGAGGAAACTAGGGACATTAGTCGATATGGCAAGAGACATGTAGGTGAATGAAAAAGATACCATCAACCCTCTTTTAGAATATGTTACCCAGTTACAAAACAATCTGGACAAAGTGAGGGAGATTGTGTTGCAGAATATGGAGAAAAGACAATGGGAACATAAATCTTTGCATGACAGACAAGCTAAATTGAGAACTTTCCATCATGGGGAGTTAGTTCTCCTATATTTACCCACTTCAGAGAGTAAAATGTTGAGCAACAGGCAGAGACTGTTTAAGATCATTGATCAAGTTATCCTTGTGGCCTATAAAGTTGAACTAAATAGTGCACATGAGAAGTTCCAAATTTATCACATAAATCTGTTAAAATAATGGGAAGGTCAGAATCCCTCCCGACATATAGAACCTGTTTACCTCCAGCCTAAACCCGAGATAGAATATATTGGTGATCAATTAGATAAAGAGAAAAAAAGAACTCTTGAACGCACTACAGCAATATCCCAGTTTTTCCATTGACAATGTGATACAACAGAGGGGATATTCTCAAGAACGTGTGATATTCATTGCAAAATTAGCTTAACGCAACTCTTCACATTGCAGTCTATCGAGGGAAATTAACACCGTGGTAAAGTGGTATTCACAAGCCGGCGGTACCATGCGATAAGCTCAGGATAACACGTCAAATGTCCACGATAAAGTCAACGCGATGCTGCAAAAATGCGAAACACGAACGCAAAAAAAAGCTGCAATGAGGCCAATAGCGATACAAAAATCAGCGATAACCAGCGATAGGCCTGCAATTCCCAGGCGTCATGCGTGAAAAGGCACCATAAAAGCAGAGTACAAAAACGGTGAGATGACAATGTATGAGCACAACCCCACATCCGTGATGTAGAACAAATGACCATTGTCCCGCATCACATAGGCATCTCCTCACAGTCACAATGTACATTGACATGCAGTCTGCATGTAAACTGCGCCAATGCAGACACATGCATGGAACACACAGTGAAACCGCATCTCCCCTTCACATTGCAGAGGGACAAGCTACCCCTCCTGCACACAGACGCGTCATTGCCATGATAAAACAATTATGACAGCGTGGACAAATGTAGGGGCAGTGACTCCCGCTTACGTACATGTTGCCCATGTAGTGGGACTTGAGTCACAGGGGGCATCCCTGCATCATGGTGGTACATAACTGACCCCAAAAGGAGCCCTGTTGTCACCTGTAGGTCACAAATGGCAGCCAAAATGGAAAGATGTTGGACACATGTGAAGCGCCAAAGAGTGGGATACCCTAATAACTGTGACACACAGAACTGGCAGTTCGAATACGTGACACCCCAAACAGCCCCCTGCACAGAGGTGACACACCCACCATCCATGAACGCATCATAAAATTGTCATCAACACATGTCACACTCACACTTGCCTGAGTGATGTGCCCGAACAGATGAGTGACATCCATGCACTTAGGGAATGTCATTTTGGAATGCATTTATTTGCACATGCTGTGCCTGTGGTTATTCTGTACTGTTCCATGATTGCCAAGGACTGTCACAATGTGACGTGCTCATCTGAAGAAATTTGCAATGATGGTGTCCCTGCGGGCTATTCCTACCGTGGCTGCGGTGGGGTGTGGTCCACCTGCCTCTTCTTCATCATCATCATCCGGTGCCTCTGGAACTGGTATCCATGGTGCCTTGCTGCGTACACATATGTTGTGCAACACACAACCTGCAACGATCATCTTGCAAACGATGTCTGGGCTGCACAGGAGCCTTCCACCTGTGACGTGCAGGTACCTGAAACGTGAGTTCAACACGCCAAATGTGCATTCCACGATGCCTCTGGTGCGTTTGTTGGCCACATTGTACTGCCTCTGGGCCTGTGTTTTCGGGGCTCGGAGGGGTGTCATCATCCAGGCGCAGAGTGCATATCCTTGGTCACTGTGACAGTGCAGAGAGACATAAGTCAATAGTTGGTTCTGCATGATGTGTTGGCAGGCTCACTGGTTCATTGGTGCGTGATATGTGTGACTTTGTGATTCCTGTATGACATGTACTGCTTGTTGCAAATGAGCGGCATCAATGTGTATTACGTAGAATCACTGCTGATCCTCCCTCCCCCCGAGCCTATTCACTAGTGTGCGTAGTGCGGATGCATCACTTGCACACCTACGGCACAACATTGTCATGCCCTGTCTGCACATGTCCACAAGCCTGACAATGACACAGTGATGTTGTGCGCTGAAGGCGGGCAGCCACGTGTGTGTAGGACTATGGTAAGGACCATGCCTGGCTGAACTCGCCCTGCGGTTGAGGGTAGACCTTTGGCTTATGCTGTGGAAATAGCGGCACACACAACCGTTGGCAAGGATGATCCTCATGTACCCCTCGGCCGAGGGGTACATCCTACATAGCAACATTGCACATTGCGTGACGGGTGGCGCAGACACTACACCAGAGACACACGCATCAATTACCTCTTTGTCAAGGCCTAAACTCAAACACACCCAGAGCCATGTGTTGAATGACCACACCCCTACGCCGTATGCCGGTCCACTTACTTACGCTCACAGGGGGGTCCAACACTGCTACATGTTCCAGGTCTACCCCACTGCCTGAGGTGACAAGGTTGCGTACGCTGTACACAGCACAATGTGATGTGGTATTGCCCGGGGGCCTCATGTATACATAATGACCACACGGAAACACTGAGATAATTAGTGGAACTGGCTACGGGCACGTGTGCCCGGCACCTTTTATTGCCAATGTCCAGTGACGCCTGTGCTGGATGGGTGTTGGGTAGTGTAAGCAACCCCTCAGGGGTTGGTTGGTGCTGGCAACAACTACAACAGTGATCAGACAATCAAAAGTTCAAAGTACAAACAGCAACGGTCCATGACGTGAGCTGCACAGAGTTAGTGGCCCCAGATGCCCTGTGGCCGGCACATGCACACCCGCAAGGGACGGTGACTTGTGGTGCACTGAAAAAGGGCCACGAGAGCTGAGGGGGTCCTCGTTGATGTCCAAAGAGAATGTCGCAAACTGTTACGGGGGACAGTGGAAGGTGTCCATCCAGGGCATGATGCAGCAGGCAGAAGCAAGCAGAAACAGGCATTATGGAGGAGTTGAATGCTACAGTCTCCTTTTTCCCACCATGTCAGTATCAGCTACATGATATAAACAACCCCCAGGCCATAGACTCAGACGCCAACAAAGTTCAACGGGAGAGTGCCCATGACTCCCGTGGCACAGAGTCGGTGGCACCAGAGCTGTGAGGGGATGCAGTCTGCGATGAGGCCTGTACAATGATATTAACTCTGCAATGAACAAATCTAGACTCAGTCCCAATTGTATGTCCTACTTGATCGCAGTGTGTGCCGGAGGCAGCGGTCAGCGTGAGGCAACCGCAGTGCAGCGAGCTCCTCCTGGATCTCTAACACACGGCGTTGGAATGGCATGTGGAGAAGGTTCCTGGTTGACGGAGGTAGGGGAACCAGTGCTGAGTGGGTGTGCACCCTGCGATGTTGGCGTGTCCTGCCTGGGAAGGACTGGAATGGATTTGTCTGAGGCCATCTGGACCGGTGTGTAGGCCTAAGGCAGAAGTCCTCAGGGGCCCACAGACACATGTTATTTGGAATGCTATGCACAGAGTTGGTGGCACCACATCGAAGGGAGTATAGGGATTTTAGACAATGCCATGAATATGCACTCTGCCATCGTGTAATCAAGACTCAGTTCCAAATGTGTAACCTACTTGTCCGCTGTGTATGCTGGTGGAGTGCGTCAATGGGCAAGGAGTACTGCGGGCCTTGTTCGCGGAGGCTGCGATGGTCTGAGGAGGCTGCCAAGGTCACGGGCCCCTGGCTTGTAGCTGGCATAGGCACATGGTGGGCACTCTTGGAGACACGCTAGTGTCGGCAGGTGAGCAGTGAGGCCTGGAATGCATAGGTGCGGACGAGACTGGTTCTGGGAGCCGCGGTCCAGGCTGCGGCAGGCACCCAGGATCGCAGGCACGGCCGAATATGGCATCGGCCTCATGGCAGGGTGAGAGGCGCCGCCCTGGCAGACACGTTGGCCATTCCAGAAGAGAACCACGCCCAGGGCTACGTGCTTTTTATTCACACCCCTACCCTAGCCTGACGTACGCCGGGCCAGCCCACTCCGCACACGCTTACTGGGGGGAAGTAACAAGCTACATTTTGATAATCTTTCCCACTGGCCGGGGTGACATGGTTGCGTACACCGTCCACAACACTACCAACACCAGCATTATATGTCGACGTGGATATGTCTGTGGTCTGCATACTGCAGTCTGTCCAGCACATCCATGCCACACTTGGCAATGTGTGCATTCTCATTCATGGGTCACTTGCCTCCTTTGCACATGCCTGGTTGCCACCTACCTCCACATTCCCCTGGTGTGTGGCTGATGTGCCAAGCCATTGGTGGATCATCTACATGGTCAGCCCAGGTTGCCACAGTAAGTTGTGCTGTCGTGTCTGGTGGGTGGGCATGTTGTTTGGCATGTTGTATGTGGGTTTGTAGCGTGTGTATTGCCAGAGTTGTGAATTGCATGATTGTGGATTGGACGTGTGTGGTGTGTTCATTTGGCACTTACCAACGAGCACTGCATTTGCGTAGGTGCCATCCTGGAAGTGCCGGTTGATGATGGACTGTCAGAAGATGTATGAGTCATGCACACTGCCTGGGTAGTTGGCGACAACATTGGTGAAGAGTCCCCGATGGTCCACTATTGCCTGTACATTGATGGAATGTGTGTGCTTTCTGTTGCGGTAATTGTGTGCAGTGTCGGCAGGGGGCACAAGTAGGACATGTGTGCAGTCAATTGCCCCCAACACGTGCGGGAATGCAGCTATGGCATAGAAGCCTTGCTTGGTCTCCAGCTGTTCCTGCACAGTGTGGGGGAAGTATAGGTACTGGGGTACCAAGCTGAGGATGGCATCCAGGACAGGTTTGAGGAACGTGGATAGGGCTGGCTGTGAGACTCTTACGACTCTGGCGGTTGTTGGTTGGAATGTCCTAGAGGCCAACAGGTGCAGCACAGCCAGCATCTTTGTTTGCGGAGGGATGTTGGTTATCCGCTGTGTTGGTGCCGTCAGCCTGTGGACAATGATGTTCAGGATGCGGAGGATGGTTGTCCTTTTGAGTCTGTAGTGGGCAATGACATACTCTGGTGTTAAGTCTGTGAGGCTGGTGGGTTTCTTGAAGGTCCGCTGTCTTTGTCTGCGCTCCCTCTGTGGTGGTCCGGGGGGGTGGCGGTCCTGGGGGTGGTGGCGGTGGGTGTTGTGGCCCTGTTGGGGCTCCGAGCTGCATGATGAGTAGCTCCATGGCATCTGTTGTTCTTCATGTGTGGCTCTGGACAGGGCTCCCTTTATGCTGCATGTTGTCGTCCGACTTTGCACCAGGTCAGAGCAGGTGTTAATTTCCTGCTGCTAACGCGCCTTATCACATGTTTTTTTATCTTATCGCCTATCTGGCTGGTCGTTGAGAATATTGCGGTGTGGTGTTTTCGTGGCTTTTTGCTCGGGAACGCCTACTCTGCATCTCATTAGCGATAGTTGCCGGGGTCATCCATGGTGATGTTTTTTGAGGATGCTATCACCTTAAAACTGGTGATATCGGCTGTTAGCACCAGCTTGTGAATGGGGCGGTAACTTTATCGCGACTTTGGCTGCGATAAAGTGCCAATAACTCACCGATGACTCCTTGAGAATATGCCCCATAGTATAATAACCAAACACGGCACAGTAGTAAAGCTTAGACCCTATAGAAATACTGAAGCAAGGCAAGAAGCAATAGATGACGAAGTAAAGGCTATGTTAAATTTGGGAGTTATTGAGCCCTGAAAGAGTGAATGGAATTCTCCAATAGTCTTGGTATGTAAACCAGATGACACCATTCAATTTTGCTTCAACTTCCATTAAGTCAAAAAAAATATCCAAGTTTGACCTAAATCCTGTTCCCAAAATAGATGAAATGATTGAGAAGTTTGGTTAAGCTCAGTATATTAGCAACCTGTACCTTTGTTAAGGCTATTTTTAGGTACTGTCAGGATTGTCTGGAACACTGGCATGTGTCAGGGACTTGGATAAGGACTGGTGACTGTAGGTCTGCAATGAGAGGCTGAGCAGAGACTGTGGCTTCCTCCAGGTGGGCGGAGCTGCACGTGGAGGAAATCTGGGCTGGGCCCGCCCAATCTCTGGTAGCACTGTGGAGCCGGCCGCTGATTCTTGAACTGTGGCTGATTCTTGAGGGGCTGAGCTGCAGGCATGTTACTGAGGTGAATGGGGGTGTGCAGCCAGACTGCATGCAGCCCGCGCACCACAGCGGGGCTGTTGCTGATTTTGTCACCCGCTAGCCTAGGATCTGCAGTGTTTGGGGCCAGTGCAGTGGCCTTCCCGCGGCCCGGATCGGGCTGGGGGGTAGCACTAGAGACCGGGCGACCCTCCCTTGTTGCAGCTGGTCGGGTGCACTGCTGGTTGGTGGTCCGGTGCGTAGGATCCCATTGGGGGTCCACATTGTGGCATGTCCCGGGGATGCGGAACCGGCAGGGATAGGCCCCAGTGTGGCTTGTGGCCCTGGACCAGCCAAATCCGTGAGGTCCAGCCGGCAGCACATAGACCCTGGATCGGTGTTGCTGAGAGGAGACGTCCTAGCCCATCTGGGAAATCTTGTCCGCAGCTGGCGGGGTTAGCTGCTCCGGGTGGCCCCCTCATGCACCAACATGACTTATGACAAGGGGAGGTGAAGTGCAAATGCTGTGGCCAGAACTCATTCATACAAAGAAGGGGACTCACTGTCCCAGTAAGCAAGGCAGCAGGAGGAGAGGAGGCGGAGTCTCCTGTGCCACATGCGCTGAAAAGCGCAGCTGATCTCCCGCTGCGCAGGAAGTGAAGTGCAAATGGTGGGGTTAGAACTCACCCGTGCAAAGAAGGGAACTCTCTTGGTCCCTCCATTTTACGTCACTTACTCAACCGATTGGATTGCAGGAACTGACTACACCACTGAAGAATCACAGCGAAGCGGGAACTTGAATCCAGTTTAGCACGACGCCCAGGGTGAAGGTAGGGAAGGGCGATGTCCCTTCATGCTACCTCCTTAGTATCTATCTTGGGTTTGCCCCGTGATCTGGTGATTCTGACTCTAATTGCCTATATCAGCTGTAGCGTTCCTGTTCAAATTTTCATATCTTCCTTTTATAAGCCAATGGCTCTGCAGCAGTAGCAGCTGCTGCCTCTTGCCTTAGTAGGAGAGTTCAGAGTGGAAAGCGTTCCCTTCCTGGACCATCATTTAGAAACGCAAGGCAGCGCTGCTGCCTGAGAAGGCCACAACCAGCACAGTAGTTACCATGGACTCCTTTCTATTAAAGGTGGCCGGAGTTCTTGACAAGGAGATAGAGATGGTTACACAGTGCCTTTTCCACTCCCCTATTAGCCATCTTCTCACTGATCTGCCCATGGCTCAGGCGACTCCTGAACCCGCTTTAGAATTATTGAATGCACCGCCTACGCTGGAACCAGGGTTCATAGGTAGCTGTGTAGTTAGTTAATCTATACCCCTCTCTCCCACTATACTGGTATCCAACGTGAGGGGGGGCAACCTACCCCCTGATCTATCAGTAGCCCTGATAAGCAGTTGGCTGCTAAAATGTCGACCCTGCATCGGAGGATGAGAGGAGTAACACTGGCCGGACCAGCCTCAGGGATGGAAAGAAAGGGCCCAATGATTAGAAGGAAAGCAAGAAGACCAAGGGATGAGGGAAAACACCAAAAAGCACCTCCTGAGCACGTACTCACTCAGAAAGATATGATGGCCACTTTGGAGTTATATCAGGGATCTGTAAGGGCTATACTGGACTCAGAATGTGACCCTCTTCTCCGATGCCTCCTCTCTATAGAGAGGGAACTCTCTGATTTTAAACAATGTATCTCATCCAGGTGGGAGGTAGTTAACAAGGCATCAAGGTCAATGATGGGCCATACTGCAGCATAGGGGCCTATTCTGGCTGACCCTCAAAAAAACCATAGGGACCAGCCACTGCCATCCCAAAGCCTGCAATGGGGGCTAATATTCCTGCCCTTAGAATCCTCTTCCATTGCCGTTGCCCCCTGCACAGAAAGTGATGGACTGACTCACAGATTCTGTGTAGGGTTTCCACGCTGGATCATTCGTACCCCAGAAACTTGAAGAGGGGAGCAACATCAAATGGAGGAGAGAGGAGCTCCAACCAGTACTTAGTTACCCTTCATCTCTCGCCAGAATCAACGGCATATGTTGTGGTTTTGGGGAATGTGCCAACCCTTTCTCCAGGTGTTAAGGAAGACCTTTCCCAACTGAAGAAGAAAGTCATACACTGGCTGTCCCATAACACCACCCTGGGTTTAAGGGTGGGAAAATACATAAGCATGGTGCACAGGGTGAATTGGGTAGGGGGGTCCAGAAAGTCCTATAATGGTACTGTGTTACTTCAGCAAGTTGCATGTTGCAGAAAGGATCCTGGTTTCATTCTCTTCTCACATCGATATCTCCCTTGGCACGCAGTCATCTATTGAGGCCTTCCCCCTTGGCTTTTTCTTTAACGTGAACTCCTAGACTGTAGCACCACATTCCCCAACAGAGAAGTCCCATTTGGAAGGCAGATGCGGTTCCCCTCTCTATCGAGGCATTTTAATGTCACAAGCCCCCGTAATAATTTGCCTCTTGTTCATCGGGACCTACACGAAGGGCAGATGATAGCCTCTTCTCCCCTGGTTTTATCAAACAGTTTCACACCTTTGGGCACCTTGGACGCCTGTGATTGACTGAGTGAGGCAGTTCTTCAGGAACCAAGGACACCAAATTGCAAAACAGGACATTTACCGTCAAGGCTGCAGTAACATGGGTGCAAAGGGCTGCAAACATATGTTATGGAATATCACTGGCCTGGCCAACAGAGTTTCTTGATCCGTCATGGCTCCTTTTTGTAAAAAAGTTTAATTTGGTCTGCTTACAGGAAACTTGGCCAGCTATAAATGATTTCCATTTGGAGGGTTACAAGTTCTTTTTTGTCCCGGCTGTACCCTTGAGCTCAGGAAGATCACAGAGTGGCCTTTTAACTTATGTTTTCTTAGCACTAGACTGTAATGTATCAGTGTTGCCGTCAGACAATCCTTGCTTACAATCATTGTTATTATGCAAAGGGTCAAGTAAATTGGGACTTTTACTACTCAATCTCTTGTCCCTCAGAATTTTGTTATATATCTTTGTTGGGCTCCTTTTTAGGAGATCATCTCAAGGCCGTCCATGGTAATTTTATGATAGCCAGAGATTTTTAAATTCACCCTTTCGGGCATCCCAGGATAACTAACCTTATTGATTTGGGTTGTTTATGCGTGAAGGGTATTCACTTTGAGCATAACTCACAAGGTGATTCCCTTAATGATTTATTACACAAATTTCATTTATCTTCGTCTTTGTGCACATTGGACCCACATAGTAAGGTTTCCAACCCAACCTTTGTAGGAAGTGGCAGAGGTTCAAATATTGATCTCATTCTTGTATCATCGCCCCACCTTGATTTGATCTTGGGTTTCTCCATCGAGGCAAGCATCCACAGTGACCACAATCCCTCATGTGTGCATATTAGCTGGTCTTCTTTGGTGTCCAAACGGGGGGGCTAGTGAGCAGTGGGGTATTGAAAGCAATGGATGGAGGAAGAAGGTTAAAATGGGCCCAGATAACTCCTGAGTAGTTTTATGACTCTCTATCCGCCCACTGTGTAGTGCCCTGGGGTGAAATTATAGAAGCCTTTAAAGTAATTTCCTCTACAATTTCAAATCTTTTCAGTGTTCCTGCGCGGTGACCAGCTATCTTGGTGCCCAGATGCTTTGATTCTGATTGCTCCTGTGCTGCCAGGAACCTGAAAGAAGTGCTAGGCGAGAGTCCAAGGGATATGGTCCTAGTTAAAACCGGCGGAAGGGAGTATAAAGCAGAACTAGCCAGACGCAAGGCAGCCTTGAAGGTGGAATCAACCATAAGAAAAAGGTATCCCCTAATTACTTTGAGGTCTATGAGGAGGGAGAAGCAAAATAAAATGACAAAAGAAACCTCAAGACGTATTGCTCAAGGCTATCCAACCCCAATGTCACTGTCAAACAACACAATTGATCACAAATATAAATATTTTTTTTTCTTTGTACAAAATTATTTAATACTCTTTTTTATATATATATAAAATTGTTTTGTCATTGTGCAATTGATTTAGAAAGACAAATTCATCATTGTCTACACATATCCATAAACAAACATGATATACAACCAACAGTTACCTAAAAGGCTATAGGATCACAAACAATATTTTTCCTTTTTCAAAAGTTTGGGTGTGCAATAGTCACACATCATTTCATCCCTGAAATCATACATTAACATTTAAGGTATTTCATGTGTTTCTAATATACACACTAGGTAACATCAAAAACAGTTCTTGAATCAAAGAATACAAATCAATACATAAATAGATACCCCCACAAACAACATCACAAATCTTCCTACTCACTCAAACTTACTTATTCACACATACAATCATACATAAACAAGATTCAAACATAAGGGAGATCCAGTAACAAACTAGTTAGGACAGACTTAGTAGTTGTAGGTGATGTAAATCACAACCATCAGATGCCTCTGGTGTGTCTGTCTCCAAAGGATATCTCCATATATGTAGTGTTGGTCAACTTGCGTTTCGGTGGATCTGCATTAAAACCACCTTCCTCAGGACCAAGAAAAGATAAAAGGAATCTCAAATGAAGTGGCCGGGGGTTCTCTGCTAACAACGCCTGCTAATATTCATATTTGAGGTGGGCCAGGAATGATGGCCACTGAAGACACAGTGTCACCTAGAACCAGGTATCTGATCTCCCGTTAATCAAGACGTAAAATCTGTCCTCATAAGAGCCATTAAACGGGCTCCCCCAGAGATGAGAAAAGACACAAAACTTCCTCCTGTCACACGCTAACGATTTCTGTAATTCCTAAATACTAACAGCAATATAAGCCAGTCTTGAGGTTTCTCTTGTCAGCCTTGAAGGAGGAAACATGGAGGGACTTAATTGAGGCATGTACCTTGAGGGGTAGTAGCAAGTTTTGGGGCATTATTAACAGCCCTTTTTTAAATAAGAACGCAGGAAATGTGGTGGAGGTCCATATAATGTAGGAGGAATGGGTGCACCATTTTGAGGTTATGTTTCAATGCCCCCCAGATAGGAATAGATTTCCTGGAGGAATGTATGACATTACAACACCTACATTTACAACGCATGTCTTTAGAACGCAGTATTTAATTCGCAACATCCTTTACAACACATACATTTACATCGCATGCCACTACAACAACTTTTTTTAAACTACATTTACAACGCATTCCATTACATCGCATTATACCTTTACAACGCATACCATTACATTGCATTTAAGGTAAGTGTTGGATAGTGTAGGGGTAAAAATTAAAATTCTCACTCCAGGGGATGCAACAATAGGGTAAGAATTGGATAGTGTAGGGGTAAAAATGACTATTCTAACTCCAGGGCGTGCAACAGTAGGGTAAGTGTTGGCTAGTGTAGGGGTAAAAATGACTATTCTAACTCCAGGGGGTGCAACAGTAGGGTAAGTATTGGATAGTGTAGGGGCAAAAATAACTATTCTAACTCCAGGGGGTGCAACAGTAGGGTAAGTGTTGTATAGTGTAGGGGTACTATGCGTTGTAATGGTATGCGTTGTAATGAGATACGATGTAATGCCTGTGTTGTAGTGACATGCGTTGTAGTGCATAACACGCCAAGACAAATAAGGCAAATGACCAAATACTCTCTGAGCAATACCTACCATGCCTTACATACACTAAAATCAATTCGCACACCCAATCATTTCACAGACATACTTCATTCATACTAGTCATACCTCTCACCATCCAAACTAATTAAAATATCTAATGCTAAGGTTGAAGACCAACCACAAAATATGAGCAGAAGGAACTTTTCATAGACTAATGCTAGTGCACAAAAATGAATTGAATCAGTGTCCTTTACATTATCATGTGACTTCAGATATGTTTTCTGTTTTATCTCAGAACAAAGTACATAGCGGTATATATTCACATATGGGGGCATATTCTCAAGGAGTCATCGCTGAGTTATCACCACTTTATCGCAGCCAAAGTCGCAATAATTTTATCACCCCATTCACAAGCTGGTGCTAACAGCCCACAGCACCAGTTTGCCTGCGAAAGCAGCCGCAAAACACAACGCGACAGATGACCCCCACAACTATCGCTAATGAGATGAAGAGTAGGCGTTCCCGTGCAAAAAATCACGAAAACACCACTCCGCAACATTCTCAACGACCAGCCAGATCGGCGATAAGAACACAAAACAGGCGATAAGGCGCGTTAGCTGCAGGAACTTAACACCTGCTCTGACCTGGTGCAAAGTCGGACCACAGCCAGCACCACAAAATGGAGCCCAGCCCAGAGCCACACGTGAAGGGCAACAGATGCCATGGAGCCACTGATCATGCAGCTCGGAGCCCCAACAGCATCACAACATCCAACGCCACCACCCTCAGGACCCCCCCTCCCTGGGCAACTCCCCTGGCCAAAGACATGCCACACCAACTACACGGAATCATGTATCAAATAATCCACCTGTCGCACAATCACATTTGGGGACATGCATGTGTCGTCACAAAAATGAGCATCACACATTCACCTCCAATGTAACAAATGAAAATGTATTCATAGAAACACAGAACAGAAATGAAGACACATGGCGGCTCCCCTCTGGACAATCCATAGGTCACAGTCTGCAAGGCAAAAATCTTGATGAGAAGGTGTGTCTTGCGTACATAAAAGGACAGAGAGAGAGCGAAGGAGAGAGACAGAGAAAGAGAGGGAGAGAGAGAAAGTGGGTGAGCGAGAGAAAGACGGACAGAGAGGGGGAGCCAGAGAAAGACAGACAGAGAGGGGGAGCCAGAGAAAGACGGACAGAGAGGGGGAGCATGAGAAAGACGGACAGAGAGAGGGAGCAAGAGAAAGACGGACAGAGAGGGGGGCGAAAGAAAGACGGATAGAGAGGGGGAGCAAAAGAAAGACGGACAGAGAGGGGGAGAGAGACACAGATAACAGAAGAAATGGACAGGGAGAGAGAGTGCCGACAATGAGCAACCAGGCCACACTGCTCACCTGCTGCCACCGGTGTGTCTCCAACCACATGCCGGTATGTAGTTCAGTTCACCAGGTCACACATCGGAAACAGATCCGTCATCTGAAACAGAGTCCAGATAAATGAATGGCAAAGTACATACAATTGCACAAGACATCATCGTCTGACTGCCCCTGCGCACCCAGGCAGAATCACCCCAGCCCCTCCTGCCGCCCAGCGGTGCATGCCTGCCCCTGCGCACCCAGGGAAGATGCACTCCAGCCCCTCCCACCGCCCAGCGGTGCATGCCCATGCCTGAGCACCCAGGCAGATGCCACCCAGCCCCTCCCGCTGTCCAGCGGTGCATGTCTGCCCCTGCGCACCCAGGCCTCACTGCTCACCTTCAGCCCTTGGCGTGTAGCAATGAGGGACCACTACGTGCCGCCGCAAGCCACATGCCCGGGGCCCACCGACATGGCATCCTCCACATCATGCAGCCCCTCTCCACAGGCCACCAGGTCTCACATTTGATTCTGGGTCTTGATTTCACCATGGCAGAGGACATACCAGTGCACCCGGCATCATCGCAGGCTGCACACCCGCTCAGCCCTAGAGGTGCCCCTAACTCTGTGATCCGGGATGTGATGCCACGTGGCGGTAGGCCCGCTCTGCCCGCTGGCTCTGGTCTACACTGCGGTCCAGCAGGGCACACAAATCCTGAGTAGTCCGGACCGCCGGGATGGAGCATCATTGCAGGCTGCACACCCGCTCAGCACTAAAGGTGCCCCTACCTCAGTGCACTCAAAGTCACCATCTCATGGCGGTGTGCCTGTGCCAGCCGCTATGTATCCGGTGCCACCAAGTCGGTGCCCCAAAGTCATGGACCCTGTATGATTGGGTATCGTGTTGCGGATGCCATCATGTTACCTCAGGTCCTGGGGAGTGTGATGTCGCAGGGCTCGAGGCCCTCATGCCTACATTGACACCACACGGATGCACCCAGGTAGAGAGCGGAAATGGTGTCGAGCACGTGCACCCGCCCCTTTCTGCTTGCAAGGGTCACATGTCCTGTGACGCGTGTGCTGGATAGGTGTGGTGTGGGTGTAAACCAGTCGTGAGGGAGTGGCTGTGGCATGCTGACAACTAGACCTGTGAGCAGCAGATCACTACAGGGAAGACCTGTGACATCTAGCATTGCCGTCCCCCCTGTGAGCGTAAGCGGAGTGGGCTGGCCTGGCGTATGCCAGTCCAGCGTAAGGGTTTGTAAATGACCCCGGGGCCCTGGGCGTGGTTCCATACTGGGTTGGACAAGGAAGTAACTCATGCTTGTGTCCCTGTTGTTGTGTCAGCGCCACCCAGATCGCATTCGACAATGTGTCACCCTGTGACCCCTGTTCTATGACATGAGCCACATGGACGTAAGAGGAGTCCAGTGAGACTACATTCATCCATACTTCCAAACTTGAAAGACCATAGACATGACACATTTGTGTGAATATGAATGTTTAATGCACATTCAGTGGAGTGTTGCATCTGGAGCAATACAGAGCCATGCAAACCTCACATGACGATGTAGGCCCGTGGAGGGCCAGCCAGAGTCCTTCAGGGAATGACAAGTCCAAAGGAAGAGGAAGAGTTCAGTGCGCAGTCTGATTGCTGTGTCATTGGTGATCAAACAGCATATGGCAGTCCCTGTCGAGGTCCAAGGTGAGTGTCGCAGAGAGCATCGGGGGACAGTGGAAGGTGATGATGCAGAGGGCAGAACCAGGCTGAAGCCGAACCTATGGCGGAGATGCATGCTACTGCGTCCTTCTTACTATGAGGGCAGAATCATCCGCATCTTCGTCCTCTGCTGTTTCATGTGCCTCACGTGTGGGTGGTGGTGTTCTGTCTCCAGCAATGTGTGGCAGTGACACATCAGTGGCCGGAGGTGGAAGGTCTGCCGCACTGTGTGGCACTGACACTTCAGGGGGCGGAGATGTGGATGGAGTGGGAGCCGCAGCATGCATCAGCACCAGGCCTTGTGGCAGCAATGCCATGAGGATGGTCCTGAGGTCATTGAGGAACCCAGCTACCTCTCGCTGGTGTGCAGCCATGGTAGCCGCTCGTTCTGCATTCGCCTGCTCCATGGTCTCCATTAACTTCCGGATGTTTCCCATCTCCCGTGTGACATCGCTGGAGCCACTCTGACTGTACATTTGTTCTATTCTCTGAGTCAGGGCTCCAGCGATGTCAGCCATGGTCCATTGGAGAGCATGAAGCAGACTGTGGGTATCTGTTAGGGATCGTGAGGGGTCCCTGATGGGACTTAGACACCCATGTATGGCATCTAGTTTGTCTGCCATGCGGTCGAAGCCCACCCGCACCCGCACCTGTTCGGCCAGATTCTCCTGGCACCCCAACACACGGAGATGAAAGTTCATGTGTTCTTCGCGGAGGTCCTGGGAGGCAACCGTGGTGGTGGGCGCTGCCTGCTGTGTGGTCTGTGCAGGTGGTGGGGTCTCCTCATAGTAGCTGGGCTGCCCAGCTCCTGGAAGTGGGCTGGGGAGGCTCTCCACGAACAGTTGGAGGTTGTCGGAGTTGAAGCTGTGGTGGTCCTCTTCGTCATCAGAGAAGAGAGGGTCGGGCTGCTCTGTAGGAGGTGTTGAATCCCCCTCTGCAAAGTGAAGGGGAGATGCAGTTTAACAATGTGTCCACATGTATGTTGTCGCATTGTACATGTTTTCATACAGGCAGCATGACTGGGTACATTGTGGCTGTTTGGGAGAAGCTGCCTATTTGATGGGGGACAGTGGACATTTCGACACCAGACGTCTGTGTGTTTGTACTTGTACATTATCAACTCACATATCCCTGCAATGCCAAATGTGATTGGCCAGTGCCTGCACCCAAGCGGCACCAGTTGTGTCCTGTGTTCTGTTGTAGGTGTTTTGCGGATTGTGCCACATCGTTGTCAGTGTTGATGTGCTCTGCATGTGATGTGTGTGTGCCGTATTTTGGGGGAGTCGCCCCTGCCGCTCTAATTTTGCTGCCGCTTATCCCTTTCATGCGGTGTGCCTTTGACTTCTGTGCTTGTACAGTGCTGACATGTTGCGTACTTGGGTACATTGGTCTCTTGGTGGGAGTTGGTGGTCTGGGGTATGGTTTGTCCGCAGATGTGCTCTACTTAATTGTGCATGTGTGCCATTGTGCCCATCTCGCCCTGTCCCCCCAGTCCCTGTTCGGTACTCACCCTGTTGCTGTTGCGTCCGGTCCTGTTGAGCAGTGTTTGGGCCCCCAACTCCTGCCACCGTCTCCCCACTGATGACTGTGGACACCATTTCCTCCATCTCGTCCAGCTCCTCCTGTGGCGCTGGGCTCCCACCTCCAGTCTGCATTGCTGCCTTCTGGTTGCTGGTGAGTTACAGCTTGGTTTTGCGTTTGACATCATTCCAGCACCTCTTGACCTCTTCCATTGTCCTCTTCAGCACTCTGACTGCATTCACCTTGTCCACGATGGACTGCCATATTTCATTTTTTGTTGCCAATGACACAGTGGAGGTGGCGAACAGTTGTTGATGGTGTTCCATCGCCGCTGTTATCAGGATCCTGTTTTCCTGCAGACTGAACCTTTTCTTCCTAGTCTTCTTCTCCTTGCCCTTCCCTGTCCCCGAGGTCCCAGGCTTGTCCTCCGGGGGGATTGTGGGGTTCTGGTTCTCCTCCGTACTTGCTCCAGCATCGTCCATTGTGCTTCGCTGTTGTTTGTCTGTGTTTTTTCTACTTCTATGGTGATTGTTCCCGTCTGACGCGTGTGCAGGCCTGTAGCTGGTTTTCGCAGATTTTTGTATCGTGATTGGCCTCATCGCAGCTTTTTTTTTGCATTCGTGTTTCGCATTTTTGCGGCGTGGCATTGATTTTAACGCGGTCAGTTGACACGTTATCTGGAGACAATTGCATGGTACCGCCGTGTTGTGAATACTTGGTTAACACGGCCTAAATTTCCTGCAATAGACTGCGATGTTGAAGGTTGCTTTAAGTTACTTTTGCAATGGTTATCACACGTTCTTGAGAATATCCCCCCTAGTGTACCTTCGCATACATTTTGCAGCTGGTAGCTTGTCATGTTTAAAATGTTCTTAAAGACCCTCCAATGGTATTGTGGTCTTCAGACACCCATTCAAGGAGCGCCAAACGTGTTTTGGTGGAAAGTCTCAGATTACGGGCCACCTTCTTCAGGGTGCAAATGGAGGGGTGGAGGAACCATTAGAGAGCGGAGATCTGGTAAGAGAAAACAAACTGCTGCAGGATTAAAGAACATAGAATGCTCAGTACATATATAGTACAATATTCAAAACTTAACAACCTGCATTTTGTAAGGGTAGGTGTACTCGGTGTTATATACCCAGTTGTAGAAAGTGAAAATGAAAACTTTGCCGCAAGTACCTGAACACTATAAAAAGGTAAGCGGGAACCATTCAGCGTCTTTTGGGGATAATCTAAGAAATCCACCCATGTCAGTCATGAGATCTTGTGACTGCCCCAGAATTTCTGCCTAGATTTTTCTAGGGTCAGTCCAAACGTACCAACTAGAATGGCCTTCATTGCAGTGCACTGTATCTGGTTCCCCATCTCAAGTGTTAAGAGTGTATCCCTCCCTACTATAGGCATCTACCTCCAAAAACTACTCTCCCCCAGGACTCCTCTGGGGCCTTGTGCACTCTTAAATCCTCTTAATAAGCCTCAAACCATTTATCTTTGTAACACACCCAACCATATAACTGGGCCCCAAGTCTTTAGGTATGATAACTCTTACTACACCAGTAAACACTGTAGGTATGTTGCCATCATTACTGCTTGACTCCACCCGACGTGCTCTGATGTCCAGATCTCTGAGGCTTAGCTCATAGGCCATCTTCTTCTCCTCTAGAGCTAACCTCTTTTCTTCTGGAGTTTGTTCTTTCTCCAATTTCAGTTTGGCAAGCTCTAGCTAGAGCTTTCTCTCCTCCCTCCTGTTCTCCAGCTCCTCTGGGGGCAGATTTTTAGATGAAATACTGCCCCGTGCTCTGGGAACCACCACAAGTTGTTTGCCCCTCCCCCCCCCCCCCCACGATCCACAGGCAATCCCAGATCCACCTCAGAATCCAGGATCAGTCCTACTTCCTCCTCAATTTCTTGCTCCTTCTCTTCTGGTGTCCCAGCCCCTGCATTATGGGTCTCTGCCCAGGCTCTCAGTGCCTTTTTTATCTCCACCTTCCTGGTGAAGCCTTTAATGGACAGGTCAACCCCTTATAAACATCTGTGAGATGGACAACAGTATAGGTCTCCAGCTTGGCCAGCTCAAAATTCATTACTGCAGGTGCAGATGCTGCTTCTCCAGACAGAGACATGGTTATTGCAAAAAATCAAAAATTCCAATTAAGAAGAAATGAGAAGGGTTTGAATTGGTCTTAGTATAGAGTAATAGTGTACGCTAACTTACCATATGGTATTGCACAAACACAAGTCCTATCCTCACCGCTGATTACCCATGTTAGAAATTGGGTTTCTGGTTGGCAGATGTATGCACCCTGTCCAAGCAGGAATCACAATCCTAGTCAGGGTAAGTAAGCTATAAACTAAAATTTAACCTGTGCTCACCCACTTGGCACAGGGTAGTCAGGCTAAACTGTCTAGGCAATGTGTAAAGTATTTGTGCAACACACAGTAACATAATGAAAATGCCACAAAAAGACTCCACACCAGGGTAGTAAAATAGACAATGGTTGTATAAATATATCAAGACCAAAAAGACAGATATCCGATAAGTAGAAGTCGAGATATTAATTTTTTAAAGAATGAAAAGTGTTCTTAGCGCTTAGAAGCAATACGCGCCTATGGGGGTTATCTGACAGCTCTGGACCGGGGCAAAGTCAGACGTTCAGGCCGGCCACAATGGAGTGCAGGCCAGATACAGGAGCTACAAAGGCCCCCTGAACAAAATACCTTGATCCTGGTCGCAACAGCAAGGTGTGGGGTGCAGCCCAACAATGCGTCGGTGTCGATCCCTGAGTTGAGGTGATGTATCGAATTTCTCCTCGCAGTGGTGGCGATGCATTGGTTCTGAAGACCAAGCGCCGAAGGTGAGATGCCTTGCTCCAAGTGCGATGTGCTGGGTTATTCCACACAGTCAAGGGGATGCATAGATCCTCCCACACTGCTGTGGTGGCGATACATGGCTCTAATGCGTCGGTTTCTGGAGGCGTTGTACTGGTTCCGAGGGCGATGCACCAGGTCCACTCCTGCAACAGGGGCGATGAGTCGGTTCTGTTTTGTGCAAGCAAAGGATGCGTCAGTTCCACTGGAGCAAGCACATGGGTCCACTTCCAATGGACCAGGCACAGTAGCAGATTATGAGACTGTTGTAATCTCTTTCCTGTTCTTGGTACTTCCCCTCCTCCCCTGCCCCTTGTTCCCCAGTGGACTCTTCCTTGAGAGCTTACCTTAGAATGTTGGGAGTTCACAGGACCATTCGGAGAGTGGATGTCCAATAAAGAGTCCCTGGAGACTTTACCTTGTTCCAGCCTTCTTTACTTTACAATACTGGTGACAAATTACTGCGTAGGGGACAGTTTTAGCTAGCTCCCCTTTGTGTACTCTCTCCATGTGAAGCTGTTGTAGTGGAAAGAAGCCGTTTTATGCCTGCAGACTTGGACTAATTCCTCACATCAGTATTGATTTGCTGGTCAGATGTACTAGTAAGAGTGCTGTCTCATTGGTCTCCTATTGTTCTACGGACAGTCTGCCTGCATTCTGACTGTCCTGTCCTGTCACTACCGCAGATTATTAACAGAACTGGAGAATTTTAACATTGATGCGGCACCACGGAGGTAATGGTGCAGAGATAGCTCAAAAAGATCCTGGAAACAGTAAATTAACGTATTCTCCATCGGCAGAGGCACACAGTTGGGAATGTGTCTTTCTTTCAAACTCTTACGGAAGGCTGTGAATGTATATAAGTACCTCTAAAGCTCTGGCGTATCGATCGTTGTAAGGAGATCAAGTGTATGCTGTTTACGCAAGGTTAAAATCTTTCGAAGAAACAGCATCGCGCATGTCTGAGGTGAAGCCGCTTCTTTCAGTAAGTTGTAGTTTTATTGAGGGGCACTTCTTCCTCAGTGCAGGTGCGCTTCAGGAGTCCACCTCTGCAATCAGTGTCTCAGGAGAAGGAAGACACTTCTCACAAGACTCTTTGACACGTAGAGGCGCTTCTTCCTCAGGGTAGGCGTATTTCAGGAGTCAGCCACCACAATTAGTGTCTCTGGTGAAGGCAGCCGCTTTTCACTAGACTTTTCGACTGCGTCATTATTATACGACACTGACTACATCCTGTGTGCCGGTCACGGTGAGAGAAGTACCTTTCACTCTCCCAATCAATGAAGGTGAGGCTTTTCATTTTCTTGCGATAAAGCGTGAGTATCTGAGGAGGATCCTTAAATAATGCTCTGCCTTGTCCTTCATTTATTTTATGAACATGCCAGCCAACGAAAGTAAGACTCTCCAATTGGTTGCGGTGAAACGAACACCTGAGGAAGTTTATTTTGTTGACCTCTGCTTTGTCCTCGGTATTCATTTAAGCGATCTGGGCTCCCAGGATCTGATACTGTTAAGTCTTGCATTATACTCTGTTTTAAGCAAGTGATTGTTATTTTTACTTATCTGCTGATGGTGTAATGAGGTATAAGATTTTCCCCTCTATTATCTTGTATTCCAGGCCAAGGGTACAATCAGAATTCACTCATCACATCTAAAGAGGTGTGATTCTTCAATTACTTGCAGTGAAGTGTGGGCACATGAGGAGGATCTCACCTAAATTACGCCCCACTTCGGCCTCATTTATTTGATATAGAAGCTCAGATTTCTCAGGAGCTTTTAATTAACTAAATTGCGTACTTCTCCACAGTTCAAAGATTCTGCATATCTGCGTAGTACTGCTACCAGGGTGTTGTTTTTCGCACATCCTGTACGCATTTCATAGTGTAGTTTTTTTTTTTTGGGGGGTTACATTTCCATACCTTCTCTTGCCCCTTTGTACTCAGCCCCCCTTTTTTGTTTGGGAGCACCATGATGGCCGCAGCGAGCATGAGTCAACCTTAATCGTTACATAATGAGAATAGAGAACCTGAAATAAAATGGAAAGACTGGGCCAATCTTTTTTAATCTTATCTGATTGCTATTGGAGGTGAACGGTTCTCTCCATTGCATAAACAACACATTTTACTACATAATTTAGGGGTATATGGTCGGAAAATCTACTAAACCCTGCCTGAACCAGAAAGTAATGGAGAAGGAGAAGAGGGAGCAATGGACATTTTTGCGAGCACTATGGCCAAATTAGAAATTCATTTTGGAGACTAGATAAACGTGGTGTTGGAGCGTCATAGGTTCTTCTGCAGGACACAAGGTAAAATGGAGTCTGTCAGCAACTACATCGCGGCCTTAAGAGGCCTGAGTCAATTATGCGACTTTGGGAACCTAACTGATTCCCTTATAAGGGACCAACTAGTAGGCTGCACCAATAATTTGCGCATTCAAGAAAAATTACTGCCCAAAAATCCTTCACTCAGGGAGGCAGTTACCATTGCCCAATCTATAGAACACACAGTCAAGTGCATCAAAGAAATGAAATCCCCTACTGAGTTGGTTGCCAACATTAAGGAGTATGTAGAAGAAACCCAGGTCTATAAAGTCAAAGGGAAGGAAAGTATACAGAACAAAATACACCTTAATGAGAGGAAACTCAGATGTTGTAGATGTGGCAGCAGCAACCATCTAGCTAATAATGTACAGTGCCACTTGTGGAGGGTGAGAAGGTGCCTGAGTCCTCTCCTTTGGAGGACCGGATCCTTGATGGTCATATGCCGGAGAGCACGATCTCGCTCATCTACAAGAAACTGATAAATGTTCGGGCTGATGTGCTACTGGGGCTGCGGGACCAGTGGACTAGGGACGGACTCGAGTTGGACGATGAGGACTGGCAGTCTGCTGTTTCCTCTCCTAAGGAGGTTGCGATCCCGTCGCGTCTGAGGCTGGTGCAGCTTAAGATCCTGCATCGAGTGTATGTGACGGGGCCACGACTGGTTCATATGGGATTCTCTGAGGAAGGCCTATGTAGGAGGGGATGCGGTATGGTGGGTACTTTCCTACATATCATCTGGGAATGTGGTGTCATCACGGAATTTTGGAGGCGAGTTCATGCGGTGATGGGGGAGGTGACGGGCATTGCCATGCAGCCGGAGGCGCGGTGTTGTCTCCTGAATGTCTGGGGGCCCACTGACCATGATGAGGCACAGACCCAGTGGGTGACCCTGGGTAACATGGTTGCTAAGAGGGACATCGCGCGCTTGTGGGGTTCTGGGGGGCCCCCCACGTTAACTGCGTGGAAAGAAAATATGGACTGGAGTATGCTCAGGGAGAAGACAGTATATTGCGCCAGAGGCCGCCCTCGGAGGTGGCATGCCATCTGGGGGCGGTGGAACCAATACAAGGGGGGAATATGTCTTGCCCCTGATCTGGATCCCCCCGAGGAACAGCTTTCTTCTTGACCTTCATTCCAGCTCCGTATGTAGATGTGATGGTTAATTGACCTCTTGGGCCTCTGCTTTTCCCCCTTTTTCCTCTTATCATAGTACTGTGACCGTTAGATGATTGGGGTCCGGCTCCCCCTGGGGGGCTACCACCGTGGGCATTCAGTGTTGTTGCCTTGCTGGGGTTTGTTGTGTGTTTGTAATTATTAAAAATGGAACCTTCTCACTGCTCCTTCAATGTACTGTGGACGATTCTCTATACTCTCCTAATGAAGCTGCCGAACCTCCGGGTTGTCGGCTGAATAGCTGTGTCCAGATTCTTGAAGAAATAAAGGTTTTTAAAAAAAAAAAAAAAAAAAAATAATGTACAGTGCCCTGGTAGATATGTGACAAAAATTGCAATCGTAGGGGGCTTTTCGCTAGAGTGTGTAGAGAAAGTGACCCCAACAACAGAGAGGTTGGGGGAAAAGAAGGAAGTTCTATAAAATAGGTTATTTATGTCTCCCCTAGTGAAAGAAAGTTTGTCTTTTAGGTAAAAGACACAGTGGGGGGAATACATTTCAATTATCCTAAATGTGATGTGATGCTTAATAAGAAGGTTGTCACATGTATGCTGATTCTTGCTCTCCATTCACTTTGTTGAACCATACAGATTTTGTAAACATGAGTGTTGATGGTGATGTATTCCAAGATAAACCTGATATTTATCCCACAGGTTATACCAAACAACCCAATCCACTCATTGGTATGAGAAAAATGTAGATTGAATTCAAAGGTAGGAATGCGGGAGGCAAGGTGTACATTGTTGAAACAGGATCTAATTTATTAGGATGGCAACATCAGAAAGAGTTGGGCATAATCCTTGATCCCAATAACCACGAAGAAGTACTTATCCTGGATGAAACACAAACTCAAGCAAGTATATGTGAGGAATTTCCAAGGTTATTTTCTGAAAATCTTGGTTTTCTCCATGACATTCAACATAAAATCAAACTTAAATCAAATGCTAGACCAACTGTACACAAGCTTCGCCCAGTACCTAATTTAATGAAGGAAAAGGAGTTGGAGAGATTGTACAAAATGGGCGTCATCCAACCCATTGACACGTCTGAATGGTTGACCCCAATTGTGATTGCATCTAAGGCCAGTGGGAACGGGATCCGTTTATGTGTAGACTTGCACAGCCTCAATTGAAACATCTGGGTTGAGAGGCACCCGCTCCCCAACATAAACAAAATACTCAGCTCCATGGGACCAGCCAAGTTCTTTAGTGTTATTGACCTTTCCATGGCCTACCACCAGGTAGATCTTCGCCCGACTCCAGACCACTCACAGCGTTCATCACCCCACAAGGAGCGTATATGTTCCAAAGAATGCTGTTTGGTTTGGCTTCGGCAGCGGTGGTCTTCCAAAAGATAATGCAACAAGTCTTGAGAGACGTAAGCAACACCATGTGTTTCAAGACGACATCCTTGTGTACGGACAGACCGCCGAGGCTCATGACCAGACCCTCAGGAAAGTGTTCAAAAGGTTGATGGATGCAGGTTTAACAGTACAGAAATCTAAGTGCCAGATCAAAGTGGCGTCAGTGGAGTACCTCGAACGCTTCATGTCAGAAAAAGGTTTCAGACAAAAAAACAACTTGTTGAAATACCGTGAGAGAGGCCCCATATCCCAAGAGCAAGGAGGAATTGATATCACTCTCAGGGATTCTAGAGTATATGGCTAAATACATTAAACACTTCTCAGAAAAATGTGAATTTTTATGCGAACTCTTAAAGAAAAACAAGGAGTTTGAATGGCAAGAGAAACACAAGTGGAGCCTGTTACCCACCCGAGACATGTACTGGAGACAGGCTGTGGGCAGGGCCGGCTTTAAAGAATGTGGCGCCCTGTGCGACAATCTTTGTTGGCACCCCCCCCCTCAGCAAACATAATTTTTTGTGTTGAGTTGTATGGTTTCTCAACCGCATATTAAATATATACAGCCATGGGTATTCTCTGTCTGGGGGCTGCAGGAAGGAACACCACAGCACTGGCAGTGGGTCAACCCTAGGGGTGGCTGTAGCGAAACTGCAAGCCTGGCACTGGGCCAACCCTGGGTCTGAAGACGGGGACAGCGCAAGAGTGACACTATTTTTTTGTTAAAATCTGCAAAGCATGCAGCAGACGTCAGATTATGTGGCAAATGCGGCACATCCATTACTTTGAAAAACAAACAACATCTCTATCAGTCCATTTCCGAATGCGCCGCAGAAGAATATTTATTCTAGGTTAAGCAAAGCGAATGAACATACATGGCTATAGCCCGATATGTGCAAACTGAGACCTCGATGCTTATAGATTAGACATTCAGGATTCTAGGCGCAATGTTTTTTTCCCGATTACTTTCACTTTAAATCCCCCTGATTTGTTTTTTGGATAATTAATTGAAATTACACAATACTAGCGATATTCCAATGTCAACCAATACCAGCAGCTGTCGACTATTAGATGAACATTACCTTCACAATCCCCATTCTTGCAGATCAGCGCTCTTTTAAAATGGCTATTTAAAGACAAAAAACTTTGGCACAAAATAATGCGCACATACCGACAGGGATAAGTCACTAGTTTCCATTCAATGTTACTGCAGGCAACATTCTACCGAATACTTTACTGCACTATTCAACATAATCTTTTCAACAACTTTATCGAGCTAAATACGTTTCCATTGATTGATGAGGTTGGTATAGGGGGCGTGGCTATGTGTTAGCGTGTGCCCGTGTACTTCACAGGCGCGCAGCATTTCTGACTTACTCAGTAAGTGGGGCTGCTCGAGGCAGTGCCCCCTGCGCCACTTGAGCGGAGTTTTTGGGGACCAGATCTAGCGCCTCGTTTTCCATTAGAAACACTTTTCGGTTGGGCGCAGGAGGAGCAGTCCCTGCTTTGTTCTGACAGCACCAAAACTTTTCGAGTTCCACACCTTGCGGAACTGTAAAGCGCTGGCAGCTTCGTTGCTTATTAAAGCACAAAGCACACGGTTAAATATAACGCCCAAAGATAGCTTCAGGGCACAGGGTTCAAAGTGTTAACCCACACAAAAGTTTGGAGTTTTATCGAACTTGGCAGGGCAACATTCTGCATAGGTCCCTTCGGCCTTTCTTACTGCCTGTGACCTGCTGCTTGACCTCCCGGCAGCAGGTGCGGGAGCACACAGAGCTATTCCCAGCTAAATACAAATTGCACGTTTTTGAAAAAGCTACAAAAGGGCAGGTGAAACTCTGCTGCCTGCGATAGGCGGCATACTTGATGTAGTATGTTTTTGGGTAGTATATCATCTGTAAAGAAAAGTCTGAGATGAAAGAGACTCCTGCTCACAAAACAAAAGACAAGCGTGAACACTCTCAGGATGACGCATTCGGCGACCAGAGCAGTGTTTGAAGTATACCGCCGCATGGGAGGGGGGGCAGAAGGAGGGGAGGTCACCACCCTATTTGTCCATTTAATTTAACACTAATTTTTGATTAATAAAAAAAAGTTGACTGTCACATATAACTCACTTTATGCTTCAGAGTTCCACTGCCAAAAATCACTGCCGTGGACTGGAGTCGGAGAGCGCACGCCACCAGTAACTTTAGCCGCCGGAAGTATCTGTCAGGGCCCACCCGCGTGCGTCCCGCGATGCAGGTTTAAGTTACAGGCAGGCTGGCAGTTAATCAAAACACTTACAGAGGCAGAGCAACGCATGGGTGGGCAAAAGTGTGCGTGCCTCATGATTTGTTAACACTGTTTTCTTCTCTTCCATTTCTACGAAGATTAACATCGTAGAAAAGAAAGAGGGAAAACCTTTTAACAGGAATGACTGCCGATTTAAGAGACGCAGGTATGGTGGTGCCCGGCGCCCCCTGACCTTGGCACCCGGTGCGGTCGCACCGCTCGCGCCGCCCAAAAACCGGCCCTGGCTGTGGGCACACAGAGCTTTAAGAGCAGAGAAATGCCAACTTGCTAAAAGTGACATTTCTAAAAAAGTAGTGTTAAATCCAACTTTACCAGTAAAGAGGATTTATCATTATCATTCCAAAGATCCAAACATAATATAGCTACTCCATCTCAATCAGAAATTACAGCTTAAAGGTGTAATAAGGAATTTCCAATGTTAACCTCTGAGAGGGGTAGGCCTCACAGTAGTGAAAAACGAATGTAGGTGTTTTTCACTGCCAAGACATGCAAAACATAAAAGTACAGGTCTTAGCTTTTATTTACACAGCACCCGGCCCTATGAGCTACCTAGGGCCTACCTTAGTGGTAACTTATGTGTAATTGAAGGGGAGTTTAAGACTTGGCAACGCTTTTTAAATGCCAAGTCGAATTGACAGTAAAACTTCACACACAGGCCCTGCAGCCCTTAGACATGTTTGAAGGGCTACTTGTGTGGGTGCCACAATCAGTGCTGCAGGCTCACTAGTAGCCTTTACTTTACTAGCCCTGGTATATGGTATGCCACTCCACAATATACTTACAAGTAAATTAAATATACCAATTGTGGATAAACCTATGTTACCTGTTTAGGGGGGAAGCCCATGCACTTCAGTACTGGCCAGCAGTGGTAACGTGCTCAGTGTCTTAAATCTAACAAAAAGAATCATCAAAAAGAGGAAGTAATTGGGCAAAAAGTCTGGGGAAAGACCGCCCTAAGGCTGACAGGTCTAACATATCACACCAACAGCTTGTCATTTACAGAAAAGATATCAGCTTTCACTTTTAGAAAATACTGTAATTTTTCCCCAAACATCATCTCTACATACTCTTAGAATTTACCATTTTCATATCAAAAACCATCTTAAATTATTAGTAAGTGCTTCTCTCTCCATTAAAAACCACCAGGATGGACCCTTTTCCAGGAGAACCTGGCTACATTAGAGAGAAGGAAACAACAATGGTTCACACCGATGTATGTAAGGACAATTTCTGCTAAATCATTTTGTTATAATGTGAGCATGTCCATTGCATTTGAGAGGACAATCGTGAACACAACTATGTAATTTTGCCCTGTGACTAAACTGATTCATGAATCTAAGAAGTAAATCGACAAAATAGTAGTGTATGCTTCTGCATTAGTTGATGTATTAAAAAATACACATTTTACAATCTTCTGAACTGTAACTCTATCATAACAATAGACAGAGATGACCAAGCAGTTCACGCTTACTGTGAGTGAATATGTACATATTTTGTATTGTATTGTATTCTACATCTATGATACAACAAGGAAGAATACAGGTGACAAAACAATAATGTCAGAGGCAAGTCTCTGGTAATTCAAATGAAACAATGATTTTAACTGAATTGACAGATGTATAACTGGCATTCTCTGACACATGAACGCTAAGAAACACAGACATGAACACGGGTAGGCGACCATGTGATGCACACAGAAACTCCTAAAACGTCGTGCACACATGTTGAACTCTCAAACAAAATGTGTATTTTGTAAAAAGCACGTTCTTCCCTTGGGGCATCATGGCACTGAATAAGACATGTTTATAGTTACTCAACACAACAGTACTCATTTTTATCAACCTCTAAAGGATGAAAGGCTGATTGGGCCTGCAAGAATTTGAACCTGTGAACAACATGGTAAGCAAAAATCCCTGAAGTGGATGAATTAGTCCCCTGAGCGACGAGACCCAGCAAATACCAGGCTAATGCACCCACACATCCTTAGCTACATCCATACTTTCCCCTTTATCAACCGATCATTCACCTGTCACTCGGCGCTGAATGTCCAGTATTGTCCCATCTTGTTCACTTGATAGAAACGACAAAAGACGTGCAAGGGCATAGCATGATGGTGCCTGAATCAGAGGGAGTGAACCCTAGAACTTGTGATTGCAGGCACTAGTGCAAAAGGGGCTTTACATAGACCTGATAATGGGCTCAGCTGCATAGGTGCTACCACACACTGCATATTACTTTTCTTTTATTTGTTTCAAGGGTCAGCTAGAATCTGGGAGTTCTAGTGACAAAGGAGAATAAAGGAAGAAACTTTTAAAAGAGTTGCCCAGGATCACACAGGGAATAGGAGGAGAGGCGGGATCCAGTGTGGAAGCCCTGTGGGACCTCCTGTGCCAGGGCAAGATCTGTGGAGCTGGTAACTTTGGTGATGTTATAAAAGGTAATGTAAAAACTATACTCAGTGCATGCGATATTCTATATAGATAGTATTGTAGTTAAGAAACAATAATGCACTACTAAACAGCGCAAGTTCATGAAACAAGGAACTATTATAGCACAAGAATTAGGAATGTCTGAAAACAGAGGGTAACCAAAGAGGAATACTGCCTCAATGACCAACACAGGACTGACAGACAAAAAGAGAGGCTTTAAAAAATACTCATGATCCATGTCTTAGGTGATAATGATAGCAGAGGGATTCCACAGGTTTGCTGATTCCTCTACCCATCCTTGGCCTGCTATGGTGGAGGGAATAGGGGGTTCTAGAAAATGCAGCCATTTCCACCAAAAGTAGGCTTCTACAAACTAGGTTAAAGGATGCGTAATACAAGTCCAGTCCTGAATGTTTTCCAAAAAGATGGAAACCAGTATTGGGAGATGCTACAACGGCTAGGGGTTTTGGAAATGTAGGGGCATATTATCTAGGACGTGGCAGTGAGAGGCGTTAGCCTCCTTGGCTTATGCCTTTCATCGCCACTTCGGAAGCGCAACGCTGCACCATATTACCAAGGATATGGTGCAGCCTGGCGTTTCCCCCTGCGATGGCACTAAGTCTCACAACTTAACGTCAACGCAGGCACCCTTGCACCAGAGTGCCAGGATGTCTGTGAGCAGGGAGGTTTGTTTATGTACAGGACGGTGTCCCTTCCTGTACATAAACAAACCTAAAATGCCATTTTGTAACTAACATGTGTGCTGCTTCATGGAGCACACATGTAGGTTGCAACATGACATTTTTTTAAAAAGGTGTGTTTATGTACAGGTAGGGACACCTTCCTGTACATAAACAAACCATGGCATTTTGCTTTTTCCATGTGTGCTGCACAGGGCAGCACACATGGAAAAAGCAACAACGACGAGAAATAAAGCATTTCTCCTCTTTACGCCATCTTAAGACCAGGATTTTTCTGGTCTTAAGTTCGGTGCTGCCACCTATTATCGCCTCTCTTGATAACAGGTGGCAGTGTCGAAGTGAATCGGTGTTGTGGTGGAACGCCCACCGCAACACCCACTGCACGCCCCTTTCACGCTAATTTTAGCGTGAAAGGGGCCATTTTACCAAGGACGGTGACCCTATCGCCACCACAACGTCACAAAAAGTGACGTTGTTGTGGTAATAGGGGCTTGGTAATATGCCCCGCAGTGTTTAAGAGGGATAGCATTCCAGCCAAGAGTGAGCCCTGCATGGATCTAAAATGAAAGGTACTTGAACACTCGATGGAATAGTCATCGCTAAAGAACCAAGGACATGAACGTTAAGAAGCACATACTGTGTTGTACCCTCCTCAGTGAGTGTATCGGACGTCAGAATGGCGCAATAACATTTTTCATCGAAATACACAAACATAGATTGATCTCCAAGTATGCATTCTAACATTTATTCGATTGTTGTACCAACTTAAATAGTGATATGAATTCATTGACTCGTTGTCCTAAAATGTCTTACACTAACTATGCGTACTCGTATGGAGAATTCATGCTGTAAAGAACTGCAAACATCAGACAGCAAGGCGTAATTACTTAATTCCACATGCCTAGAGACCGGAAATTCAGAAAAGTCCTCAAGACCTGGGTGTTCAACTGAGCCCTCCCCCGACTCAGCTGCATTCTCAGTGCCTGGATCCTCTCGGGTGATCAGCCACAGACGACCAATAGATGGTAAAAGGGTTGAAAGTCAAAATTGCACAATTTCACAAAGGCAAATGCTGACAAATGAAAACCACAGTGGCGTTTTTTTATCGCTTAATTAGGTGTTTTAATTAACTTCTGTCGAGTACATTTTAAGGATTTAATTTAAAACATTAACAGGAGGTGCTAACAAAGCAAAGTCGAGTTTCAAATTGTACTTGCCCTGCTCTTAATTGGCGTTTGTTTTGTTGCCATAACATAAATAGTCAACAGGAGGCCGAACTATTTTACATTTTCCACACTCATTTTTAAATTCAAGTCCAATATTCCTTTCATCTCATTCTGTAGGCTGTGGGAAGCTGTGCAAGCACAATAAATGCACTGGTAGGATTGACTAGTTGTGTGATGATGAAAAGAGAACTATGGCACCATCTTGTGGCTACTGGTTAGATAAGGCCTGCACTGAATGGGCTTTTAAAAGGCAATTATATTTATTTCACGCTTTACAGCTGGCTTTTAACTCACCCTCTTATCATTTCAGTTATAACTAAAAAAAGAATCCACATCTGGAATGATAAAACACTATGCGCCAGATGTACGACGGTTGTTGCATGAGCAAACGGGTTTGCGAACCTGTTTGCGCATGCAAAAACCAATAGGGGTATGTGCCATACCAAAATAGCGAGTCACAATTTATTTGCGACTCTCTATTTTGGAATTGGAAGCTGCTATTAGGAAGGGGCGTTCCCATCCTAATAGCGAGCTCAACCCCATGTACAAATGTTTTGCAACTGCAAGACACTCGCAAATTAACACCCTCTTCGAGAGGTAATGGGGTTGCAAAACCCCTTCCCAAATGAAGAAGAAAATATTTTTTAAGGGCAGGCTGTGGTCCCAGGGACCACTGCCTGCCCTTAAAAAATGAAACTAATTTTTTAAAACATTTTTTTAATGCAAAGGAAAACGGGCTGCTTTTTAAAAAAAACTGCTTTATTTAAAAGCAGTCCCAGACATGGTGGTCTGCTGAGCCCAGCAGGCCACCATACCTGGGAGGGCCTACCATTCTCAATGTGGTCGCAAATTGCGAGAGGCTCATTAGCAAAAAAATGCAGCCCATTTTCCTTAAAGAAAAACGGGATGCATTTAAAAAAATTAAAATGAAACGTTTTCGTTTCATTTTTTAAGGGCAGGCAGTGATCCCTGGGACCACTACCATCCCTTAAAGAATATTTTGCAAAGGGGAAGGGCTTCCCTGGGAACCTGTCCCATTTGCGACTGCATTACCACCTACTTGAAGTAGGCGGTAATTGCGAGTGTTTTGCAACCACAATTGCGGTTGCAAAACATTAGTACATGGGTTAGAGAGTCGCTATTTGGAAGGGACTGCCCCTTCCAAATAGCGAGTCTCTAAACACTTTTTTGCGAGTCGCAATTCTTTTGCGACTCGCAAAATTGTGTTAATACATGGCCATACCAATTTTAACATACGCAAACGGGTCACTAACCCGTTGGCGCATGCTAAAATTGGTCGTACATCTGGCCCTATGTGATTTATCAGTGAAGTAAAAGCTACCATAGGTAATATAAGAAAATACATTTAATAGCATTATTTTTAAGAGTGCCATTTAACAATTAATAGTTTGCCAAACCCCTGCGTAAAAACATTTAGGAGATGGAATTGTATGAAAAGGTATCAAAATGTTGGAAACAGAGCTACCTGGGTGCCGGCATTAGTGAAACACATCTGATGAATAGACATGCCACTTCTATGCATCATGTATTGCAATGCATGGTTTGTAATGTTGGTGCAGATCGTGCATATGTTCTACGCTCGAGCTGCACCTCTTCTGCTTGCAACCATCTTTCTAAGTATCTTATTGTTGTTGTTGTTGTGCTGACAAACGGAGTGGTGGCGAGGATTACACAGGACTGAGTCAGTTCACCATGGGATCCGAGCAGGTCGGTTGCTGCCTGTCGGTGGCAAGTACTTCGGGAATAAATCCACAAAACTACCTTCTGTTTTCAGAGTCTTCACTTACAACACATACTTAATACATAGTCTGAAGTACTCAGTGGCCATCATCTAGCCTTCACTAAAGTAGTAAGCAACTGACTGCGTGCACCGGGACAAACACAAAAATTGGCATAATACCCTCAGAGAAATGCTGTTTGCTTAATCAGCAAGTCAGCACATTAGTACCAAAGACCCAATGAGTTCTCTGTGTGCTGCTAGTTGTTTGTTACATAAATTCAAGGCAATTCCAAGAATTGGATGAGGATGGCTCACTCATGTAATGTGACATGCTTCATCATTTGCCACCGCGTCCCACCCTTGTAAGATGTTACTACCAGGGCGGACCCAACCTCAGAATGGGGCTTTACTGAGGAAGTTCTTAGATATTTCTTCTCTCAGGACCAGTTGTGGCTCTCATGACTCACGGGTGGGGGGGGGGGGTTTGAACAGGGGTTCGCGCGGAAGGGGGTTTAAAATGTATGTGTGCCACATGTGCACCCATGCACATTTCAGGGGTGCAACAGGGTGTCCTTTTGACATCCTGGCACCCTTGAAATTGCATTCTCAATTTGCGATTCTCAAATTGAGAATCGCAAATTGAGAATGTCTTCCCATTCATTCCTATGGGCTCCATAGGAATGAATGGGGAGGTATCTTTAATTGCGAATCGCAATTCGCAATTAAGGAATAGGTAGGATTCGCAAATTTATTTGCAAATCCTACATACATAGCATTTTGCGATTCGCAAAAAATCGCTATATGAGAATCGCAAAAGAACATTGTGATACAGATGGCCCAAAATCTTTTGTCTTTGCCTCTGGATGTAATTATTGTTGAAGAAGTTGTAAGCCCTATGCTCATATATTTAGTTGTAATCATTTGATAGAGATTGGATGTCACAGTTGAAATTGGCACCCATGACATTTTGATATATATCTTGTTCTGGACTCCATCTAGGAAAAGAGGAGTACTTTAAGTCTTATTGAGTAAGGCTTGGCTGTCTCCACGTGTTTTTACTTGTCTTGAGGAAGACCCTTCGTGATGCCTTTTCATTAACACAGCCGCCAGGGTCAAAACGTAGACACATTATTTGGTCATGTCCTGAGCTACTTTAACCTTGAACCAATGACATAACAGGTTATTTTTTAACTCCAATAAATAAACTTGGACGGAGACCTTTCACACTTGTGTTATTTATGGATTGATTTAATGTTTGTCAGTTTATCATTGTCACAATATTGTATTACACTATACATAAGTCACTGATAATTGATGTTGTTTATTCATGTTATGTACGACAGCATCACTTACCAAACAAAATATACATATGAAGATTTGAAGTATTTTTGTGGTGTGTCCAGATGTAGACTGAATTAGAAGTGATGTTTGCCATTTAATTGTCAATCTGTCGAAGCAATTTTCTTCACCCAACAGAACACATTGTAGAATATATCAGTAATACCCAGGTTCTGGGGTACACAGGGTTACCCCTTTGACTTTAAAGATAGCTCAAGAAGGATCAGGAGGCAGGACTCAGAGGCAGCTGGAATCTAGGACATGGAGAGCATCATCAACCACCAGGAGCAGAGCTATTTCGGTGCTGCACCCTTGATTGAAGCTGGATTGGAATTCGTCCAGAAGGGTATTGTTTTTGATGTATTGGGTGACTTGCTCCGCTACTCATCTGATAGAGAGCAATTTGCACTGTCATTTGTAGGGGTGCATTATAATCATAGGTAGTTAGGGGCCGCACATAATCTTCTATTGGGTTAACATTGTGTTATTAGATCATGCACTATAATAACGTAAAAAGTGAAGTGCTAGAGGTATTTCAGTGTAAATGTGATGAAGTCAAAGTTGAAATTATATGTGACTAGATGAATTTGTAGGGAGATATATGTGAATTAACCAACATTTCTATGGTTAGTGTGTATATGCAAATAGTACACAGCAATGATGTCCACTTATGTGTGTGCCTTGTGAAATAAATGTGCTGTTTCATATGTTGACTGAATTTTGTAGGCCTAACGTGTATTTCTCCCTGGCCGCTCTCACGTTAAGGTTTGCTAGTAAAATTCATGTGTATGCAGAATTTGTCTTTCTCACGTGTCTGTTGTAGATGGAGAAAGTCATCATTGTTGGTTAGAATAATGTGTTTGTTTTAGGGGTTAGTCTTAGGGAGGAGAAGATACATTTGAACAGCTATGTTGATTTTGTGGGACAGTGTTCTTTTTCACAGGAGAGAGCCTGGGAATCAAGGCCTTTGAGCCAAGGCCTGGGAGCATCATTGCTGCAAGGAAAGGTACCTACAAGGAGGTGGCTTGCTTGGATGTGGTGATGCTGCGGAGCTTTCTGAGATGAGATCCGTAGTTCTTCTATTACAGTTAGGGACTGAGGGCCCGATACACAGAACTAACTTAAGACAAAATCCTAAACTTACTACCATTTTGGTATTCACAGAAGGCACTTACTCATTTTGGTATTCACAGAAGGCACTTACTCATTTCTGTATTCACAGAGGTTAGGGGGCCCGATTCACAGAACTAACTTAAGACAAAATCCTAAACTTACTACCATTTTGGTATTCACAGAAGGCACTTACTCATTTTGGTATTCACAGAAGGCACTTACTCCTTTCGGTATTCACAGAAGTTAGGAGTCTGTTGTAATTAAATAAAAGTCCGGTAGCCAGGTTAAGTATAGGTATGCTGTAGGTTTATTCTCAAGTACAGCCTTAGGTAGATTACTGGAAGTCCAGGTGATGCCCCACCAGGAGCAGCCTCCCTGCTGCTCAGCCTGCTCACTCCAACTGGCACTCCAGCCTCACCAGGCACCCAAGCATTCCACGACATCATCAATCATCCAACATTCCAGACATTTCCAAGCACACTAACTCTCATTCTGGCTGAGCAGTAGGGAAGAGATACATAGGCAAAGGGGAACGGCAAACAGTAGATTATAACACATCCCCCTTTCTAAGGAAACCAAAACACAATAAAAGCAAATGGAAGTACATCAGGCAATCAAGATAGGAAATACATTAGAATATCAAAAATGCATGAAAATACAATGAGCAATGAATCAAAGACATATCAAACAAATTAAATGCATGACAATTCATTTAGTCAACAATTCACGCACCAACCATCACTAAAAGTCAAATTAATATTTCAAAGGTAAAACCAGAGAAACCACGTTAGACTCATATCAAAGTAAACGCAGAATCCTCGTAAGACTCATAACAAGATAAATATAAAGAAGCTTCATAAGAAGGTGTCTTCTCAAACCAGGAAAAACATTCACCCACACATTCCAAACAGTGAGGGAACTAACAAAGTCATGTCAACCATTTACCACAAATCAGTGGCAACACAGAGAAGCTTCATAAGAAGGCGTCTTCTCATAACTAAGGAAAAACCATTCACCCACACATTCCAAACAGTGAGGGAAATTGACAAACTCATGTCAACCTTTTACTACAAATCAGTGGCAACACAGAGAAGCTTCATAAGAAGGCGTCTTCTCATAACTAAGGAAAAACCATTCACCCACACATTCCAAACAGTGAGGGAAACTGACAAACTCATGTCAACTAATTACCAAATAAGAGGTAACACAGAGAAGCTTCGTAAGAAGGTGTCTTCTCATAACTAAGGAAAGACCATTCACCCACACATTCCAAACAGTGAGGGAAACTGACAAACTCATGTCCACTAATTACCACATATCAGAGGTAACACAGAGAAGCTTCGTAAGAAGGTGTCTTCTCTTAACACAGTCCAAACAGTGAGAGAAACCTTCCACTCACACAGGTGACACACTAATCTCAACCAAATAACCACAAAAATGGTTAACCAAAGGCTAAAAGAATACTAGGGGTGAATACTCTATCCCCTAAACTCCAAGTACTCATCAGGAAGCGTACAACTTAAAGTGTATTAACACAACAACGCACACTAAAGTGACCAGGGACACTACACACCCCCACTATTCTACAATACCAAACAAAGACATTACGCACATCCCCTAAAAGAAACTGATCTCCACCTGGAAAGATACAACATCCCCAAACCAGGATACACTATAGACCAAATGCCCCACAACCACATACAATATCATAATAGGGTACACACTTTAGCCCCCCCACCAAACAGTGTTAAACAGTAAAACCAGTGTTGTAATTAAATAAAAGTCCGGTAGCCAGGTTAAGTATAGGTATGCTGTAGGTTTATTCTCAAGTACAGCCTTAGGTAGATTACTGGAAGTCCAGGTGATGCCCCACCAGGAGCAGCCTCCCTGCTGCTCAGCCTGCTCACTCCAACTGGCACTCCAGCCTCACCAGGCACCCAAGCATTCCACGACATCATCAATCATCCAACATTCCAGACATTTCCAAGCACACTAACTCTCATTCTGGCTGAGCAGTAGGGAAGAGATACATAGGCAAAGGGGAACGGCAAACAGTAGATTATAACACAGTCCTAACTTTAGGACTCCTAAATGCCTTCTGTGAATACCGAAAGTCTTAAAGTTAGGATTTTTCTCAGTTTAGGAGTAGTAAAGTTAGGACTCCTAACTTTAGAACTCCTAAATGCCTTCTGTGAATACTGAAAGTCTTAAAATTATGATTTTTCTCTGTAACAAAACTTGTGCTCATGTAAAGAGCCCTGAAACCTGATATCTTCAGGTCTAGTTTGCGCTTTCTAAAACTCTTAAAAAAAAAAAGTCCTTTTTGTTGATGGTTCATGCTTAAGAGACAATGAGGTTTACTTGAGAGCAGCCTTTGCTTTTTGTACCATTTCTGGAGTCATGCACGCTGCTTATCTACAGGGAGCACACTTCGCACAAGTAGCTGAAATCATTGCCTTGACCCATGCATACCTTGTTTCTGATCTAATCCGAGTCACCATCTATACAGACAGCTATGGTCACAGAGAGGGTTCCTAACGTCATCAGAATCTCCCAACATAAAATGTGAAATATATGAGATGATGTTGAAAGCCTTACAGCGACCAAAGAAAGTGGCTGTTGTGAAGTGCACTGCCCATGGGAAAGGGGAGGATTTTGCGACCGTGAGAAATAGGTACGCCGACGAAGTCGCCCGCTTTTGTGCTATTCATGCTTGCATTTTTAATGGGAATTATTCAGGTGAGAGCAAAGAGAGAACCGAGCTCAGCATGATGTTAGCCGTAGCAGATACCTTGGATGAGGTCATGCGTCTTCAGGGAAAAGTGTCAGACCAAGAGGAAGCTGGTTGGATCAAAACAGGTTGTGAGAAGAGAGATGATGGCATTTGTGTTTCAACGGATGGTAGAGCCATATTGCCAGATTGTTTACTGAGCCCTATGGCAAGACAGATTCATGGAGCAGTTCACATTAGGAGAGATGCAATGGTGTGAGTGTTCAGATAAATGTGGCTTAACCCAAGGTTTCATGTGTTTGCTGAAGCAGTGTGTCACAGATGTGTTACGTGTCAACAGATAAATACTGAAAAGAAAACTGTGGTTGCTTTGAGTCACATTGGGAAGTCTGGGGGTCCTTTCAACAGAATTCAACTCAACTTCATTGAGATGCCTAGATGCAATGGGCTGAGGTACATCCAAGTTGTGGTGTGCGTCTTTACACAGTGCATGGAAGCATACCCGACTAGAAGGTGTGATAGTCTTACAGTAGCCAAGTTGTTTCTTTGGGAGTTGATTCCGCATTTCGGATTCCAAACTTAATTGGAGTCAGATAGAGAAACTCACTTCCACAGCGAGATCATGAAGCTGCTGTGTACTGCCTTGCAGGTTGATCAGAGATTACACTGTAGCTACACGCAGGAGGTGTCAGACTTTGTGGAGCAAGTCAATGAGACTCTAAAAATGAGAATGGTGAAAGTGTGCTCTTCGATGTCTCTGAACTGGCCTGATGCATTGCCTTGGTGCTGATGAGTTTTTGTACCATTCCAGATAGGAGAACTGGACTGTCCCCACACAAAATATTTATGGGGAGGGCGATACGCTTGCCTGCGGTGCCGTCTACAGCGTTGATAAACTTCACTGATGATTTGATCCTTGATTATTGTAAAGGACAGGCTGACATGGTCCGTTCTGTGTCTCACCAGGTTGAAGCTGTGACTGCACAACCTCAAAATACCTCTGCCATGACTTGTGTCTGAGGGACTGAGTCCTAGTCTGGAAACACGTGAGGAAGAACTGTCTCTATGCATGTTGGCGAGGTCCGTACCAGGTGATTTTGGTGAAGAACACTGCTGTGAAGTGCGGAGGCTTGCCCAATTGGATTTATGCCTCCCATACCCGCAGAGTATCAGGAGCCTCAGAAGAAACAGCTCCTCTTCCTGAAGAAAATCCAGCCATGGTTGCAAGGCCACTGGAGAGGGCAAGCCTGGCTGTGGGGGCTCCTGAAGAGGATCGTTACCCAGCAGGTCGAGCTGAGGGGGGTCACAATACACAAGGTCCAGGTACAGACTCTAACGGAGAGGGTAATGTTGCGAGTGGTATAGAGTCAGACTCAGCTGAAGAGACCGGTGTGGGAAGTGGTTGAGTGCTGCGAAGAAGAACAGAAGTTTCAAGAGAATTGTGGCCTGTGAGACGAAGGAGGCAGAATTTGAGACTTGCAGCTGAAAGACATCTTGCTCCCGTGTCTGAAGCATCTGAATTGGAGCAAAGTAACACAGAACAAGTTCAGGGGAGCTTGAGGAGATCAAGGAGAATGAGAGTACTGTGCCAAAGATACGCTGCCCCACAGTGGACTTATCTGGTTACAGATGCCGGGAACAGTGAGGCCTGGAAGAGTTAGGTTCATACTAGTGAGGCGTGGAACATCAGTGTTGATAATTGAAATTGAACTGTTGGTCCCTGGAGTAGAAGCTAATGGAGTTTTGACACTGAGTGTGCCAGATCCTCCGAGACTGAGTGGCTTGCGGAGCTTGATTCTGGAAGATCTAACGTTTCCAACTTTTGGGTATCAGCCACCAGCTCAGGAGATTGCAGCATTTCGTATTGAACTTTTGCAGCGTGTCATTGAGGAAATTAGCTCTGATCTTATTAGGGATGTGAATCAGACTGTGAATTGTAAATAGAACTTTGTTCAAAAGAAGATAACCTAGACCTGAGTGGACGAAGAATAAAATTAAGGACTTTTCTGTAGAAGAAGAAAGAGGGCTGGGGAAGTCTTCGGGCTGTGTAAATACTCATGCAACAAACTGAGAAGACTTTTTTCACGATTTCAAGAACTATGTATAAACTTTGTTGTGCAACAGTGAGAGGCAGAGAAAGAGACTTTGCATTGATCCTCTTACAGTCACAATCCAAACTATTTTGAAGATAGAGTCTGGAAATTCGAACCGTAGAACAAAAGGTACACTTAGACATACTTATAGTAGGAGTAATCATAGTTATAGCAGTAGTCATTACTATGACCGTCATAGGTACTCATGAAGCAGAGGTTGATGGGGTGGGAGTACATGGGTCATCCACACCTACTACTTCTAGTTCAAAAGAAGGTACATTAGGAGCTGACAGTCCTATGTTTGTGTAACAAGAAAATAGGGGGAGTAAGAGGAATAGGCTGTGTTTCCACAGTGATATTTTTAGCTCACATCATACCTCCAAATGTATCTCCTCCTCTTTCATTGTATGTCACTCAAAGCACTCCTGCATAATCCGTACGTCGCAGCATGCCCCGTTCCACAGGGGAATGGTATGGACCCAATGATGAAGCATGCCACCAAGGGGTAACGCTGGTGAGTGAGGGTTTTACAGAAAACTTTTTGTTTTTTCCTAAAGTAGAGTTAGACCTTTCAGAATTACTGGGTACCTGTTTTGTGTTATAAATCTTTTTTGGAGGATGCACTCAGCCTATTCCTCTTACTCCCCCTATTTTATGTTACATATTCAGGCAGCGCACAGCTGTGGGAGTTACATATAAGATTATTTAAATGAGAAATTAATACTCACACACATGCAGATGGTCATAAATACCACACATATCACACCAATAACCCAATAAATCCCCATACTCCCCCGTTTCCCTAGTATCTGCTCCCTCTTAGACAAGCATGGCAGAGCTCACTGGCCTGACTTTCTCAGACGAGGAAGTTGGGAGAATCCTAGCCACAATGTCACCTTTTTAAGGGTCAAACGCCCCAGAAGCAGGTACAGACAATACTAACTGGGATGAATTTACGGAACTAAAGAGAATCCAGATTAAATCAATGACACACGGTTTGATGATGATGGAATGCCTAAGGGTGAACTCTGCACCCCGAAGACTCATAGTTCGCAATGAACCTTTCATATTTCAGAACGACAACGCTTTCAAGAATGATTAGTTTTGATTTCGTGGCACTGCACAAGGGACTGGCTCGTCCTGATTATAAAAACAGTTGCCCCCCTGTCACAGGAAATCAAAAACGAAATCCATACGATAGAGGTCCTTTTGAAGACCTACCAATCTGCATCTGTCTGAAGAAATGGCTTGATGAACTAAACAAGACAATGAATAATTTTGAAGCGAAACTGAAATGAACTAAGTTTCGAAAATTCAAAAAAGACGCTGGCAATTTCACATATGAATGGGTATACCATACATTAGGGACGATTATGTCACGTCCGGTCGGAACCCAGGATATAACACTAAAACTGAGGGCTCAGATACAGGATCCAACAGCTCAGATTCAGCTTCAGGCGCAACCGAGTTTCGTAGGGGCAGGAAAAAAGAGAAACCCAATGCAGGGTTATGGGCAAGGGAGGGGTTGGACACTATATCACAGCCCACCAGCGTACTCTTTGCCATATTAAAATGGCCCACCACCGCTACAAATGCACCAACAACCGCCTGAATACTGGGGACCACCACTGGGCCAGTACCACAACTATACATACAGCCAACTAAACCTTTTTTAGGGCAGGACCAAGGACACCCAAAGGGCAGAATGAAAAGAGGAACCCAAGTCCAATGGGCATCAGCAGCCGAACAAGCGAGAATGACCACCAGTAGTATGAGCACAGAGGGGACCAACAAGGCAGTAACAAGTCACCGCCCAGTTTAGTGGTTAATCTCACTGAAAAAATACTCTCGACCACACAGATGGGTGTATTAGAGAAAGGTTTGGGTTTTGTACGAAATGCAAGTTTGGATAAATTTCAATTTAGCTGTGAAGTAAATGAATTTATCAGAAAAAACTGAGGGCCTTCTTTGAAGGTAAATCAGTGCAAGAGGACCAGACAGGCGACACCGGGCTTAGATTGAAATCCACTTTTACCACCAATCAACCACCATTCCAGTCGAAGTCCTAGCATTTGAAAAGGCGTTTATAAAGGACATTGGGGATATAGCCCAAAGGACAATACTGGTCTTCCATAACACCACAAGAGAGGAAAACACCGCCATCCAAGAGTTATCCAGGGACACCAGTATAGTTATCAAACCATCCGACAAAGGGGGAGCAACGGTCTTACAAACCACCGAAACCTACGGGAAGGAATGCCAAAGACTGTTAGGAGACAAGAGGAATTGCACTCCACTCACCACGGACCCAACGGAGGAGGCACTGGCACATGACTGGATAACGCGCAAGGAAAGGGAATTTCTGATGAACAAAAACCCTGTCACCCCATCACCAAGATCAAAAAAACCTTGTAAAATTCACCCGGTCATCCAATTGTATCCAATTGAATCAGGGATTGGATCAATCCTAGAACCTTTATTTGCGGATGCATTCCTAAGGTCAATTGCCCAAAGAACAGACACTTATTTGAAGGACACAAAAGCAGTACTAAGCCTACTTAAGCTTGTACAATATGATCCAGAAATACACATACTAAGGGGTCTAGATATTGAGAGTCTTCATACAAGCCTCCCACAACCAGAAACCCTCACCATAATTGAAGAAGTGCTTTTTGAAGATGATGAATTCTTTCAAACACAGAGGAACATGGTTATGGAATGCTGTAAATGGGCACTCACACAGAATTTCTTCTGTTTGAGGACACTTTGTACTTCCAACAACATGGGAACAGCATGGGAAGCACTTTCGCTCCAAGTGTAGCTGGTCTCTATGTGCAGCACCTGGAAACCCACTAAATTCTCATTTCCATCAATCCTTTCCTGAAACACATCAAGCTATCGAAATTATATATTGACAAAGTATTGGTCATCTGGGAGGGAAACGAAGAGACAGCAAGAACTTTCCTAAACCGGCTCAATACACAGAATGAATTTCTGAAAATACAAGTACCATGAGCAAAAAATAACTAGTGTTTTTAGATCTCAGCATAATAGTGCAACAGCTTGGGGGTCTCAGAACAACCACACATGAGGAGCTCCACCCAACGCACGTGAGAGAGAATCTACCTTTCAGACAGTTTTTAAGACTTAGAAGGAATTGTTCTGAACTAAAGGATTACAAAACCCAAGCAGATCACCTTGCCTGCAAACTCATGGAGAGAAAATGGTATCATGAGCTAAGAAAAGAGCCCAAAATAAAAACAGGGAAGCCCTCCTGGAACCACCCCACCAGAACGAAAAAGAGGACAGGCCTACCTGCATTACCACTTAGAGTATAGCAGCCAATGCAGTAACTAAAATCATCAACAAACACTGGTGCATCCTGAACAGTGGATCCCTATCAATACTGTGCCCCATGTTTTCACATAAGAGGGGCAAGAGCCTCAAACATATGTTAGTCCATACACGCCAACGTACCAACATGGGCACCCAGATGAACACCCAAAGCACTTTGGCACCAATCATGGGACACGATCCCTGTGGTACCTGTAGCATTTGCCATTTGATGAAACCAAAGCAGACATGGGTCCTAAACAAAAATATGCCATGGCAACTAAGGGAGTTTACAAACTACAACACACAAAGGGTAGTGTATATGATCACTTGCCCCTGTGACCTCCGTTATATAGGAATGACAACTAGGAGGATAAAAGCTAGTATCTGCAAACACCGCAGTAATTGAAGATGTGCACATGTAATAACCAAAATGTCAGCACATTCCATAGAGAAGAAGCATACAGTGCATGACTTCCACTGGGTCATCCTGGAATCCATAGATGAGATGGCCAATTTCGAATCAAGACCGTTCAAAAAAGAACAACAATGGGTTTTTAAACTGAAAACACATGTTGCGGGCCTGACCAACAACATTCCACGGAGTCAGCTCATGAAGTAAACGCAATCTGCGAACAGGCTGTTTCTACACATAGTACTGTACATACAGAAATGATGTACCAATTAAGAGAGGCACAGGTTCTGGAACCATAAGGGGTACACAGTAGGTGTAGGATGTGAGTTACAAATATCACCGTAGAAACACACATGCACAGCACAAAGACTAGATATGGAAAACATGACAACCCCATAATGGTGGATACTGATTCCCCGACAGAGTTATGGTATCCACACAAGACTATATAAGGAAGTAAGTTAGAACCCCATAACACAGAAGAGCACAATGGTATCTGTAGATGACTACACCAATACCAGTGGATGGCTAACAATCATGAAAGCACAGCCATCCACCACCCACAGCGGAATAAAATACAACCCCGTATGATCTGGGATACTGACACCCAAAACTTTTTTCTACTTATTTCAACTTATCCATGTATAATTACTTGCTAATAATAAAACCAACACCTTTAATTGGGAAATCGCCCTTGTTAGAATATTTCTTAGAAGTTTTCCTCAAGAAAAATCCCCCATCTAAATCGATGCTTTAGGTTCCCCAATGAAACCCTTTGACCGTTCCATTTGATGACCGCCATTTTGTTTCCCATGCAGTCTAGCTTTTTAGCAGCGTGAGGACGCAACGGATAAGCGTCCTTGTTTCAATTTAACATGCCAACTGACGAGACACCAGCAATATGCGGTCTCTGGTGGCTCCATAATAGGTAATCGGGCAGAGTGGATATCTTGACGTGGTAAGCATGTCTATGCAACTCTCTTTTTCCCACGAAATATACTATGGGATAGAACATACAGAGGCTCTTCCTGGAGAACCCTGGAACCATATATAAAAATATGTATACAAATTTTGAAAGCACAGTGCAAGTGTGGCAACAGCCTCTCAGTACATTTTTCTCCCGCAGAATCTGACTACAGTCATCACTCTCCACCGGATGAACCATGAGGCAATAGCAGAAACTTATTAATGTATGTGGTGTTCTTGTACCGTCTGTAATGTGTTTTGTGTATGTCTATTTATACAGATATGTTCCGATCATTTTTGGAGATTTTTCCAATGGGATTACACTGGATTTAATTTTAAGTCACGTTTTCTTTCACTCGAAAGCGAGTGAAATGAGACATTGAAGCTTGAAATAGTCCTGATACAGAATTGTTTAACTCTTCCACATTTATCTCCACAGAACTCAATAAATGATCGAAAGGCAGGTGGTGTAAGTTTAAGCATGCATTAAAATAAGTGTTTAGTATATGACATTAGGAGTGGAACCAGGCAATCACTATAGTAGCAATTTCCCTATGTCCTAAAAAATAGCCAATGGGGTATGGCTAGAAACATGTTGACCTTTTAGGAGGTAGGAACATTGGCTCTTCCCTCCTCAAGAATCTATCCTGCTTTTAACCAGACCGACTAGGGGTCAGAATAAAGAACCAAGCCTACTAGCCAGGTATTTTTTTAAAAGACTTCACCATCCAAATCCCCCCCCACTCCTCCCTCCAAATCCATCTCCTCTTCTGTCATTGTTTAGTCACTCAAAGTGCTCTCACGTAATCCGTAGGTCGCAGCACGCCCCGTTCCACAGTGGAACGGAATGGACCCAATGATGAAGCATGCCACCAAGGGGTAACCCTGTTGGGTGAGGGTTTTACGGAAAATGATATGCTTTTTCCTAAAGTAGAGTTAGACCTTTCAGTGCTATGATAGATCAAACTAGTCATTTGTTGCATGTAGGTTTGCCTAAGGGTGATTATAAGTTGAATGCTTATGCAAGGCTATTTTATGAGTATGTGAACACAATGGATGTGAGGGATTGCTATGTGTGTATGCAGTTACCTGCGTATGTCGAGGAGGGTATTAGGTACCATCATTTGCCTCTGACGTATGGTATCACTGGTAGTCTGTTGCTTAGCATGTTTTATGGCCAGGGATGTCACGAGTACTATTTCTCAAATTATGATGTGGTGCTTTCAGAGGTTCCAGCTTACAAGCATCTGAATAAGTATGATTATTACCAGCAAGAAGAGAGAATGGGAAAGTATTTCATACTTACTGTTACATTAGACAGGGCTTAAGCACATAGAGATAATTTGACATGCATGCTGACTGACATTGAGAAGAAGTTCAAAGACCAAGTAGAATATAGACATAGGTTATTAGCAGTTAAGCTTAACAATAGAAAGGGAAATTTCGAATGGACCAAGAAAGAGTTAGCTCACAAGGCTAAGGGAAGTTATGGTCCAATATCTTTAGACTGAGAACAACGAGGAAAGCTTTGCATTAGACAGGTACAGACCTACTACGACAAGATCTTTGTGGGACAGAGTGCGTGTGATCATATTTTCACAATTGAAGCTACAGCAAAGAGGTTCTTACAAGAGGCAGTACAAGTGGTGCCGAATGTGTATTTTGTGTGCTAGAAGAATGCGTATGTCCGATTGCCATTGAATTGGTATGGCACATGTTAAGTGCCAGTTGCGTTTACTAAGAAATACCATGTGGGGGATTAGGAGAGTTTGCAAGGGTAGCAACCGCATAGGAAAAGACCTAGTACAAGTGCAGGAGAGATGGTAGGAGATGTGTTTGGAGCACTGATACCAAGTTTGGGAGTGGTTTATAGTGAATTTTGAGATTAGGAAGTTACCAGCTATTGTGGATAAGTTGTCAGTCAATACAGCTCAGTCATTGCTACTCGTGGATGGAGAGATGGTCTCGATAAGAGTTATGGTGATGCAAAACTGCCTGGCTTTAAACTCAAAAGAGGTCGGAGTCTGCAAAATGCTGAGGGTGCAACAGTGCTGTACTTATATCCAAGACCATAGTGAGGATCTGAGGAAGTATAGAAGTAGCATCACTGATATACATCATGAGATACATGTTTGCCAAAAGAGGGAGTTTGGAACAAGGTTGTTAAAGGATTTGGAAAGATTTGAAGTTGGTTTGCAAACCTTGGAAAGGGAATTCTTGGTTATATCTTGAAGCCAATAGTAATAGTTGTGATTTGTGTCATCCTTTTGATAGGAACAGTAAAAGCTTTCAAGCGGCATAGGTCCAGACAAGTTAAGAATTCTCTTAGACGGCGAGAGAAGGCTAGACTGGAGGACAGTCACTATGAGAATCTCAAGAACCTAGAGAAGTTTTAACAGGGATGACTGGCTACGACTTCTGTTTAGGTGGGTTCTTTCTACCGGGAGTGTAAGGTGGATGTGATGACACTAGTCATCAGAGGGGGGAAACTGATAGAGCGCAATTTGCTCTGCCATTTGTAGGGGTGCATTATAATCATGGGTAGTTAGCACCCGCACATAATCTTTTATTGGGTTAATATTGTGTCATTAGATCTTGTACTGTAATAACGTGAAAAGTGAAGTGCTAGAGGTATTTGAGAGTAAACGTGATGAAATCGGCGTTGAAATTATATGTGACTAGACGAAAACGTTCATTTGTAGAACTATGTAGACAATTGCCAAAAATGTCTATGATTAGTGGTCTTATGTAACGCATTGATTTAATAGTTCATTGTAATGATGTCCACTTATGCATGTGCCATGTGAAATAAATGTGCTGTTTCTCATGTTGGCCTAATTCTGTAGGCCTAGCAAGTATTTCTCCCTGGTAGCTCTGACGTTAAGGTTTGCTAGTACCATTCATGTGTATGCAGAATTTGTCTTTCTCACATGTCTGTTGCAGGTGGAGAAAGTCATCCTTATTAGGTAGAATAATGTTTTATTTTTAGGAGTTAGGCTTAGGGAGGAATAGATACATTTGAACGGCGATGTTGATAATGTGGGACGATGTACTTCCTCACCGGTGAGAGCCTGGGAATTAAGGTTATCGAGCCAAGGCCTGGGAGCATCGCGGCCACATTGAACGTTACCTACAAAAAGGTGGCTTGCTTGGATGGGGTGATGCTGCGGGGCATTCTGGGATGAAATCCGTACTTCTTCTATAACAGTTAGCGACAGAGTCCGGAAACGTCTGCTTTTGCCATGGGGAGGAGAGCATCTTAGAATGAGCTCTGTAGCTTTATGCTACTTGACCCATTCAACATGAAAGGTCTTCCTAGGAAGCTTTTATGAGCTGACAACTTTTCAGACCTTGCCTTGGGGAATGCTAAGTAGGGATGTAACGTTAGTAGTACTGTAGGGACAGATTAAATGCTTTTTACCTACATACCTCAAATGATGGGGACTCTTGACATCGGAGCTGTTATATTCTATGTCCTGATACCGGAATTAGTTATCTTGTGTATGCTGCACGGTCTTAATTGCACCCGTAGGTTTGTTTTTGTATTAGTTCCAATGTCTTTTTACACCCTTGTCTTGTGATGCTTTATCTTTTTTTTTGAGTTTTTATATAGCGCAAACTGGTCCTGAGACATCGGGTATCAGAGTGCTTTACGTAAGCACCAGTTTCGTTACAGATGGACACATTCAATTTTGTTAGGCACAGGGAGATTAAGTGATTTGCCCAGAATCACAGGATGTTGAGCGTCGTTGCCGAGACTCAAACCCGGTTCCCCAGCTTCGAGGTCAACCGCTCTAGCCGTAAGGCTACATCCTCTCCCCTTGTATGTCCAACTGTTCTTGGCTTTTTAATAAACCTATTAACCTTGGCTCGGGAGTCTGTGATCTTTCGGAGTCATGGTTTATTGGAACTGTAGTGCATAATTTAGGGGAGGAGTTGACCTAACGGCTTGGGCGGTCGGCCTCAAATCTGGGGAACCAGGCTTGAGTCTCGGCAAGGATGCACAGCATCCTGTGAATCTGGACAAATGCCTTAATCTCCCCGTGCCAAACAAAAATGAATGTGTCCTCATGTAACATAACTGGGGCTCGTGTAAAGGGTTCTGATACCCTATACCTTTGGGTCCAGTTCGCGCTTTATAAAACTCCATTAAAGACTTTTCTGCCCCTCCACATTTTCAAGAAGACAAAATGAGACTTTGGCCAAGGGTTCCACAGTACATTTATAATATGGAACCCGGCTCCTTCACATCTTTCGATGATTTTTGCAAGAAAAGGGAGGTTGAAGATAGGGCGAAAGTTGTTGAGGTCAGTTACATGTGCGGTGGTTGAAAAGTGAGGTAATGATCCTTGGCTGAGAGAGAGATGCACCAGTTTGTCCAACAAGGGAACATGTGTGTATAAAGGTCTTTGAAAATGTTACTCGAAATAGGTTGCACAAAGTGATTAGAGGGTTTGGTTTTCATGATGGATTTAAGTAGGACTTCTTCCCCGATTATGTCAAACGTTTTCCAGCGGATCGTGGCTTTATAAGTCATGGTGGGTGTTAGAAATGGGGGTCTCTAGTTGGCAGAGATAGGTACCTTTGTCCAAATAGGGACCCTTGCTTCTAGCTAGGGTAAGGGAGATACACACTTTAGATAAGTGGGTTTTTTGTGCATGTAGTCTTTTCTCTGATGTCTTTTGCTCTAATTATTTAGGGAGCATGAAGCCCTACGCATACAATGAATACTAGCTCACAGACACACCACAGCCAGTTCACTGGGGGTTAAACACGCTCTGAGAGTTCACAGCAGTTGACCCAATACTGGGAGCCCTGCAGAAGAGTGGACTAGAGTGGGGAAGGCAGAGGCATACACAGACTCTGCCAGTCAGTCTAGGAGGCAGGAAGGTCGCAGATGCCATGGCCGTGCTGGGAATCCACTCCTTATCTAAGAATAAGTAGGCAAATTCCCACCTAGCTCCCTCCAACTTAAAAGAGGGCTGAAGGGGCGAAGCCTAATTGACGGCTTAGTGTTACATTTAGCTAGCACTGAATTCCCCTACATTTACCTCTTATGTGTGTTGTACTGGTTAAAAATGTGTCTAGGTAATCAAAGCGATTAGAAAACGCACTGTATATAAAGGCTGGCTAGACTAGGAGAGGAATACGACAGAAAATACGCAAAAAATGATGCACTTGAGAATGAGCAAAACAGAGGAGTCAACAGGTCTGACAAACAGTTAATAAAGAGGGGCATAAACACTGTGTGCCTCTCACAGTGAAGAAGAATTGGCAAGAGCAGAAATCAGTCATCTTAGTTTCCAGTGTGGGGTATTTAGTATGTCACAGAAACGAGGACAGTGACGCTCCCGCCCTTCGCTCAAAGGCCACGCTACCACAGCATAATGCAGCCATTTAAAAGATATGGTAATTTCTCGATTCAGCTTCTTTGGCTAATGAAAAGCCTTTTTTGTTTTCTCTGAACACATATCTGAGGACGTAGCATCATTGGTTTATAAATAAGTTGGCAAGTATGAAAATGAACATTGTAATGGCAGGTAGATCGGAACTTCACTTTGTAGACATATCCCTGGAAACTATTACGGCTTGCTGTCAAAAGGGGATTTGTGTTTATCACATTCCATTGCCACATATTAATGGGAAGTTCTCTGATTCCGAACTAAAATGTAAAACATTATTGCAGTACTAAACCTGTTCCAGATGAACTGCTCATCTGCAACAGGAGAAGCCACACTTCCAGAAGCGCTTGTCCTCACTACCAAGGTCAGAGATTGTAGATTTATGAAACCATGCTCTCCAACTAATGTAGGTGAACTTTAGTCAACGCCGTGTTTCCAAGAACAGCTTATAGAAAGAGTGGCTAGTCGATTGATAGCTATTCATTACATCACCTGGAGGCCCTTGCACACAAGCGCAGCGCCGGCATACATAATTAAAAGCGCCACTCAAACATCACGCATGATTCCATACTCTTCACGCATAGCCACACTACACTCACGCATACTTCATCCGGCAACAAACTGTTACGAGGTCCCACGAGCTCAGACGTGAGCTAATCAAATCTAAAACTATAGATAACAATAGCACTCGCAGATAGTACTGAGTGGTTTGCTGATGCCTCTTTTAATGAAGACAACTTGACTGCAACAGCTGGGTCACGGATCCCATCTGAAATGAAGAGTGGTACTGTCTATGGCTCTACTTTAATACTTGTTATTAATGAAGAACAACACGTCTCAATTCAAGTAGGTCGTGATTTTGTTTCTTGTCTATGCTTATTCTGTTCCTCTAACATCCTAACATCCAAAATATAAAGCAAATAATACCAGCCTTTTATGTCTTAAGGTGCCTTTATGCCCCATTTGAAAAAGTGACTACACCGGCAAATAAATTATATTACTTTTTTTGTTCTAGTGTGTATGTTTTTGGCATACTTTGGCATTTTGTCAGACGTCATAGTTTGGAATGGGATCAGGAGAGGTGTTAGGAAAGAGGCGTTCAAAGAGGTCACTTCCTTAAAATGTTGCAGGTATAGGAAGCAATTACATTTTCTATTTCTATATGAATAAACCCGATTTTAGCCCCTATTAAACTTTAAAAATGTTTTTATAACTTTGAAGGAATGTGCGCTGACAAGCTATAAAAGAGAGTGGATTCAGTCGTGATGTGAGATCAGGTGGGCTCCCACACTGTTCAAACAAAGAATTCTACAGAGATAAAAAAATTGTTTCATTAAGGAATCTCTTCACTTATCGGAGCAGAGAGGTCATCTCCAGACAAAATGCTGTATATTAATGTATAACAAATACTAAATAACTTAAAGGATCACTTCTAGTTTAAGTAAAAGGAAACACGTTTAATAAGGAAAGTAAAATAAAAACATGGAAAAATAGATAACGCGTTAGAAATGATCAAAAATAAAGAAAAGTAGTTCTTCTTTCAAATCGAGTTGTCCAAATGGTTCTTGAATCAAAGATACTGCAAGAGACCAGGAAAGTGCTAAGATTACTCACTATGTTTAATTATGTTATTCCCATTTATATAGAGTAAACCGCCTTTGTTGAGGCATCGTAGCACACTCTATATCCCAAGTATTTATGTGGTTCTGGAAAGGCCATCAATCGAACTGAAGGACTCCACGTTAGACAGAGTATGTTGCTTTGTTGATGTTTGTTTGTCTGTGGTCAGCAGAAAGTTGCTCAGAAATTTGATCTGCAATAGCCTGTATAAGTTAGGATGCCAGTGAAATGAGGCTGATCAAGGAAGAGCGTTGTGGTGCTTTGCATGTATGAGTGGGTGTCACATTTCTTACCTGATTAGCAGTCGTTGTTCATGGAAAGGTTAGAGCCCAGTGATTTCTATCTATGCATCACACCCCTGGTCAGTTTCTAATGATACAATATTGTGTGCAGGCTAGTTTTAAATTATTGGTCGGGGTCTTACAATGCAATGTTTTATATGTGTTTTCCAAAGTGTATTTTGGTGGGGTGCGTTACTTTCCCTCTCATTTGTCAGCTCTTTGCAAACGATTTGTTGTTGGTCCTTTGCTGTCCAAAGACACCAGCGCCTTGAAACCCTGGGGGGAGGGAGGGGAAAGTATGTTCTCGCTCAACAAACAGGAGTTATTTATAAGAATGGTGCACAAGCTCAGTCTAGCGCGTGTTGTATGAGTGTGACCATTTGTAGGGGCCTTGGAACAATGGTATGTGGTGTTATGGTTAAGTACAGAATGCTTTTGAATATCCGCCGAAGGCCGCCATATGTAAATGACGTGTCTTAATTATGTGTAGTAATGACTGTTTATAATGCTCCGATTGAGAGGATGTGTGAAAGCTCTTGTGTTTGGGTGGCATGTGCCTTTAAAACATGGCTCTTCTCTAAACCAGCTCTGTTGTACATCATGTAGGATGTTAAGCACAGACATCTGAAAGTTGAGTAATCAGTCCTCTAGAAGAGACAGATGCAGGGGCGTAACACAAGCCCTGGCAGCCCGTGCCGTGCGGAGGGGGTGCCACCCCTTCCAGGGGCCCCCTGACCTTCAAGACCAATTAATATTTGTGGTATATGGGAGACTTGGGGGCCGTCATCACATTCTGCAGAGGGGACCCATCATTAGGTCTCGCGCCTAGCGGTGCACTGCGCAGAGACATTTAGTAGGTGAAAAACGGGGAATCAAATCTGACCTAGGAATCGCACACGCTCGTGCGTGTGCGATTACTTTTGTGCTACGTGATTGGCCTTTGCGTGCGTCTTTTTATAAAAGACTGCACTCAATTGGCCAAAGGCGGGCGCATTGGTGTCTATTAAGCACTAGGTGCGCGTAATAGACACCAATAGGCCATGGCTCGCAGTGGGTCTCGCAGTGGCGCGTGCGCACCACTCGTTGAAAGAGTTGTGTCTGTGCACTTCGTGGGCGTTGTAGGAAGAGAGGTGTTTACAAGTGAGTGTACCTTGCAGCTGGGGTGAAGGGGTGGCTTCAATGAGGAGCGGCAGCTACAGGTGAGTGCGTCTTGAAGCCTGGGCACTGGGTTAAGGTATGACGTTGGAGGTGCATTCAATTGCGTGTACCGTGCAGCCGGGGTAAAGGGGTGGCTACAGGTGAGTGCGCATTGAAGCCTGGGCTTGGGGTATAGGAATGACGTCCATGGAGGAGCTGTGCCTGCAGGTGAATGCTCATCGAAGCCGGAGCTTAGGGTATGAAGGGGTGCTATCCGAGGATGCCTCTGTACCGTTCACCCTCATGACTTTTCTACCCCCTCTTCTATCTTTGACCACCCTGTCAACTCAGCCGCAGTACCAGACACACGTGCCATAGATGGATGGCTGACTAAATGGGCGAGCAGCTGTATTTCTTCTGCACACCCAGTGCTCTGACAAGGCCTGAACGTTTGTGTGGGCTTCCAAGCACTGTCTTTAGTTTTGGGGCTAGTGACCCTTGGATAGCGCTCGGTGCCCATCTCCCTTTCGGCGCGCACGGCAGGGAAAAATCAGCCTGCACACATGAACTCCCGCCCCTCCCAAAACAGACCATATAAAACGGAAAGATGTATGCAGAAGTACCCTTTTTAGGTCTCGCCTGGCGTAGGCTGTGCGCATGCGCAGTCTCGCTGGCGAGATTTAATGTTAACCGGGATTTTCTGTAAGGGGCTTTAAGCCCAGCCCCTCTTTTCCATTGGCTGGCATCACCGTTTATGGTAAACGGAGGCCAGCCATTGCAAAAGAGCTCCTTGTGACGTATTCGCTCGGCTTTTTCGGCCGTCCCATTTGGACGGCCTCTCCTGCTTTGCGTTCGTCGCAAAAGGTTTCTTATCTTTATGGGGCCAAACACATGGCCCCATAAAGACATGAAACCTTTTAGCAGGCGAGGCCACAGCAGAAAAAGCCAAATGGAAACGTCAAGGCGAGCACTTGTTCCTGACTGGAGCTCCGGTCTGAAGAGAAGATGTTGGCCGGGAAGGCAGCCCTGTGCTTCCTATTGCAGTTTCTGCTGCAGTTAACGCCAGTCTTCGAGGCGCTCCCGACGTACCAAGGTAAGAGAGAGGGGTGTGTTTCACGCCCGTGGTTGCTTTAACCCCTTCGGTGCTCATGACGGAACGGTTCCGTCATGAGCCACGGTTGAGCTGTGCTCATGACGGAACCGTTCCGTCATGACCACGCCCGCGCAAGATTCCGTCAGCACAGCGGCGGAATCTGCGCAGCATGGAAGGGGTTAAGGCAGACTGTGAGGATGTAAACGCATGCATTTAACGCACTTTGTTCGGTTTTATGCTTATAGCCCGGTAGACTGCGCCGAGGAACGAGAGGACTCTCACGTTTTTCAGATCAAGGCAGTTTATGCATTCTAGATTCTTACTTGCATTCTGGTATCTGTAGTGTTCATTTTATAATCTTATAAACAACACTGGAAATCCTAGAATACAGAGCAAATATCTACACTCGGTGAGCTGCTCACGCATGGCACTGGGGAATTAGAGAGCTCTAAATCATACAAGTAGCAACTGTGAAAAGAAAGTAAAAACTTCCAATAGTTGAAACTTTTATATTATGATCAAAACTGGTTAAAATTCAACGCATTTGTTTGTACGCTAGTAAAGTGACACGCAAAAAGAACGTGGTTGAGTTTCCCGGGGCATCCGTTAAAAACATGTCCTTGAAAAGATGGCCGCTGCATTTGCGGATTATTAGACAGCTTCGAGATACGCACAGCTCTCTGATACGATAATCAACCCTTCTCGCTCCGCCCTCCACTCCCTTCCTCCCTAGTTAGCCTCGAGGTTCTGGTCTTCGGTTGCACCAGTTGAGAAACAGGCTTTTTCTGAAGCATGGACAGCTAACCCCAGTCCTAGAAACGGTCTATGTGGCGTATTAGCTATTTTGATAAAGTCCTGGAATATTCTGGTGAAAATTAACCCAAAACATTGTAAAAATGTGTTCAAAAGGTTGCGATGTAGTGCCTCAGTGCAATCCCAGCGGCTGCTGCTCTGAATGCACCGCTGCGACAAAAAAATACCCAAATACCTTCTTAATGAATCAGGCTCAGAGATAGGCAGAGAGACCTACTGTCGCAACCTTGCAAATGTAAATATGGGCGTGGCCTTGCAGGTTTCGATTGGTGGTTGATCTTGGATTCGTCTAAAAGGTTGGCGCGACTCAAATAGGATTTGAGGGTAGGGCGTTGCTTAGGAGTTCGGACTGGGATGGGCGTGTTTTCATAGAAGGGGGTTTAAGTGGCAATGAAAAGGGAATGTATACCGAATATAAAGATGAAGGCGTTGTTTTATGTATGATGAGTATAGTTCTTAAATGTGATTGGCGTGACTTTAAACAAACGGGCGTGTCTCCAAAGTATGAATGGTTGGGTCTGAGCAGGGGTGGGCGGGATTACTCAACCAGTAGGTGTGACTTTAGAAGCAGGTGGGTGTGGTTGTATCCGCTGCATTCTAGTGGTAGGCGTGGCTCCTGATGCGGAACTGTGCAGGGTAGTTAAGTCCTGGGCCCGGATCCGGAACACTGAGGGTGGCTGCCATGGTGATGTCCTGCTGGGTCCTCTGGTCAGGGGCGGTGCCAGGGGCCCAGGAGGGGCCCTGAAACCTGGAACTTAACCGGGTGGGCCAGGAGCCGGAATGGAAGCAGCCATGAGTGAGTACCTGGACTGTGCCTTGTATAAATCAGCAGAGCTGAATAGTTGCACAGAGCTAGAAAACGCTGCTTAGTTACACAGTACTGGTTGTATGGACCGCATTGAACTATGCAGTGGCGAGGACGCGAGAACATTAGTTCAAAGTAGAGTACCCGGGAATCACTTTACAATTAACAAGGTTTTACTGCACTCTTCTGCCTTTATATACTCTGGTGTACTACTTGTACTGCACTTTGTAGCCAATAATGCTTCTCTGTCCAGCACAACGATAGCCAGCCATTTGTATACCATGCTGCCCAGTGCACAGGGCCAATGAAGAGATGCGAGAGTTTGGCCAAGTGGTTGGGATGCCTGGGTTTCGGCTGCATTGTGTTGCGAGCTCACAGGCATGTTGTAAAACAAACACACTTGGGGTGAAATTCGTTAAGTACATGTGCTCACTTCCCAGGCAGCGGTTCTGTCTCTGGCCTCAGAATGTCATGCTACATGTGTTTGTTTGCATGCTCCAGAGGTGGCAGCTGTGCCTTATTCTAGGGCAGGCTGTCTCCCGTGATATAATTCCACCCTGTGCATAATTCGGGCAGTTTTATTGTCGGGTTGTATCCTCGTGAGGCTTGTTGCGTGTGTACCACAAAACCCGACGTCTGCCCGCTATGCCTTCCTTGCACCCCTCGTTTGTGGTGGCCTCCTGTATGGGGAGATGAGGGGAGGGAGGGTTTACATACTCGAGGCAGCATCTAATAGCTGTTATTTTTTCTCCACACGTACTTTCTTTCTCTGCGTACCGCAGGCTTATAAAGCTGCACTTGGTCTGCTATGTGGTTTTGCATTGCTGCAGTGTAACTTGGAATTGAGTCCAGAGTCATGCTTAAGGGGTTAAAAACCGCAGAGTGGGACTGAGCCCGACACTAGACTTATTGAGGCTGCTATATATGTTCTAACAACCAAAAACTTCATACAGGGGCACGGTGGTGGCTGTAGCAAATGGTTACACACAGACTTGTGTTAAGCTACGTTAAAACAAACGCTGCTTGAGTTTCGCAGATTTTTTTTCAAAGTCCACCAATTTCATTTTATATTGTTCATCATAATCTATTTTCCTCTCTGTAATTTCGTTAACAAAACCCAATAGCTCTATCTAAACACTTATAAGGTCCCAAAGGCGAGACCTATTGGCTATGCCAATGCTTGTTGGAAATGAGTTCGACTATAATTTCTCCACATTCCTAGAAGCTAACATATGTAGCGCACTTACGGGTGTAAACTTAGTGATGAGTTTTTGCTCTCCTCTCCCTTAAATAGTATGATACATGTATAATTCTCACAAGGGGGATGCCCCCTGCACGTACTGGCAGCTTTGTGAGGTTGCCGGAGTTTCCCAGAATATAGTGATGTATTAGAAAAGGTAGTGGGATGCCCTCTGGGGCGATCTATACGCAGCAACGTGAGTAACTGAGTTCAGAGTAGTGCTTCGAAGCTGTATACACTTTACTTCAACCCTTAGCTATATATAAGTCCTGAACACGTGGGGTCAGGGATTTGCCTTGCTACGTTTGGTATCAACTTTCTAATGTTTTTTTTTCCTGGATGTCTGTGGACGCGTCACCCTGGTGAGTGGACACGTCACCCTGAGGTACACGGATTTAGTACATACTCCACATTAGGTTTCCGGCCCTCGTGGTGCGTGCGGTGCCCTGCTCGCTAAGAGTGGGTTGGCAGGGCAAGTAACCTCCCGCTGCGCCCCACAGGGCTGTGCCGACACTGCTGGCTGCTCGAGCTGGGAACTCCCTGCCTCGGGGCGCTACAGTTCTGCAGACGCTTCCCTGTCTAGGAATGGGGCCTGCTGCTGCTCGTTACCTCTCCCCGTCGGGGGAAGCCTAGGTTGATAAACACCTGATTTGATTTGGGGTTCTGTCCCCTTGCGCTCCCCTCTTCCCCCACTCAGCAGGAGCAGAGTGGGGAGCGCTGACGCCCTCCCAAGGTGTCAGAGCGCTCCCCTCAGCAGGCCATATGCTTCCTCTCACCAGGTGCTCTTCATCACGACCCCCCATCGGGGGGGGGCTGCTCTCGCTATTCCTCACACCCCCTACTTTTGAGATCTCCCTAGTTGGGGGGGGGGGGGGCAGGTCTTGGCTGAAAGTCCTGACAGGTGATGAAACCTTGAGTTGTCGAGTGTTTTGGCAGAAGCCAATGGGATGAGACCGCCTAATGGCAGGGAGGCGCCCCTTTTCTATTGAAGCGAGTATGTGCTTCGACATAGCAGGTTTTTATGAGGGGCGCATTTGTTAGGTCTATTGTAGAGCCCCGGTGGTGGCTCGGCTGCATAATCACCCATCTGAACATGCTATTATTCGGTTTAAGCCCCCATCAGGGCCCTGTAGGAAGGGTTGGGGAGGTGTACACTGATCTTAGATAAGACTAGAAGACTATCTTAAGAGCACACAACTATCTCTTATTGGCCTTAAATTACACCTACCCCAACTTTGTGGTACTGCCTTGGGTGCATTTTATCGAGCCTGGTCGCCATTTCAAATGTCTGTCCCGTGGGGGGGGGGGGGACTATGTAACATGCTCACTAGTCAAGCAGCCCAGCGTTTGGCCTGCGGATCAAACTGCTCTCCAACATGCACACTGGGCTAGAATGGTGTGAGGATTACAGACTGCACACTGGGCCCTTCATGCGTTCCGTCCAATCTATTTACAAAAGCGTTTTTCCTTCTCTACCCCTTGGCGACAGTTGCACTCTTCTCAGCTTCTGGCTCTGGTGCCCGTGCCAGCTTCAGACTGCAAAGGATGGGTGGCAGGTCCCTCGCTCTGAAAGCTGCCCTGGCTTGGAACTCGCTGCCTCTTGCTTCTCGCAGCGTTCAGGATCCCGCTCTTTAAACAAAGAGAAATGTTTCCAGATGTTTCTTGAACAGGTTCCCTCTCATGGTTTGCGCCGGGACACTCCTCAGAGTATCTGTGCACGGTATAAATAAACATAACATGACATATGTGCACCATGCACACTAGGCCAGCATTTCACCCTTTGGTGTGAGGGTTAAACAGACCTGTGCACCATGCACACTAGGTGAGCATTTCACCCTCTGGTGTGAGGATTAAACAGACCTGTGCAACATGCACCCTGGGACAGTATTTCAACCTGTAGCTCGCACATTACACAGATCTCCACAACATGCATCCTAGGCCAGCATTTCACCCTTTTGGTGTGAGGGTTAAACAGACCTATGTAACATGCACCCTAGGCCAGCATTTCACCATTTGGTGTGAGGGTTAAACAGATCTGTGCAACATGCACACTGGGCCAGTATTTCAACCTGTAGCTCGCATGTTACACAGATCTCCACAACATACACCCTAGGCCAGCATTTCACCATTTGGTGTGAGGGTTAAACAGATCTGTGCAACATGCACACTGGGCCAGTATTTCAACCCGTGGCTCGCAGGTTACACCGGTCTCCACACAGTGCACACTAGGCCAACATGTATCTTGTTTAGTCTGCAGTTTACAGACATGTGCCCCATGTACACTCTGCGCCAGTATTTCAACCTTCGGCTTTCAGGGTGAGAAATTCTGTGCTACTTGCAAACTGGGGAAACTTGCAACGGTTACAACGAGTTTAAAGTTCAGGAATAATTCTGTAAAACTACGTCATTCAGGGAAAAAGTCTTCGAAAAGCCCAACTTTTGATAATGAATCACTTGCAGGAAAAACACATGAGCAAACTCCTTCTTAATAGCAAAGTTTTCCACTCTTTCCGGTCGTCACAAAATGCAAACGTTACACTGCAGGTAAAATGTAAATGTTGTCTGCTCCTCAACCCATATCTTTTCGGAAAGCACACAGCTTTGCTCTCTGGTGTACCCGAGGGCCGCACTAATGCCAGCAGGCTGGTGGTCTGGGGCAATGGGGCAATAGGGGAAGCGAAGCATGTACATCTCATGGCTGAGTTGAATTGCCCAATGAGGAACCATAAAACCCGGGGTCCATTCCAGCTCCACCCCTCCCTCCCCCCCCCTTGACCAAAATGTGTGATCCTGGGCTAGTGATACTCAAAGCATGGCACGTGGGCCGCATGGGGCCCTCCTAACCTTTGCATGCGGGAGCATAGCCTACTGCAGCACTAGGCTGCTTTTTATTAGATTCAGCTCTAACATGAAAAAGATGTTAAATAGATAGGTAAGAATGTATTTATAGGTTAATTGAAGTTTAAAAAAGGAATTAACAGCTTAACTTTAGAAACATCCTAATTTTTAAAGCCATCTTGCAGCAAATGTGTATCAAGCATTTGGAATGCAATCGGTCTCGCCATTGGGACCTTATATGTATTTAGCTATGCAGCACATTAGCCTGGGTGCTGAAACATCTACTGTTCTTTAACATGGAGGGAAAATAAGCACCAAACTGTGTGACACCAAGAATGGGAACACATGGAGAGAAGTATTGCCTATTAGCGGTAAATGGTGTGGTCCAAAGCTTTTTTCTAATATAAAATCAGGGCCTTCGGTGGTCATATCACTGAAAATACAAGATGTGAAAAAAATATTGTCTATTGGTGCTCATGTTAGACAATTACTAGAACTGGAATCTAGAGCATGCTAAAGTGATTCTGGTATTTTACTGACCTCTGCTGGTCGTTTTCTATCAATAAAGTTAAATAGAGGCAGTTGCCAGAAAAAATTAAAAAAGTCCCTAAGCAGAAAGCAATTCTAGTATTTTACTGACCTCTTCAGGTCCTTTTCTATCAAGACAGTTAAATAGAGGCAGTTTTACAGGGAAAAAAAGCCCCTAAGCAGAAGCAGACAAGTCCTAGGGTTGATCTCCAGAGCCCACAATATACATACACATATAAGTATCTACTAAAGTATATACAAGAGGTCTCGAATGCTCGACCTAAAAATGGTCTCTTCAAAATTGAAAAAGTGTATTTCATCAACAAGCAGAACAGTTTCATCTTAGTACCTCAGATTATATCAGTGCATTGAGAAGTCTTGGTTTTTAAAGTGGTACGTTTCAAACGTGAAAACTTCTGCTTCCACCTACCCTGACAACAATGCCAGTAGTTATCTAAGAGGCAGCTATGTGCAATTTTAGGGATGACCGGATTCCTAGTATTACTGAACTAAGTTCCTAAATCGATCACAACAAAATGTTTTACAGTGCACACCGGGAGCACTATATTTCGATGTCCTCTTGACTGCAATAATGAAGAAAAGGAGAGAAGGTGAAAGGTGTGTAGGATCACACAATTTGGTGAGCTGTGTTTAATCTCAGGTTTTCTGGTTTCACATGGTGAATGCAATTCAACCACTAGATGTATATACCTTGCTTTTCATAAACCTACCTCACCCCTCCCCCCAAGGCCTCAGTCACATCAAAGACCAAACTTTTTGACCCTGGGAATGTTTGAGTACCCATTTCCTAGGCAATAGATTTATTTCACTTTGCCTCAGTTTTCTTCACCACTCAAATTAATTTACTATTTCACTTTAATTCACCACTGATCCTTTACTGGTTCCGGAGTAGCTTGCTACTTGCCGAATAAGCGCTTCAACACTTCATCAGGGATGGCAAGTGCTATTTGAAGGCAAACCTTTTCCCACTTCTATCCCTCCACTCTCCTTCTGAACCCAAATAACTGACTAACATATCCATCACTCAAATTACTTTTGTGTTTCACTATATTAATTCACCACTAATCCTTAATGGACTTTGGAGAAGCGTGCTACTCGCCAAAAAAGCGATTTGACTCCTCGTCAGGGTGAGTAAGAGCTATATAAATGCAATTACAATTTATACGAGGACCTTCAAATGCATGACTTCAGGGTGTGCGCTCTATGAAACCTTCTCCTGTGTTTGATTTAATAAACTATAATGTGGTTCATGAATAAAAGCACCCCCAGCACCCAGAGAGTGCACATAACTGACTTGCCTCTTAGTTAACTATTGGCATTGTTGTCAGGGTGGGAGGAGAAACGTGTTTTTAAATTCACGTTTTAAACTATCTCTTAAAGAGAACTTTTCAATGCAGTGATGTAATCTGTTTTACTGAGGAGACACACCTCTGTATGTTGATGAAATGCACACGAGACTATCCTGTTTGAACACGTTTTCTGCAGGATGTCTTTAAAATGGTGTTCCTAAAGTAAAGCATGCAGGACATCCTATTTACTTCCTTTAACTGCAATTCATCTTTAAATCAATGCTTGCTCTTTAATTTAACATATTTTAATGTTAGTGCTGAGTCGAGTAAACAGCAGCCCAGAGCTGCAGTTGACCAGGGGGTCACATGTAAAGGTCAGGAGGGCTGCACTTTGAGTATGACTGCCGTAGACCTTCTATGGGGCGAAGGCGGGGCTGGTCTTGCCATCAGTGCACCATAGAGACCTTTCATATGCTGTGGGGGTGGAGCGAGATGACTATTCCTACGATCTGTCACTAAAGAGACTTCCACAGCCGGTTTCGGGACCGAGGGCTGGTCTTGCCATCAGTTACTATAAAGACTAGGCTGTGGGGCGGGCTGGTCTTGTCATCAGTTACCATAGGCTGATAGGTTGTAGGCACTGGTCTTGCCATCAGTCCACCATAGAGACTGTCATAGCCTTTTGTGGGACTGAGGGCTGGTCGTGACATCAGTTACCAGACAGACATTCATAGGTTGTGGGGGCAGGCGAGGTTGCCATCAGTTGCAAAGCTGCCAGTGTGCTGAGGAAGGGGTGTGCCATGGGGAGGGTGTGTGGGTCCCTGGATGTTGGCCTGGTCTTTCCTCTCCTCCACCATCCTTCACTGGGTCTCTGTTGCTTCACGGCTGTTCTGCCACCGGGTGGTTGCCATGTGGGCGTCTGCTCTTGTGGCAGATGGGACTGGTGTACATGGGGAGGGGGCAGAGGAGACTGGTATACATGGGGTGAGGGCAGATGAGACTGGTGTACATGGGGGGGGGTATGGTGGCTGCTGGTGCTATGAAGAGGTGCAGTACTGTCTGGCTCAGAACAGTGTTTATATTGTATTGTAATTGCTTTTATATAGCACTTACTACCCCAGCCAAGGCATCAAAGTATTTTTTGGGCGAGTAGCATGCTACTTTTGAACCCATAACGGATTAGTGGTGAATTAGTTCATGAAATATTAAAGTGATTTGAGTAGTGGATCTTTTAGTCAGTTATTTTGGTTCAGAAGAATAGTGGAGGGATAGAAGAGGGAAAAGGTTTGCATTTATATAGTGCTTGCTACCCCTGATAAGGAATTGAAGTGCTTTTCAGCGAATAGCACACAACTCCAGAACCCATTAACGATTAGTTATGAATTAGTATAGTGAAAAATTAATTTGAGTGGTGGACGTGTTAGTTTGTATTGAAATGGATAGTGGAGGGATAGAAGAGGGAAGGTTTTAGAATTTTTTTGAAGCTCAGAATTTATGGTGCACTGAGCTGTGTGCTATCATGAATTTACGTGGGGACATTGCACCAGTGTAAAGAAAGTAAAGTAAAGTAAAAACTTTATTGTTGGTAAATTAAAACCGTACAATAAAAAAGCATGCATCGTATTCATAAAATGGATACATTTCTTAAAAATTGTTAAAATAACATTTTGGTTAAAACCCGACTTGACTTCTTAACTGCTGTTAAAAGTCTCGTGAACCAGGTACGATCAACGATTTGTTAACAGCCGACAAGGCGTTGGTACGCTCAATGGTGGAGTTTCCCTCAGCTCTAATAGGACAGGGTTGGCGGCCCTGGTAGCTTCCAACTGGCTTAATGCTTTAGTTACAAATTTTGTTAGCCCGATATTCAACTTTGTGTTATCCGTATTAAAGGCTGCTATTGTGGCTTGGCGGCAAGATCGAATTCCAAGTCTTATCCATTCTTCCCGCAATAGTGAGCATCTAAAAGCAAGCATCGTTGGGCATAAGCAGACTATGTGTTCCAACCCCTCGGTGTGGTAACCACACAGCCTGCATTGGATGTGGCTGTCTTTCCGGCGCCATTCTGGAAGATTTTTCAAGAAAGGCCATTCACCCAACCTCAGTGCCATGAACTTTCGTTTTAGGTAAAGTGCTGTAGTACTTGATAGATGACGGGATTCTACTCCTGGGTTAAAGTTAGTGATTACTGCCCAGGCGTGTTTCCTTTTTGACAGTATTGCCCTGTCTGTGTGAAAGGACCAAAACCTGGCGCTCATCTTGATAACTAGCTTTAATGCTGACTGGGGGAGGTTTGTTCCCCAAAACTCCTTAATACCAAGTAATTGTAAGCAGTGCTCCAGTTCGAGCCGAAATTTATAGGTGGCATGACTTTTCTGAATTTCTTGCCAGAGTCTGGTCTCCAGTGAGTCTTCCCGGGCTTGACGCAGTCTGTTACAAAGCTTTATGAATGCCCCTGCCTCTACGCCGTGATGGTCTAGTAATCCAAATTCCAGGCGAACTTGTGCCGGTGATGCTGAATTCGGAAGATGGAATGTACGTTTAAAAATTTTAGTTATCAGTTTATTTAGAAGAGTGTTTGTGATTCCCTTCATGATCTCTTGGCCATATGTCAGGGAATTAGATATTTTTGCCTTCATCACTTTTAACAGTGGGATAAAGCTGGGACCTAATAGTTTTTTTGACAGTTTCGTTGCTGCTGCCTCTAAGCCAGAGCTTTGGTCCTCAGTGCTTCTTCTTGCTTAGAAAATGAGCTTCTGGAGTCTAAAAATATTCCTAGATACTTATAGTGAGATGTTGAGTCAATATTTACGTTATTGAAGTGCCACCCTCCGCGCGACTTCTTGGGTTTCCCAAAGGTGATTGTTTTTGTTTTTGATAAGTTTAGCTATAAGAGATTATTTTCAGTGTAGGGGAGCAGTGCTTAATTTGAGCTGGTGGTTTCCGGTGCTCACACGGGTACCTAATTGTCAACACCAGCACTTAAGACAGGCGGCTACATGCTATGGTGCTGTTTGTGTAATTTAGAGAAGAGAAGTTTCTTAATTTAATATCCATTAAAAATACTGATAGCAATACCTGTCCCCCAAGCCACTCTTATAGCTTTGGGGGCCTGAAACCGTCTTAATTGTCACACTAGTAGGAGTGTGATGGTCAGTAGTTCTGCAGGTACTGTCGTTGGCAGCGCTGGCAGGAGCAATGGTGGTGCAAGCTGTATTTGCCCCCTAACAAGGGCCCTGGCCCTTATTTGTTTACAAATTAAGCACTGCCTCACACGGATCCTGGACCCGGGTCTAAACAAAAAATACTTCCCTTATTGACTATAAGAAAAGTTACTCAGTTTACTTGGCTGAGGAATGAAGGGTGTGGCTTCTGATTTCGGGATCCGAGTAATTGCTCTTTTTTCCTTACGTGAGGCAATGGTGAGATGGAACACGTCGGAGCAAGGTTTATCTGCCTTCTATGCACTTACATAAAGGAATGCCTTTCGGAGGCCTTTTCCAATCATGCACCGGTACCCTGAGCTAGGATACACCTTCCTTGATAAGTTCACCCGTCTAACAGCACTGTTATCGACCTCGGAAAGATGGGAGGCTGAGTTGTCAGCAGTGAGTGCCTAACTCGCCGAGTCATCTTCCCAATGTCACATGTCTGCCGAATAGATCCCCTCATGGCAGGCAAGGGCCTGTTGGGGAAACATCTCACTCGCTCAGTTTCCGGAATCTTGACCGAGCCCGGCAGGTCTCCGACTTGTACCTTCTGGGGCCAGATTTGTTTTTGGCATCCTTCACCCCTCTCTTCCAGACATCCACCCCTTCTCGGCAGGCCCCGGCAGGAGGGCTGAGGTGCGGGGCAGGTGTCTGTTGGAGAGCTACACCCCGAGCCAGAAAAACTGGTCACTGGAGAATGCAGTGTGAGTCACGGCTCTGGGGCGTGGAGTTTCACCGGCAGGGGCAAGGGGGGGGATGGGTGCCGGAGCCAGGCTGCTTCCCACCCAAAATTCCATCTTAAAGTGGGCTTGGGCAGAGGAAGAAAATGTATTTATTCGGGGCTTCTTCGGATGGCCAAATGCCTGCCTCAGATGAGCAAGGGTGCAAATAAGTGAAACCAAGTTTAAATGCTTCCTTTCTGTGTCTTTGATGCAAAGACGGCTGTACCTGTGGTGCCCCGGTGCCACTACACCTGCTGCCCTTTTCTAAATGAGCGTAAATCGCCACAATTTGCACTGCTTTCATTGAATTCGAGTTTACAAACATATTTTTAGGTCTGGCGCCTAGCAGTGCACTGCGCAACAGTGCTCGCGCAGCGCGAGACATTTAGTAGGTGAAAAACGGGGAATCAAAGCTAACCTTGGTGTGCGTAATAGACACCAATAGGCCATGGCTGGCAGTGGCGCGCGCGCACCACTCGTTGAAAGAGTTGTGTCTGTGCACTTCCTGTCTGCATGCGCACAGAATCAATGCCACTAGTTTAATAGTGCGAACTTTTTTGCCAGGCCTGATTCATTTGAGCACCTAAACTCCGCATGGGATGCATGATTTTCGAATGCGTTTTAACATTTTATATTTACGAAAATATATTTTGTAAAGTTACTCTGTAGTAAATGAGCTCCCATGTGATGGAAGGCGGGGGGTGCGTAGGCGTGCCACAGAAATGTGATGTTCACACAAAAACTAGTGGCTGAGGGTATTCACAAACCTCACCGAGGCACACCTCCAGTCTGGATACGGTTGGAGTAAATCCATATACAGGGTGGGAATGAGGAAGGAACATCCCCATACTTATGGGGGTGTAGGGAAGGTCCAACGTTTTTTAGATATAAATTACAGAATATAACCTTTAGAAAACACAAGCATTAACTTACAAAGTAGATTTATTAATGGGCTTTTTTTGTAGTCAATTGAGCCCTGCATGAGGGTGTAAGACTAGCACACACTGCTACCTACAACAGCACTTGGACGTCCGGAGAAAGAGAGATTGGGAAGATAAACAGGGAGGCGGTATCCGCTCCCACTGCAGCCCGTGCCACACTCAGAGGAAGGAAGCTGAAAGCAGTTGTAATTACTTCCTGAATCCTGAAAAACGTAGGCAGAATCTCTTCCACACAAAAAAGATGGCAGGGTTGGCATCCAATGTGCACCCTTATTTATTTTCGATTTCTGCCCGAAAAAGAAGGCAAACCCCTCCCAAGCTCGAGGCCGGGCCTGCAGTGGGTCTCTGTCCTGACGGCAGGCATCAGGCCCACCCCTACCCCCGCTCTGCTCTGGAGTGACTTTATTTAACAGACTGTAAGCAGCGTGAGCCATAAATGGGCTGGGTACCAAGGACTCTGGAAAGAGTTAACAGGATTCCCACAGACCCAGCTATGCGGCAGCAGGGAGGGGGCAGCCTCCACCCCTGCGGGCCGGGCATGCAGCTCAGGATAGCACCACCTGCCCACATTTTTTCCAGCTCAACCAGGGCGCATGGTGCTGGGAATAAATGGACATAAAAACCGTAGGAAGTGTGGTGTAGCCCCCAACCCACACTGACTTCTTCGCAGAATCGAGCAGCGATTTCCTCCTCCAAACCTTCTGACGAAGCTGTATTATTAGCAGGTGCGCGGTTCCTGCATGCCCGTAGATATGCGCCGGCTCTGGTCTCTGTACCCCAGCACGCAGCAAGTTGGGTGACTGGGAACCGTAGCTAGAGCGAGAGCAGGGGAGATGCACCGGAGAGAAGAGAGGTCGTGCATCAGACAGAGTGTGGGGCCTTCCACAGGGAGAGAAGAACCCTGTAGGGAGAAAGGGGACAGCCTGCACAAGGGATGAGGAGAGACTACATAGAACAAGCATTTGCAATGCAATAGGTCTCGCATTCACGTGAGTTTGAGCTATTGGCATTGTAAATGACCATGTCTTTTATATATGTTTTGGTTTTTAAAACATAAATAAAAGGCATAGTCATTTACAATGCTAATAGCTTAAACTCTTGCAAATGCGAGACCTATTGCATTGCAAATTCTTGATTTTCATTAGGCAGCAGTACAGAGGGGAGGCATTGCAGGTGAAAAGAGAACAACACTGCACTTTTAGAATCATTGAAGCCATACTGTAGGAGGTAAAATAATAAGTATAAGTAAAGCACAATTTAGAGATGGCATTGTAGCATCCATCGAGAAATGTTGGTGCTACATGGACGCTATATATACTTGGATGCAATGGGAGCTGGTCTGTCCTGCAGGAAAAAAGCACAGTAGGTTTGCTCCCACCATCAGAGGCAAACAGATCAAGACCACAGGCATGCAGTAAAGTTCAAGACATGAAGAAATACTTAATATGTGAAAAAACTAGCCCTGGTTGGCCTCCCCTGATCGCTGTGCATCTAATGCAAAAAGAAATCTGAAACCTCAGGACCATCGTGTTGGGCAGTGGTGTCTGAGACCCCTATCATTCGGAGTTACACTGCTCTCCAGCTCCCCATCTTACTGATCCTTGGCTGTGCATGAGTGTGTGCCAAAGAAAGCTGGAAGTCAAAAGAGCCAGCTGCATGCATGGAGAGTGGGGACTTGTGCCCAGGATCCATGCAGGCTCATGTCAGGTCAGCTAGGAGTCTCAGGAAGTTGATACACCTGCCTGAACGACTAGATGAAAAGACCCTATCACCCTCATAGAGCTCATGATTCCTAAATTTGTAACTCAGGATAGGCATGACATCAGACACTTCTACATATGTAAAGCCCCAAAACGCTCTACTGGGTTTAGGCATTGACTGTTATAAAGTCTACTAAAAAAGCTATCATTTAGAGTTAATGAAATGTTGGCTATTTTGAAATGTAATAAAATCACAATTGTGGATTTTATCTGTGGGCCAATACCGCAAACCATCTCTGCATGGTACACTTGTCTACAGGCCCGGCCCAGTAAGTAAGTAAGGGAAATTCAGCTCCATGGCCCTCACCAGGAGAGTGATGGTTTCATGTCAAAACTGGTTACCCGGGAGCTTCAGTCTGCTGTTTTACGCTGATAATGATGACTTTGAGTTGTGTACGTTTCTGCAGTAGTAGTAGCAGCCCCTAGGACTTCATGCTAGTTGCACAATAAAGGTTTCTTCTTCTTGAACTTCAGTGCTGGTCCCAGAAGCTGGAGCCCTCTTGAAGTCACTTATATGGGTACTGTACAGCTGTTGAAGACCTACAGAGTCCTCCCTGCATCATTCCAGTCAATCTGGTTCCTGTCAGCTAATCAACAGCGTCCTCTGATCCTGAACTTTCAAGAGCCTCATGGTGTTCATGCTTTCCAGAGACTATTTTCCCACCAGGTAAGCAGCTGTTCGCAGCAGATTCAACCAAAATACTCTGGCAGACTCCCCAAGTTCTTGAAATCAAACCGTGGAAGACAAAGATTTGGACAGATTTGGGAACAGCTTACCAATTAAAAATCGCATTTTAATTATTAATATGTTAAACTTAAATTTTGGTACCAGAAGTCTACAATTAAAAATAACATTAATAGATTATATTAAAAACAAAAAAACTAATATATTCATTAAAAATAAAATAATGAAACGTTGGACAGGGACATAGAATTTTAAAAACATACATTTTGAACAATTACAAAGGGGGTTTAAAGAAATCTGAACTCGCCAAAGTTAAACACTTCCCCAAATGAGTTTAGGGTTGCAGTTAGAATAGTAAATCTACATTCCTCAAAATTAAACACTTTCTTCAATGAGTGTGGGCTGGACGTTAGAATAGTAACTCTGAACTCCCCATAATTAAACACTTTCCCCAGTGAGAGTACGTACAGAGTTAGAATACTGAATCCAGAAACCCCAAAATGAAACACCCCGCCCCCAATTGTTGTGGTTTTGAAGTTAGAATAATAAATCTGAAAACTCCCAAATTAAACAGTTTTACCAATGGACATGGGGTCGGGCTGTACAAGAAAAACTGAACTTCTCAAAATTAAACTGTTTCCATAAGGAGGGTGAGTTTGGAGTACAAATATTCAATGTAATCACCCCAACTAGAAATAGAGAAGAGAGAATGTATTTCATTTGCATGGTTACTAAAAACCATTGCAATACAGAAGCTTCAATTAAAACTGTAAGAACATGATAAAATATAAGGCGCACTAACATTTAAAAGGCATTTTGATGCTAGTGCAGATTGTTGCTGATGTAAGCAATGTAGTCAGTGCAACGTTTGTTGCCGAATCAGCCACTGCAATCAGTACAGAAAGGTGCTTTACGGTATTTATAAGCTTCTAACCACAATGGGGGCTCCCAGATCGCCCTTAGTTGGAACGGCTCTGTTCTTTAGTTGGGTGGATTATGCTAGGATTGCCAGTGTGTAAGGCTGCCGGCAATTCTTAATGACTAGGCCTACATAGAGTGGTTTCTGGAAGGTTTGCTCTGATTTCCTGGCTGATGACGGCTGATAGCCAGAAACCGGTCCTAGGATGCTTGATTCCGGTCCAGGGAAGACATGGCTTGGCAGTTCGGGCTGGACTGTTCCCATGAGGCACAGGGTCAAGACTGATTTGCATATGGCCATGTCTAAACTGGGGTGGTGTAGTGGGCAAAAGAACGATGGATTTAACCCAGATCTCTTGACTGGGGGAGAATGTCTGCATTGTCAGCATTCCGTCCATCATTTGTTTGTTGTAACGCGATTCCCAGGTAAGGCATGATCTTATGATGGCATTTTTTGCTCGACTAATGCAAGAAATCTTACTAGTCTCCAATTTAGTTGTGGTGTTCCTGTATCGAAGCGTGCCAGAACTGCTTGCCTCCTTGAGCGAATTCCCCTATGATTAAAGGGGATTGTTATCAGCTGTGTCCTTTCCGACCACATCTCCGTACAGGAGCATAGAAGATGGATGATATCTCCCTGGCCATTTTTTAACAGGCTGCAAAAAGTTGGGGATGATGCCTGCAGCCACTGTGGAAGGTTCTGAGTGCACGGGAGCATGCCAAGGTGAAACTTTAGGAATTTAATGTTCCATGATTTTGGATATACCAAGTTAAAGTATTTTTGAGGGGCTAAGTTCTTATAGTTATTCAAAGTCATCCACGCTGTAGTGTAGTTCCTATATTCCTGATAGGCTCTGCGCATTGGAATAATATACACTATAGTTTTGACATAGGACTACGGTCAGTATGTATCTATCGAGTACATTAAACGTAATTAATTTTGTGTGCCAGCTAACTCAGAGGTCACTAGAAACTTCTCTAATAAACAAGAAGGAATTTGTTTCTGACAACCGCATAAACATGACAACTTTGTTTCCCTTAGAATCTGAACAATCTCAGAATTGTGGAAACAATAGATAATAGTTTCACTCAGTCAATCGTACATGCTTCGTTTCTACAGAGTTACACAGAAATAGATAGACGGGCGTTTCAATAAAAAGGGTTTATTGAACAGTCGTGCAAGAGATAGGAACTGCTACAATCGTAAGACAGAATGCGAAGTATATTACGTACAGCGTTAGCAGTAAGATAAAATAATACTGCAATAGCATGGTTTATAGCTATGACAGATATTTATAAAAATACATACATAAATAACACAGGCTAAAATGTTAATACTCATCTGATGCTTCTAACTAGTTCTACCCCAGTGTACCTAACCTAAGTGTAGTACGAGGTAAGAAGTAGGTGCTGTTTGTCTATAGTCTAGTTTAGCTATAGTTGCCAAGATTTGCCAAAAGTCCCTCTAGGTTCTAGTCCGTTCCATACCTTAGAATGAGTGAGGTTGGAATCTCTTTCCGAGTCTCGATCTCTAACACCCCGCAAGGGGAGTCAGAAACACTGGAGCTGGATTCTCTGCGAGGAGGATGACAGCGTCTGGTCAGTGCCTCAGGCGGGGACTTGACTTCCTTCCGAACTTGCCGTGGCAAGCCGCGTCGTGCAAGTAGGCAGCCGAACCGAGGTTTGCCATGGCAAGTGAAGGTATATTTATACCTTGAAGGTGTTTAGGAAAGCCAGTATTGACGTAAAAGTCGGGCAGACGAACGTCATGAATGAACCCCTAAGTAATAGATGTTCATGTATAATAAATGAGTTCTTGGAGAAATCAATTTCCAAGCAAGGGGAAGTCCTAAAGGCTTAAGAGTCTGGCTTTCCAAGAACTCGTTGTGACATAGATGAACGGATGTAGGTGGCTATGCCTGTATGTGGTTAGCATGGATAATGCATAAATAAGGGTAGGATTTCTATGCCTAAATATGGGCAATGCGAATTGTGCCTATATAAGGACATAAGTCGGGAAACCTATATACGGTATCTAAATCGACACACAAGAACGCATGAGATCAGGCCGAAAATGCAGCTTTATCCTCCACCAATGACAGTTGTTTTAGGGATTTCCAGACCAGCTTCTTAAAGGCTAGGTAATGGATCTGTGTATTGCAGAGGGCGTAGACTCCAGTGCTTGCCAGAGCTTTCTGAAGGTAGCTTCTTGCAGGGGAATTCTCCCTCTGTTGGAGGTCTTGCCATAAGAGACTGTTTAGAGTGTTTGGGGCAGATAATCTGATCCTATTTCAGCAGATGATGTATCCGCCATACCTTGCCCATGATTGCTTCAATAGGCCAAACTCCAAACTTAGTTGTACCGGGGAGGTTTAGTTTGGGAGGCCGAACATGGTTCTGTATACTTTGACTAGAGTTTTGTCCAGTAACTTGGTGTCTCTGCATCGCATTATTTCGCTGCCATAAGTTATAGTGGGTAGACTTTTTACCTGTGCTACTTTCAGGAGGGGGCTTAGTGTGGGACCGGTTAGTTTTGATGTTAGGTTTTTTAAAGTTAGTGCTAGCACCAGCCCTTTTCTTTTCATTTCTTCTCGATGTTGTGCGAAGGATCCTTCTTTATCTATGTAAACGCCTAGGTACTTGTAATCCACCACTTGTTCTATTTGAGTGTGTTAGATTTGGGGGTCTCTAGTTGGCATAGGTAGGTATCTGTGACAAATAGAGACCCTTGTGTCTAGACAGGGTAAGGGGGTACACTCCTAAAATAACCTCTGCTCACCCCCTTGGTAGCTTGGCACGAGCAGACAGGATTATCTCAGAGGCAGAGTGTAAAGCATTTGTGAACACATACAGTAATCAAGTGATAACACTACAGATGGATACCACACAAGTTTTATATCAAAAATAAGTATGCCTTATATAGACTTATCACAAGACCACAAACGACAAAAATCCACAATACTGCACTTAAAATGGTAGAAATAGCTTAGTTCTCTTAAGATGGTAAATGCGACACTCAGAGTTCAATGTATCTTAAGATGCGTAACGCAAGACAACGAAAGTGTTGCAAGGACGGTGATGCGTTGAAGATCTGGTGCAAAGAAACAAAGATGGTGCTTTCTTCTTGATGCGACACGCTTCCTGGTGATGCGGCGGCATCTGCTGCAACGTCGATCCTCTTCTCCGGCAATGTGAGATGTTTCCACACGATGCGAGCCGCGACAGGCCCTGCGACACACTTCCCAGTGATGCGGCGGCGTCTGCTGCAACGTCGATCCTCTCCCCTGGAAATATGAGTTGCTTCCACAACGATGCGAGTCGCGACAGGCCCTGCAACACTCTTCCCGGTGATGCGGCGTCGTCTGCTGCGACGTTGATCCTCTTCTCCGGCGATGAGCCACAACAGGCCCTGCAACACGCTTCCCAGTGAGGCGGCGGCGTCTGCTGCGACGTCGATCCTCTTCTCCAGCGATGCGAGGCGCTTCGTGTTGTGAAGCGGCAGTGCGGCGACACGCTTCTTGCTTGTGAGTCGCGCTTCCAGCTCCTTGCGACAAGCAGTCCCTCAGAAAGCCTTGCAAAACAGCAGGCACTTCCAAAGAACTCTTGGGGAGCTGGTGGGTGAAGTCTGTTTTCCCTGAGACTTCAGCAGGAGGCAAGCTCTTTTCTCAAGCCCTTGGAGATCCTTCACAAGTTGAATAAAATACACAAAGTTCCTTTTCTCCTCTCTTTGGCAGTCAGGCAACCACTGCAGGCCAATCCCTCAAGCTTAGGGATAGTCTCTCCTCAGTCTCTCTGGTTCCACTGCTCAGCAAAGGTTTCTTCTTGTTTCCCAAAGTGATCTAAAGTTCTTGGGTTTGGGTCCCAATATTTATACCCAGTTTCTCTTTGTTCTCTGAAGGCAGAGAGGCCTTTGCCTAGTCCAAACCAGTTCTGGTCAGTCCTGGAGCACTTTGTTGACAAGACTCCTTTCCTTTCAGAGTGCAGGGCAGAGACATCAGACACACCACAGGAGGTGGAGGGCACAGCCCTATTCAGGTCCCAGGTGGAACTCTTCCCACCCATCTAGATGCAGATCTCTCTATTCAGCCCTGTGCTTACTCATCCTGTCACCTGGAATCCCCCAGCCCCTGTCAATCAAACTCCAGACAAGGAATACACAGCCTAGCAGAGGCAGGTTTGGACGGTTAGACAAGAAAATACCCACTTTCTAAAAGTGGTATTTTCAAACACAGAATGTTAAAACCAACTTCACTAAAAGATGTATTTTATCATTCTGAGTTCAGGCATACTAAACTCGAATTTTTACCATGTTCCCTGAGTCCGTTAGGATTATAAGATGTAATAATCAAACTGCCCATTCTGGCCTATGGAGAACAGTTAGCCTTGCAATAGTGAAAAACGAAAAAGGCTGTAATTCACTATTAGGACATGCCAAACACACCAGGGCATGCCCTACCTTATACTTACAATGCACCCTGCCCTTGGGCCTCCCATAGGGGTGTCTGATATGAAGAAAAGGGAAGGTTTAGGGACTGGCAAGTGGGTGCACTTGCCCAGTCAGCATGGCAGTACCAGACTGCACACAGGCTCTGCAATGGTAAGCCTTAGACACACTTTAACAGGCTGCTTCTGTGGGTGGCACAACCAGTGCTGCACGCCCACTAGCAGCATTTGGATTACCAGCCCTGGGCACTACTGGTGCACCGTACTAGGGTCTGACAGGTAAACCAAATCAGCCAATCATGGAATCACTAAGCCATACATCAATTTACCATAGGGAGCACTTGCTCTGTGGCACTGGATAGCAGTGGCACAGTTCCCAAAGCATCTAACACCCAAAAAAAAAAATGAGGCGACAGCAAAAAATGGAAGGGAGACCCACGCCAAGGTGCTAGGTCTAACAGTGTGCCACCCAGGTGCCCGGACCTTGGTCATTTTCTCTTGTTATTAATGGTCATAGTCCTTGTGTTTTTTTTAGATTAATTGTCAAGTTGTTTCCTCTGGCATTGCCCTACATTTTGTTAAGAAGGTGTTGCATGCCGACTGCAGTATGGCTAAGCAGAATTAAGTTGTCGGCGTAGAGGAGATTCGACAAAGTTGTGCCCCCCAGCTTGGGCGTGTGGGAATTGTGTGAGTTGAGTATTTGTGGAATATCTGCCATAAATAGATTGAATAAGGTTGGCGCCACCACACAGCCCTGTTTCAGGCCATTGGTTGTTGTTACTCTTCTCGAAAGGTGGGTGCCTGTTCCGAGTTTCACCTGTACCCAGGTGTCTGTATGGAGGAGTGTTAACATTTTTAAGAGGACTTGTGGAATGCACCAGCGGGCTAGCTTCCCCCACAGTCATGCCCTATCAACAATATCGAAAGTGGCACTGAAGTCAATAAACCAAAGGTGCAGCAGCATTTTCTTGGATATTGCTGTATCAATAAGCAAAGAGATTGACAGGATGTACTTATACCCAAATGTGCCTTTGAAGTGTGGGTGACTTCAAATCAGGCCCTGGAAGTGCACCAGTCCCCTTTCATCTCAGCCCTGTCTGCTAGCATATCTGGGGGGTAATCTGTCCTTTGTGTGTGACACAGGACACTGCCTATTCAGGTGTAAGTGTAGGCCCCCCCTCCATCGTCCTGCCCATGAAGAGCTATCAGGATGTATATGAATGTAGATTAGTTCTCTGTCACACTCACTCTTCCTGTGTTTGTGGCTGTCTAAAGGGAGGTTTGAAAGACTACTTGTGTGGGTGGCACAAACAGTGCTGCAGGCCCACTAGTAGCATTTAGGTAACAGGTCTGGGGTATATGGAATACCACTTTACAAGGGACCTATAAGTGAACTAAATATGCCAATCAGTTTGGGGGGGGAAGCACATGCACTTTCTGCACTTAATACTGGTTAGTAGTTGTAAAGTGCTCAGAGTCCTAAGGCCAACAAAAGATACAGCAAAAAGTGGAGGTAAGCGGGCAAATAGTTTGGGGGAGGACCACCCTAAGAATGACAGGTCTAACAGGTGTCCCCCCACCCCCCGAACTGAAAGTGGCAAGATCTACCCAACCTCTAGGGAGTTCTCATCACTAAGGCGGAAACACCTGAATAGACCGTCATCATTTGCGTGGTCCACCCCTGGTCTGTACTCCACCATGAAGTCCATACCCTGTAGGGAACTGGACCTCCTCAACAATTTGGGATTCTCACCCCTTATTTGCATGAGCCACCTGAGAGGTCTGTGGTCTGTCTGAATCAGGAAGTGAGTACCTAACAGGTATGGTCTCAACTTCTTCAGTGCCGAGACCACAGCAAAAGCTTCTATCTCTATAGCACTTCACCTCTGTTCCCAGGAGAGTAACCTCCTGTAGATGAAGACGACAGGTTGGTCCAGACCCTCTTCATTTAGCTGTGACAACACTGCCCCTATGCTATGTTCTGAGGCATCTAACTGAACAATAAACTCATTGGAGAAGTCAGGGGCACTAAGCACAGGGGCTGTGCACATGGCCTGTTTCAGTGAGTCAAATGCAGTTTGGCATGCCTCTGTTCAAATCACATTTCTGCGCTGCTTCTTAGACGTCTGCTCTGTCGTCACAGGGGCAACACTGGTGCCATATCCCTTGACAAACCTCCTGTAGTACCCGGTGAGGCCCAAGAACGCTCTGACCTCAGGTTGGATTTTTGGGGGCTTCCAGGCCATGACAGTCTACATCTTGGCCTGAATGGGTTACACCATATCCCTGCCCATCACGTGTCCCAAGTACCCTACAGACCCCTGTCCTGTCTGGCATTCACTGGCCATGACAGTCAGGCCTGCCTGTTGCAGAGCCCGCAACAATTCCTGGAGGTGAAAAAGGTGGTCTTTCCAACTGCTACTGAAGACAGCTATGTCATCCAAATACGCAGCTGGGAAGGCCTCCATACCAACAAGGACCTGGTTCACCAACCTCTGGAAGATGGCAGTGGCATTTTTGAGTCTAAAGGGCATCAAACGAAATTGATTGTGGCCCTGGAGAAGGCTGACCTGTCCATGGTACCTTCTGTCAGGGTGATCTGCCAGTACCCTGATGGAAGATCAAGGTTATTTAAGTAAAGGGCAGCCAATAACATAACACAACATAATATGTATATTTGTAAGGTGACCTCCACCCACAGCTCAGGCACTGCGTGGGGTAACAATGGAGAGAGCGTGACCTCAGATACCTGAGTTGTTTCCAGGCAAGGTGAGGCCTATTCCTCATATCTTACGGGTGCAATATTCTCCTGTTGATACGGAGGATACACATTTGGAAAGTGAGGTTGTATTGATTCCAATTCTCTTTAAACTTTTCAAAGAATTTGCTTTTTTTTACACTAGCTGCACTTTGTATGCACAATATATATGCAGTTGCAAATGTACAAACAGGTCCTTATGAAAGCTAGGGACTAATTGTCCCCAGAGCTGAAACATGTCGACCACATAAACAGGCAGTGATTTATGAAACTGCCTCGATGCACTGTTTTTAATTTAGGAGTATATCAGACAACTGAATAAAAATACTTTGTTCTGCTATACATCCTTTTTTATATTCACTCACTCACATTGCACTGCACTTATTTCCCAATTTACACTACTAGATAGGACTTCTCTGAGTCTATATACATCTGTAATTTTTCCTAGGTCTCATTTCTAGACCCCCTTCCTGACAAATTCCACTGGTTGATCCCTCTATGATCAAGAGGGCATGTGGATGGAAGGATGGAAACCCAGATGATAAGTTTGATCAAGTTCATGTGTTTGATGGGATTCCAACCACTCAGAAGGGTTCTTTCATTCTTTAATCCTTTGTTAGTAGCTGTTGATTTGTAGTCTCTTCATCATTTTTTGATTTCTTTGAGACGAGTAGTAGTTGTACAGACCTTTGGGTTTTTGGTTAATATATTTGTAAAGTGCACAGTCCCCCAGAAGGGTGTCTTGACGCTGAATAACAGATGCTTATTGTTACCCAACTCAATGGTTCTCATTTTATTGACCTCAGAAGGATGGAAGGCTGAGAGGACCAGCTGGGATTTGAACCTGTGACCAAGACGTCAAACACAGGCCCCTACAGTGCACGCATTAGCACATAGAGCCATCAGACCCGGCTCATCCACCAGTTAGTCAGCTCATCGGCCTGGGATGGGATGAGCATCTGCTTTTGCCACAGAGCTAGCCCTCTATAATCCACACAGAACGTCAGTTTGGGTGTGGAGTCAGAGCATCAGTACTTATACCCGAATGTGCCTGTGAAGTGGGGGTGACTTCAAAGCAGGCCCTTGAAGTGCACAGGTCACCTTACATCCCAGTCATGTCTGCCAGGATATCTGTGTGTAGGGGGGGAATCTGCCCTTTGTGTGTAACACAGGACACTGCATATTCAGGTGTAAATGTCAGCTCCCCCTCCCTGTTCCTGCCTAGGAACAGCTATCAGAATGTAGAGGAATGCAGATGAATTCTCTGTCACACCCAACCTTCCTGTGTTTGTGGCTGTCTAGAGGGAATGCACAAAGTGTAGCTGTCACCCACCCCAGACCTAGAGACAGGCTGCAAGGCACACAGAGCAGTAATTGCAGAAAATGTCCATGTTGCATTTCTAGAATAGTAATGTTAAATCCAACTTGATCAGTAAAGAGGGTTAGTCATTGCCATTCCAAAGATATAAAACATTATTCAGCTACTCCTTTCTAATCAGTAATTACAGCTTAAAAGTGTTTTAAGGATTTCCCAATGCTAGCCTATGAGAGGAATAGGGGTCACAGTAGTGAAAAACGAATGTAGCTATTTGTCACTACCAGGAGCTGTAAACCTTAACGGTATATGTCCTACCTTTTAGTTACATTGCACCCTGCCTTTAAGGCTACCTAGGGCCTACCTAGAGGTGACTTGTGTATAATAACAGTAGAGTATGAGGCTTGGCATTGGTTTTAAATGCCAAGCCGAAGTTGCAGTAAACTGCACACACAAGCCTTTTGCAATGGCAGGCCTGAGACAGGTTTGAAAGGCTACTTGTGTGGGTGGCACAACCAGTGCTGCAGGCCCACTAGTAGCATTTAGATTACAGGCCCTGGGTATAGGTTTTACCACTTTACAAGTGGCTTATAAGTAAACTAAATATGCCAATCAAGTTTAGACCAGTGTCACCATGTTTAGGGGGAGAGCACATGCAACTTAGCACTGGTTAGCAGTGATAAAGTGCTCAGGGGCATATGTATGAAAGTCTGTGTTTGCGATTCTCAAAATGCGATTTTTAGCGAATCACATTTTGAGAATCGCAAACCGCGATGTAAATAAAAAATCGCTAATAAAGTGTGATTCGCAAAAATTCGCAAAATTACACTGCGACCCCACAAATAGCGATTCCTTAATTGCGAAATCGCAATTAAAGAATCAAAAAAATAGAGAATCTGCAATTCAGGTGCAGCTTGATGACATCACACCCAGGAAGTGGGACTGCCCATGCTGCACCTGATTGCCTGAGGCTGAGTCAGAGGCTGTGAGGAGAGGCAGAGAACTGAGCACTGCATTTACAAACATTTCCAGTGGATCCCCAGGAGAAAGAAAAGCACAAGGAGCAAACTGGGAGAAAGAGAACGCAGAAGTTCAGCGAGAGGGAGCAGGAGGTGCTGATAGAGTAAATGGTACACAGCCATGAGTTGTTATTTGAAAAGAAATCTCTCCGTGTGCCAAAGTCAAGAAAGAGGAAAATATGGCTGGACATCCAGGCAAAGGTAAATGCCATTGGTGTGACCCAGCGCTCTGTGGAGGACCTGCGCAAGCGATGGTACGATATGCGCTCCAGGTCCAAGGACAAGATGGCAACCAGGCTGGCAGAGGCAAAGAAGACTGGTGGAATACCAACTGCAACAGAGTCTACACCTCTGGAGGAGTTGGTGAAGTCCACCCTTCAGCCTGAGAGCGTCAGTGGTGTGGCTGACATTGACATCTCCGACCCTGCAAACACCAGACAAGGTAAGATGCATGCCAAATCATGCCTCACACATCACCATCCCAATCACACTCAGGCATGCACCAACTACAGAGTATGCTGCTCCAGTACCCTTTTTCCAGCACACACAGCAATGCATCATGGGAGATGTAGTCAGATGCATCATACAGTGGAGCAATGAGACACAGCAATGTAAAAGTAGTATGAATAAATCAGTAAAGGCAAACAACGCTAGACAGCAGTTAGCTAACGCAAAATAAGAAAACTTTATTCAGTGAGCAATGCTGAGCTTAACACAAAATAAAAATTTGCCTTTTCATTCACAGCACCACCAGAAACACATGATGACAGTGCAGGAGCTGAGGAGGCCGCACCTCCGGAGGAGCAGGCAGGGCAGGAGGACACCGATGGAACAACACTGACCACATCTGTCCCACCAAGAATAATGTAACATTGGGCCCCCACTGTTAGAGGCAGAAACACCGTCTGTAGGGGAGGATGATGCCCAGCCTGAGCCAGGCCAGCGTGCAGCACAGGTCCAGGAACAGCCCACTCTGCACCATAGGGAGGAAAGATCTGTGAGATGCAGGTCAAGGGAGAGCACCAGCGCTGCCGCAGATGAGGAACACATAGTGTTTGCTGGACTGGAAGGCAGCATGGTTAAGATACAGCCCCTGCAAACAAGATTGATGCGGTCAATACACCGGCAGCTGGTCTCAGTAAACCACAACATAAGTGACATGAGGGAGGGCATCAGCGAAGTGACAGGTGCCATCAGAGAACTGTGTGCCATGATGAAGCAAGAGCAGGCAGCCAGACGCAGGGGAAGACAACGTCTCTACAGCCTTTTGGACACCTACAGCAAGGAGGTGAACCGCCTGTGTACTGCCACGTCCCTGCTGTCACGCCGCTCAGTGAGCATGCAAGTAGAGATGGCCCACTGCAGCAAGGATGTGGCCAAAGGCCTGGTGCAGGTCACGACTGCCGTGGAACAGCTGCAGACAGCTACCACAGGTGACATAGGACTCCTGGGCTCAGGGGATAGTGAGAAGCTGTCAAGCAGGAGCAGCATAACCCCACCAGTTCCCGAAACCAGACGGCGCAGTGGGAGACAGGGCAAAACACCTGATGAGTCAAAGGAGAGCAGTTAGCACCCTGAGCGTGCGACAGCAGGCCGTTCCCGTAGGAAATAAACTACCATCACAAAGGATAGGAAATGGGTGAAGCAACCCATTGCATGTGGACTTGTATCTCGCCTACATACCTGCACTGTGCCCATAACATGTGCAACTGCTAGTGGCACTCATGATGTGTCTGTCAGGCTGTGTGACTAAAGTTATCCTGCTGCTAAAGGATTTATTAAACAGTCGTACACGAAAACATCTTTTGTATTGTGTTATCATTTCTCAACTAGAAATAGTTCTGTGTGCCCCAACTCCACCTGCTGGTCTGCAAGGTGGACCTGGGCCCTCATCCTCAGAAGCATCTATATCAGTGATTTCTACTGGAATGCCTTTTTTCGTAGCTATGTTGTGGAGTATGGCACAAGTAGCCACAATCTTGCAGCAGGTCTCTGGGCTGTATTGTAGTGCTCCTCCGCTTTTATGCAGGCAGCGGAATCGGCTCTTCAGTATCCCAAATGTTTGCTCAATTACACAGTGCGTAGATTTGTGTGTGCGATTTAATCTCCTCTCCCTTGCATTGGCTGGATTGAGGTATGGTGTCAGGATGAAGTCCCGCACTGCATATGCACTGTCACCTACAGGATGGAAGACAAGAGGTAAATTACTGTCTTCCCACTCCAGACATTAACTGTATGTTAGAATGTTTGACATGCATTTACCTAGCAGGTAGCCCTCACCAAACTCGCCAGCATTGAGACGTCTGTGTATCCCACTATGTCTAAAGATAAATGAGTCGTGAATACTGCCTGGGTATTTTGCTACAATATCGTTGATGATATATTTGGCATTGCAGATGACCTGTATGTTTAGTGAATGATAAGATTTGTGGTTCCTGAATACATACTCATTGTTTGATGTAGGTGAGAGGGCTATATGGGTGCCATCTATGCAGCCAATTACGTGGGGGAATTGAGCAACCTGGTAAAAGTCCTGTTTTGTTTGCTGTAATGCCTGTTATGTGCTGGGTAATTGTATGTGATGATGTAGCCTCTGTACCATTGCATCCAGGAATGCATGAAAGAGGCACGACAGGCAACTCTGGGAGACCCCACCCGCTGCTGCTATCACCCCTTGAAAACTCCCTGATGCCAGTAAGTACAGTGAGCACAGGACCTGCACATGGGTTAGAATTGTTTGGGTCCTGTGTGTTGGGTGATCCAGCAGGGGTTTCAGCTCCTCTATCAGGTCCATAATGGCTGAGTCCAGCCTATACTTCTCATGGATCTCTTCGTCAGTCTGCTAGAACAGAGTGAGGCGCAGTCTGAAGATCCATTCCTGTCGCCTCGTTCTCTGTGCTGCAGCCCGAATTTGCATCCTCCTGGCTATCACATACAGCGCTGCCATTGTGAAAGTCCCTGTTGCAATGTGGGCTTGTTTCAATAGGTTGCACCTGGTTACCACCTGCCTTGAGTTGGTGGTAAAATCCATGTGTAAAATTGCGATTTTCACGGATTCGCAATTTGCGATTTTTTCCTTCATTGATTTGCGAACTTGCATTTTGTGATTTCTCTATTTGCGATTATCGCAAAATGTGTATCACATTTTGCGATTTAACAGGGAAAAATCGCAGATTTCGGGCCTCGCAAAATAGGTATTCGCAAATTTAGCAAATTTCTATTTTGCGATGCGAACCTATGTTATACATAGGACAAATCTATTTTGCGTTCGCAAACACTGTTTTTTGCAATTCACTGTGATTGCAAGCGCAAAATAGCTTGATACATATTCCCCTCAGAGTCCTAAGGCCAACAAAAAGATACAGTAAAAAGTGAAGGGAAGGCGCCAAAATGTTTGGGCAAGGCCTGCCTAAGGAGGACAGGTCTAACACATGGTGAGTAGAATAACAATGGACTGGAATGTGGCCTTGAGTAATTCTCAGTTGCTAAGATTAATCTAAGCATTTCACCCATTATTTTTTGTATACTTCAATAAAAAAGCAAGAAGGTGAAATCTTTGACTGGGATGAACCCTCTTAGAGAATCCAACCCACCCGCCATTGCGATCGATCTAAAGTCTGTGTCTACCACTTCCACAAACTATCACTTGTGCGTTTGGCACTATTTTTTACCTAGAATTTCAGAATGTCATACCTCTCATTCCCTTTGTTCAATTTTTTTTGTTTTGTAACATTTTTACAATGTTTCTAAATATGTTTTACAGATTGCCCTAAATTAAGCCTGTCTGCTGTGCGCTATAGCTACCAGGGTGCTCAGCTCTGGTTAATTTAGTCACTTTCAGGTTCATCATGACAAGTTATTCTTAATATTCCTTGAGGTGGGGAGGGGTGTGGCCAACAAAAATTTTGTGTTCCTCATGAGCTCCGGCTGGAGCTACAAAATCCGAACTGAATCCTGCTGTTCTAAGAACGTGAATCTGCATCCAGTATGACCCACACGGGGGGAGGGTAACACACTGCAATGTATATCCACCGCCTATTGGCGGACCTGCATAAGGAAAGAACACGAACGGTCTGACCGACTAAGATGGTGGCTTGCCTGGCCTAGATACCCCTGGCGGAGCGTCGGTGGGGATACACTGCAGCGATCTGGGAGCAGCAGGCTGCCAGACGTGTCCCCTCTTGAAGACAGGAGAACCCCTAAGCAGTTGGTGGTGTGCCTCCCCCGCTAAGAAGGGAATGCTGGGGGGTGTCGGTCTGTACGGGCAAGAGGGACAGCGCAGCCGAGGTCACGTACTGCGGCTACAATGAAAGAACAGAGTGAAGACCCGGGGCAGGTGGCCTCCGAGTGCGGATCTGCCCCGAGATGACCCTGATTGGGGCCAATTATGGCAGCAAAGAAAAGGAGCACTAGGCACCTCAGGCCATTCAGTGGAGGCGCCACAAGTAGCAGCGGCCTGAGCTGCGAGGAAGCGCCATGACGGAGGTGCCTCTCTTGCCCACTGGTGGTTTTGCTACCTTGGACCTGCCGGAAGACCGTGAGCCCCTGGACCGATATCAGTCGGGGTTGCCGACACTTGTGTTCCTTCGCCCCCGCCTCTGCGGTAAGTGCATCAACCAGTAATAGTAGCCGCACAGGTAAGAGGGACCTGCTGCGGAGTCCTGAGGTGGGGGAGAGGTACAGAGGGGGAGCCCGACGAGCGGTGAAGTGGAGTAATGGCAGAGAAGGCCCTGGTCCCTTGCAGGGTGCGGTCTCATGAGGGGGGGACTTGGCCCAGAGAGGCGCTCCCGGGGCATCATCCTGGGACTACTCTGTGCTGGCTAGGGAGGGAAAGGAGGTGGCTGACCCTGGATACAGAGAGACACCTGTGATGAGGAATCGAGGAAGAGACTGGGCCGTGGTCCGTCAGGGGGATACCAGGGAGCCGATGGCTGGAGTGTTGGCCTGCCTTTCCCCCTACAACCTCACATGGGCAGAGTGATAATACAGGTTACATTACTCCGTCAAAACCTATGAATTGTGTCCAAAAGAGTGACTGAGGTGGAAGATGCAGTAAGAGATCTTCAAAAGGAAGCAGGGGAACTTCGCAGTACCAACAGTCAGTTACTATGGCGCATTGGAGATACTGAAAACAGAGTGAGCAGAAACAATCTAGGCTTTGTGGGGATCCAGAGGGCACAGAGGGGGGGAATGTTACCGAGTTTCTTGCCACATGGCTGAAAAACCTCTTTCAACCTAAACAATTCTCCACTTGCTTCATAATTGAACAGGCACAAAGGGCACTGAATGTGACGCCGCTGCCCGGGCTCCGCCCAGACCAATCATAGCGAAGTTCCTTAACTTCAGACAGGGCCACGATCCTATTTGAGGCACGACATATGGGAGACGTCTAACATGACCACTTTAAAATCGCGATCTTCCCAAACTACTGCCACGAGGTTCAAAACCAAGGAAGGACCTTTTATTCTGTCATGGCGAATCTCAGAACACTTCAAATCCAACACATACTCCTGTTCCTTGTACAATTGAAAGTCATATATAAGGGCAAAGCACACTTCTTCCAGACACCTGAAGATGCGCGGGCCTGGGTTGAGAGACCAGTCCTGCGCACTCTGGGAGAATCGAGCTTGGTGAGACAGTCATCTCGGCATGCGAAGACTAGATCCAGAGACATAACACTTAGGAAAAAGAAGGCTAAACGTAGGCTGCGGCGTATCAGTGGAGGGACATCGGCCTGGGGTGGGGAGGCTCCACAGATATGGGTGGGACCCCAGCCACAGTGGAAAGCAAGGCCACTGAAAGATAAGCCCACAGGATTCTCACACAGACTCAGAGGGTCAGGGAATGTCCATGGGAGATAAAAGCCTACACCCGTTGGCCACCACAGTCTCAGCATTAGAACGAGATGCATAGGCTGGTCAACAACTGATGCACGGGGAACCGCCAGGCCCAGAACATATGAACTGGCACCAATATACCGGCCTAAGGAACTGCGGCTGCACAACCAATTCCCCGGACTTCTATAGCCTAATCTGACATCAAGTCCCATAAAGATCTGACCTTGTTTCCTCAGTTTGTTCTTATGTAGTGAGCGGTTGTCTGAATTGCAGCATGTTAAATAGGGGGAGGTGTCAGACCTCTCTTTCTCCACTTACGCATGATTGTTTTATCAAAATGGGGTTACATGCTGTGAGCAGGTCTAGGAGGGTAGGTTGGGGAGTTGATTGGGAGAGAGAAGGGATCATCGTTCTTCATGTTATTGTTGCTCGCCCAGGTTTTGACTGGTTCAGCGAAGACAGAAGGAGGGCCTCATGAGATTGACACATACAGTCTTGGCATCCTTTAAGATCACAATATGCCCATGTCAACCCCAATAGAAGACTGGGCCCTCTCGGTCCTGACGTGGAATGCTAATGGCCTCAGGGATGGGACTGGATGTGGACTGGTTACACAATACATAAAACACCTACACCTGAATGTGGTAATGCTCCAGAAGGCTCACCTACAGAGAACCTAATGTGGATTTTTGGGGAGGGGGGGGATATGTGGTGTTGGCACACGTTGATTACACCTCTGGGTCATGAGGCATAGCGATCTTAATTAAGAAGTCACCCCCTTTGAAATTACTTGTAAATGGACCGATCCCTATGGCAGCTATGTACGAGTGACAGGCAGATTGGGTTGGCGTGAGCTAACACTTGTATGTGTCTATGCTCCACCCAGACAACAATCTCTTACATTATCCAAAGTGACAGATATCCTTCTGGAGACCCCTGCATCATTCATGTGATAGGGAGCGACTTCAATGACATAATGCGCACGTCCTTGGATCATTCAGAGAGCCAATGAATACTGACAAGCATCACCCCGTGGCACCCTTCACTGACACACTCGGACTGACTGATGTATGGAGATATCAACACCCACATGACAGACAATACTCCTATTTTTCAGGGGTGCATAAAGTCTACCCTAGGTTAGCTTTATTTTTGTCCCATCAGGGGAGAAATGGGTAAGATAAGACTGACTGACTACTTCGTTTTGGGATTGTCATATCACTCTTCACTATGGGCATGTGTGGGGACTAGGACTCTGGACCCACACATACAGTGTTGACGGAATGCCTGAGACCTACAAAATGGTGCATTTATATGTGGCCTCCAGGCAGACACTGAGATTTTCTATACAGACAACAAAGGCACGGTCACACTGTGGGTAACATACAAAACGTTGCTGCTCGACAGGGTTCAAAACCATATAGCATGGGAAAAGAAAAAGGGCATAGAGAAATTAGAGCAGCTAGAACACCAGATACTTGGAATGGAAATACAAACTTTAGATACACCTGACTCATTGACTACCCGGCAATGAGAAGCCCTTAGATTACAATACCAAGACCTGGCTCAAGATGCTGCTAAAAAACAGAGGCTAGCTACACTACACTGACTCTATGAGAGTGGCGACAAAGGAGGAAAGCTTCTGGCTTGGATGAGCAAGAAAGAAGTAGTGAATAGGTGGGTAAGATCCATTTTAGATGATCAGAGAGTTACTCAATCCACTGACGAGCAGATAGTGGCAGAGTTTGCTGCACACTTTAGAGCATTCTATGGGACAAGAACACCGTGAGGCTCTTCTGCTATTGAAGACTATCTAAAACACATTCATACCCCTAGATTGGTAGAGTACAAAATTAAGGGACTAGATGAAGACTTGACACACATGTAAGTGAAGGAGGGCATGGCTAGAGGCCTAAACCAGAAGATCATACTCGCCGAGCTCTATAAAAGATGTACAGACGTACTGAGCTCCCACCTGCTAGGCCTCTACCAAGATGCATACAATGATGGTATCCTTCTTTTGGACCTCCGGGCGGCCACTATAGTGACCATACATAAGGAAGATAAACCCAGGGATAGGTGTGATTCATACCGCCCCATCTCCTTATTGGGCACAAAAGTTTAAAATACTAGTGACAATTCTAGCAACGTGACTCCTACGCATCAGAACGACCCTAGCCCACCACCACCAGTCTGGAATCTGCACAGAATGCATAACTGGCCGATGGCGGTCAAGGACGATGATGCCCCACATGTCTTCTTGCCCTTGGAGGCAGAAAAAGCATTCAATGCGGTGTATTGGCCTTTTTTAGACTCCCTCTGGTCAAATTTGGATTTGGTCCGAACTTTAGGAAATGGGTGGGATCATTATACAATTCCTCCAGAGCGGCTGTACGGGTCAATGGCAGACTCTCCCAGGGTTTCCCCATTGGTCTTGAGACTAGACAGAGGTGCCTAACATCCCCACTCCTGTTTGTGTTGATAGTGGAATCCTTAGAGTGCATGGTTAGACAGCACCCAGAGGTGCAGGGATTTAGGGCAACGAGGAAAAGATATCCCTGTTCACGGATGACATGCTCCTATTTGTAACGGAACCCGACACCACGATTCCCACCATGTTCCAAATAATTGACGACTATGGATGGTATTCAGGCTATGAGATCACTTGGAACAAATCAACAGTGTATAGCCCAATAGTGATAGTGGTCTCCCCTGCCAGTGGATCTAAAGGTAGTTACAGAGGGCTTTAAATACATTGGTATATTTCTTACACCCCACATAAAGGTCTGCCACAACATCCAGCGGATATTGACTACATTTAAGGAGGATCCAGACAGATGGAGAGACTTGCCCCTCACCATAATGGACCAGGTGGCCATGTGTAAAATGATTACTCTGCCCCAGTTTCTTTACGTCCTCCAGAATACTTACCGCCCTCTCCCCGGAATGATATTTAGGGAAATAGACTCTGAATTACGATCACTGTTATGGCTAGGGAGGCACCCAAGGATCGCCCTAAGGACATTACAATGTAAGCCATACAATGGTGGCTTGACATTGCCGGATATTGAGGTCTATTACAGGGTGGTGCATATGACCCCCATTAACGACTGGCTACACGTAGCATGGGATCACCCCACATACAGACTAGCACAGGAAACATTGACACCAAACACACTCTTCCACTATTTAAACAGGGGAAAAGGAACACATGGATCACTCCCCGTGAAGCATTTCACCCTAGAAGTGTGGGAAAGAGCAACTAGAACACTGGGGTGGGCCCATAAGATTACCAGGGCAACTACACTGTGGAAAGGGAACTGGCTCAAGGAACTCGGTAAGCTACAGTCCTTTGGATTTTGGAATAAGCTGAGGAGCACTAATGTTAGGGACGTTATTGACAAGTGTGAATTCAAATCTTTCTCCATCTTCTGCACCGAACTCAAGCTTCATGGATCCCAATTCATCAAATATGCCCAGCTGCGCCATGCATGGCTAGCAGAAGCATTGGTGGGGATGGACTTACCAGAATATGACGGGCATTTACAAGAAGAGCTCACGACTAAAGCAGTGTCCCTTACATACATTACATTGAGCAATAACATGCCCGATAAATTCGGCAAACTCAGGGAGACATTGAGGAGTGAGTTGGGTACTCTGAAGGATATAGACTGGGAGGCAGCCCTGATGCACCATAGAGAGGTGGCGATCAAAGCTAGACTGCACCTCATTCAGTTTAAAATACTTTACAGGGTATACTACGATACTTGGCTACATAAAATGGGTCGTGCTGAAACACCAAGCTGCCAGCAGCACCGGACTGCAGTGGGAGACTTCTTTGACACACTATGGGGCTGCCCCATAATACAGACACATTGGGATGCATTAATTAGGAAACTAAACGCAGTACTGAAAATATCTATCCCTACAGATCCAAAGTTCACCCTTCTGGGCATCCCACGCGATGTCGATGTGGCCAGACCTCAATTGCTCTTTAGCGCCCTGGGCCTAGTGGTAGCAAAGCGGGACTTGGCAAGACATTGGGGTACACAAGAAACTTCATGAATGGAAAAAGGGGATGGAGATATATATGGCAGCTGAAAGAGTCACATGTAAGAGTAGAATGGTGCCCAAGAAAATTCCTTAAGGTATGGTGTCGCTGGATGAACTATTACAGTTTGGCTCAAAAGGATGAGGCTTCCCATATCCCAGATGGCAGGGAATAGAACTAGCTGCAGTCCCCCTCAACCCATGTTAAACTTCCATGATGGTGCCACGTTGGAGCTGTGTTACGTTTGTAAACCGGAGGGCGGGGCAAACTATTACTGTAATCTTTGATGTTCACTGACGCCATGTGTAACCATTGAGGCTGCAATGACTAGATTTATCATGACTGCACTATGTGAGACCTTTGTTATTGTTTTGTAGTTTGTATGTTTCTCATGAAACTTGAAACAAAATACAAATATATATATTATATCTATATATCTATATATCTATATATATATAGATATATTATCTACTGGCGGTCACCAGTAGATAGTTATAGTTAGGACCGTGTTTCCATAGGAAATCTGAAAATTCTATTTTGAATAACTTTGGCGCCGGTTGACGAATCCTCGCTAAATTTTCAAAACTAATGGGGCGCTCCGCTCAGCTCCTACCCCGAAAGTCTCGGGGTGATTCGTCAAGTGGGGGCTGAGAAAAAAGGGGGTCCCAAAACGCGTTTTCCCCATGCATTTTCCCATAGGACCTTTAGTCGAAGGTACAGCCCGAACGGCTGAACAGAATTACTTGAAATTTGGCAAAGAGGTAGTCCTCAAGTCAGGCATGTGCCTTTTGCATATATGGTGTCAATCTGTTCAGTAGTTCCTGAGAAAATTGCATCTAAAAGCACATAAATATCTATAAGCGCGCACCGTGCGCGCACCGTGCGCGCACCGTGCGCGCACCATAACGTGCGCGAGCATAATTCTGATTAGTGGATACATGTCAGTCAACATTCGAATCGGTCGAAATCAGGAAGTGTCGGCCGCCATTTTGTGTGTTTTGTGTGTGACAGTAAAAAAGAAAGGTGTAGAACGTGAAAAGGGGGCAGGGTAGAGAGTTCCTGTCCCCCTAGCCTTTGTAAGGGGGTCCCTGAAGGACCCCGAAGGGTGAAAAAAACATTTTTGGTTCTTTTTCAAAAAATTGCGGGGCTCGCCAACCGCCACTCTATCACAAGGATGATGTCATCAGTGATATCATGAGTGATGCCACTGACCATGTCATGAGTGATGTAATATGTGATGTCATCAGCAGTGGATTGCGGGCGCGCGAGTTATAGTTATCTGAACTAACTATAACGGGGGAATTTCAATGGTTTTTTACGAGTGAAATGTCCAGCTAACTGTAACATGTGTGAAACCTATGGTTTTTAAAGTGAATTTGCAAGGTTTTTTAAATGCTAATTCCTAACTATAACGTGTGTGAAACCTATGGTTTTTTAAGTGAATATATATATATATACAGATAGATATATATATTCACTGAAAAAACCATAGGTTTCAGGGACGTTATAGTTAGTTGGACATTTGACTCATATAAAACCAGAGAAATTTGCCTGTTATAGTTAGTTGAGCTAATTATAACTCGAGCGCCCGCAATGCACTGGTGATGACGTCACATATTACATCATTCATTACATGGTCAGTGACATCACTGATGACATCACTGATGACATCTCAAATGACATCACTGATGACATCATCCAGTGAATGTGTGTTTCTGTAAAGTTTAAATATTTTTCATATATATCTATGCCAAGGTGTATTGAAGAAAGAGTGAATTTTCAAGTCCCTGAATGGATTATTTAGTAGGTGCGTGACTGACTCTATAAGTCAGTGATTGAATATGTGTTACTGAATGTATGGCTTAGTCACTAAACTGTGTGAAAGTCTGTATTAGTGTCTCAGTTGGTGTATAAGTGGCTCCATGGGTTGGTGAGTAGCTACATGAGAGTCTATATGGGTTATTGATTTGTTGTCTGAGTATCTGTATGAGTGCCTGAGTGTCTGTGTGGGGGGGGGGGTGTGACTCTGTGCATAAATGTCTGAGTGGGTGATTCACTGGCTGTATGGATTCAAAAATACATCTGGGAAGGGCTGTATGGGTGAGTTAGTGTGTGTATGGGTGTGTTGGTGAGTGAATCAATGTCTCACTGGTATATGTGTGAGTAACTACATATATTTTAAGGCAGTATATGTGAGTGTTGGAGTATATAAATGACTATACGTGAGAGTAAGTTATTTGAAGGAGTGGGTGTATAAAAGAGTGTCTGCTTGTATCAGTGATTGTATAAGACAGTAAGTATGTGTTAGTATCTGCATAAATAAGTGATGTGGTGTGTGTATAAATAACGCAGTTGGTGTGTATAACTGTATAAATGAGTAAATGGGTATGTGATTGATTCTTTGCATGACTGACTAGGTGTGTGAGTAACTCTGGATGAGTGGCGGACTGTGACTGTATGTATAGGTGTATGAGTGCATTTTATAGTGCTGTATTGATGAGTAACTGCATGTATAAGTGAGTGGATGTGAGTGTAGACCTAGGAAATAGTGGGTGGTATGTAGTATCTGGCATTGTTGTGTGTACGGTTTCAAAAATAGTAGTCTGTATTTTAGAGTGCGTGTATCAAAGTTTATATTAGGCCATCAGTATGTGCATCAGATTATCAGGTAGATGATGTCATCAGTGATGTCATCAGTGATGTCATTTGAGATGTCATCAGTGAAGTCATCAGTGATGTCACTGACCATGTCATGAGTGATGTAATATGTAACGTCATCACCAGTGCACTGCGGGCGCGCAAGTTATAGTTAGCTCAACTAACTATAACGCGCGAATTTCTCTGGTTTTATCTGAGTCAAATGTCCAACTAACTATAACGTCCCTGAAACCTATGGTTTTTTCAGTGAATTTCAAAGGTTTTTTAAATGTTCATTATATATTTTAATATTTATAAAACCTATATTTTTTCTATTTTTTTTTGTAAAATTTTGGAACTCTATTATCCTTTTTTTTATTTGAAAAATATGTAATGTTTTATATCATCAAAAAAGTATGTATAACGTTTTTTGTTTTTTTTTAGAAAACTGAAGTCCCGTACCAGTAGTGTACCAAGCTGCATCAGCACGCGAATCCTATCCGCCATATTGCTAAACTCGTAAAGGATGCGCATTTCGTATCCGACGGGTTCGTGGCACCGCGTCCCGCATAACATCATATACGTATGTGGTCGCGCCAGCTGCTACTTTGGTATGCGACGGGTACGCAGTACCAAGCCGCGCCTTACATCATGTACGTATGGGGTCACGCCTGCTGCGCATTACGTATGTGACAAGTGCACGCTACCAGGCCCTGTGTTACGTCATAGACGTATGGTGTCGTGCCGGGAATGCCATTCCCTCATTGTTTTTTTGTCTCAAAACTATATCTAAATAAGTTTACAGTGTATATGAGAATAAGTTTACAGTGTATATGAGAACAAGCGATAATCTAAAATATTTTAAACATTTATATATTTCTAAATGTAATAAACTTATATTATGGTAATATTTTCTCAAAATCGCGTCGGGTGCGACCTCTTACGCGCTCGGTGCGTGATTGCCATGTGACCTTAAAGAAAAGCTTTAGATTGCTTCATAACATTTGCCATTGTAGCAGTTGGAGGACCCCACCCATTTTAGCCATTCTCTCTACAGCGTTTGATGAGAGACTCCTCTTCTGCTTTTTGCTATGTGCACATATCTGACACTACACACAACATGCAACCATCATCTTCATCAATATTCATGCTCTGTAAAGTAGCCTTCCAGCTGTGATCGCCATGCATCTAAAAGCTACATAACAGAACTTTTCCCCACTGCCAGAGGTAACATGGTTGCATACGCTGTCCACAGCACAAGGTAATGTGGTACGGCCCAGGGGTAGTATCATGCATAGATAATGAACACACGGACACAGATAGATAGTGGAAGTGGGTATGGGCATGTGCGCTCGACTCCTTTTTATTACCAGGGTCACATATCCAGTGACGTCTGTGCTGGATGCGTGTGGGGTGAGTGTAAACCAGCCCTCAGGGAATGGTTGCTGCCAGCATCAACTACAACAGTAATCATTGGATCACACACAGAGATTCAATAATAAAAGGGTCAATAGTTCGTGCTGCAGTAAGGTAGGGACACTAGATGTGAAATAATACAGAAAAGATTCTATCGTAAAAGAACCATAACTTGTGGTATACTAAGATACAGGCAGTAGATCTGAAATAATACACAAAAAGATTGTATAATAAATGGTCCATCAGGTCTAGTGCACTTAGATAGCCACATCAAAAGCATTCAGCATGTGCACAGCCAGCGATGATGCGTGCTGCGAGCGGGCCGTACTAGGAGCAATGTCTGTTGCCTACAACACTACATCATCTGCAATAGCGACTCGATCTGAATTGTAAACACTGCTGTCTGCAGTGTAGGCCAGAGAGCGGTCAGCAAGGGTCCACAGCCACGTGTTGTTGACTTGAGCTGTCCTGTTTGCCATTACCGAAGCAACAAAAACTGTGTGCGGACCCTGTGATGATGCGTATGTGTGGTGCAGACAGAGCGCACTGAAGCAATGTCTGTTGCCTACAACACTACATCATCTGCAAAAGCGACTCCATCAGAATTGTAAACACTGCTGTCTGCAGTGTAGGACAGAGAGCTGTCAGCAAGGGCCCACAGCCACGTGGCGTTGACTTGAGCTGCCCAGTTTGCCGTACACAAAACAACAAAAAACGTGTGCGGACCCTGTGATGATGCGTAAGTGTGGTGCGGACAGAGCGCACTGGAGCAATGTCTTTTGCCTACAGGACTGCATCTTCTACAATAGCGACTAGATCTGAATTGTGAACACAGCTGTCTGCAGTGTAAATTGAAGGCAGTAGTGAGCACAGTCTTCCATGAATACTTTTTCTCACTTCCTCTTCACAAAATACAACATAAATTACAAAAACTCTGCAATATATAAATCAAAACAATTCGAATTGTGATCTCTGCTGTCCACTGTGTACACTGTTATTCTGTGTTCTTTACCACTACCAAGAAGAATTTGGTCATTGTACTAGACCTATAAGTCATCTTAAAAAACTTCTTCAAGCAAGTATACTAAAAGGCTATATTGTGTATTTCAATCAACGTTGTAGTTAGTTGCCTACTGGATTCTGTAATTAAACAATCACCACTTGATCTGAATTGTGAGCCCTGCTGACCGCAGTGTAAGCCAGAGGCAGTGGTCATTAACACCTCACAGCCACGTGCCGTTGGATTCGGAAGCACGCAGTTGGTTGCACCTGATCGGAGGGGGGTAAACACATATCATCACAAACTTTAACTTCTGACATCCTCAATCACAGAATCAAGACCCCGTTTCACTGTTCTGACCTGCTGTACCACGGTGTACTCCACCGACTGCAGTCAGTAAAGCCCAATAATCATGTGCAGCAGTTAGCTACGGAAGCACAGAGTCCGATGCACCTCAACAGAGGGAGTTCTGTCAAAACCAAGCAGCAAGTAATATCTGACATTGTCCATTCTGGGATCAAGTCACCGTTCCACTGTTGGGACCTAGAGTTGCTTGCACCTGGTCACAGGGAGTACCTTCATCTCCACTCTCAGATGTAGTTCTAACATCGTCCATTGTGGGATCAAGACACCGTTCCACTGTTGTTAACTGTTGGACTACTGTGTTAGTAGCATACAGAGCACTCCATGGTGCTGGGCCTCAGGCTGGGCGCTGTCTGCCTGTGTCGTGGTAGCCAGTGTTAATCTCAGGAGCCTTCCCAGCTCGCAGACCTTGGCCCAGGAGCTTCCACTGGCACGTGATGGGCCCTCTTTCACATACGACGGTGTCAAAAGGTGAACTGTGGGGCATATGTGCGTCGCAGCGACCATGACGGTTTCTGGGTAGCAGCAGGCTGAGAGCATTATTCCCACAGCCACCTTCGCTCACAGCGTCCGCCTCGTGGCGGTGTAAGCTGCGCAGACCTGACAGACATGTTTGCCATTCCGGAAGAGAACCACACCCAGAGAAACATGCCTTTTATTCATACCCCTACGCTAGCCTTGCGTACGCCGAGCCAGCCCACTACGCTAAAGATTTAGGGGGGGAGGGGGCACGTACGCGCTATGTTTTCATAATCTTCCCTACTGACTGTACTATCATGGTTGAGTCCACTGTCAACTTCACTTAATAGACCATAAGTGTATGTTGACATGTACATGTCTGTGCTCTGCATACTCAGTGTTGAGGGGATGTCCGGCACATCCCCTCAACACTTTGGATTGTATACTTTTATAATCGAGAATCACTTGCCGCCTTCGCACATACTTTGCTCCCATCTCTCCCTGCATTCTGCAGTGTGTAGCAGAGGTGCCATGCATGTTTGGTTTGTGTACATGGCTAGCCACGGTTCCCACAGTACGTAGTGTTGTTGTGTCTTCTAGATGTACATGTTGTATGTGATTATATAAGGTAGCACGTTTATTCACGAGCAGTGGTTTCTCCCATTTACATATCACTGTCTTAAAGAGGATACCAAAGTTTTTCTCACAGGTGAAAAGTGGGACCACAATGGCAACCATTCAATAATATGCAAGAATGTCCAACTGCACGACGCTTCTAAGCTTACAGACTCCAATCTTGCGTGCTTTCAATGTGAGCTGGCATACCATATGTCCTTACTGTTTCAAACCAGATAACTTCCAATGGCAATCTCTATTGCCACCCACACAAAGTAACTCCCACAGTTCAACTAAGCCTTCAATACCTACTTTGAAAACAGATTTTATTAAACGGAGCAAACTGAAAGCGCTTTTGTTTCAAACAGAAGTGTCCCACACTTCTCCAAAAGTAATTTATCGACTGCAGGTAGCACGAACTTCAAGTAAAATACACTCCCTTTTAAATACGAACCTCCCATTACACTTTGTGAATTGTTACGCAATTTTCAACACATCTGACATTTAAGGTCTGGCACACTTTTTTAACATTGTCTCCTCCGGTCTTCTCACAGGCTTTCAAACAGTTTTTAGTCTAATACCAGACTTCATTCATTCGATCATCTCTGGAATAACAGCAACAGTGACCATAACTGTTACTCTGTTTGCGGCCATCCTACTTCTATTTTAGCTTGTTAAAAATGGCTACGCTCCCTGTGGTAACAAGCATGTCCGACAGAATACGCCTCTACGCGAAGCTACATCAATACCGTGAAAAAATTGAACAACTTTTCGGCTGCCTACCTCTATCTATTATCGGAGCAAGCTACAAAATGAAATTTATTTACACATATACAATCTGCGTGCAACCATCTTTTGATTGCAAAACTTGCCCAATCAATTGGCAAATGGATCTATGCCTTGCCAACATCCCAGCAAACGCTCCCGATATCCAGCAGGTAATGGAGTATCTTGAAAACCATGAACTTGATTGTTCGGGCAGTGGAGCAATGGCAGATGCAACGCAAAAAGGTATCCTGGCAGAATGGGATTTCTGCGCAGCCACAAAAGATCTCCTGCAACGTGCGACCTTTGACAACATCGCAGATTGCCTACCAATTCAAATTGCCGCTCCAACATTCAAGGAACATTACTGTCCCTTCGAGGATATGAATTGGATCGCTTCGCTTTTCTCACACGATGGCAACAATCGCCTCTTGGAACATTATGCATCTCAAGCCGCTGAAGAACTTCCGGACTGCAATCTCCAAGACTTGTAAGAAATTCACTTTATTCTTGGATTGATTTTTTCCAACTTTTTTGACTTTTTCCTATTAAAGATTTTAATACACTTCATTTGAACTATTTTCATATAATAACTTTCTAAGTATGCTTAGTTATTTGAACTCTGTTTTCATTATTGGCCCTTACCTCTCCACACTAACCAGGGATGGATGATGTATGGCCTATGCAAATACACTATTTACTTGCTAAATTAGCCTAAACCCGACATCCATTTTGAAACCATATCTATTCTTTGTACACACGTCTCATTGCCTGCCTCTTATCCACGAAGCCCTTTCACACAAATTAGCTCATCCTCAGCCTCTGCTCACGAACTGGCGATCAAGATCAAAAAACACGGCATTGTTTAGGAACTGGTTGGCACAGTGCGGTAATCGTATCCTACCTTTATTTTCATTCTACAATTTACAGTCATTCATGTCTAATAGGTATTGTTTATGTCACATGGAACTGTAACATGTAGTCTGGAATTGACTGATGCAGAAGCTTAGCTTTGAATACAGCAGAAGCGGTTGGAGTTTGCCTCAACTGGATGCCTTAGCTCTTGCACCAGTAGTTCCATTTATGGCACTTACATAAAGACACTTTTTATATAACTTGCAGACTCCATCGCTTTATCCCACACAGCCACTTTCTTAAACACATCTGATTTCACCATTTGTCTTCTGTGGCATTGCAACATTCTGCATTATATTCTTCACGATTATTTCTTTATTCCTGCTTGCTAAAACACTCCATTCGAGTCTTCAGACCGGTAGGGATGAGTAGTTTGCTTCCCACTCCTGCTATAGTCTAAAACCATTCTAACACCACTTGCACAGCTATGCTACAGCGGCCAGTATGCTACAGCGCCCAGAGCACATCAGTTTACAGCAATCAGCTCACGGTTTCATCCCCGAGTGTACTGGCACCTCACCTATGCACCATCTCACCCTAACCACCCCACAGACCTCACAGCGCTCCTACCCTCCTCTTTCCTACTCTTTTCGCCCTTTTTTCCCCTTACTCACTTCAACGGAATCACAAAATGGCTGCCAACACTTCCTAGTTGCAACCGCTCGCACCGCTCGCAGCCAATAAGCAGCAAACTCGTGCTCGTAATGCCTCAGCCAATCAGAAGGCAGAATTCCCAAATATCGATATCTGTAAATTTCGATATTTCTCCAAAACTACTGAACAGATTTACACCAAATAAACAAAAGTGTGTTTTCTAGACCAAGACCCTTCTCCCTGCTAAATTAGGGGTAATTCTGTTCACCCGTTTGACCTGTAGCCTTGTCTAAAGTTTCCTATGAAAATTAACATGGAGAAAACATGTTTTGGGACCCCCTTTAATCTCGGCCCCCCCTTGACAAATCTCCCCTGAACTTTCAACATAGGAGCTGATATGAACATAGAATTAGTTTGGAAAATTTCATGAAGATTCATCACACAACGCCAAAGTTATAAGCAAAACAAAAAATGCTCTTCCTATGGACACTTGGTCCTAACTATAACTACCTACTGGCGTCCGCCAGTAGGTAATAGATATATATAATATATCGACAAACAAAGTCCTGCAGATTCACCGGCCGCATCCACTCTTCAAAGAAAATTATGCAAGGAAGCGGGTGCAGGACCCGATATAAATGCACAAAGAAACAAGTGAATTAATCAACCCCAAGGAAGCCTCGCACTCCACAGGGTGGTTTTAAGAAATGTATATATATATTTGTGATCAAGGCCACTCATGGGGCCGAAACGCGCCATATCGTCATGTCTGCAATAAATTCAACTTGATGAAGCACATATCCTGGAGTCCGTGTCCCGTTGATGTGAGGAGTTGCATTGGGATCAAGTTCTCTTCATATTATTTTAAACAAAATCCACCTAAATATTATGTATTGTTGGAGTTCATTCCACATACCGCTTTTCCATGGCTACCACTCCAGATCTATGTAGGGTAGGCCACGGCCAGGATGTGCTGCATCATAGGGGTCAAGGAGCGCAACACATGTTTCTTTTGCTGGGACGACCTTCCAGTTTAATTATGGTGAATAGTCTGGTCTCCCACCAGAGATCCTCCCATCTTAACCAACAGTGCAACAGTGCATGCCCTGGTGTCTGTAGACCCCTGGTGGTGCAATCGCCTGACATGGCCCATGAGATTTTCTTCTTCTGATGTAGGCTGGCCTGCAGTAAGTAAGAGAAGAAACACAGAACAAAAGGGAAACCTATGTTGTTTGTAACCACACAAGTGAAGAAACAGATGTAGGTGTCAATATGTTCATTAATTTGTCACTTGGAATTGTTGTGAATGATATTCTGCTAGATGTGCTGGCAACGTACTAGAGTTACAGAAATATTATCCATTGAATTCTATGTAGAACACATACAATGTTGTATTTGAAATGTTTGCTGTATTTTCTGATACCTTTTTAGTCCTATAGAAGTCCAAAGAAATGCAAACAAAATGAATAACACAGTCTTTTTAGTTTTAAAAAGTATGTGTGGCGCTGATTGCGTTTGCCTGATGGGTACTCCATCATAAATGTGATGCATATACTGTTGTCCTTATTACGTATATACTAAGGCCTTTGCAATAAGACAAGATAAGATGTTTGTGATGGAGTTCCCGACGCACTAACTCAAAATCAGTACCAATGTTTTTTTTTATATTGACCAATATGTACATGATGTGTGATGTTATTTCAAAATTTATACAGACTCCTTTTTGTTTTTTTTAAATGAATGTTAATCGATGAGAATGTGATGAATGGACAATACACCATACTTATAATGTATAGTTAAGTAACTGATACATATATTTTACAGTGGCGGTCACTGTGTCTTTATAATTAGGAAAGAGTTTCTATAGGAAAATGTTTTTTGTTTTGTTAATAAGTAGGCCTGGGCGGAATTACAATTATCCCGGAGTAATCAGAGTCATTTCAGTATTTCTGTGTTATTCTTTCATGCAGAATTACTGATAAGGTGATCACACCCACTCTCGTAATTGAGAGTAAAATTCGGGAGGGGAAAATCCTATCATGAGAGCACATTTACCAAGCATGAGCAGCTGCTCACTCTCGCTATTCCTGTTCTGTTGCATGTAGCACTATTTCTTAGCGCAAAATGCATCTTCACAAGGGTGCATTTTGCGCTAAGAATCTAATTAGCACTAAATGTCAGAAGTATGTTGGGGGAAAATCCTACTCCAAATGTTCTGTTGCATTTAGCACCATGTCATAGCGCAAAATGCATCCTTGCAACTAGTTTGGAAATGAGGAGACGTTGTTGCGCAAAGAAAATAGCACTAAATGCAGAATTGCTGTTCTTGCATAATTCCACATAATCTCACAGAATTTTCAGGTAATTCCACTTGATGACAGTACACAGAGTTATGTGAGTTACACCAACCCATACTAATAACTTTTGCCCCATTTGACAAATCTTCACAAAGCTTAACAAAAATGTTTTATCCATCTGCGCTTCATCCCAAAAAACTTTTGGGTTGATCCATCAGGCGGAGGCTGAGAAAAGGGGATCCCAAAATATGTTTTCCCCATGCAATTTCCCATTGCAACTTAGACAACGCTACAGTCAACAAGACTGAACGGAATTACATCAAATTCGGCAGAAAGCTAGCGCTTTACCCAGAAAGCATGCTTTTCATGACGTGGTGAGAATCCGTTGAACTGTTTGGGAAAAATTTAGCTTCAAAATTTACTGAGAGTACACCAAGGGAAAAAACAACAAATGAAGCATTCTGAGTGGCTCGATCCGCAGGAGTGGGACCAGTCCCGCGAGACAGAGTGCTTAGATTGGCTGGCTGCAACATGAAGAGATGTTGTGGTCACCATTGTGGGACTCAGGGATTTGCTCCCAGTGCCCTAGATAGTCAAATAAAACAACATATAAGGGGGGTTGTCGGACGATGGGGTCTTAGTAACCATAGTAACCGTCTATACCGTAAATAATTTTTTTGCATCATCAGGTACTCCCTGTATTCTTAAGGGAATACTGAAGGAGTAAGGGAGTACCAAGGGAAAAATAACAATTAAAAATTCTGATTGTCTAGTCCCGTGGGACGGGGCCCTCTCCTGTTAGACCAAGCACGGTAATTGGCTGGCTTAAAAAAAAAGAATTATGTTGCTGCAGTTATTTTAGGACTCGCGCCCGCTCACTGTGTCCTGAAAATTAAAATAAACAATATGAGGTAAGGGCATCGATTGGGTCAAAGTGCAAAAATAGTTTTTTTCACATCGCCATGGACTCATGGTACTCTTGGGGTATTCAACAATTTGTGAAAGTAATGCAAAATTACTGTGAGACCATAAAAAAAAAGACCGAAAAAAGTTGGGTAGGTGTCTGTTGGTGTTGCGCGACTTTGAAGGTTGGCCAACAATAGGAGGTTGGCTGCTTGAGGGGGGGTTGGACACAGGGCCTCGCCATGTGTCACGGCTGAAGGCAATGTGCGGCAGGGGTTAGTCACCCGCAGGGGGTTAAACACCAAACTTCACGCCTGCAGTGCGCAGCGGGGGCTGTGTGCCCACATGGGGTTGGGTTTAAGGTCTGGTCACAGGCCAGGCCCTGTGCCAAACCCCCCACTGCACAGTGCCAAAGCCAAAGGTCATAGAGTTTGGGATGGTTAGGTATGGTAATAAAATCTTACTTCATGTAAAAATTCTTTTAAAAAAACAAAAGGTTAAACTGACGCTATAGTGAGGCATGGTAATACTTTACATAAAAAAAAAACCTTAGCAAGTCACTGAAAAAAACAAAGTTTAAAGTTACATTGTAGTTATCTGAAAATGTCAGCTAAAAAATACCAATATAAACCAAACTGAAATTCATCAGCTATAGTTAACTGAAGTAACACTTGCCCACTAAAGAGTGATCTAATATGTGATATGTTATTATTGATAACATCACTGATGAAGTCTAAAATGGCATTATTAATGTCATCAATGTGCATAGCAAGTGCGCAAGTTATAGTTACTTTGGTTAACCATTACTGGTGAATTTCAATGTTTGTTTAGTTTAAAATCGCATTCACCTAATTATAACAAACCTTTGTGTTTTTTGTGAATAGAGCAAATTGCCTGACCACTGGTACTAGGCAAAGCAAATTTGATTCTAAAATTTCAAAATACACTTTCAAGTTATTAATATACATTTTGAAAGTAACCACAATAGTCAAGGATTCCCTTGCCTCAGATATTGGCATGACTTAAAACGTATATAACAAAAACACCGAAGATGCCAATACTGATAGTCCTTTTCAATAAGTTTTACCACGGCGTATGTACATTCATCAAAGACCGCCAGAACTATTCGATAGTTTTTATTTTTGAAAATTGATTCCATTTCAATTGTTTTCTTTTTTCTAATTATCTATAAACCATATTTAAAAAAATACATACAACATTACAAGGACACGACCATCTTTCTTAAATGAACATAGCAAAGCAAAAATTCCTTACAACCTAGACTCATCTCACCATACTTACTCACAAAATATTCAAGCATACACAAGCCACATACAAGCCTAGTACCATACCACACTCACTCCTCTCACAAACCGCAGACCTGGTCATATATCAACTTTGTCATTTTTTTAGACCAAGGTGCTAAACCAAACAACCGAAAATTTCACAATTCTGTACTCTGTGCATAATAACAAATATAAATACCTTGCACTGTTAGCAACACAAACTTGACAAAAAAGGCACAATAGAGAGATAGACACTATACATAGGGTTTGTTTGGTAGAAAAAAACGCAAGGTCGACGCGTTTTGAACCCTCTTTTTATAGGGTTCTCCTCAGGACCAAACTGTACATTTCTTCATAATCGAGATCCTCCAATAATAAATGAAATTCTGAGACAGATTTTTGGTCTTTGATAATTAGGTCATGTCAACCAATATGTTACGATGCAACTATTAGGCAAGTTTATCAGTCCAGATGTAGGAGTTCTACTCAGATGCTCTTCTTATTATTCAGAGAAACTCTGCTCTCATAGTTCTTTTTTCGAAAAACTGATGGATTTATGATAAATCCGTATTGGCTCCTTGCGGGTAATTTCTTTGAGTATCTGGTCACTTTGCATTTTCTTTTCAAGCAAGTACTTCCGTGTATCAAGAATGTTGTATGTATTTTTTGAAATGTGATTTATATATAATTATAAAAAAGAAAACAATTGAAATGGAATCAATTTTCTAAAATAAAACTATTGAATAGTTCCGGCGGTCTTTGATGAATTTTCATACGCCGTGGTGAAACTTATTGAAAAGGACTATCAGTATTGGCATCTTCAGTGTTTTTGTTATTAATGGGCTAAGCCTTACTGATTAGAGCCAAACCCATTGGTGTTTTTTTTAAAGCTATATATCATGGCAAAACCATTAATCTTTACCCATTAAAGGGTTAGTGACACTATATATGCGATTGTTTTCGCTGTAACAGCATTAGGCATGGTATGGTTTAACACACAATTTTCACATGCCAAAGGGTGTGCATGAATGTCCTAAACAATTCAATATGTTTGGTTTGGTAACAGTAAAAACCTAGATGTGAAAAGATTTGTACATTTTTAAATGGGAAATATTTTGTTATTCCTTGCTGATAATGTAGTAAACGGATGTCAAATTAATAAGGCGATTAATGTAATACCTAAACTAAAGAAAGTCAGAAACATGTAAATATTGTTGTTAATCAATTAATTAAGCACACATTCCATTTAATGCAGAAAGCTGGACAGGCTGCCTGCAGTGCTATGTTTTTAACAGTTCTAAAAGTAATTTCAGTCTCAGCAACACAGAACATTTATATTAAAGTCATATATGCTCAACATTACATGACAATTTTCAATTATCTTGGATTATAATATATATTAGACACAAAATAGGTTTATAATAACAGTCATCTATGGTGTAAGGCAGTTTTTCAATATCAGTTAATATTTTGTCAAGACAATCCCAAACTGAAATAAATAAAACAAATGTTTTATTTAATTGTATATCATGTATGGTGCTTTTGAAGTGGACAGGGTTTTCGTAGACAGGAAGTAGTGGCGCTCAGCCTATATTCACGTTTGGTATTTGGGCAGAAACAATTTGGTATGGTGCTAACAGGGAAGGGAAGACCCTAAAACCCCTTAATCTGCGAAGGAGAATCCTAACACATATACATATAGCAACAGTCCTGTGCATTCATACAGTATTACAGTACATCGTGTAGACGTAATTCGAAAGCAAATGGAACCAATCCAACGTTGAAGTCTTTCATTTCTTTAATCGGTCATCATACAAAAATCACACAGCCAGCCGACACGTGTTTCGTCAGAGAAACAGTGATCTCCGACTCTTCAGGGCTCTATGGCTGGATCCAAGATCAGTAACGTCCCAAAGCCGGTGATAATTCCAACCCGGTAGGGTATGATAAATCAATTAATTGGAGAAGTAAATGCTTTCAAGAATAATTAAAACAAGCTGCAAGGTAAAGCCTCAGATGGCGTGTACGAGAAGGTGAAGATTTCAACTGTCTTCCACATCGCTACCATGTAACTTGAGCTGCGGTACTATCCAAGTCATCTATTCAAAGTGTAACAGAGGTAAAGTCGCCAGTACGGACACACAAAGGGAAAATCCTTCCAACTGCAACTATTACGTGTCAATGTATGCTAGACTCCGTATCAATCCTGGTAAAACACGTGTGCGTGCTTCCCGATAATTTTACTCGGAGGAAGTGCTAGCGTCCTGGTGGCTACGACTCAATCCGGGAGTGCATGTATGGTGCTTACCCGACTGTCTGCTGGATGATATAGCTGTCTGTAGTTGGTTTGGGCCCCTTTCACAAGTGTTGTTTGTTCCACCCCCATTTCACTACATTGTCTGCATATGGCATGCCAGATAATATCGCGAACGTAGCGCATTCTTAACACAAACATCCATCATCCGTGATAGTTGTTTCCATTAATCACTAGAATCTTTACAATAAGAAGAATACTTCAGTAAACCTGCACACCATACATGGTGTAATATATGTCACCATCGATGGACATGAAAAATAAATACATACAATAATGTAAAACATACATTGAAGTCAATAAATAAGTATAATAAAATAATGCGCATTTTCACAGAATGTTTTCTATTTTATTAGGTTGTGTGTAAATACTTAAAGGATTGCTCATGGATATATAGAAGGGCAATATTTAATAATAAAAAGCCTGATAATAGATATGTATTATAATATTTTTGAAAATGTTAAACGTTTCCAAATTTTTCAGTGTACACATCCTCAATACATGAATAGTTTGTCAACACCAATGTCGGTTCAATTAATAATGACCCATTTCACCCATTTGTTTAAATATGAACATCCACCAGCCCAAGGAAAAAGTGGAATGCTGTGGCAAAAAGCTAAAAGAGTCTACAAACCACTTCATGATCTGGCAACCATGCATGATTAAGAACTACAGGCTGAACCGGGATGCTATAGAAGCATTATACTTGCAGTTTAATTCAGTATGTTTGCCAATCATAACATTCAGACAGCCATTCCAACTATTGTGAAGATAATAGTAGTTATACTTTTCTGTGCCCCTGGCAACATCTACTACACTGTTAGAGACTCTTATGTAATATCACAGCCAAGTCGCCAATCTTATGCTCCACCATATGAATGACTTAATTGAATGTCCTATAGATAATGTAACACTAAACAACATCATGCATTAATTCTATAGACTTAGAAGGATTACCACAAGTTGTTGATGCCATAAATAGAACACATGTTATATTGATGCCACTTCATGCCAGACAGCAAGTGTACCGCAATCTAATACATTTCCACTCCCTCAATATGCAGGTGGTTTGCATACCTGATCTCTACATCACTGGTGTGTGTGTGCAAGATTTTCTAGATCGACCCATAACTCACTAATGCTATCCAAATGCTCCATGTCACAACAGATGACAGATCTTGCACCAACAACGGTCTAGTTTGTTGCTAAGAATTAATTTTAGACATGTGTGTTGCCAGGCAAGATGGGAGGGACTCTCCTCTAATCTCCTGGAAAAGTCCACACGATATTTGTGTTATGTTGTATGCTGCTCAGCATTGCTGTGCAGCGAAATAACCCATTCATGATGAATATAAATGGGAACCATGCTGTAATGCTGGTGCGATGCATCAGCAAGTTGACAGTGATAAGGATGAAGGCAGTGACCTCAGATGTGAACCTACTGAAAACATCTTTGCCTGATGGCGGCAAGTGGCACTTAATAATTACCTATATGGACATCTCTTTTTTGAAAATGTATGCAACTAATCTAAAATAGTATTTTCTTTTTACATACAGGATATTAATAGTTGTTTTTTACAGTAAAGTATTCCATATGTTTTAAGGTTAAATAGTCAGTGATGCTGTTTTGTGGAGATGGGCTACTCCATAACAAACAAAAAATAATCACATCAGCCTTACTGCAAGGGCATTATTACATATGTAACATATGTAAATTGTAGGAGATGGTGCATACTAACAATTACCTTTGTATCAGAGGTCCCTTCCAGGTAAAAGAAAGAAAATTAGAGACATTGGGTCTGACTACAATGTCGGGCGGACACTGTAGCGGTCTGGAACCGCTCGACCTTCGGTAGGCCGTTCCGGCCACAAGATTAAAATGCAACCGCCCATAGGGCGGTTGCAAACATCCGTTCGTTAATGAAAGCTTGTGCGGTGGGCGGGAAAGGCCGTGGCACAAGCTTCCATTGACAAAGGGATTTTTGTAAACAACTCTGAATTGTGTGGCAGGCACCTCAGGGTGCCTGCCACACAGTGCAGAAATGTTAAGGGGGGGCACTATAGGTGCCACCCAGGCCCCATAGTGGAGGGCCAGGGGGAGAGGGCCCTGCTAGGGACCCCCAAATAGACTTTCCAACAGCCTTTTCATGCCGGAAAGGTCGACATGAAAAGGCTGTCGGAAAGTCCCATCATAATCCCGACGGCGCAGCCAAGCCTGGCTCCACCGTAATTATTAACCCTGGCCATAGTTTGCAAAGTAGCACTACACATAGCTACGCGAAGTGTACTTCGCACTACGCGAAGTACGCGTAGCTTCGCAAACTGCGTAGTGCACTGTGCAAGATGATGTTCCAACTGATTGCACAGTGCCGGATGCTTGTCAGCACTGTGCAAACAGTGCAAACTGCATGTTTGCAGAGTGGTGGAGAAAGGGGGCGTGGCCTCTGACCACCTCTAAGCAATCCAACTGTGTGGGCCTTACCCGGAGATAACAGGAGGGGTAGTTGGCCCCCAAGAACCCTCAATAGCCAATGGCACGTAATCCCCCTACTATTAGTGCACCAGGAGGTGTGTTTGCAGAGTGGTGGAGCAAGGGGGCGTGGCCTGCTATCATCTCTCAAAAATCCAGCTGTATGGGACTTACTGGAGGTATTAGGAGGGGTAGTTGGCCCCCAGGGACTCTCAATAGCCAAGGGGACTTTATCCCCCTACTATTAGTGCACCAGGAGGCACGTTTGCAGAGTGGTATAGCAAGGGGGCGTGGCCTGCTATCATATTTCAGCTATCCTGTTGTATGGAACATACTGGAGGGAATAGGAGGGGTAATTGCCCCTAAAAGACGCCCTTGGGGGCCAACTGCCCCTCCTGTTACCTCCAGTAAGTCCCACACAGCAGGATTGCTGAGAAGTTGTAAGAGGCATACCCCCTTTCTCCACCAATCAGTGATGTCACTGACCATGTCATTAGTGATATAATATGTGAGGTCATAAGCAGTGAATTGCATGGCTACGAGTTATAGTTAGCTCACTTAACTATAACTGCTAAATTTCTCTGGTTTTGTACAAGTGAAATGCCTGCCTAACTATAACTTCCCTGTAACCTTTGTTTTTTCAGTGAGAATATATATATATATATATATATATATATATACACATATATATACATTTATATTCAAAACTATCAAACTATATATCATACATTAGAAATAAAAACTAAATTAGAGTTTACCATAGTAGGACATAACTGATTAAAAAAATTCTAACCAAAACGAAACCAGTAAAAGTATAAACAAATTTAACCAATAACAGCAGACAAACAAATCAAATATGTAAAAGATACCACTAATATATATAATATATACATGTCAACAACTACCTAAAGCCAACGGTCTCACTCTCCACCACCTCATGATACAGGAAGATCTTGCTGTCGTGTTTGGAAGAAAACCATCAAACTGTCAGTGGCTAAAAGCCTCAGAGAGTGCTCGGCCCTCATACAGCATCTCAACCGGCTCCACAACAGACTGAGGGGTGCCCAGCTGGGCCGGTCCATCAGATGTATCAATTGGTTGCCCCCGCCAGATGACTTAACCTGATCGGCTGACCATATGCCTCTGTCTATTAAGATTCCTTACTTGCTATTCCCTGTAAACTGTAGAGCTCCCACACGCCATCTTCCCTCTCTGAAACTGACTCTTGCCTGAGACATGGACCCTCAAAGTATTATATACTGTTTAACACAGGTTAATAGGTTCACCCTCCCAAGTTAGTTCATTCTCCAATGTTCAAGATGCTTCCAGATTGCACACACACACTGCACTGACCACCAGTTAAACTGAGCCTACCGAGTCCGGGGAGAGACTTTTTGGGACTCCTTCTGTTATGGCCTCTCCAATTGCCCTCTTACTGAGTGATTATGGTGAAGATTCTGAGCCTTAATGCCTGATGCCTTAATGCCCCAGCAAAGCGAATTGCCTTACTTGCATTGTTGAGAGACTACCGGAGTGATATATACCTACTACAGGAAACCCATCTGCTTCGCCGCGATTGGGGCAGAATGAAATCTAATTGGTATGATGGACAATTCTACTCCTCTGGTCATGGGAAGAACGCAGGGGTGACTATCCTCTTGGCCTTCCAAGTAAATTCAGAAAACACTGTCCGGTTGCTGACCCTGAGGATTTCCTTTCTTCAACATAACCTTACAGCAGCTTGCCTATACGCCCCCAATGACCACCAAGACATTTTCATCGAGCAAGCAATTGGGAATGTTCTCACCTCACCAGATGCCAACATTCTGATCGAAGAGATTTCAACCTGACCCAGAATACCCTTCTGAACCGTTCTGTCTAGCGAGAGGGCCCAATGGGCTTCTTCACCATTCCAGGCTTGCAGTGGCTCAGCGAGGTCAGCTTGGTGGACATATGGAGAGTCCAGAATTATACAGTGAAAGCCTATTCCTTTTTCTATGCTGCCCATCAGACATCCAGTAAAATATTCCTATTTCTTAGTCACTAGCTCCTTAGTCTCAGCAGTTCAACACGCAGACATTGGGGAGGAGGCTTTGTCAGATCATGCCCCGATTTCTATTGCTCTCCACTTACCCGTACACTACCTTCGATCATGTTCATGGCTACTAAAACCTAAGCCATTGGTCTACAAACTGACAGTTAAAGAAATCCAAGAGGTCATCCAGACATATCGCTCTGTCAATTATAACTCCCATTCAGCAGTAGCGCTATTGTGGGATACCCTCAAACAGTGGTTAGGAGGGCTTTCATAGCTTTAGCTGCAAAACTAAACACGGATAGGCAGGAGAAACAATCTACACTAGAGGTTCAAATGAGGACTTTGACCGGTTTCTGGGTAACACCCCTCATCAGCCAGGCTAGCTTGAATCCAGTGGCAAAGTGAGCAAGGGACCCAAGTCTGGGTATACCCTGCCTACTTAGAGCGAACAAAGCAAACACAAGGAGATGATGCACAGAGTGCTGAAACCTTTCAGACACTCACCCCCACGGCACAGATCTGCGTTGAATCCATCATCATTCTTTAGCTCACTTTGCCACCCCAGTTCAAACACAGCTATATGCAAATCAGTCTTGACCCTGTGCCTCATGGGAACAGTCCAGCCTGAACTGCCAAGCCATGTCTTACCTGGACCAGAAACAAGCGTCCTGGGACCGGTTTCTGGGTAACACCCTTCATCAGCCAGGCTAGCTTGAATCCAGTGGCAAAGTGAGCAAGGGACCCACGGCTGGGCATGCCCTGCCAAATTAGGGCGAACAAAGCAAACACAAGAAGATGATGGACGGAGTGCTGAAACCTTTCAGACACTCACCCCCAGTCACAGATCTGGGTTGAATCCATCATCATTCTTTAGCTCACTTTGCCACCCCAGTTCAGACACAGCTGTATGTAATTCAGTCTTGACCCTGTGCCTCATTCAGCACTCTGTTCATCATCTCCTTGTGTTTGCTCCTTTAGCTCACTTACCAGAGAGGGATGCCTTGTTCCTTGATAAAGATATAACGATGGAAGAGGTCTTAAGTGTGATAGGGAAATTACCAGTGGATAAAGTGCCTGACTAGGATGTTCTCAACACGAGCTTTTATAAAAAGTTCACTCCCTAATTGGCCCCTGTCTTGACAAGACTATATAATATCTTCAGCAGACAGGGGGTCCTCACTGACACCATGAAATTGGGCCACTATAATGGTAATACCCAAGCCAGGTAATGGACTGAGCCCAATGCGCTTCCTATCAACCTATATCGCTCTTGAATGTTGACACCAAAATGTTTACTAGTGTTGGACTTGGCCCTTTTTGCAGGGTGATCCCTGAACTGTTTGCCTTCCTCCTGGTATTTTTCCTGACATGGTGTTGGTGGTTTTAGGATTCTGGGAACTTTATCACTGCTGTCCAGTGTAAAGTGCATGTCCTCTCTATGGTAAAAGGTGGAAAGACTGGTCTACACCTGTTTGACTAATTTAATTTACCTATCAGTCCCCAGTAATGTGAAATCTCATATACCCGGGGCCAGTAAATTAAATGCTACAGGTGGGCTTGCAGCGCTGATTGCGCCACCCACCAAAGTAGCCTTACAAACCTGTCTCAGGCCTTTGCCATTGCAGGGCCTGTGCACGCAGTTTACTGCCGCCGTGAGGTGGTGTTAGAAATTGGATTTCTGGTTGGCTAAGGCTCGCGCCAAAGCCAGGCAGAAACCACTACTCTAGTCAGGGCAAGGGAGTTACACGCCAAAGATAACCCCTGATCACCCCCTTGGTAGCTTGGCATGAGCAGTCTGGCTTATCCCAGAGGCAATGTGTAAAGTGTAACACACATACAGCAACAACATACTAGGCACACCACAAAAGGAACTCCACACAAGGTTATTTAAAAAATAGCCTGTGTATTATCATAAAACACATGAGGATAGTAATCACACAATATACACTGTGCCACCTGGCACTAGGCAATATTTACAGGGGATTATATACACATGGCAGGCAGTGGGGCCACTGTCAGAACCATCACAAAGTGAAAATAGTAAATGTAGAACCAATAATAACGTAGAACGCAACCAGTAATTGCTGGCAAATACTGTCCTCAGCATTATCCTGCAACATAAATCATAGTATGCACAACCTCAAAATCATAAACCACGCTAGAGGCATAATTAACAGTACAAAGTAACCTCATAATCATAAATCACATTAGGCCTGAATCATAGCAGGCAAAAACCACAGTAGCATAAACACACTATGCACTAGCCTCCTAAGCATAAATACATTACACATTAGGTGTCACCGGCATAGACACATTATGAATGAATCACAAGTAGGCATGAACATATTATGCATTGGTCATCACATTGGGGCCTTGCACCCTACCAACACTCTAAACTGACCCCCTGGCCAAATGGCCATTCGCTGGGGCACAAATGCCCTATGTCCCAGAAATGTCAGGGCTCAGCTGCCATTGCAGCAAAAATGAAAAGTGCGCAATGCACTGGCCTAAACGTTGAAGCTGCCACTAATTGTGGTGCAGCTGTGCAGCCAAAAACTCAATTGTGCCCAAACGTTGCAGCTGCCTGCGCTCTCGCAGGGCAGCTGGTCCTGCCAATTGCCTCTGGCACCACCGTACCTTCTGGACCACCACAGGGGTTTGGAAGCAATGTGCCCCACATTGGAGCGGCCTGCTCTCTGGCGGTTCCACTCAGGCAATGGCCTCAACTTGGCTCACTGGGAGAGCCCCGATCACCAGGCTCCTCCAGGGGCCATGAACAGAAAATGCCCCCTTTGGTGTAGCTGCCCGTACTGGGGCAGCGCAGCTATGCTTTCCGATCACAATCGACACTCACCGTGCCTGAGGAGTGCTGACAAGACTCTCCCTTCAGCCACCACTCACCGGGGCTTTGACTTGGTGGCTCTGCTCTTCACCAGGCTCCCGTCCGCTTCCTTCTGCTCGCAGAGCGCCCGCCCCCAAACAGGCAGCTCTGCCTGGCTTTCGGGTCGCCGTGCGATCGCGGCAGCCATTTCTTTTCTGTTGGTGGCAATGAGGGGTGGGCTCCCTCTTAATTTAAAGTATAAAGCGAGGTGGGCTCCCGTTAAAGGGGATGAAAAATGTGGGGTTGGCACCCGCGAATTAAAGAGAGAAAAAATGTGGCATAAACACGGGGTGGGCACCCGCTCTTCCCAGCAATGAGGGGGAATCCCCATGTCGGGATTCCCTCTAGGATCATGGCAGCAGCACGCTGCACACCGCTAGCTCCTCACGCTCTTCTGGGGCAATGGAAATACAGCGCTCACGAGGCGCTATGCCCATTAACGTCCAGGGCAAAGGCTGGGCAAGGAATCCATGAGGCAGAGACAGAAAAAGTCCTTGGGGCTGGGGACACCACAGCAGGGCGCAGCCAGGCAGGCCAGCACGCAGGAACTCCCAAGAAGCTGCAGCGGGGTCCCACGACGGTTCCTCCTGGCAGAGTGTCTTCCCCCAGCCCAAGTAAGCTCTGAACAATTTCATGGGGTCACAGCCCCTACATTTATACCAGTCATTCCTTTGTCTGTAGTACAGGGCATGGGGAACCAGATGCAACTGGTTCAGGGGGGAATTTGGAGCACTTTGTCTTCCAAGCTCCTCTTCCCCTTTGTCAGGTGGGGGCTAGGTGATCAGACGCACCACAGGGGGCAGAGCCAGCATTGTACAGGCTGGGCACAGTCCTATTCAGAGTCAGGGGATTACTCCTCCCAGCACAGATGTCCCATTCAGCCTAGTGCTGACTCACCCTGCCCCTCCTGGAGCCACACACACCTCCAAGCCGCTGTCACTCACAAGCCAGACATGCAATTCACATCAGGCAGGCAGACACATAGCATACAGAAATGCCAACTTCTAAAAGAGGCATTTCTAAAATAGCCACAATAAATCTGCGCACACCATTGTGCAGCATTTATTCCTACAATTCCAAATATACTGAACTTGACCACCCTGCTCCTCCCAGATCAGGAATTACCACTGACAAATGATCAGGGTATCCCAATGCATTCCTATGGGAGGGCAGGCCAACCTCACCAAATGTAACAGAGCGCGCACGCACTTTACACTGGACAGCCGCGCTAAAGTGCGCAGAGTCCTAAAACCACAACCACCATGTTGGAAAAAAGGCTAAGAGAAAGGAAAAACGTTTAGGGATGACCCTGCAAAAAGGGCCAAGTCCAACAGGTGGCACATAAAGTGAGTGCCACGTCTGTGACTCCCTTTTTACTACAAATCAGTCACCCCTACGGTATGCCCTAGCTAGCCCTATGGGCAGAGTGTATTGTAGGTAAAAGGTAGGACATGTTCCTTCACTGTGTGGCATGTCCTGGTAGTGACAAACACCCATTTTGGTTTCTCACTACTGTGAGGCTGCCCTCTCATAGGAATGCATTGGGGATTCCTTGATAAATGTTTCAGTGGTAATTCCTGATCTGAGAGGAGTAGAGGGGTCAAGTTTGGTATGTTTGGAATAGTGGTAATAAATGCATTGCAATGGTGTTTGCAGATCTGTTATCACTATTTTAGAAATGCCACTTTTAGAAGTGGACACCGATTCCGTGACCTGTGAGGCACACGTCCGAAGAAGAGAGAACGCTTTCAGCTGTCACCAAGCTACTGCGGCAGGTAGCACACAGCCTGCATAATATCAACTATTGCCTGGACTTTGACTTCACCACGGACTATCTATTAGAGCCTGTCCACTGATTACTTAAACTAAGAAAAGCAAACCAATCGTGTTGTTATCTAATTCCATCCCATCATGCCTTAGAAGAGAAAGCGAGATTTTACCTTATAGAGAGGACTAGACCATGCATGTAAGCTTTTTTCTCCTGAAGAGAACCCCCAGACATGGGTTTGAAACGCGTCGACCTTTCTCATTTACCAAATAAGTGTATTAAAGAGTCTTTTTCTGCTACCCCGTTTGAACTATTTTCTGAAATTGTATATATTTTCACAATGTTGGAAGGGTTAGCAGCAAAATTGTTGTTATCTTTACACTGTTTGGGCTTGTCCAAAAATGTTCTGGTTGATATTAACCCAAATTGATTTAGGCACCATTGATGTGGGCAAAATGTAATATTCATTGTTTGTATATGCTTGTCTTTGTCTTTGTCTCACATGGTATGCATGAGTTGCAGTGTGTGGAAGTATGTGTGGTAGTATGACAATGAAAGTTTTACAGTGATGTTTAGTGAACCCCCCTTTGTCTTGCAAATATCCTGGTGACATTTCGTTTTTTCATGTGCTTGGAATTTTTGAGTCATTTGCGAAGAAAAATAGATCAAATAAATATCTAATTCAAAATAGTTGAAATAATTTACTAAGGGTCTTATTGATTTTTTCGTATGTCCCCTTGTGTGGAGTTTCTAGGTAAATGAGCTATCAGTATTGGCAACCGTTGTTGTTTGTTTGACTTTTAGAAGTTGGCATTTCTGTCTGCTATGTGTCTTTGTGCCTACCTGATGTGTATTGCATGTCTGGCTCTGGAGTGAGGGACTGGGTGAGTCAGCACTAGGCTGAATAGGATAATCTGCATTTGGAGTGGTGGGAGGAGTAGCACCTGGAACTGAATGGGACTGAGCCTGCCTTCCACAATGCTAGCACCGCCCCCTGTGGTGTGTGTGGAGCCAGAGCTGATACTGACAAAGGGGGCAAAGGTACACCTTTAGAGAACTGGTTTAGACCGGGTGCAGATACCTGAACCAGGGGAGAAACAAAGACATAAGGGGTATAAGTATTGGGGCTGGGACCCCATGAAAGGGGGCTGCTGTGTGCTTACTTGGGACCAGCTGGGTACTAAGATACTGCATGTACTGCAGTGTGTGAGGAGGAACCGCCACATGGACTGACCTGCTGTCTGCTGGGGCAGCTGGAAGGACTCCCTCCCCTACTGGAAAGCCCAGTGTGCTGGCCTGCCTGGAGGGTCCCTGGAGACTTGGGACCTGGCCTAGGAACGCTACAGGAGTCCTCTGGCTTGAGCCCTGTCCTGGGCCCCTGTTGCAGCAGCGCGTGGTGAGCGCTGTGAGGCTTACTGCATGTCCCCGTGTGGTGGTGGGGCCCCAGTTGTGGAAAACGTGTAATATTTTACTTGGCATAAGCGACAGACATTTTGGCTGTGATGTCCATTTAAGTTTCCTTCACAATTCTTTCGTCTTTTCACTCTGCTTGTGCTATCTATTTTAGTTGACTTCCTGACTCAGCTAAAAGCAATGTACGTGCTTGTAGCTGCCAGTGCATCTGGTCATAGATGTTAACTGTCAATGATTTACTGCTGCCATAAGTATTTCTGCTCCCCCGCCTACTTTGCTGACCAAGTGGTTATTCATCTTCCCTTGTTTGCTGAAACCTATTTCTAAAACTTGTTCTTCCTATTTCTGTTCACATGCTTACAGTGCAGAAAACCTGTATAAAAGACCTGTGTTCTGTGACTTCAGTGTACTACCTCATGCAGCACGTGGATGTGCTGTGTGGAAGTGGTCCCACTCATGAGTGATTAATAAACTTGTCATTTATTTCCAACTCCAGTGTTGATCTCTATTTTGTTGGTTTCTGAACCCGTGGAAAAAAGGGTGACCCTGCACCAGTGTATGCCTAAAAAGGTACATTTCGACAGTTGGCGCCCGACTCGTGGGGCCCCATTGGAGACGCGACCGTCCGAAGGAGTGGTCTTGACGAAAGATCGGAATCTTGTCTTTGCAGGCCGAAGTGACTTTTCCGGTTTACCCGATTTGACCCTCCAGGTGGTGGCCGGTCTCAACTGGGGTTTTCTTTGGCGCAATTTTGAGGTGACCATTAGGTAGACCGGAGATCAGCAGGTGGGAGTTGGAGTCTTCTGTTTGGTAAGGTTGCTAAAGCGGCACTCTTTATTTGTTAAGCCAGGGCTTTTTGTTTGAATTTGTTATTCAATCTTTGCAAAGTTTGAAGGCAGGTAATGTGGAGATTTTTCTCCTTTTGAAATATTTTGAAGTAGTAATATTTTACACATATTGGTAAAGCATGCCTGCTCTCAGCATACTCCGTAGGTGGTGTTGCTGCTCTCGTGGTACCAAAGTAAACTTGAAAAAAAGTCAGCCGGCTCCCCCAGAGGGGACACCTAATAGAGATATTTATGTCAAATATGGTATTTCTTCGATAATGTACGGTCCACACAAAAAAAGATTCTGATCTACAATGGCCAGTGAATGGGTCATTTGATTTTAAAAAGGTTCAATATGTAGAGCAGTGTTTATTTAAAAGAAAAAGTAGACAGGATATGTTTGATTGTGTGCGTATGTGGGAGAAAGAAGTGCACAAGAGAGTGAAGAGAGCAGAAGCTATAGCAGAAAAAGAACAACGAAAAACGATATATCAAAAAGCGCTAGAATTTAAAAAATGAAGAAAAAAAACAGAAAAAGAAGATAGAGAACGTCGATTAGAGATAAATGGCCAGAATCCTATTAGGCGCCCTCTCTATTCCCTACTTGATACATCTAAGGATGATTGCATCCTATTAGAACGCCCCCAACCCCCGTATAAATTTCCCACTTCAAGTGCCCCTGTAGAGGTTTCTGACAACGAGCATTTGTCTTCAGATGACAACGAACAAGATAAACAAGATGAGCGACAGACTCGCTCTACTTTGACTAGAGCAGAAAAAGATAAATTAAAAACCGCTGCTAGGGAGGAGGCTCGTCGGTTTCACGCGACATCACTCATTGTACAATGGAACAGCGCAGAGCAATTTTATTTTGTAGAAAAATTTGATTGGGAGGTAATATTCGATTATAGACAAATTTCTCAGGAATTAGAGCCAAAGGGATATTTTAAATAAAATTGGGTTTACACTCCTTGGAGTAGAGCTGACGTGATGGCTCTTAAAGCTGCTTTGCCCAACCGCTGGAAAAATCCTGCCACTGTCTATGAGGAGGTGGAAGGAGCCATTAGCTCCTGCACTATGACCTTGCCAGATATTGATATGTTCTTTGGGCTTATTTTGCCTCCTGATATGTGGAGAACGATATGTAAAACAGATGACAATGTAGCATATGGTGATACCTGCGAACATTTAGAACAAATAGATGCGGAAAGGGAGCCTGCGCAGAAACCTCAGAAGGAGATATTAGATATTCCTAAAGCTATTGTGACTAAGTTAAAGACTCGCATACCCCCTAAGAAAATAGATTGGACTATGATAGCATCCTGTAAACAAGAAAAAGGATGAGCTAGTTTCTGATTTCTTTTCAAGGTTTGAGGAAACATTCCATGATTTTAGTGGTCAGTCATTGGCCGATGATACGGGTCAGCATTTGTTTGTCGATAAATTTGTCGCTAATATGTTACCAGAAATAGCTAGTCGCTTAATGGCCAGCGAGAGTTCTTGGGCCTCATCTTCTCCACTTTCCCTTTTGACCATGGCCCAATATTATCAGCGGCAGGGAGGATAAGAAGGATAAAGCCTTAAAGACAAAAGTTATGTTGGCTCAAATATATGGTCCACCGTTTAGGGGAGGTCGAAGAGGCGGACGTGCAATGTATACACCTGGAGCACCCCCTCTCCCTCGAGCAAATGTGTCCCCTGATCAGTGTGCTTATTGTAAAGAGACTGGGCATTGGTGTTCTGAGTGCCATCTTTTGCGAGGTCAGCAGTATCAGTGGGGAAGGGGAAGTATGAGAGGACACCCAGGGAATTCAGGAAACAGGGGAGGTACAGGAGCTCGCCTCAGATTTGAAACAGTTGAACAAGGATCAAATTACTCTAATACTTTTGATAGACGAAATCAATATCAAATGTCTGATTATTCTGCTGAAGCCCTTGCAGATTCTGATTACGCATGGGGATGCCTAGGACGGTGTAAGGAACCGGTTGAGGTGCCAGTAGATCAAATGGGTCCTTACATTGACGCAAATGTCTTGGGATTTACTGATCGGTTTCTGGTTGAGATAGGGGCTACCCGTAGTGCTCTGTCTAAAACATTGGTTCCTAGTGCTCCCCTGTCCGGCACAATGATAACATTGATAGGATTCAATGGGACACCTACACCTAACCCACTTTCACAGCCACTTGAACTCAGACTTGATAAATTCACTGCAGCATGTCCATTTTTGCTTTCCCCTACCACACCTGTCAATATTGTGGGTATCGATATGCTTAAATATTTTTGTGCCACAATACGTTGATCTCCGGAAGGTGTGCGTGTTATTTTAAATAATAATTATCCAATGGTTGAGAGATCCTGTCTTATCAATGAGGATACCGTTCTGGCGTCCTTGCCTAGTATGAAGAAGGAGCACTGTTATTGTTATCATTTCTTGCCTCCCATCATCACAATGTCTCGCGAAAGAAATTGCAATATTGTAGACAGCAGGATACCTATTTAGGTCACCTCCTGTCCAAGGAGGGATGTGCAATTACCCAAGATTGCATTCAGACCATTTTAGATACTCCGGTACCCCGCACTCAGAAGGATGTTCGTGCACGGATTGGCCTCCCTTCTTTTTGTAGGCAATTTTTTCACACAATATTAAACCTTTGTTGGCCCTTTTGACTAAAGACACTCGGATACCCCCCCCCCATGAACTGCTGAGTGCCAGAGCACCTTCCAACAGTTACGCCAAGCCCTTTTTTCTGCACCAGTATTAGGTACCCCAGACATGTTGATGAGCGACTATTTGTACCGGTTAACTGACAGCTTGTCTTCTATTTATCAGCAGGTGCGGGAAGCTCTTCCTTGCGACATTTTGGTCACCGAGAGAGGACGAGCTGTGTCACCTGAAAGACCTGAGGAAGTCTTCCCGGACCACACGATCCCTGGTACATCTAGACATCTGCTTCGATCCAGGAAGAAAGACATTTCATCGCAGAAAGAGACTGTTTGAGCCACTGTCCTGGGTGGTTAAAGACTGACTACAAAGGGGGGAAGCCTATTAGTGACTACTCATCTCAACGTTAGTGAAGAAACCAATGCCTGCCCAGGACCTTAGGGCACCATCTGTTTTGTTGTTTACCGACTAAATGAACATGCTGCAGGAGAAGAAATCGAATGCTGCAAAAATCTGTAGTAAAAATATGATGCTCGCTATTGGTCTAACTTTGACTGTTGCCATCATCGCTACTGTAATGTGGGCAGTGGAGGAAGTAATGCCTGGAGCCTCCTTACCTCACATTACTGTTACATCACTTGCTGCAAAAGAGCACCATCATTTTGATTTGCCGCAACATGAACAGGAATACCGGCAAAATCTGCGAAACAATTCATTTCTTCAAATGTTGCATCAGACACATCAGCTAAGCAATGCTACTAACTGTTGGGTATGTGGCAAGATTCCTCCTCATTAGAACATAAAAGGAATCCCGTTGTCACCGCAGCCATTCTCTCACAATGGCTCATGCCCAGCTTAGTTCAAACTTCTATATGCCTCTGATGAACAAAGTCTGTTATCCCAACGAAGATGGGGACCCATAAGCAAAAGGAACTGCTTTAGAAATGGAAGAATATAGTAAAGGAAGTGCAGCAACAAACTATGTGTATCCAAATTCTAGGTCGGCTAAAGTAAATGGACCCCTTGTTATCTCTATTGCCATGACCACTGGCCCCCTTTGTGTACAAAGTACAGGCGATGTGCCATTGGGCCACAGTAACTGTACTACAGTGTTGCAGATGTCTATGAGAGGCCGAAGCAGCTTCCTTGCATCACGTCACAGTTATTTTGTTTGTGGAACTAAGGCATACTACTTCCTACATCCAGGCTGGTCTAGCACCTGTTACATAGCCTTCCTTCTACCACCTGTGTTTTTAGCTCCCCCAACCTACCCTCGAGATTTGCAATTGTTCGATCACTATCCTGGTAGTAGGGGAAAACATGCAATCGATGTCTCTGTAGTCGACCAGACAGAGACCACATGGGAACAATATAGCCTGGAGCATGCTGTATCATCAGATCCAGCTGTTGTGTCTTCACACCGGACAATTCACCTTCTGTATATGCGGTCATCTCCAAACTACACAAAATAGCTACTGAGATACATCAAGACTCAGGAATATAGACTTGGGCTGGATGGTTATGGAACATATTTTCTATATGGGGCTTAAAAATATTAGCCGCCTCGTTCACAATTATCGCAATTCTCTTCTCTTGTTGTTTATGTATCCAAGGCGGGCCGATGCTTTGTTCCCTCTGTATTTCCACTTGTACTACTTGTCTACCAACTAAAACGAATGCCCAAAATGTAAATGCCCGTTTAACAATAGACCGAGAAGTCAGCGATATGATGCTGATTGATATACATGATATTTATCGTACCCCTTTAAGCATAAGAAAATGTCTTAGCTTATGCCAAAAGGGCCGTCTGTGGAAAACGTGTAATATTTTACTTGGCATAAGCGACAGCCATTTTGACTGTGGTGTCCATTCAAGTTTCCTTCGTAATTCTTTCGTCTTTTCACTCTGCTTGTGCTATCTATTTTAGTTGACTTCCTGACTCAGCTAAAAGCAATGTACGTGCTTGTAGCTGCCAGTGCACCTGGTCATAGATTTTAACTGTCAATATTTTACTGCTGCCATAAGCATTTCTGCTCCCCCTTCCACTTTGCTGACCAAGTGGTTATTCATCTGCCCTTGTTTGCTGAAAACTATTTCTAAAACTTGTTCTTCCTATTTCTGTTCTGTGACTTCAGTGTACTACCTCAGGCAGCATGTGGGAGTGCTGTGTGGATGTGGTCCCACTCATGAGTGATTAATAAACTTGCTATTTATTTCCAACTCCAGTGTTGATCTCTATTTTGTTGGTCTCTGAACCCGTGGACAAAAGGGTGACCCTGCACCAGTGTACCCCTAAAAAGGTACATTTTCACACAGTAAGGGCTCTGGTCAGCATGAGTGCTCTGGGGATTGACAGTGCATGCAACACTGTCCCGTTTACTGAATTTCCCGTTGGCGCCTGGCTTCGCAGAGGAGAACACGCCAGGAGGTGAACCGAGGATTCCGAGTCCCGACGGAGACTTCGCTCCGTATGCTCGGGTCAACTAATCACCAGGAAGTCAGGCAGCGAATGCCTGACTGTAGGCACGGCTCCCATACGTAAGCGGAGAGCCCCGTGCATCTGCTGGACCTGTTGTCGGTGGGGCTGGTGGCCAGAGGAAAGCGGAGCCTTGCAGGCTCACAGGGCCGCTATAAGCTGGAGGAGAGCCTCACAGGCTCCATGCTGGGACCTCCCGCCTCTCCTCCCTGTCAGAGGAGAGACAACCAATGACATGTAAAAACTGGAAGTCAGGCAAGTCTACGCCTGACTGAGAGTGGGCCTCCCCTGTAAAGAGAGGCTAGAGGCAGCCAGGCAGAGGTTATGTTATGTTATGTTATGTTATGTTAGGGGCATTTGTATTGCGCACAGCTGCCCCAGCTAAGGGGCGTCCTGGCGCATGACAAGCTAAACTTAGCCGCACCTAACAGAACAGAGGGAATAACACACAGATAGCCCAGAAAGTAAGATGGTTAAAATAGCACAGTCTTCACAGCTTTACGGAATAGAAAGAGATCGTCCAAAAGGCGAATCTCCAACGGAAGAGAATTCCACAAAATAGCTGCTTTCACCCGAAAGGACCGACCTACCATACGACTCAACTTAAATCTCGGGACCACTGCCAACGCTTGGCCCAACGATCTCAAAGGGCGAGACGGTACATAAAAAGACAGAAGGTTAAAGAGGATCCGAGGGGCTAGACCCTTCAAAATCTTGAATGCCAGACAAAGCACTTTAAAGTGAATTCTAGCTTTCACCGGGAGCCAGTGAAGAGATCGGAGAGTGCTGGACACAGAGCAGGACCTAGGCAGGCCCACTATGGCCCTAGCTGCTGCGTTTTGCAGCCTGGTTGTGGGCAGGGCTACATTTCCATGAGGAGCCCCACGTACTGTCCAAGCCGCTGGAGAGCAAGACCGGTCCGCTCGCCTTCTGGCAGCAAAGGAGCAACGGAGACAAGCATTGCTGCAAGTGCAGGGTGAGCGCCTTTCCTTCTTGTACTTGGCAGAGGAGAGGGGGCTGCGAGAGCAACAGAGACTTCGCTCTGGGGATCGGTGAGGCAGGTTGCCAGGCACCAGATACCTGACTGTGAGCGGGGCTCCCATACAGAGAGGGAGAGCCCTGTGTGGTTCCTGCAGCATTGGTAAGTCTCGGGGGAGCCCCTTTCCATGGAGCAGGCAGTACTGTTGTTTTCCGGCCCCGAGAGGCCATTGGATATCGTCCCTCGAGTGCTGTCCTAGCACCAACGTAATTTCCTCATCTATATACACTTTCACAGCTGTGCCGCATGGTCGCGGGCAGCTGCATGCTGATTGGGTGTTGGGGGCATCTTGGGAGTGGCATTACGGGGCGAGCCTAGTAGGGGCCCCGGATTCAGAGTTGCCACACATGTCCTGGCTGCACCCGGTGAGCTAGGTTGGAGACATGCTTGCCTAAAGACCAGGGGAGTAGGCCTCTGTCATTTGTAAGCTACTTTGAGAAGGGGTAGTATTACCAGAGCCGCCTGATGTAATTGTGTATCACTGGGTGCAGTTTAGGCCCTGAGAAGCTACAGGAAGCTTGCGGGCTAATGTGCAAGTGATGTGTACCTGGTGCACTGTAGGCATAATGTGATGATAAAGATTGCAACTAAGGAATGAGGTTAGGACGTTCACTGCTAATTAGGATGTTGCCTGATATGCTTATGCTAAGTGTACCTTTACCAGTAATTACTGGTTGTCCTCACTAATTGTGATGGTTATGCCTAAAAGCGGCCTGATGTAATTATGTTCATGCTCCAGGTTCATGCCTAATGTGATTGTTGCATGACGAGTTTATGCTAAGTGCCTTGCCAGTAGTCATTGATTGTTTTGTTACTTGTGCTTTCTAATCATTATGACAGTGTCCCGATTGGCCCTGTAATGTATATAATCACCTGTAAAGTAATGCCTAGTGCCAGGTGGCACAGTGTATACATGTGATTGCATTCTAATGTGTTTTATGTGGCATACAAAGGCTATTTTTTTATATAACCATGTGTGGAGTTTCTTCTGTGGTGTGCCTAGTGTGTCGCTGCTGTGTGAGTGTGTTGTACCATCGCTTTACACATTGCCTCTGGGATAAGCCTGACTGCTCATGCCAAGCTACCAAGGGGGTGAGCAGGGGTAATCTCGGATGTGTAACTCCCTTGCCCTGACTGGAGTGGGGGTTTCTGCCTGGCTTAGGCATTTGCCCTAGCCAACCAGAAATCCAATTTCTAACATTGGTGGCAGCGGTGGGATAGGACTTGCGTTTGCGCAGTACCGCAGTGACACATGGTTGCACTACAAAACTCTGCATTTTAGATAATCACGTGTTTGCGGATTTGTTCTCCTGATTGCTCTATTCTCCTCAAAATTGTCAATTTTTGAATTGTTTTTAAGCGTAGGTCTCTTGCTTTACACTGTGGGTTGTGTATCTTGCCAGGATGGGGTTAATCTATAATGAGGTTGACCTTTGGGAGTACACTGAGGAAGAGTTAAAGAGTTTCTGCAGAGAACGGGGGATACCAATAGAAGGCAACTTCTACAGAAAACTGTTCCTCTTTGAAGCAGCCCACAGGGGAGAGGTCCCAGCGATCTTGGGGGGACCCTGCAGACTACCCCTCCGCATACCTAAGTGGTGGTTTTGAGGGAGGGCCTGAAGAGTCTGAAGGGAAGGAAGAAAATGACAGGGCAGGGACGCCAGTAGATAGTGAGGACCCCTTAGAGAGGGAGTCCCTTGCTGGGTCCAGTGCCGGGGTCATTGCCCTATCCATTTCCCTGCCTCCAGAAGAGTGGGTAGATAGGAGGGAAGAAATGGAGCACCAGCTGGCTTTGGAAAGGCTCCGGTTAGAGCATGCCAAGGAGATAGCGCAGCTGGGTGTGGAGGAGAAAAAGGCCTTATTGGCTCATGAGTTGAGACTCAAGGAGCTGGTCCTTGAAGAGAAAAGGCTAGAGACTGAGAGGGTCTTAGCGCAGGAGAGGATGGCGTAGTCAGCTAACTCGTGAGGATATGTCCCCTGAGTCTAGTTTTAGTGGTCTGGATTCACCAGTGAGGGTGGGGTCCTGTGGTGGCAGCAGAAGTGAGTCCAGTGTCAGAAGCCCCACTCCCAGATCCCAAAGTATGGTACCTAGTTCCCAGGAAGAGGGTGTCATGCCTGAAGGGTATAGGTTGAGGTTCAGGGGCAGTAGGAAACTGTCTCACCAGTCTTGGGGGGAGTTTGTGGATGAGTGTTGTGATGCACTGGAAAGATGGGTGATGGGTAGCACAGTAAACAATTTTGAAGGGCTGTTCAATCTGATCGTCAGAGAGCACATATTCAGTAATTGTTTTCCAGGGTTACGCTAACACCTGTTGTAGTGTGGGTTCACTGATCCCAGGGAACTTGCACAGGAGGCAGACCTCTGGGTGAATGCCAGAAGGTCTGAGGAAGCATTGGGGAGTGACCTTAAGAGGAGTGGCTCAGGTATTTCCCAGCCCAGGGTGGTGGGAAAGGTTCTTAGTAGCCCAGATAGGTCCTGGTGTAGTGGGAGGGGTGTAGGGGCTCAGGTCCTGTCTCTGCGAAGAAGGAGTGAGAGTGGGATGTGTCCCAAGGTGCCTGTAATCTAGTCTCAGGGCCAGGGAACACCAGGTGGGGAACCTAGACTGTACTAGTAGTCCATCCATTGAGGGGGATCTCCTAGTTTCAGGAGAACTTGGAGCGTCTGTAAGTGGAGCTTCATCAGTTCTGGTGTCCGGCGGTACCGCTCCTGAGTGGAGGGTGCAGGAGTACAGATGGGGAAGTGAGAGGGGAGAGAGTTTCCAGTGGGAGAACCAGTGGGTCAGGGGCCAGCCAGAAGGAGTGACCAAGTTGACACCACTTCTGTTTTTGCACTGTCAGATGGACACGGGTCCGGAGATCAGCACCAGGCAGACTGTCACGCAACACATGAGTTATGTGTTACCCTTGGGGGGCATGCGTGCTCCCCAGGAAGTCCTGGTGTGCTAGGCGGGTGTTCAGCCGCAGGGTTTAGTCCCTGGGTTGGGAGGCCAGGTTCAGGTTCTGCCTGACCTGGAGGGAAGGACATCTGTAACCAGTGTCCCTACCGTTTTGTCTTCTAGGAGTACCACTCCAGGTGGGAGGGTGCAGAAGTCTGAAAGGGGGTGCAGAGGGAGGGAGTCCTCACCTCTGAACCCGGTGCAACCTGAGGGTTTAGATCTTAAGTTGGGAGACCAGTTGCAGGAGAGAGGTCCTGAACTGATGGGAGAATTGTGTTCTGAGGGTGCCTCTCCTAGGAGGAGAGTGCAGAACCCCAGAAGGAGAGGTAGAGGAGGAGAGTCTTGTCCATGACCTCTGGTCAGCCTGAGCGTGCAGACCGTAGGTTGGAGGATCAGTGACAGTTTAGAACTGCATTGATGAGAGGTAGAGTGGAGAATGGGTACTATGTACCTGGGGCTACTGCCCCCCACTCTGTGAGATGGCAAGGACCAGAGACATCTTGATTACCTAGAGCCTGGTCCTGGCCGCGGACAGCTAGGGAGTCCCAGTGGGGTAGCTTAGTTGGTCCTGGGAGCTTTGACAGAGGGAAACACATGGGTTCAGATTGGAGTAGAACCGGAGTGTGCTTGTGCAGTTGCGGACCTGCGTCCGTGTTCAATTGCCCCAAGCAGGGAAGCCCATCAAGGTAATGATTGGTCTACCCAGGCTTTTGGCTGGAAGGGGGGTGTGTTGGACTTGGCCCTTTTTGCAGGGTCATCCCTGAACTTTTTGCCTTCCTCCAGGTATTTTTTCTGACATGGTGTTGGTGGTTTTAGGACTCTGGGCACTTAATCACTGCTGTCCAGTGTAAAGTGCATGTGCTCTCTATGGTTAAACGTGGTAAGATTGGTCTACACCTGTTTGGCTAATTTAATTTACCTATCAATCCCCAGTAATGTGGTATCTCATATACCCGGGGTCAGTAAATTAAATGCTACTGGTGGGCTTGCATCGCTGATTGCGCCACCCACCAAAGTAGCCTTACAAACTTGTCTCAGGCCGCTGCCATTGCAGTGCCTGTGCGCTCAGTTTACTGCCGCTGTGACGTGGCAGATAAAGTGAGTACCACGTCTGTGACTCCCCTTTTACTACATATCAGTCACCCCTACGGTAGGCCCTAGCTAGCCATATGGGCAGGGTGCATTGTAGGTAAAAGGTAGGACATTTGCCTTCACTGTGTGGCATGTCCTGGTAGTGACAAACAGCCATTTTGGTTTCTTACTACTGTGAGGCTGACCTCTCACAGGAATGCATTGGGACTTCCCTGATAAATGTTTCAGTGGTAATTCCTGATCTGAGAGGAGTAGAGGGGTCAAGTTTGGTATGTTTGGGGTAGTGGTAATAAATGCTGTGCAATGGTGTTTGCAGATCTATTATCACTATTTTAGAAATGCCACTTTTAGAAGTAGTCATTTCTGTGTGCTATGTGTCTTTGTGCCTACCTGATGTGTATTGCATGTCTGGCTCGGAGTGACAGGGGCTGGGTGAGTCAGCACTAGGCTGAATAGGACAATCTGCATTTGGAGTGGTGGGAGGAGTAGCACCTGGGACTGAATGGGACTGTGCCTGCCTTTCACAATGCTGGCTCCACCCCCCTGTGGTGTGTCTGGAGTCAGAGCCTACATTGACAAAGGGGGTAGTGGTACACCTTTAGAGAAAGGCGTGAGTGCCCCCAAAACTGGTTTGGACCGGGAGCAGAGCCCTGGACCAGAGAGAAAACAAAGACATAAGTGGTATAAGTATTGGTGCTGGGACCCCATGAAAAGGGGCTGCTGTGTGCTTACTTGGGACCTGCTGGGGACTAAGACACTGCATGGACTGCAGTGTGTGAGGAGGAACCGCCACATGGACTGACTTGCTGTCTGCTGGGGGAGCTGGAAGGACTTCCCTCCTACTGGAAAGCCCGGTGTGCTGGCCTGCCTGGAGGGTCCCTGGAGACTTGGGACCTGGCCTGGGAACGCTACAGGAGTCCTCTGGGTTGAGCCCTGTCCTGGGCCCCTGTCGCAGCAGCGCTTGGTGAGCACTGTGTGGCTTACTGCTTGTCCCCGTGTGGCGGTGGGGCCCCAGCGAGGGCTCTTGTAAGTGTGAGTGCTCTGGGGGTTGACAGTGCGTGCAACACTGTCCCATTTACTGAATTTCCCTTTGGCACCTGGCTTCACCGAGGAGAACACACCAGGAGGAGAACCGAGGATTCCGAGTCTCGACGGAGACTTTGCTCCGTATGCTCGGGTCAAGTAATCACCAGGAAGTCAGGCAGCGAACGCCTGAGGAAAGCAGAGCCTTCCAGGCTCACAGGGCCGCTATAAGTTGGAAGAGAGCCTCACAGGCTCCATGCTGTGGCCTCCCGCCTCTCCTCCCTGTCCGAGGAGAGACAACCAGTGACGCGGAAGAACCGGAAGTCAGGCAAGTCTACGCCTGACTGGGGGCGTGCCTCCCCTCTAAAGAGAGACTAGAGGAAGCCAGGCGGAGGTGCAGCCTGGTTGTGGGTGGGGCTCCTTGTCCACGAGGAGCCCCGCGTACTGTCCAAGCTGCTGGAGAGCAAGACCGGTCTGCCCGCCTTCTGGCAGCAAAGGAGCAATGGAGACTGGCATTGCTGCAGGGGCAGGGTGAGTGCTTTTCCTTCTTGTACTTGGCCGAGGAGAGGGGGCTGTGTGAGCAACGGAGACTTCGCTCCAGGGATCGGCGAAGCAGAAAGCCAGGCACGAGATACCAGACTGTGGGCGGGGCTGCCGTACGGACAGGGAGAGCCCTGCGTGGTTCCTGTAGCAGTAGTGAGTCTCGGGGAGACCCTTCTCATGGAGCAGGCAGTACTATTGTTTTCCGGCCCGAGGGGCCATTGGATATCATCCCTCGAGTGCTGTCCTAGAACCAATGTAATTGCCCCATCTATTTACAGCGTCACAGCTGCACCGCATGGTCGCGGGCAGCTGCGTGCTGTTCGGGAGTTGGGGGCATCTTAAGAGTGGCATCACGGGGCGAGCCCAGTAGGAGCCCCAGATTCAGAGTTGCCACACATGTCCTGGCTGCACATGGGGAGCTAGGGTGGAGACTTGCTTGCCTCATGACCAGGGGAATAGGCCTTCGTCATTTGTAGGCTACTTTGCGAAGGGGTAGTATTTATTTATTTATTTTTACTTTTTTTGTCCCCATTTATACGCAATATGCTTTGAGTTCAAGGAAAAAGTGACCAACTCAAGTAGCAGAAATATTAGGTGACCCCGGTCACTCCACAAAGGAGAGAAAGATAGCATATATCTCCGGGTCCATAACCTCGGCCTCTTGGTTGGCGTCTACCACTTAATCTAAATTCCACTCTTTGTCTGTTGCTTTTCTCCTCTTTAAGATGGAAGTGGCCCAGCCACCGAGGCAATCTCTAAAGCATATTCCTAATCATTGGACCAAGTACACACACAAAAAAAAAAAAGGAAACGCAACAAAATTCATAGAAAGCAACATAGTATCAGTGAAAAGAAAAAGGGGAATATCCATATTATGTGTCATTTAATAATGTTCCCTTTGAAGTACCAGACTCCATCCATTTATCCAAAATTTCCCAATAATTTGTTTTTCTATTCTGTTTACAGGATTGATCTAGTAAGATTACCCTCTGAATGGAATAAATCCATTCCTCTTCCATAGGGGAGCAGAGTAAAATCCATTTAATACAAAGTTCTCTGCGATCCAGCAAACTCAAAATGAAGAAAAGTGCGTTATGCTTTTTTGTTAAGAGGCGATTATCTAAGTCCCTCGGTAATATTCCGAAAATTATAGATCGTGTAGTTCATTTTATTTCAACCTCCATAATATCTGATATGGTCTTACCAACTTTCTGCCAAAAGGAGTGTATTGCAGGGCAGCTCCAAAACATGTGAACCTCATTAGCATTATCTCCTCCACACTTTGGACACTTCTTAATCCCCCGGCTCCCCATTCTTGTTATTTTCGGTGGTGTCCAGTAAGTTTTATGTACTGTAAAGAGGTGATTCTTTTTTAACGGTGCGGAATTCATATATGACCATAAGAGAGACATAGATACTTGCCCTGTGTTTTTCAAGATCTTCATTCGGCAGGTCATTCTCCCAGGTCTCTGTGAATGAGGCCTGCATCTCTTCTCCGTTTTGAACTAGTAGCCAGTACCACTCTGCCACTTCTTTCGATTTTGTTTGACGTGAACATATCTTTAAAGCCAAGTCCAGTTTCCCTTCTAATTCTTTTCCTATTGATTTTACCCAGCTTGACAGTTGATAATACTTGAATTTAGAAACCGAATCCTCACAGATCGTCAAAAAGTGGGGCCAAGAAATTAGTTCAGCGTTGACTATTAGTTGCTCCCAAACACTAAGGCCACATGCACGAAGAGGAATAGCAAGAGCATCTTCCAAGCACACCGGTGTGCCTGGGGAGTCCCAGATAGGTGCGGCGTCATTTAGTACAGAATTTTTAAAAGTCGTCTCACCTGATACCAAAGCTTCATGGCTGCCCCCAAGAATTTTAATTTTACCTTCTTAAAGAATTTTGGGTGACCAAATTTTAGTAAGAAACACACTGCTTGCTGAGAGAAGTCAATTATTTAGGGCCTTATATAGTTTATTACGTGGAAGGCATAAAAATACAAATATAGATCGGGAGTAGCAATGCCTACATTAGCTTTTTTCTTTCTGAATTTCTTTAGTGCAATTCTTGGATTTTTGTTTCCCCAAATGAAACTGGAAAAAAGCCCTTGCACTTTCTTAAACCAAATTTTTGGTAAGTCTAATGGGATCGTGGTAAACAAAAAGGCATATTTTGGTAAAATTGACATCTTTAATAAGTTTGACTTGCCCAGGAAGGAAAGTGAAAGAGCATTCCATGATTGAAGTTGTAAACTAACCTTCTTTGTAATTTTATTAAAATTAACCTGGGCTATCTTGTCGATGTTTTGAACTATCTGGACAGCAAGATATCTGATTTATTTTGTCGTATAATCACTCCTAAAGGGGGTGTTCCATTTCATCAGCTCTGTTTTTTGTTGATTGATCATATAGCCCGAAACCCTCCCGAAGCTCTCTATCTCTGGCCATATCTCCTGGAATGATCTTTCTAAGTCGCCAGTGTATATTATGAGGTCATCAGCATATAGACCGATTTTCTTTTCCCAGCCATTGCAATTGAAGGGAATAATATTCTGGCAGGCTCTCAGTTTGCATGCAAGGGGCTCAATCTAGATATTAAAAAGCAGAGGAGAGAGGGGGCAACCCTGTCTGGTCCCCCTTCCTATTTGTATTGATCTTGTGAGTTTACCATTAATAAGAATTTTGGCAGATGGGTTTTTGTATATGGCTTTAATCGCTGTTAGGAAAGTTTTGCCAAGATTAAGGCACTGAATTGTTTTAAAGAGGAAGGACCAGTTGACCCGATCAAATGCTTTAGCAGCATCGAATATCAATACTGCTAAAGGGGTCTTGTGTGTCTGCGTCATGTCTATTGCCCCGATTAAATCGTGTGTTAACTCACTGAGCTGCCTCCCTTTCATAAACCCTTTTTGGTCTGCGTGTATTAGTGAGCCTATTACCTTATCCAGGCATTTAGTGATGACCTGAGTATAGATTTTATGATCGCCGTACAAAAGCGAAATGGGCCTGTAGGATTCACAGGATCTTGGATTTTTATTTGGTTTTAGTAAATTCGTTATGGTAGCTTCTTCCCATGACACAGGGAGAGCCTGTCCCTCTATAAAAGCTGAGTTAAACAATAACAAAAGAAAAGAGGCCAGTTCTTCCTTTAGGATAACATAAATCTCATTTGGGATGGAGTCAGGACCAGCAGCTTTCCCCATTTTTAAAGTGCTGATAATTTGAGTGAGTTCCTCCACCGATATGGGGTGATTTCATTGATTTTTCTCATTACTCTGGAGAGATGGGAGATCTAATACTGAAAGAAAGTCGTCCATACGTTTTTCGTCTAACAATGTTTCTTCTGTATACAATTTTTTTTTAAATTGGACAAAGGCCTCCTCTATCTCCGAGTCCTCCGTGATGACGTTACCAGTATTTGAGCATCGGAGATCCTTTATCCAATTTCTTGACTGATCAACTTTGGTTTTCCAAGCAAGAAGTTTGCCGCACCCCTCCCCGTATTCGTGGTGAGCCAGCTTGCTGGCTTCCCACTTTTTTTTAATGATTACTTCTAGATGATCTGCGAGCATATGTTTAGCAGTTATCAGTGGCGTCACTAGGGGGGTGCTCACTGCACCGGGTGACACCATCACATGGGGTGACACCGTGACACCATCGGGGGACTGGCGGCGTGCTTCCTGGACGGTGCCCCAAGCTCAGAAGATGCGGATCATCTGGGGTGCGGCGACAGACGCGACCCCCTGGTCAGGTAAGAAAAGAACCTCTGGCACCCCCATACCTCCGGTAACTCGCCTGCCTTTAGCCATTCAAGCTTCTCTTGTGAGACGTGCAGTGTACGTCAAGTCACCAAAGAGCGGGAGACGTCAAGTAGAAGAGAGGTCCTCGGGGAGGGAGAGGGGAGGGTAATTGAGAGGAGGAGGGGGAGGTGTGGCATGCCCATAGTGATGGAGGGAGCAAGGCTTCCCTTCAGCTCTGACAGCCGCAACCTGGGCCGGGCCTTCATCTGTGAGACACGTCGCAGGGCCCTGGAGCCAATCCGGAGAGCTGTCAGCCCCCTCCAGCATCCCGCAGGCGCACAGACCCACCGCACTACCGGCTGGCACTGTCTGTCCGGAGAGGCTGCCGAGGTGTGCCATGAAGCCACCGAGACTCCATCCATTGCCCCAGAGCCCTGCCCCCATGCGCCTCGAAGATTGAAGTGCCTGCGCTGCAGAGAGGACGGGGCACCATACGGCTCTCTGCAGCCTCCGGCAGCAGCAGAAGCACAGACCTATCGTGCTACCGTGCCTGTCCAAAGAGGCTGACGAGGTGCGACATAAAGCCACCAAGACTCCATCCCGCTCCAGAGCCCCTAGCCCCGCCCCCATGCGCCTCGAAGCAGTGGCATCACTAGGAGGGTGCGGGGGTGCGGACCGCACGGGTGACACCATGAGTTGCGCACTGGGTGACACCAACCCTAGTGACGCCGCTGGCAGTTATGAAATCTCTTTGAAATTTAGAATTCTTCTGGTCTTTTTCTAGATCTTCCTAAAAACTATGTATGTCAGTTTCTAGCTTTCTGGTCTCCTCCTGTGCTCTCTTAGTTTGGGCGATAGATATGGTTGTTAAAAAGCCTCTCAGATATGCCTTGTAAGTGTCCCATACTATTTGAGGTGATGCAGAGCTAAGATTGAAATCAAGGAACTCTTTAGTTTCTACATTTAATTTTTCAACTATTGTATTTTCCAAAAGTAATGATCGATTTATGGTCCATCTACGAGAAGGGGGGGCTTTAACCATAGCTATTTCTAGGATCACCGCAGAGTGATCGCACAAGTTTTCAGCGACATGCCTGACCTGGATTGTATTTTTACATGTAGCAACATCGACTAAAAAGAACTCGATTCTGGAACGATGGCCGCACTTTTTGTTATGGAAGGTAAAATTCCCTCCAGTGGTCTTGGATTTAAGATTCATCTCTCTCCAAATATCTAAGAGCCCTATATCCGACATCAATTACCTTAGGGCAACCCTCATTTTTTGTGTGTTTGCCACTGCTCTACTTGAAGTTGCAGTCTTTGCTGGGGTCTAAGGCGAGATTGATATCGCCCCCAAATATAATAGGGTAATTTATGTTGGTTAATTGAAGAAGTAGGGAATACAGTGAAGCTGGATCGTCTAAATTTGGTCCATAGTACCCTACGAACATCAACCGTGAACCATTGATTTTGGCCCGAGCGGTTGCCCACCTACCCAAGGGGTCAACCGTACAGTCACCTAACATAGATTGAGCGGTTTTTCTAAACAGAAGAGCGACCCCTTTAACTGCGAATGTTTGGGTAGTGCAGATACTATGTTCTATCCATTTTTGACTTGTTAAAATGGATTTCCATTCTTCTTTAAGCAGATGTGATTCTTGAATAAAGAATACATTGCTATCAGAGAGTCTTAAATAGTCTAGTATGCTCTTTCTTCTGGAGGGGACCCTTAGGCCATTAACATTCCAGGACAAGATTTTCATGCTTTTGTCAAAAAGGAGGAAGTCACCAAGCTACGTAAGTCGATTTGGTGAGTTTGCATATTGTTTATAAATGAGGATATTTTTTTCTTTTTTCCCACATGCTCCCCCACCCTGTGTGTAAGTAAAAAAATGTAATCTTTGCATTTTACTTGTGACCCTACCCCCCTCCCCTGGGGAACCCTCCCTTGATGCTAGAGGTATAGTTAAAATACCTCTAAGTTTCGGACTCTGTCTCTAGCCAGGCAGGATTTTGACATTTCTCATTTGGATGTGCTTTTAATCTGATTAATCAGGGGACTTGCCTCTGCATGGTCCTTAAAATTGAACATTTTGTTATTCCACACTTTTAGGGAAGCGGGGAACCGTAGGTTTGCTGTTGCACCCAGGCTTCTTAGTCCTTGCATGGCTTTCCCTAACTCCCATTATTTGTCTTGAGTGATGTGCGAGATGTTTGATCTGACGCAAAATGACCATCCCCTTTATTGTACAACCCAGCTTTTAACCCTCCTGCCAAAATTTTATCTTTTAGCACGTAGAATTTAAAGTTAACTAAAATACTTCTTGGATTTTTTTTTCCAGGTCTTTTGGAAAAGGGGTCACGGTGAACTCTTTGTGTGTCATCCTCTAGGAGTTGTTTATCTATATTGGGGTGTAATTCTCTTAGGAGGTTAATTATAAAAGACCTTATGTTGCCTCCCTCCACGCTTTCCGGTATGTTCAAGAGCCTAATGCTGTTCCTTCTAGCATTATTTTCTAGACTTTCCAGTTTCTCCCTCAAGTCTTTATCCTTGCCCTTCAATGTCTGAATTTCTAGTGCTTTTTGTCTACTTGCGTCGTAAGGTCCTCTATGGCCAACTCCATAACCCCTACTCTTTCCGAGATAGCATTAATTTTGGTTTCTAGCGTTTCGCAGACTTCTTGAATTTTCATCTGGTTGCTCTCGGAGACGGGGAATTTTTCTTTTATTTCTGCGAGGAGGATAGTTAATAGACCCTCCGTGGAGGGCAGACCCCCTGTATTGAGGTTCGTGTTTGGCGGCCGTGGTTCTTCTGTCGGTGTACTACTCTGCGGGGGACATCGTGACTCAGTATTAGCCATTTGATTATCACTAGCAATGGCTGTGTTGTCTTTTCCAAACAAAGTAGTGTTATCATTTTCAGCCAGGGTTGCCAGAGGAGCATATCTATTATCCAGACGAACATTTCTGTTCCTGCTCCTTTATTGTTCATTATTCTAAGTGTTTCCAGTGGGGGTTGTTGTATCGAAATGCTGTTGTTGCTCGAAGTTACCCAAGAGTATATTCAGGACTTTGTTGTGCCTCATTCAAGGTGGATTGCAAAGCTTGTACCTTAAAATACGATCGTAAGGACGGAGTAACACGGATGTTTACTGGTTTCCCCTTAGAGTATTTTTTTTACTCTTTGTTTAAGATGTTCTTTTCCACCAGGGTCTTTTTACCCTGTGGGGCGCTTGCAGTTTTTAGGGAGTCGGTTTGGTTCGCAGATGTAACAGGATCTTTATTAACGATCTCGGGGGGGGGGTTGATTTTTACCCCTGATATCCCTACTTCTTAGGGTATATCTGTTTAATTTATTAGCCCCTATCAGTGTTTCACCGTCCTGTATCTCCTTCCTTGAAGACCCTCGTTCTGATTTTAATTTAGGCCCCCAGTCTCCCCCTCTCCTCCTTACCGAGGTCATTGGTGAAGGCCATACGCAAGGGTCTGCCTCCTTCAAACACGCCGACTCCCTGACTCGAGACCAGCTTGCTCCTCTACCCAGCTGTACCTCTGCCCATGTCCATAGGGGGATTTCCTGTGGACCGCCAGGGATCAGCAGACAATGTGAACGCCAAGCCGCCGAGTCAAATGCCCGACCTTCGCTGCCCCGGAAGCCGACTCTGGCCACGGTGCGCCTGCCTCGCGCAATCCGCACTGCCGCCTCTGACCAGTGGCTTCTCTGCGGCACCTCCTCCCCACTGACCGCCACCGTCACTCACCGGGATATCCGCAATGAATAAAGCACTCGGGAGAGAGCCCAGCATGTGTACAACGTTCCCGCTGAGGATTACCCCGAGGTTACTAATTGATTTCGTGTTTCCTTCACATCCTTAGTTCAGGCTTACATGTACTCTGCCACGGCAGAGCGAGAGCCCCGCGACCGCTACTAGCTAGCGACCGCCATTTTCCCCTTTCCGAAGGGGTAGTATTACCAGAGCCGCCTGATGTAATGGTGTGTCACTGGGTGCAGTTTAGGCCCTGAGGTACTACGGGAAGCCTGCGGGCTAATGTGCAAGTGATGTGTACCTGGTGCACTGTAGGCATGATGTGATGATAAAGTGTGCACCTAAGGAATGATGTTAGGACGTTCACTGCTAATTAGGATGTTGCCTGATATGCTTATGCTAAGTGTACATTTAGCAGTAATTACTAGTTGTCCTCACTAATTGTGATGGTTATGCCTAAAAGGGGCGTGATGTAATTATGATGTTCATGCTCAGGGTTTATGCCTAATGTGATTGTTGCTTGACGTGTTTATGCTAAGTGCCTTACCAGTAGTCACTGGTTGTTTTGTTACTTGTGCTTTCTAATGATTATGACAGTGGCCTGATTGGCCCTGTAATGTATATTATCCCCTGTAAAGTAATACCTAGTGTCAGGTGGCATAGTGTATATATGTGATTGTATTCTTGTCGTGACTGTTAGGCCAAGTGTAACGTGAAAAGACCACTAACCTGCAAAGGGGCGGCCAGCAGGGACGATGTTGTGTAGATATACCCTATTATTCCCCTGGAAACAACCCCCACCTATATATCGTAATCTCCAGGTGTGAAGATGCAACCCGGGGGACAATAGGAAATGGAAAGAAGACACTGGGGAATTTCGTAGAGGGATGGGGAACGGGTGTTGTGTCGTGGTAAGGCAAGGTCCATTCTGGGGTAGGCTGCAGTGGGAGAAAATAACAGATACACTTTGATCAGAGGGACAGGAGTAGAAATATTGACATGTACTATACATGTCAATATTCCCCCCTCTGCCCTGGATTGCTCCTTACTGTGGTTTTACTGGTATACTTCCAGAGAACCCTCGGAAAACACTTCAGGAATCCAAACCGGATATGGATGCTGCACAAGACCTCTGACGGGGCACCCCGGTAGGCGTGTTAAATGTCACAACGCCCACACTGGCACGGCAGGCATAGACCACCAAAGAAAACAGCAGAACGTAGTCTGGCTCTGGCTATGTTTTTAAGTCTGAAGAGGCCACGACCCCCAAAGTACTGCGGAAGCTAACTGTCAACAGGAATGGTTCTGCGGAAAGGGGAAAACAACAAAAGGAGCGCAGGCTGAGTGGGGGACGCTTCCACTCGCTGCGCGGACCTAAATACCTGAACCGAGCTCCAACGCTCGTGATAACGGGATCGCTGAAACGTCTCGAACCTCCGGAGCCGAAGGTGTCTCAAAACAAAGTCTGGGCTTGAAAAGGAGTAGCGCGCAAATGATCCGCAGGGAGCACCATCCGCAACGCGCTACTCTCGAAACAGGGAAATCCAAGTTACGGAACATTTGTCAAGCCCCGCTTCCTGGAAGAGGCGGGGCTTTTGTAATGCGCAAAATTTAGCGCGCGGCTTGTCCCGCACGTCATTGCCCCTTGGCCTTCTGGGCCTTGTAGTCTGTTGGGTGCCAGACTCGGGCATACGGCTCAAGGATCGCGACAGAACCCCCTCTTAAGAATCGCCGTCTCGGCGGTTGACCTGGCTTGCCGGGGTGTATGCGATGGAACCGGTTCACCAACTGAGGGCAATGTAGATTAGTGACTGGTTCCCAGGTTCTTTCCTCCACTCCGTAGCCCTTCCAATCCACTAAGTACTGCAGGCGTCCCCTCACACGTCGGGAATCCAGCACCTCTTTCACCTCGTACTCCACTTGTCCATCCATGTTTAGTGGTGCTGGTAACGGGGCGACTCTTGTGCTGTCGGGACAAGATTTCAGTAAAGACACATGGAACACGGGGTGGATTTTCCATGATGGGGGCAAGGACAGCTTCATGGCCACAGGATTTATGACTTGGTGAATACAGTAGGGTCCTACAAACTTGGGAATTAGCTTACCCCCTTTTTTGAAGTGCAAATGTTTCGTGGATAACCATACCTTGTCCCCTACCATGTATGCGGGTTCTGGGGTTCTCTTTTTGTCAGCCTGTTGTTTCTGTGCTCTCTGTGCGTTTTCTAACTGACCCCTTACCTCTGTAAGCACAGCTCGTAAATGGGTGTGGTGCTCGTGTATGGTGGGATGATGCGTTTCTATGGGCCCTTCAAAGGGTAGGAAATACGGATGGAAACCATAGAGACAGAAAAAAGGGGAGCACCCTAATGTGGAATGTTTTGCGTTATTGTACGCAAATTCGGCAGTCCAAATGAATGAATACCAATCAGGAGTATTCTGGAGGGTAAAACATCGTAAATATTGTTCGAGAGTTTGGTTTAACCTTTCAGTTTTTCCGTCTGTTTGTGGGTGGTAGCTGGTAGACAGACGTACTTCCACTCCCATAATAGCGCATAATGACCTCCAGAATCGTGAGATGAATTGAGATCCCCTGTCTGTAATGAGAACTCGTGGTAGTCCATGGGCGCGTACTACATGCTGTAGGATGATGGTAGCGAGTTCAGCGGATGTAGGCAGTTTCTTGAGGGGGATGAAATGGCCCATTTTGGACAGGTGATCAACAACCACTAGGATGGTGGTGTAATCGTCACAGGGCGGCATTTCCACAATGAAGTCCATTGAAATAGTGTGCCAGGGGAATGGAGGCACCGGGATGGGGTGTAGCAATCCAACAGGTTTGGAATGACTAGCCTTGCTTTGGGCACAGATGGCGCAATTCTTGATGTATTCTTTCGTGTCATTCCGTAGGGAGGGCCACCAAAAGGATCTCTCGAGGAGAGAGATGGTTTTTGTATTCCCTAGGTGCCCTCCTAATGGGGAATCGTGAGCCCAGGCTACCATCTGTTGTTGTTGGGCGGATCGGGGGAGGTATAGAGCATCTTGATGAAACAGTAAATGATGTTTCGTGGTTCGATGGTCAGGGTCCTCCTGTATCCAGGAATTGCTTTCGAGGGGATCCCAAGACGCCTTTAGGTCCTCCAGGAAATCCGGGGCTGTAAGGGCTGCGATGATGTCAGGTGGAAAGGAGTTTTCAGTGAGAACACTAGGTGGCTCTGGGAGTTCTTCAGTTTCTGGGTGTGAGGGGTCCTCTAACCGTGATAGTGCGTCAGCTTTTCCGTTCTGTGTTCCTGGCCTATATCTGATGATGAAATCGAAATCGGAAAAGAAAAGCGACCACCTCAGCTGACGTGGTGTGAGGGCCTTAGCTGTTTTAAGGAAAAGAAGATTCCGATGATCGGTGTACATCTCAATGGTGTGGACAGCCCCTAAGAGGTAGTGCCTCCATTCTTCACAGGCCCTTTTGATGGCCAGTAATTCTTTATCCGTGATGGAATAGTTTATTTCACTAGGGGAAATCTTCTTGGAATAATATGCCACTGGATGTATCTGCCCGGTTTCGGGATGTCTTTGTGACAACACCCCCCCAATGGCATATTGTGACGCGTCCGTTTCCAAAAGGTACGGTAGAGTTGGGTTGGGATGACGCAATATGGGTGCTTGGACAAAACGGTTCTTTAGTTCTTGAAATGCTGCATCAGCCTCCTGATCCCAGGAAAATGTGGTGTTTTTTCTCAACAGTCGCGGTATCGGGTGTATGATTTTAGAGAAATCTTTGATAAAGCGCCTGTAATAATTCGCAAACCCAAGAAAACTTTGGACGGCTTTGACGTGCTGGGGCGCCTTCCACTGGGTAACAGCTTCGACCTTGCTCATGTCCATTTGGAAACCTTGGGCATTAATAACATATCCCAAAAACGCTATCTCGCTGACATGGAACTGGAATTTTTCCAGTTTAGCGTATAATGAATGTCTTTGGAGTCGTTCCAACACCTTCTTCACGTGAGTAATATGTTCCTGGGGGGTAGATGAATAGATCAGGATATCATCAATATAGACAATACAAAAAAGGTCTAGCAAGCCCCTCAGCACTTCATCCATGAAATACTGGAATGCTGCCGGGGCGTTGCATAGCCCGAACGGCATGACCTGATACTCGTATAACCCAAACTTGGTCCTGAAGGCGGTCTTCCATTCATCTCCAGTTTTTACGCGGACCAAGTGGTAGGCCCCTCGAAGGTCCAGTTTGGTAAATATCCGGGCTTCTTTGAGTTGGTCCAACAGAACCGGTATTAAGGGCAGGGGATACCGGTTCTTTATGGTTAGTTTGTTGATAGCCCTATAATCTATGCATGTCCTTAATTCATCGCAGTCTTTTTTACCGATGAAAAAGAGTGGAGATGATGCGGGTGAGGAAGAAGGTCGTATGAAGCCTGAGGCGAGATTTTCTTCCAAGTATGTTTTCAGGTAACGAGTCTCAGGTTCCGTTAGTGCATAAACTCTACTACAAGGAATGACTGCTCCGGGGACAAGGTCTATCCGACAGTCGTACGCACGGTGTGGGGGCAGTCGCGTAGCTTCCTGTTTGTTGAAAACAGACTTGTAATCCTGGTAAACGTCCGGAAGCTTCATAATGCTACAACAACCGCGTTCTTCACTTCCTTCTTGGAGGAACCCTGCTTGCGTTTTAGTGCCATTGTCCGAGAGGGCGCGATGGGGAAGGCATTGATCCCTGCAATATGGGGAGGTTAAGGAAACAGTGCGGTCCGCCCATCGAATCACGGGATCATGCAGGGTTAACCACGGCATACCTAGAATGATGCGGAAATGTGGAGCGTCGATGAGGTCAAACTGAATCAGTTCCTGATGTATCTCTCCTATCAGCATCCGTAGGGGGGATGTGTGGTGTCTCACTGGTCCTGAGGTTAAGGCCTTCCCATCCACGGCTTTTACTGCTTCCGGTTTATCCTTAGTTTCATATGGTAGTCCAAGTTCTCTGGCATATTGTTGGTCCATAAAATTCCCAGTGGCTCCGGAATCCAAGAGAGCTGAAACTGTTATGGTGTGTGTTTGTGATACCCATAAAGTCACACTTACATTGATGTGAGCCACTGACGGTTGCATAGTGTTAGGTATTCGTAGAGAGACCGTTTTCTTTTCTCGTCCCAAGTCAGCGGTCTCTGTCTGGCTTGGGTGTTTTAGTTTTCCGGCGGTTGCTGGGATGCGGTGGCCTGTGACTTGGCAGTGGTGGATCGTTCAGGGAGTCGGGTTCTGGCTCGGCATTCTTTAATGAAGTGCCCGCTTTTCCCACAATATAGGCATAACTTCTGTAGCCTTCTCTTCTCTCTTTCTTCTACGGAAAGCGGACCTCGAAGACCCCCGATTTGCATGGGTTCTGGTCCTTCAGCCGTTCGTGGTGTTTCTTCGTGGGCGGGTTTAAATCGAGCGGGCAGAAGACGGGTGTCGCTTTTGCCTCGGTCTCCTTTTCTCTCTAGCAACCGATGATCGAGTTGGACGGTGAGGTCGATTAGTTCTTCACAGGTACGAGGTAGCTGTACCACTTGGGATAAGACGTCTTTTAATTCTCCTCTTAGGCCTTGATAGAATAGGGTAGTTCTCTTCTCTTGGGGCCAGTCCGTCTCTACCACTAGACGGTTGAACGTCGTTATATAGGACAATAAATCCTGAGACCCCTGCCGTAAGGTAAGCAGTTCCCGATCCAGGGACATCATGTGGGCTTTGCGATCGAATAGTTTTCTCATTTCGAGACAAAAGCCCTGAAAATCATGTAGGACCGGATCGTTCCTTTCCATTAAAGGAATGGTCCAGCTTGCGGCATTTCCTCCCATGTATGACATCATGAAGGATGTTTTGGTCACCTCCTCCTGAAACACATGAGGTTTACACAGGAAGTGAAGTCTGCATTGGTGAAGAAAGGTTTCGAACTTCTTGGAGTCCCCATAGAAGCGTTCGGGTGGTGCCAAAGGAACCCCTTGATTCTGAACTATATGAACAGTGGGTATTGACCTATCAGGAGGTGCAGTGTCCGAAGAAGTGGCGGGAAACCCTGGTTCAAAGAGACCCCCCCTTGGACGCGGGTAGTGATGGGAGGTGGAAGTGTCCAGTCTCTGATGTATGACTCTTTTCCCGAACCCTTGCGAGAAATTCCTGCTACCTCTCTACGTAATGTGTTCATGTCTTTCTTTATTTCTTGATTCTCTAGGCGAGAGGCATGTACTTCCTGCTGGAGGGCCGAAATGCTCTCCACCAGGGAAGCCAGCACCGTACTGGTGTCCATCGTCCGGGCTAGACAGTTACCGTGGGCTTGACAATCTGTCGTGACTGTTAGGCCAAGTGTAACGTGAAAAGACCACTAACCTGCAAAGGGGCGGCCAGCAGGGACGATGTCGTGTAGATATACCCTATTTTTCCCCTGGAAACATCCCCCACCTAGATATCGTAATCTCCAGGTGTGAAGATGCAACCCGGGGGACAAAAGGAAATGGAAAGAAGACACTGGGGAATTTCGTAGAGGGATGGGGAACGGGTGTTGTGTCGTGGTAAGGCAAGGTCCCTTCTGGGATAGGCTGCAGTGGGAGAAAATAACAGATACACTTTGATCAGAGGGACAGGAGTAGAAATATTGACATGTACTATACATGTCAATATTCCCCCCTCTGCCCTGGATTGCTCCTTACTGTGGTTTTACTGGTATACTTCCAGAGAACCCTCGGAAAACACTTCAGGAATCCAAACAGGATATGGATGCTGCACAAGACCTCTGACGGGGCACCCCGGTAGGCGTGTTAAATGTCACAACGCCCACACTGGCCCGGCAGGCATAGACCACCAAAGAAAACAGCAGAATGTAGTCTGGCTCTGGCTATGTTTGTAAGTCTGAAGAGTCCACGACCCCCAAAGTACTGAGGAAGCTAACTGTCAACAGGAATGGTTCTGCGGAAAGGGGAAAACAACAAGAGGAGCGCAGGCTGAGTGGGGGACGCTTCCACTCGCTGCGCGGACCTAAATACCTGAACCGAGCTCCAACGCTCGTGATAACGGGATCGCTGAAATGTCTCGAACCTCCGGAGCCGAAGGTGTCTCAAAACAAAGTCGGGGCTTGAAAAGGAGTAGCGCGCAAATGTTCCGCGGGGAGCACCATCCGCAACGCGCTACTCTCGAAACAGGGAAATCCAAGTTACGGAACGTTTGTCAAGTCTCGCTTCCTGGAAGAGGCGGGGCTTTCGTAATGCGCGAAATTTAGCGCGCGGCTTGTCCCGCACGTCGTTGCCCCTTGGCCTTCTGGGCCTTGTAGTCTGTTGGGCGCCGGACTCGGGCATACGGCTCAAGGATCGCGACAATTCTAATGTGTTTTATGTGGAATACAATCTTGGCTTGGAACAACAGCAGCCATTAAAATGACCCTCCTCCCCAAGATGTTATTCCTCCTACAAACATTGCCTCTCCAGCCTCCACCCCATGCCCTCCTGAAATTACAGCAGCAGATTGAAACATTCATTTAGGATAGGAGGTGCTCACAAATGGCTAGTAAAATGACTTACATTCCGATGTCAGTGAGAGGATTGAGCACCCCACATGTAACTCACTATTACCATGCACTGCAACTGCGCTACCTATTAATGTGGCAACAGAGCAACACTGGTGCTTTATAGACCAGACTTTCACAGGTATTCATAACTGGAAAATCCCCAGGCTCCCCAAGAAACACCGCCCACCTGGGGTGTGATCACCCCAGTGATTAGGGCCACGATAGGGGCCTGGGATAAAGTGAGCCTCTCTAAGCAACTCTCTACGCCTACCTCTCTGCTCACACCCATCATAGGGAATCCAGATTTCCCTCCGGCTTTGCATGATTGGTTCTACTCCCATTGCAAAGAAGTGGGATGCAAAAGAATTGGAGAACTATACGATCTCCAGGGCCTCCTGGACATCCAACGCCTTAAAATTGGCTTTGGTCTCCCTGAAACTTAATATTGTCTCTACAATGCAATTAAACACCCGTCTATCTATACACCTGCATTCAAGCATACCTCTTATGCTAATTAAGAGGTGGCTTCTCTCTAGACATTATAATAAATGTATCCTCTCGGCTATTTACAAATTCCTCAATATTAGTGCTAATCCCACTGTTTCTCCAGCTCGCATCCCGTGGGAACAGGAGTTTGAGAGGTGGTTTTCTGATAAGGAATGGGCGGACATCACCCAGAGGACCCACGCATCTGCATGCAGTGCTTCAGGACAGGAACTCTTCTCAAAGTGCTGCATTAGTGGCACCACGCGCCTGTCTGCATGACAAAGTGGGGACGGGGAAGCGAAGAACAATGTTGGCGACACTAATAATACTGGCACCCTGACCCACCTGTTATGGCAATTGTCCCGAACTAAGCCACTATTGGACTGATGTGTTAGCAGATATCAATCAAATGTTCAATACTAATATCCCACACTTCCCAAGTTATACTCTTCTAGGCTTACTGAATGCATTAACAAACCCAGTACATTTCTTGAGAGGGAGAGCCATCCCATTGTCTATAAGCGCTGACAAGCAAGTACTTCTTTCTAGGTGGGGCGCAGACTTGGTACCAACACACATGAACTGGCTGCACAAGGAGAAACTGCCGGCATACATGAACCACATCCTACCTTGATTTGAAAAAACCTGTAGTCCATGTTTGAGGCTCTTAGCACAAAGCTTTAGGGAACTCACATGCCCAACATACTTACGAGTGCTCCGCCTCACAGCAGATGTCCCCAGTACTCCCAAGCTCTATATTGATATTGAGACTCATGTTTGCAACTGGTCTGTGACTCAATTTTCTGCAGAAGCATCTATCCCTCCACCCTCTGTTTTCTACCCCCTACACTTTTAAATATGTGCCTCACTCCCTTCCATCTCCTTTATCCTTCCCTTTCTACTTCCCCCTTCCTCTATCATTCCTTTCCAATCCCTCATCGGCCTTGTGATGTAGGCAGGTTGTGTTAAGTGTTGTTATTCTCTGCCAGAAAACAAATTAAAACCAATTTAATCCAGAATAACAAACGTACACATTTTTTAATATTGTATACATTTATACTACATTCAGATACATTGACAGAGGCAGCAAAATACATAACATTGCAGAAAAAATCAGTTACTTAATCACATAGGCTACTCCTGAGCTACACCTACAGCCAAGAAAGTGCATCAACAGAAAATATAAATTGGAAATGTACCAAATATTATTCTAATATGTACTATGGGAGGGAAACTACAAAAGATATAATTTATGGAAGAGAGTATAACCACCCCCTAAATGTGACAGAAATAGTAGGCAATCACTAGCTCCCAGGAGCCCAAAACCAAAATTCTTAAAGATATATTGCCTAAAGTTTCTGAACACATCACAGGCTAAATGCCACCTATACCCACTTTAAAACGTTTAATTGCACAAACTAAAAAAAACACCAGCATTTCCTTTTATATGACAACCTAAACAATGAGAAACAAGTCCTAATACTCTCTACTGCAAATAATTTACTAAAACTAAAACATTGTCAAACCAGGATGTTGGATGGGAACTTCCAAATGTGTCCCAAACCATTCACTCAGATATGCAGCATACATGTTTAATATCAAACCACAAATATCCCTTTTATATATGCCCTACTATCACATACAGAAAGCAGCACTTACTACAACCTCTTAAACCACATTAAACATATAATAAATAATCACTATCCATCAAAAATAGTCATAGACTGTGAGCAAGCCATGATTTGAGCTATTTTAAAAATTATCCCCACCCAGCCATTCAAGGCTGCTACTATCATTTCAATCAAAGTATATAGAGACACCTACAATAATCTTCACTAGCTGTTCAATCTTGTTCATACAGCCAATTTGCCTTTAAAATGAAACAAGTGATAGCAGTAGCCTATGGTCTTTATTACGAGTCTGGCATCAGACCACCATTTGACCACTGCAACTGTCAGGGAACCGTGTTCCCTGGTGGTGGCGCGGACGTCAGGGGCTCAGAATATGATGGCGTGTTTCTGCAGCACCGCCATGCATATTTTGACTTTCCCGACTGCCAACCTTACATGTTGGTTTACATCGCCATCTAAAAGCAGGCGGTGGGGAAAGAAAAGGGGCCGACAGGCCCCTCCATGCCCCACACAGGTAGGTGCATGCAAGGGAGCACATGTTGGGCCCCCCGTGTGCAAGCACCCCCACTTCTAGAATGGCATGGACTTTACAGTCCATGCCTTGCTGGAAAACGCTGCAGCAGTCTCCGGGCTGGGAGTATTAAAGGCTCATTGAGCGTTTTTAAGGCACTGCCTCGCCACCACCACGCAGCCCCCTGCCAGACAACGATTTGTATTGTATTCTGGCAGGCAGGCAGGGTTCGGGTTTGGTGGTCCTGGATAGTGGTGAACCACCCTGCTCCCACACTGCCAAATTCGTAATGAGGACCTATGTCTCGCTGTCACAGAGGTAGCTAACTTCTACAATTTACTAACCGAAAGCCCTTTCTACCAAGAAAATGAAGACAAACTAAGCTCCCTAATTAATTATTTCAAAGACCATTGGGTTTGCAGACTGCATCGTTCCAGACACAGACACCAACCTAAATTCCAAATATCATGGTGGAAAGTCTGTGAAAGCGCATTGGCACATGAACCCAAAACAAACAACACAGTGGAAACATGGCACAATGCCTTCCATTCCACGCTAGGAAGAACCCAGCACACACTAACTTTATAATAGCATTACAAGAAGAGCAAAGCTACCAACAATGGAGAAATCTCTTAGCCAAATTGCCCCTTAACTTAGAAAACAAACCAAAAGAATGCGCAACATGCTACAATTTAAAGTCAAACTGTTCAAAAATAACAAAAGAGTAGGTTACTTAGAATGATAGGCAAAAGCATATTATATAATAAAAAGTAATCTACTAATGTCCCAAAGAACTATTACAAATTCTAAAGCAACATGACAAATACATTTTTATAAATAATATATTACATCAGTCTGAAAACTAAATAAAATTCCAACATTAATGAAGACTAAGATAATGAAATAATATATACATTATTTAAACAAAAAATTTGACTGTAACCAATCAAGAAAATAAAAAACAACCACAATCTAGTACATGAATTAATTACAACACAAAAAAACACAATTCCAATTCACAATAACATAATGGTGCCGATTCCGATCCGGTAAAACCCGGGTACAAATGGTCGTACGGAGCGTTTTCTCCGTCGGACTCGTACCCGGGAAAAACACCTTACAAACTCGCAAGTACGAATCGTACAGAAACACCATTTCCGTACGAGTCGTAAAAAACACCGACCGGAAAAAAAATACATACAAATCTGAGTCTGGACGGCACAGACGCGACGTCCGGATGGAGTCAGGCAGCGTTTCACGGACCAGCAAGTATGATTCGTGCCTACGTCACTCCGCACGTAGCATTTTTTACGGGAGCCAAAAACTGCCGGGAAATTGAGGACGACGCGAACAAGGAGCACCGGTACGCGACGGACAGCGATGGACCCCAACCTACGCGTCATCCCGGCCCTCATAGCCTACCACCTCGTGTTCAGAAACCGACGCAGACGCCGCAGAAGGTAAGAACAACCCCCAGGGGCAATGGGGGGGTGGGGTGCAAGGGGCAGAAAACATAACCCACACCCCACAAAATACAAATACAACCTGCACAATAATTACCTCCATGGTCTGGTCACTTTGGGGGGCGTGTCCACCAATCCCACGTCCCGCCACAACGGAAGTGGACGTGGACGCATACCCGCCACCACCATAATGGTGTTACGGGACGTACCCACGCCCCCAGAGCGTGGGTACGGTCCGTACACGCGTACCCCTACATCACCACTACAATGGTGGTACGGCCCGTACCACCATAGTAGTGGTGATGTAGGGGTACGCGTGTACGGACCATACCCACGCCCCCAGAGCGTGGGTACGGTCCGTACCACCATAGTAGTGGTGATGTAGGGGTACGCGTGTACGGACCGTACCCATGCCCCCAGAGCGTGGGTACGGTCCATAACACCATAGCAGTGGTGATGTAGGGGTACGCGTGTACCGACTGTACCCACGCCCCCAGAGCATGGGTACGGTCCGTACCACCATAGTAGTGGTGATGTAGGGGTACGCGTGTACGGACCGTACCCACGCCCCCAGAGCGTGGGTACAGTGAGTACCACCATAGTAGTGGTGATGTAGGGGTACACGTGTACGGACTGTACCCACGCCCCCAGAGCATAGGTACAGTCCGTACACGCGTACCCCTACATCACCACTACTATGGTGGTACGGACCATACCCACGCCCCTAGAGCGTGGGTACGGTCCTTACCACCATAGTAGTGGTGATGTAGGGGTACGCGTGTACGGACCGTACCCACACCCCCAGAGCGTGGGTACGGTCCGTACCACCATAGTAGTGGTGATGAAGGGGTATGCGTGTACGGACCGTACCCACACTCTGGGGGCGTGGGTACGGTCCGTACACGCGTACCCCTACATCACCACTACTATGGTGGTACGGACCGTACCCACGCCCCCAGAGCGTGGGTACGGTCCGTACCACCATAGCAGTGGTGATGTAGGGGTACGCGTGTACGGACCATACCCACGCCCCCAGAGCGTGGGTACGGTCCGTACCACCATAGTAGTGGTGATGTAGGGGTACGTGTGTACGGACCGTACCCACGCCCCCAGAGCGTGGGTACGGTCCGTACACGCATACACCTACAGCCCCATTACATGATGGACACAAGGCGTACACACGCCACGGATGCAGGCGTACGGCTTGGTGCAGCACATCAGCTGTAAATTGGGGGTGGTGTATGGCCAGGTCAGCAGTGTACCACAGCAAGGGCGCAAGTGGGTGGGTGGGTGCCTATCACTCCCAGCAGTGCCCAGACATATGAGGGGTGGGTGCCTATCACTCCCAGCAGTGCCCAGACATATGAGGGGTGGGTGGCTAGGACTCCCAGCAGTGCCTAGACATATGAGGGGTGGGTGCCTATCACTCCCAGCAGTGCCCAGACATATGAGGGGTGGGTGCCTATCACTCCCAGCAGTGCCCAGACATATGAGGGGTGGGTGGCTATGACTTATAGCAGTGCCCAGACATATGAGGGGTGGGTGGCTATGACTCCCAGCAGTGCCCAGACATATGAGGGGTGGGTGCCTATCACTCCCAGCAGTGCCCAGACATATGAGGGGTGGGTGCCTATCACTCCCAGCAGTGCCCAGACATATGAGGGGTGGGTGGCTATGACTCCCAGCAGTGCCCAGACATATGAGGGGTGGGTGCCCATCACTCCCAGCAGTGCCCAGACATATGAGGGGTGGGTGCCTATCACTCCCAGCAGTGGACAGACATATGAGGGGTGGGTGCAGAGGACTCCCAGCAGTGGACAGACATATGAGGGGTGGGTGCCTATCACTCCCAGCAGTGCCCAGACATATGAGGGGTGTGTGCCTATCACTCCCAACAGTGCCCAGACATATGAGGGGTGGGTGGCTATGACTCCCAGCAGTGCCCAGACATATGAGGGTTGGGTGCCTATCACTTCCAGCAGTGCCCAGACATATGAGGGGTGGGTGCCTATCACTCCCAGCAGTGCCCAGACATATGAGGGGTGGGTGGCTATGACTCCCAGCAGTGCCCAGACATATGAGGGGTGGGTGCCTATCACTCCCAGCAGTGCCCAGGCATATGAGTGGCGGGTGCCTATCACTCCCAGCAGTGGACAGACATATGACGGGTGGGTGCAGAGGACTCCCAGCAGTGGACAGAAATATGAGGGGTGGGTGCCTATCACTCCCAGCAGTGCCCAGACATATGAGGGGTGGGTGCCTATCACTCCCAACAGTGCCCAGACATATGAGGGGTGGGTGGCTATGACTTCCAGCAATGCCCAGACATATGAGGGGTGGGTGGCTATGACTCCCAGCAGTGCCCAGACATATGAGGGGTGGGTGCCTATTACTCCCAGCAGTGCCCAGACATATGAGGGGTGGGTGGCTATGACTCCCAGCAGTGCCCAGACATATGAGGGGTGGGTGCCTATCACTTCCAGCAGTGCCCAGACATATGAGGGGTGGGTGCCTATCACTCCCAGCAGTGGACAGACATATGAGGGGTGGGTGCAGAGGACTCCCAGCAGTGGACAGACATATGAGGGGTGGGTGCCTATCACTCCCAGCAGTGCCCAGACATATGAGGGGTGGGTGCCTATCACTCCCAGCAGTGCCCAGACATATGAGGGGTGGGTGCATAGGACTCCCAGAAGTGGACAGAGCCATGGGGGGGGGGTGCAGAGGACTCCCAGCAGTGGACAGAGATATGGGGGGGTGTACATCATTATCAGATGACCACAGCTCCATGGGTCAATGTACGCATCCATAACTTAGGACAATGATGATAGTGCCATAGCAACACATCACTGACAGCAGTGTCCCACTCCCAGGAGGATGGATGTCATTCCCCCACTGCATGACACACCACTTGTGGGTGTGAGGACAAATAACACATGCATAACCACCCCTGGCAGATGAAGCACAATACACACACTGAGATCATGCCACAAGACTGTATAGTTATGCCACTGCCTAATAAACTAAGAGAGCCAAAGAGAACACACACTGACACGCACATCCCAGGACTGATAGGAATGTTCAGGTGCTGGCCCAGCCACCAAGATGTTGTCTGTCACGGAAGGAATCGGGTGGAGTCCCCATAGATACAAAGGCCACAATTGTGAATCAGGTGTTCAAATACCCAGCAGGACAAGTACCATATGTGTACTAGGCTGGGATTACACACATGCATTGTACGGAAAAGGGACAATGTCTCCGTGAAGGAATGGCAAAACACTCTATACATAAGTACAGTGAGTACCAAGGATGGCACAGACTATGCAGCCGAACACATTGCTGAGCAGGCATGGCCAGAGTTGAAGGGATCCATCACCAGCCAAGGATATGTAGACACAGGGCAACACAACAATTGTGCAACTCTCTGCAGGGGAGATGCTAGGTGACAGAGAGGAAAGAACACTCCTTGGGACAATGTCTCCAAACACAAAGAGCAGACGCGACAAAGAATCTTTGCAGAGACCTTGTGATGGCACGCAGATACCAGGTTCCACCCCATGAGCAGCAGAGTACAACATGTCCCTGAAACATAACACATGCCAACAACCCCAACTCCTGTAGCATCAGCATCAACATCAATACCTGAAATGCAAGACTTTGCAAACGAAAAAGAAAAGGCTTTATTCAGCAGCAAAATAATAATGTGTAAACGAGACTATTCACAAAGGCCAATGGCCAGTCCATTACATCAGTCCTTGGGGGGGGGCACATGGCATTGCGTCTCCCCTAGCTTGCCTGCACATCACAAGACTGTGTCGTCGACTGGGGGGGGGGGCATCATGTGGGGAAGGACCAGGCACCGCAGGGAAAGGAGGGGGAAGGGTAGGTGTGGTGGGTGCAGGGACGGACGACTCCACCACAGGGGGTGGGGCAGCGCCAAAGGTGGAGGCGACCTCGGCGCTGCACACTTCTGCCAGTTCTTCAAGCGTCTCCCCTGCACCCGGAGAAACAACAGGCCCCAAGGAGGGGGGGTAGGAGGGATGGGTTGCAGCGCTACTGGGGGAGGTGGTGGACAGGCTGGGGGACTTAACTCCCCTACCCGTGGAGTGCCTTGACCGTTTCCGCCCAGGTGAACTAGTGGGGCTGAGGCCCAGCCCAGCAAAGTAGGCCTCCTTCTCCGAATCTGGGGCAGGGGAGCCAAGGGGAGTGACATCGGAGGGACTGGGGAGCGAGTCATGTGGACAAGGACTGTGGCTGCGTGCCTGCCTGTGTGCCCCAGACCCAGTTGGTGTGCCTGCTTCCCCCTGAGTGTGTGTGTCAGGAGGTGTGCACTTGCCCTTATGTGGTGGTGTGCTGCTACTGTCTGGTGGGGTGCGTGTGTGTGGATGTCTTGGTGTGACTGGGACAGGCATGGTTGTGGGACTTGTGGATGGGGCAGGGGTAGGAGAGGAACGCAGCGCTGCAGGTGATTTGCTACTGCCGTCAGTGTTGAGTCCATGGACCTCAGCAACCTCCGTTGGTCAGACATCGCTGAGGACATGCCCTCCATGTACGACACCATCTGTGTCAGCAGTCTGGTGTGGCCTTGGAGGACAGTCAGGATCGATGTCTGCCCAACTAGCAACTGCTGCTGAATGTCCACAGACTCGGCAGTGAGGGCAGTAGGGGGGACAGGGGTAGGGGGTGCAGTGCCTGGCACGAAGGAGACATGTGGGTGCCTAGCACGGACAGAAGGGACCCGAGCAAGTGGGAGGGCGGTGATGGGAATGGAGGGGGCGGCGAGAGATGTACTGCTGCTTTCAGCTGTGGGAGCAGCCTCCGCCCCCTCTGGGAGCTCAGCCTCGGACCCGTCTGCCTCATAGTCTGTGTTGGTACTGGGCAGGTCCTCCGCCTCACTCCCCTCGCCCTCCGTGCCACTGGATTCCACCGACTCCTCAGCAGTGGTGGCACCACTGCTCGATCCCTCCTCGACGTCCATGCCGGTGTCTCCCTCGGTGTCTTCAGATGATGCTGTGGGCAAGGTGAAGAGACAGGAAAAAATCAGTCACCTGTATACATCTGACACATGAGTCCAAACAAAATAGGCAACACTGCATATCAGGAAAGGCATCATGAGTAACATCTAGGATACTCCCCACATATGTAAGCCCTGCACTCCCCAGTTGGTTGACCCACCATGCCACTTGGATAAAAATTAAATTAGGACACAACAGCAAATAACTTGAAATCACAAGATCGTGAGAAGCTAGTGTCTGGGATCAGTTGAGCACAGCGAGACTATGAAGGCATGCCACCTCTTGTTCACTGTGAAACAAACAGTATTGTTGCAACGAAGGTCAAAGACCACATGCCAATGCAGAAGGTGTCCCCACACTCAGAGACCTGTGAGTACTTTTGACACCCCAAAGCAATACATTGTGACTCCTGGAGATTCACAACCCTTTACATAATGGACATGTCTAGCATGTGTGAATGTGGCACTCTGTGAACACAACACACATGTGTCTGTATAGCAGAAGTCACACAAGGAGGTGCACACCAAACTACATGTACACAGTCATTGTCTGAGCTGCCAGACTCATTCAAATCAGCCACTGTTAGGCAGAAATGGCGTATCAGTAAGTACATATACATGGCGCCAGGGGGGTCTGGATGACTTGACCCTCGTAATTTGGTATCAGCAACAACCAAGGACAAACCCAATTGCTAGCACATTGTGGGAAGATGTATATGTATGAACGCCAACCAAGTTTTGTTCAAACTGTGCCTTACTTTAAAATGTGCCATCGTGTCCCTGGAAAGTGTAAAGGTGGTGTCTTGTGCACTTCCTTGGGAGACATCTGGCATGCAGGCACATCATTGTCCTTCACAACAAAACAACAAGGTCACGCATATGAAACATTGAGACATGTTGACAGGTGTAGTGAGTGCCAATGGACATTTTCTCTGTGTAACAACTTGAATCATGTCATTTGTCACATGGCTATCCGTTACCTGATCACACAGTTGGCTACACATATGACCTACTGACTGTCATCTGGAGTGGCACACATGTCCACACCCAGGACAATGCATAAGCTAATGGGCCTGCAATTGTGTAGCAAAAAAGCCTAGCTGTACTGTGGGTTCCCCCTCATGGCAAGCCAGAATGTACCCACAGATGTCAGCACACAAAGTCACAACTGTGTAGCATCTGAACCACACACAGGTGGCCAAAATGTACAGCCAGGATACATGATTGTCAAAAACTGACACTGGCAATGACGCACGAACATTAAGCACTGGCCAACATCACGGGGGCACTGCACGATGACTGTCTGTACTACGACTCATCACACACAAGTCAGAACTGGCAATGAAACATCAGGGTTGAACATGTACGCCCCTCCCGCACACACCCACCCATACCTGAGTCAATGTGACTGATACCGATCAAGAAGTGACACCTCTTATTCAGGGTTACGATAACTGTGCTTGAAAACTAGCTTCATTAACACGACATCACCTTGTAGGGCTGGCAAAACATATTGGCCTGAAACAAACATCAACAGATTGTTGTGAATAGCCACACAGGCACTGCCCAGTGTGAGTATGCACAAGTAAACTGGTGTATCCCTGTCCAGTGGACAAATGTATCACACATGTGAAAAATACAACCTAGGCCAGGGAACAATGCCACAGAGGCAGAGCCATGATGTACCCACAGTGAATGTGCACAGTGTTGGATGACACACATGAGTAGGAGGGCAGGCTGTGTCAGGGGACTGTAGTGTGCACACTGCTCCATGGTCCTGGAATTAGCTGACTGTCGCAGGAGCAACCGTCCCGGCACTAAGCATATGTCCCACTCATGCACATCATGTCTGAGGCTACAACATTGGTAATGCATGCTGCAAGTCTGTTCATTTGAACCCTCACACTCCTATGTTGAGACTCAGCATCAGTGCCAACAATTAAGCACCCCAAAATGACCAAACAGGACAGGGCACAGGCAGACCACCCCCACACATGATGCTGAAAGCAGTGTGCACCTTGATAAACTGGCAGCCTAGATGACCATGTGCAATAGTGATGGCACACAGACCAGGTAACACATGTCAAGGAGGGGAAAGGAGGAAGAACAGCACAGGTTGACTTTGGGGAACTGGATATACACTGCACATATATAGTCTGGCAGTGTATCCAGGCGACTGAGCAGATCAAAAAGCTGGCGACACACAACAAACACACATGTACCGACCCCCTTCCTGCTGCTGTAACTCCCGTATCCGCCTATCCAGGTCAGGGAAGACCACCGCCAGGACACGCCGCATCTGGTGGGTCAGACGCCGGCGCCCGCCATGCTTGCGAGGCTCCTCCTCCTTCAGCATGACCCGGGCGATTCTCCGGGTCCAGCACCGGATGTCCTGCCATCTCTTCCTCACTTGTGGCAGGCGCCGCCTGCAACCCTCCACAGATTGCACGGCCTTGACGGCATCCTTCCAGATCTTCCCGTTGTGGTAGGTGGATACCTGTGTGGATGACAAAGTGGGACAACATCACTACACCTGCACCATGTCACAGAGACACACATTTGAACATCTTTGATCTGTTGAACAGGGCATAGTATGCTGGCAAGTAATAGCACCTTAGTCATAGGGACTTTTTCCACTGTGGGCGCACCAATGCACAACATGGCATAGTAAGTGCACAGGTGCATGAGGGGTGCAAAACAATCCCTGATCATGGCACACACTGTGCATCCCAAGCAACAGAAGGCTGATGGACAGCACCAAAAATCAGTCACATGCCCCAGGCCACTGACAAAACCTCAGCAGAGTACACAGACACACACAGGCACATATCAATCACCTGCCATTGCCAACTGTGGATGCACACCTCACTCTGCACATGTGCCACTTGCCAGGGGGGGGTCACAGGTGTGGGGCTACCTCAGCAAGTCAGACACACAGCACGGCTTACTTCACACATCATATGGATTGAGGAGTTGCCTCCTCCATGCAGCTGTGGTGCAACACTCCACATGGACACTCACCCACATGACAAGGAACATTCACACACATCAATGTCCAGGGGGCGTACACATCATTTGGACACTCTCACCACTCTCACCACAGCTCCACTCAACTCTCACACACATCTGTGGGTGCAGTCACCTGTCACATCGGGGTGACCACTGAATCACCGCAGGACAATAGAACAAGAATGCCCAAGAGGATTAGGCTGGCGGAATGTAAGCACAATGCAAGTGAGGAGTGCACACATGAACTACATAAAGCCCTGCATGAGAGACATAAGCCCCCCCCTCCCGGGGACCCACTCCAACCAACATTGCATGTCTGTCACACCTGGCCACAATGCCAGAAGTGACAGACACAAGAAAGGTGCACAGGCAAAGGTAGTGGAGTCAGCACTCACCTGCACCCCTGGTCGACCATACAGCATGGGGTACTGTGGGAGGATCACATCCAGCAGGGTCTCGTTCTCCTCCTGGGCGAAAGGCTGGGCCCTCTCCACAGTCCTTGACATGGTGCCAGAGGGAGACAATACAGCAGCAGTGGTATCGACTGACATGTTGTGCAGGCAAGTGCCCTCTCATGGGTTCTGGCTGCCTTATATCTGCCTTGCTGGCCTATTTCATTTACAGGAGGACAGAGTGATTGGTCAGACTCATTTGCATCCTACATTTCCTCCAAACCCTTTAAACAGACACCAGTGACAGCCTTTGCATCTTTCGACTTTGCAGCATGATGTCAAGTCAACAACCACTTTGCAACATTGTTAAATGTGGCCAACTGATTTTTCCAGACCACATGATGTTCAATTTTGAACGTGAAACTCGGTATACATGACAATGCATTTAGGCCCTAATACTTGTCCCTCATGTGTCCCCATTGTAATTCTTAACTCCCCACACAGGTACGGCGCGTTTCACACATACCCCTAGGGCACCATCACTACAGTGACACGGGCCGTACTCACGCGTGTACGGGCCGTGGGGGGGCAGGGGGTTCGGTGCGTACATTTGGTGCTGGGGTATGGTGCGTACATGCAGTGCTGGGGTACGGTGCGTACATGCGGTGAGTGGCAGGGGGTATGGTGCGTACATGCGGTGGGGGGGGCAGGGGGTACGGTGCGTACATGCGGTGGGGGAGGCAGGGGGTAAGGTGCGTACAGGCGGTGCTCGGGTCCGGTGCGTACATGCGGTGGGGGGCAGGGGGTACAGTGCGTACATGCGGAGGTACGGCGCGTACATGCGGGGGTGATGCGCGTACAGGGGGGATGGCGCGTACAGTTGCGGGGCTGGGGTACAGTGCTGACAGAATTGGGGGTGGAGGGGCTGTACGGCTCGTACACGGGCATAGGTTTACCCGTGTACATGTGTGCTACTGCATTAGCTCCGTACGGGCCTTTTTCCGTGCGATTACGTATTCGGACGGACGGTCGGACTTGTGTTTTACGATTTGCACGTACAAATGTCCGTCTCACTCTCGTAGACTTTTCCCGACGCTATTCATAGATATTTTTCGCGTACGGATCGTACTTGGCCGTTTGTACGGTACTTGTACGACTCGTACGTAAAAAAATACGGATACGAGTCGTACGGTATTTTTTTTTACCGCATCGGAATCGGCACCAATATGTACACAAACCATAAAATATCACATTTCCCACCCAAAAGAAACAAAATAAATAAAACTTTGTTTTTTGTAGCTGCAGATCTTGCTCTGTATCCACATAGTAAAAAATAGGAATCAACCAAAAATAGGAAATATATTGTAGAAAAAGACCCAAAAAATGCAAAAATAAAACAAATCCAATAGAAGCAATCCAAAGTATCTAGAAACCATAAAAAAACTGAAACAGTGTTTGGAAAAAAAGAAACACTCCAGGAAACACTCAATAAAAGGAAATCAAATTAAAAAGGATTGGTTTATTATAACTAAAACTGATTTCCTTAAAAAAACAAAATCTAAATCCTGAAACTCACAATGGCCATAGGACACATTTGTAAACAAAAACCTGTAAAGTAAATAAGAAAACCCACTTGCAAAACAAATTACATTCCCAAAAATATATGTACATCACACTTCGGGCATCATTACACTGTCCACCCGCCACTGAAACGGCAAAGGGACCGTCTGCCATAGGTGCGGCGGTCCCACCATGCCAATCAGGATGCGACCGCCAACATGGCAGTCGCATCCCGCATTTTTTACATTGTGGCGGGCGGTGCTGTAAGCAGCATCCGCCACAATGTAAAAAATGCATGTTGTGCATTTGCATGCACAACGTGTCAGGCACCGCGCGGTGCCTGCTGCCTTGTGCATGCAAATGTAAGGGGGGTACCATGGGTTTCCCCAAGTGCACCCCCCAACACCCCAGGGGCCCGCAACAGGCCCCCAATAAAAAAGACCGCATGCCTTTCCGCCATGGAAAGGCATATCTACGCCTGCATCAGAATATGGATGGCGGTGTTTTGCAGATACCGCCACCATATTATGCCCCTTTTCCGCCAGGTTGATGAGTCACCCGGCGGAAAAGCAGTGGGCGGTCTTTCCGTCCACCGCCAACCCATCAGCCATACTAATATGGAAGGGTTCATTCAGGCATGGATGGCGGATCGCCCCCGCAGTTCCAGCGGTGGCTACCGCCGGCCCCGGCGGGGGCGATCCGCCCACCATCCTAATGAGCCCCCTAATCTTCAAAATATAAGTAACATAACACAATTTAACCTTATATAACAATACATTTATCAACAGCCAGTGAAAAACACTACTATTAATATATCTAAATACACAAAAACACACAAGCAACACTATAAGTAACTTCTAGACCTTGCCCCTAGACCCCACCCTATTTTTTAAACTCTTAAAAAAATCATTAAAAAGGATGTTCCTGTTCCATCGAGCTGCAGCACCTTACCGCTGCAACCTGACTTTGGGAAAAAAGACTAAAAATAACATAAATAAATCACAAAATAGAACATTGAGGTAAAACAATGGCTGCAAAATAACTAAAAAAAAGACCATTTCGCCATAGAAATGAATGGGAACTAATGTAAAAATGTTAAATAAATATATGAAAAATTAATAAAATTATTAAACATTTAAAACATGCCAAGACATGTTGTAAAAAAGGTTTTAAAAAATTGTAAAGTAGTATAAAATATATAGAAATGTTTAATAAATACTGAAAAAACTTACGTTAAAATGATGTTGAAAATATATATAAATATAAAACAATTAGCAAATGTTTAAAAAGGTGTTAAACAATGAAAATTAAAAATGGAAAATATACAACATACAATAGTATTTAAATATAATTACAATTTGTTTATTTCATAATAAAAAAATCCTTAAAATATTTTATTTACATGACTATATATAAATGTTTGTTATACAGTTGGAGTATATATGTTTAAAAAGATAAAAATAATCCATTAAATAAACTTTGAAAATATAAAATGAGAAAATTTTGTTGTATGCCTTTTTTATGCTATTTTTTATTTTATTTTTAAACACCAACTATGCTAACATAATAACACAAACCTTCTACTACATACAAATAAAATTAAAAAAGGATTTCAGACTAAAATTATATTATTAAATAATCACAATCCAAATAACCCATTTTAAGTAAGTGTTGAACACTAAAAGGGTGTCATTTACTTTTCCCACTCCAACCTATACCAATCTGGGTAAGGTGTTGGACAATAAAAGGCTAACAATTACTATTCCCACTCCAATCAATTCCAATTTGAAGAAGATGTGGGACACTACAAGGGTGAAAAATGTTATTCCCATTCTAATCTAAACCAATTTGGTGACAATGTTGGACGCTAAAGAGGTGACATTTACTAATCTGAGCCCAATATAAACCATCTTGGGGAAAGAGTTGGACACTAAAAGAGTGTCATTTACAATTCCCACTCGAAACTGTACCAATTTGGGTAAGGTGTTGGACACTAAAGAGGTGAAGAGTAATATTCCCTCTCCAATCTAAACCAATTTTGTGATGGTGTTGGACACTAAAGGGGTGGCATTTACTAGTCTCACTCCAAACGAAACCAATTTGGCTAAGGTATTAGACGTTAAAACTGTGATAATTACTATTTCCACTCCCCTACAAAATACTTTATGGAAGGTATTGGACAGCAACGGAATGATATTAGCTGTTCTCATTCCAATCTAGCCCAATTTGGGGAAGGCGTTGAACACTAAAGAGTTGACATTCACTATTCCCACTCTAATCTGAGGATATTTGCAAAAAGGTGTTGGATTCCAAAGAGGTGAAATTTTCTATTCCCACTGCAATCTAAAACATTTAAAACAAGGTAATACAAATGAAACCTTATCTATGCGCAATCAATACTACATAGTCACACACAATTTTGTAACAAAAAAATGTAATCTGAAAACACAGTTATTAAAACTACAAACCAATATGTTCATATTTGAACATTATCATATAAAATAATATTTGTATTACTTATATTTATTATAATTTTTTGAATATTTAATACCATTCCCAAACTTTAAACTATAAAATAAATAATAAAATCATAATAAAAAATGTAACAATCATAAAATAAAAAAATCTATGAAACGAATTTTTAAAAAACAATACAAAATATACTTTAATATAAACAATAGTTTTAAAACAAAAAATATTTGAATTTAAAATAATTTTTCACCAAAATTATAAAATGTCAAACTTTTATATAAAAAAATCGAATTATTTTCCTATATTAAAATATTGTTTATATATTTTTTATTTTAAATTGCTTTCATAATTAAAATGTGTTAATATTTCAATTTGTTTTTAAAATACCATTAATATATATTTAATTCATTTTAAATTAAAAATCAATAAATATATAAATGTAAGAAAATACATTTTAAAATTGTAAAATAATATTGTGCATTTCATTAAAATGATGAACATAACATGTACTTTAAAATATACACTTTAAAAATGTCCCCACCCTTATCCCTAAAACCCCAATATCTTGCTACAAAAAAAAGTATAAAAGCATTATATATATACATTAATACAACTGAAAACACAATTTCATAACTAATAAATTATCTTACTGAAAACACAAATAATATAATTATTAAACATATACAGTCAAACACTACAGTAAATTACACACAAATGAACAAACGATACAACATACAATATTTTCAAATCAATATTTTTTACAGCAATGTTAAAGATAACACTAAAAACTCTATTTTTAATATTGATATTCCTGTTAACACCTGTATATAGAAGGTGTTTAAGGTAAGTAATACAGATGATCATATTAGTACCTCACTTTCTGCATCTCTTGGTGATGGCTTGTATGGTGTTGCCCTCAACCGGGCCAAATAACTAATCCAACTTAGTGACAACATGTGTGGGACCACAGCTCAATACACATGGTGGCACCCTCTGCCCATATGGGCCCACTTGAGGTATCGTCAGTGAGGCCCATCTGACGGTTAAATCCGGGTCCCCTGAGAGCTTTGAGACCATGAAGAATGTGTGGGGCCCTGACCACAGACAAGGAGGGGCGGAGCACCCACAGAAGATTTACTAAGGCAGGGATACCTCACAGATTCCCGGCTGATAGGAAGGGACAGGGGCAATTGGCCCTAGCCTATGATACTAAGTCCAACACCTGCCAGCTCTAGCTGTTCATGCCACCTTCACCTCGGTGGGGGTGGGGCAGGTGGGTGTGAGTCTAAACATCTTGGACATATTACCCCCCGGGCCATCACGGGACCACCCAAAGACTGCAATGTGATCCCATAACACATCATGGGCCACAACAAAACCCTGTCTTGATCTAAAATCAAAATGCTTACAGCCCCCATGGACAGTCACAAAGGGAGCCGGGGGTAGGGGGACACCCAGGTACCAGGAGGGGGAGACACCACATTCATTCTTCAGGCAATTCAGGACTCTCACACAGAACTCAAATCAAAGTCCGGGTAGGAGTGGACGTGGCCCATCTGCAGCAGGATCTCTGCATGCACTACAGCATGGGCCTCCGAAGAAGAAGGGTGCATCTCTAAACAGGAGGACACGGTCTGAGAGATGAAAACTGAAGTGTCCCCTCTGACCTCAACCTCCAAGACCCTCACCGCTAGGGCAGAGTCGATACTGAAAATAGAGGCCAAAGAAATAACCCTCGTTTTGTCAGATTGTCCTAGGGGCCACGTGGATCTGCTCTGTTTTTGGAGCAGTGGATCACATCCTGTATGAACCCAACCTGACTGCCTCCATGTTTCATGGTTGAATGGGGTCATAGTTCCCTGGTTTAAAGACCCCTCATCCCCAGGGGTACCAACTTGCCCACTGATTGCCAAGATCCTGATCGATAGGGGCAGGGACATGATTTTGCAAGAGGTGAGGATCAAAGGGCAACTTATGTACCAATCTGGTAGGGTGATGGTGTTCCCAGACTACACCAGACAGGCTCAGGCCCATTGCAAATCATACTACCAAGTCAAGCAGAAACTCAGGGACAGGGTGCTGCAATACACAGACGTTACCCAGCACGCGTAAGGGTTGTCCTGTAGGGAAAGCCATTTTTTTTATACCCCAGATGAGCCTGGACTTGGTTGATGTAACAACCCTTGCGGCCGAACCTACCGCCTCCCTGGGGAGGCTGACCTGGCCGTGGGCCTGATGAAGCTCTAGGCACCAAGTACAGTGACTTGAGGCACAGGAAGCGCTCCCTCTGGCTGTGAAAAAACACCAGATCCACCTCTACCGGAGCGGGGTGCTGCTGGGGGGGCCGCAGCAGGTGGTGAGAGACAATACCTAATTTGATGGTATAGGACGAGATTGGGGCCTTTATTAATTTATTTGCACCTAGGCACATCAGCACCATGTTATCCTTCAATGGCCGCAGAGGCCGGGAGCCTCAGAATGGAAACTTCAGGCTAATTTTCCTCCACCAGCCACCTTGAGGTGGGACCAGTTCTTGAACAACAAATATTTATATTTGGGGGAAGAAGGGGAGGAGTTGTGGAAAGGGGTTTTGGGTAGGGGATTTTGCTGCCTTGGTTACAGTTTTCTTTTTCAGGTACTACACATGGCAAACACACATCACAAAGTAGTCTATCCTATGGACCCACCCCCACAGTGAGGCCTCCTGGTAGTCCAGACATCTCATACCTCTCTCCGGGACTTCTCCTTCAACACTATTCGACACACCATGAAGGCCTTTACAGCCCTGATGTAGAACGTCGACAGACTGTTTTACTGCGTTAAAAAGGGCATGGTTCTACAGTTCCTCCACAAATGTGGCCCTCAAGTAGAGATTCTGCAAGAAGCACATCTCTCCTGCTCTTTTCTAGCTCCTACCTGGATAGAAATGGGTACTCCAGAATCTACCACAGACTCTAGGGGTGTAGCGATCCTCCTTCATAACTCCTTGCTGAGTGTCCTGCATAACATGCGATATACCGGGGCGATTTGTGTTGGTGGAAACCTCAATAGAAGGTACCACTATAATATCCTTAGCCTATATATCCCCCAACAACTCGCCACTTCCACATTGTCATCACTATGGGACCTGGTACTTTCCATCCGAACCACAATCTAATCATGGGGCGGGTGAATTCAATGACATCTTGGGTCCCATGGATTCCCTTCAAGGCCAGGGGTAGTACAAAGGGAAGGGAGGATCCTTGCCAGCTTGGCTGCAGGCTTGAGGCTCTGAGACGCCTGGCCGGTCTGGACTTCAGCAGCACGCAAATACACCCATGCATCAATGGCCCATAGATCCCTCTCCCTTTCTGCTGCCGGCCACTGACCTCTGCTACACACATGGCTCCTACATTTTCGTTCAGGGACTCTTGTACCAGTTTTCCTTCGTATGGGGGACTCTGGGAGGGACAGGAACTGCCAATGAGGCATCTTAACTCCAGGTTCCTAACCAATCAGGAGTTAGTCCAACCCCCGGAAATGGACTTAGAAATCTTTCTCAACACCAACCAGGAGCCAGTGGAATCCCTAGGAATGCTATGGGGGCCTACAAGGCCACTATGCATGGGAACACCCACACCTGTTGCATGGGCCTTGCCAGCAAGATGGATTCCCATATAGCACAATTGAAGGCTTCAATCCTGTCCCAGGGTAGGAGGGTCTTTCCGGAACTCATGGGCCGTCGCCTAGTAGTAGAGTGGGTTAACCTGCATCAGCTCTGCCTGGACAAAGTCTGCAAATCCTAGGAGGCCTCTGCTGGCAGGGTATATGAATGGGAGGTGGGGGCAAGCCAGGAAAACTTCTGCACTGGCTAGCTATGAAGGCGTGGTAATCAAGGGTAGTACCCAGTATCATAGTCCCAGATGGTACACAGGCTTTGTCAGGCCCGGAGGTGGACGCCACTTTGCAAACTACTATAAATCCCTCTATGCTGTGAGACCGCAGCCCCGTGCAAGGAGATGAAGCCGCTTATTGCTGAATTCTCCCTACCTATTCTGACACTGGCCGAAAAAGAGGCCCTTGAATAACCCATGATAGTGGAGGAGCTCAGCGATGCCCTCGCAGACCTTAATCGGGGGAAAACTCCTGGCTTGGATGGGTTCCTTGTAGAATACTATTGCAGATTATGTACTTCAGTCTTGCCCCCTCTCTTAGATATGCTCCTCAAGGCGATCAAATGGGACCATCTCCTGCCGGACATAGATTTAGGTACAATCGTGGTCATGTTGAAGCCGAGCAAACCTCTGGACCAGTGTACCTCATACCGGCCCATATGTCTCGTCAACACCAAAGTTAAAATATACACTAAACTGCTGAGAGCAGCGTCACGGCAGGCATCGATGCGGGGATGCTGGGAGATGGCTGTTCACCTCACAGCAGGATGGTAGCGAGGGCAGTGTTGGCCGTTTCCCTCACGCTGGAAAGTGTTGGCCGTTCCCCTCACGGCTGCGATGCTCACTGTTTACCAGCGTCCCATGCTGTGGGAGGCTGGCAGATTTATTATTGCACCTCCGGGCACAGGAGGCAGCGTCACGGCAGGCGCCAATGCGGGGATGCTGGGAGATGGAGTCCCGAGATGGCCGTTCCCATCACGGCAGGATGGTAGCGAGGGCAGTGTTGGCCATTCTCCTCATGGCTGGAAAGTGTTGGCCGTTCCCCTCATGGCTGCGATGCTCGCTGTTTACCAGCGTCCCGCGCTGCGGGAGGCTGGCAGAGTTCTTATCGCACCACTGGGTGTGGGCGGAAGCGTTACGTCAGGCGGGGATGCTGGGAGATGTGGTCACGAGATGGCCGTTCCCCTCACGGCAGGATGGTAGCAAGGGCAGTGTTGGCCGTCCCCCTCACGGCTGCGATGCTCGCTGTTTACCAGCACCCCCATGCACACCTAATGCGCACTGTATACATACGGTTCTAGTGATTAATCTGTGTGTCTGTAGATGCTATATTGTTGCAACATAGTCAAAACCAGGGGTAGAGAGGCTTGTAGCCACACCCTTTAAATCTCCCTGTGCAGTGTGTTTCCAAGTGGCCCCCATCGCCGTAGTGCACCAGCTACCATCACCAACAGCACTCTGCTCCCGGGCGATCTGAAACACTCCTGAACATCTGCTGCTGGAACATTGGACCTGGTCCCGTTATCAACCTTATATTCTGCTGGGAGTCTGGCACATGAGGTGGGTATTCCAGGGTGACGAGATACTGTGACGTCCACATGCGGCACACAGCTACAATGACCAATGACGGAATCTCCGCCACAACTCCCAAAGACGTTAGCGTCATCACTCATGCTACACTCACACTGGTGAAAGCACAATAGGGAAATTGTAAAGGTCAAAAATTACTTAGTAAGGATATAAGAAAGCATAATGGTGACTTATTGTAAATGAAACAGGCTTACAACCTAAAACATTTTACTTATTGTAATCAATGCCAACTTTTCAAGTGCAACAAGTCAATAAAAGTGCGCACTGCATGTCTCAGTTTCGAGCCTTACCACATCGCTTGCGAGGAAGGCTCTACTTTCCGCCCGAGCGTCATTCTAAAGCTCCTTCCATTTTGTGCGTAGTCCCCGGCGGCCAGCCGCTCACTCTTTGCTTCCTTTCACTTGTTGGGGCAGCTCTGGGTGCACTGTGTCACTCTGCCCCCACAGCCAGCCATTACACCTCTCGGCTGCGCAGAGGTTTTTATTGGTGCCGCTCCACTCGGCGGACCTCACGCTTTCTTGACACTCAGCTCCCCACCCACCCGCAGCAGCCTTATGCAGTCCCTTCGCTGCACAGGGTGGGGGTTTCGAGCCGCTGGTTACACTCTGGTCAGTGTTCACTTGTTTTGCCACCTCGCAGCCGGCTCACTTTTCCACAGGGGTGTAATCACCGCCAGTGTTCTCCGGGCTCTTCACACACCCCGAGACTGTCAGGGAATTCAGCGCTTCGCTGCAAGGAGTGGGGTGGGCTCCCGCTGGCTTCCTATTGTGCAGGGTCGCTTCTCTTCGCCGTCTCCCCCCGCAGTTCCTCACCTTCGGCCAACTCCTTTGGCTTCACTCTGCCTTTTCACAGGCGGGTCTCATCCGACGCGGGGTGGGCTCCCGCACGGCTTCCTCACATTGGGGGTCACTATGTCGTGGCCGATGCAGGTGGGCTCCGGTCGGCTCGCACTTCGCCGCCGCGGCACTTCCACACAAGGGGTGGATCACAGCATGGGTGGGCTCCCGGTCACCTCGTTTCACGCCTGGGGTTTTTCGCATGATCAGGCACTCCTCCCCTGTTCCGGGGAGGTGGGGCTTCGACACACAGACCGCTCTCTCTCACCCTTTTTCTTATCTGCTGGGCTGCTACACGCACGGGCACAGCCCCCTCGTCACCATTGTAAAGTGGTCGGGCGCTAGGCCCACATACTTTAATAAGGAGCACACAGCCACTCAGTATGATGGCAGTTAACTGGCCTCGAGCACGTGCGCTCGGACCCTTTTATTGTCAGGGTCACCTGACTGGTGACACCTGTGGTGGGTGGGTGTTTAGTGTGGGTTACAGCCTCTAAGAAACACTAGAATGTATCCAGCCGGATACTACAAGCAACACACACCTATAAATCATGTGTGTGGCACCGGCCAGCACTACTTGCTTTCGGCACCTCCACAATTGTACTTCTTGACTTATCCATATTCGCTTTCTATCATCGTGGGTGAACTCGTCACTCGTTCCTAAGCCCTTCCAGCGGTGAAGTGAAAGCAGAACCAGGCCCAGCCCAGATTACAATACAAAATAATCAGTGCTGAAACTGCTGATTAATTTGGCCGGCGGAGAAGCGGAATTTATTAGTAATTATGCACTTGGAGAGTAACAAGAGTAACATGGAATTATTGAATTGCTCCGATTCGGCTTGCGGAATTAAAAATTCTGCCCACCCGCAATAGTCGATGCGTGTGTAGATGTCGTGCACCGCGGAATAAAGGGTATACCCTCTGCCCGTGGCTGCGGCAGATGGCCACTGAGGCGGACCCCGGGAGCCATCTCAGTCAGGACTTAAGACACAATTAAAGTCACCACCTCAAAGCCGGGGCACAATTTGGTTCGCAAATTGTAATAGAATTGCGGATCGTCATAATTAGGGACATGTATCTCCACCAAGAACACAGCAAAGTGGTTAATTTGTAAAATATTAAATGCCAGGGCTCTGACCACGAGGCCAATGCTGCATGCATCACCCTGTTATTCCTGCCAAAACAACTACTAACCATCTCTCTTGCATGTAAATGTGAAAGTTCAGATTATCCCAGGTCCCCAAATCTAAAGGAATGGCTGGGGAGGCAGGTATTATCAATTTTAATGTATATTGTATTCCTAAACAACCGTTGTTCTGCTCACCTCTAAATTAGATGAGCAGTGCCACCATGTGGTAGACTGTTCTATGTATGGTGTTGACAATTAGGTGCCGAGCACCGGAAATCAATTAAGTGCTGGTGCTGAGCACCGGAAAGCCCCGGCTCAAATTAAGCACTGTGCACCACTACAAAACGGCTGCAATACGTCCGCACAAACTTCTTGAACCTTAAAACCAGCGTTCCGAAAGACCCAAACCAATACCCCGCACGCATGTACAGTGAAACCTGCCACGTAGCAAATGCCTCTCGTGCGTCTCTGTGTGAGCAGCCTACTTCCCTGCGCTAAGTGTGTTTACTGTAAAATGGCAACATCAATGTTATGTCATTGTAAGTATATTACAGCCTTACAAACCTTCCTGCAATCATTCAATCCCCTAACATTCCAAGTGAGGAAATTCAGCAGCAAGGGGCATCCAGCGCCAGCATCAACATTAGCCGCATTATCAGCCATATCCACCCCACGCAAACTGTACATGCCAAGCACACTGTGAACCATGCAACGCCATCAGCACTCACCATTGTAGAATAAAAAGCTGTGTATAACCCCAGACACCCCCCACTCACGCTGTGCCCCTGAACAAATGGCACAGCAAAGCAGTACTCCCCATACCCACCTGATACTCAAAAAACAGAACCTCAAGAGAAACAATGTGGTACACACTTGGGGACAGAGTGCCCGCTGAGCGCACCGCCAGCACAAATTCACAGTTGACTGCATCACAGGTATATTGTGTGCTCATCCAATTGTAACCAAACTCAAGTGCACGACCACCACTCAACCAACCGCGCAATGCGTGTCAAATATACAATACCAAGTATACTCACAACTAATCAACAGGAGCAAAGATCATGCCTACACATGAGCGGCTTGCAAAACATGGAATAGCCGCAACCCTCCAAAGTCACTATCGGTGAGTATCTGAACTGCAGGCAATCCCAGCTCCACTCAAGCAAGACAAAGAAAATAGGCAGCATGGCATGTGTAAAATATTGGGGAAAAAAGGAGAAAAGCAACAAAGTTAAGATTATGAAGCAATAAAGGACTTAGTCCAGCCTCTCTAGATTATGTGAGGCTTCCGGCTCACCCTCTTCTGACCTCGGGGTGCACTGATGGGGAAATACTGGCACCGTCCCAGGAGCAAATGAATGAAACTCACCAGACATAGCAGGTGTGCTCAGAAACAGAGTGAAATGTATTTATTGGTACCAAAAGCATGCATCATTGCTAATTAGCAAGGAAGAAGTCAGATCTGCCACCTTAGGGGCTCTCAGACTGCTTCTTCCCAGAATGGCTGGTTTCTGGGTGCTATATAATTTAGTAATGCCATGTCAGCGGAACTAGAATAAGGTACCAAGCCAAATATGGCTAACATGGATGTGCAATGTCTGCACCATGCAAATTATAAACAGCCCGATATGGGCAGACCAGAAAGGCTGTCTCTGCACTGTGTAAGCAACTTGCACAACCAGATTAAGAAATATCATGTAGTCAGGACAGGCAAAGTGACCTCTAAAGGGGTACAGAATAGCTTGTTGAAGCTTGTCCAGTCAAGGTCAGAAAGAAAGCCCTTTGGAGCTCCAGGCCTTATGTTAATGTGGTATATCTAAGCATGATATCTTTTGAAGTGCATTCACATGAATTTATATGGATATACATATATATATTTTGCAACATGCACCCTGGGCCGGCTTTAGCGCTGGTGGCGCCCTGTGCGACAATGAGATAAACAGAAAATTCATTATGCAAGTAAACATACAACAAATCAGAAAATACTTGCAAGAAAATCAATAATGAACCCCATCCCCCTCCCTAGAGAAAATAATTAGATGGTAAACACCACCAACAAACGAACAGCAATGGGGTAAACACACCACCCCATAGGGGAAAACACCTCCCATAAACTCGGAAATAGGGAAAATAAACCTCCCCATGATACACCATAACGCAACACAGAAATAGGGGAACAACGTCACCCTATAGGGGAAAAACACCTCCCTTAAACTCAGAAATAGGGAAAATAAACCTCCCTATGATACAAATCACAGAAATAGGGGAACAACGACACCCTATAGGGGAAAAACACCTCCCTTAAACTCAGAAATAGGGAAAATAAACCTCCCTATGATACAAATCAGAGAAATAGGGGAACAACGTCACCCTATAGGGGAAAACCACCTCCCTTAAACTCAGAAATAGGGAAAATAAACCTCCCTATGATACAAATCACAGAAATAGGGGAACAACATCACCCTATAGGGGAAAAACACCTCCCTTAAACTCAGAAATAGGGAAAATAAACCTCCCTATGATACAAATCACAGAAATAGGGGAACAACGTCACCCTATAGGGGAAAAACACCTCCCTAAGACACAGCAATAGGGAAAATAAACCTCCCCATGACACTCCAAAACTTTAATAACTCTAATCACAGTAATAAGGGAACAACCCCCTATGATCCAGAACTGGGCATTTAGCTCCCAAAACATCTCAAAATTGAACACATCGGTCCACACAGCTCCACAACCCTACCAAAATAATGGGTACTCACCAGCCATGAAATCAAAATTAGAGCACAAACCACTAACATGACACAACACCCTTGAACAAGAACAGAGACACACACCACCCCCACAGGATAGAGGCACTCACTCACACCCCCACAAAACAGTAATGTAGCAATGAAAATAAAGAAATAGGAAATCTCATACTCCGGTGAGCGATCTCTCACCCGAAATTGTCACCAGCAGGAAACTCTTCGTTATGAGTTCTATGCAGCTCTAGGGAAGTTGTCCATGTTCCTTCTAAAATCCACTAGGTGGCACTCTTGTAAATGGATTCACATCTTTAAAATCGGTGGTTCTCTCGTAAACGGATTAACATCTTTAAATCAACTCATCTGTGCTTCCATGTGACACTTTAACTTATAGCTAGTCTTTGTGCTGGAAGGACCATTCAAAAAGTAATGTGACACAAAATTGCTGAAGCTGTGTGAGAAGCCAGAATCACACTTGTAATCACTTCAATGAACACACGGCCTAAAACGGAACTGTCAGTGCCTGAATAATTCAAATAGTACATAACACGTGCATTCTCTCACCTCTTGACTTTCCGGTGTGTTTACTTTGACCCTCGGCGAGATACTAAAGAATTTCCTCGTTACGAAGTGTCCCGTAAGTCCCATTACTATGGGAACGAACGAAAGCAAAATTATAAAGATGACTTCGTGACGTTAAACGCTGAGCTGCGTTGCTCGACGTCGCGCTGAAAGGACTTCACTGACCATAGAGAACACTAAAAACGCTGGACATTCTACAAGTGACGAACACATTCCCACTGCCTCTCCGCTAGCACCAACTGAAGATTCTACTACGTCATCAGAGCACAGATGGCAGCGCCACAGAAGCATCACTTGGCTGACTAACGGTAACGGTTTCAAATGACACGCTGTTAGAAAAAATAATTAGCTTGCTCCTTAGACTTGCACGACTAAGACCCAACCACTGGGACTCGATCCATGCCCCCGACAAACAGCTGAAGGATCTTGAGCATGTAGGCAGACTCACAGAAACAGCTCTTCGGTTCAGGCGCTGTCAAACATCTTCACATGACACGCTGTTGAACAACCACCCAAACGCTGACGGTTGATCCTCTCCTCAGACTATAACAGAGAGTCATACACCCTGACTCGATTTGTGCCAAAACAAAACGATTCATGTGAAAGGTCATATAGCAAACTGAAATTGTGCCCACGTCGAATTCTCTCACTTCCAGGTGCCACACGAATTATTTACAGCTTGTCTCAAGATCATATTTAGAGCTCTTGTTTAGAATTTAAATCACAACATGCAGCTTGTAATGTCGAGTCGATATACCTTTGAGAAAACATGGATTCCGATTTAACTGAAGTTGTATTTCCAAGAGTGTAGAACATGTAGGTTCACATTAACGCGTGAGAATCTCTTGCACAGTACAAAAGAAAGAAACTGACACTTACATATTAGGGCGACCGATGGAGTGGTCACTGGTGGGGCTTGAGTGTCAGCCTCTACAAAACACACAGCATGTTAAATTTCTTTTCTTTACAGTTTCCAACAGCAACACCAGGTTTCTCAAAAACCAGCTTGAAAGTTCTCTTGAAGGTTTTTTTTCCACTTGTAAATCCTTTAAGTTTCAAAGTCCATAATCCATAGAAGTAGCACACATGTAGATTCTTTTCCAATCGTCGCCAGTGTAATAATGAAGCATCAATCAGGTAGCCAGGTAACGTAGAACAGGTTGTATATTTATTAGGCAGGTTACAGGATCAAATATGATGGTAAGATCTCTAGTAAAGCCTCAAGTAAAAGCCCTCTGTGAAAACCCCACCAGGAGCAGCCTCCCTGCTGCTCAGCCCATCTCTTCCAACTGCCAACTCCACCAGTCCCTCACACCCAACATTCTAAGTGACATCACACATGGCTGAGCAGCAAGGGACAGAATAGTAATAAGGAAGATGCACACAACACAACAGGTTATAACAGTTTGTTGGCGCCCCCCACGGAACTCCCTTACTACCACCCTTTAACAGTGCACCCTAAAGTCTCCATAACCACTCTCAGATGCATTTAATTATATAGCGCCACCTACACCAGTGTAGGGTGTCAGAGCACTTTACATCACACACACATACCACAGAGACAATGAATTATATGTGTGTAAATCAGTGTATAGGAAATGTTACTTAGGCAAGAAGGCTACAAGGTTAGTCACGTCATCTATACTGGTAAACAGTATAGTTTAAGAGTGCCTGTTCTGGAGAAGCACAGACTCCGAATTTAAAACATAACCCCATGGTTGGGGGTTACATTTAATAACAAGGATTTTTTTTACCAAAACGAACACTTTTTGAAACATTAGAATAATGAAAGAGGGAGGAAAAAATCATGATGCTCTCTCTAATCTATATCTTGCCGTTTCATTGCAGTTCTTTGATGACAAATATTAGCTCACTGCTCCAGGTTAGAATTGTAACATCTACACTGATAGTAAAACAAGCATTGAAAATGCAATAGGTCTCGCCTTTTATTAAGTTAAAGCCATTTGCTTTGCTAATGGTATTGTATAGAAAAGCAAATGGCTTTAACTTAATTAAAGGCGAGACCCATTGCATTTTTAATGCTTTTTATGTTCTGTATCTTGAAATCGTCCCCACAACAGACTCCTTCCGTTACTGAAAGCCCTTAACCCAATACTACCACAAACAGCTGTCACTTTTTTGGCTTCCATGTAAGATATGTTGCAAATGAGTATATTAAATTCAGGCATAAGCGTTACCTGCACATGGGGCTCCCACGCCTTCCCTGGCTCACGCCGGCTGCTCCTGTTCCTAGCCTACCCTAGGGGCAGACAGCGCCCCCAGAGGGAAGTGTCTGCAGCCCGCCTCATGCAACCTGCCTTACGTCATTGCCCCACCCCTTCCAACCCTCTACTTTGAGTAGCTTGAAGTTTAGACTCATTATGTATGTGGTTGCACTGAAGAGGACACGTAGAAATAGTATTAAAGTTAAAAAGATTGTTTTTTGCCTGCTGCTGCAGCAACCTGTCCTGATCTTCATTGGTTAAAAAAAGTCATCTGCTATTGGAGACTGACACGTATTTGTGTGGCCACAAGTGGAATCCAAGGATATATCACACACTGAAGCATTGTGCCTTGAGGGCTTTCACCTTTCTGCATAATGAGGACTAGTAGAAAAAAATAAATGTACCTACTGTTAATTAATCCGCAAAGTATTCCATTCCATCATCCCTATGCATGGCAATGCGAGCAATGGCTGAGATGTTAACGCCAAGTTCGGACTTGTCAGTGAAGGGCAGTGACAGGCTCTATGAGCATCCCGTGTCTCACTGGGGAGAAGGTGGAGAGCAGCTGGTGTAGTGTGGTAGACTGTCTCTTTTGGAGGCACAACTGATAAGCAGATGGGGGTGGGTTCAGAATGACACAGTGGATGAATTTTGTGTTATGAGCAGCCCGTATTAAATGCCAGTGGTAAACAGAGTCAAGCATTTTACCATTCTCTCTTCTTTACTGTCTGAATGAAAGTGCCGCAGATATACCCAAGTCCTGCTCAGGTCTCGAAAGACTGCTTTCTGCTATTGCCTTTTAAAAATGTATGTGTGTCTTGCATGCTTCTGTGCCCGGAGTATTTGCATCAGCTGGCGTTGGAGCAATCCTCACACCCTGAGGCTAAAGCAAGGCAGACAGGCTGCAGACTGAGTTCTGATTGAATGGTTCAGTTTGTGGGGGTGCTGCCTTCTGCTACAGTTTGATTGGGGCTGTATTGGGAGTTATCCATAGGACTGCTGCACTTTTAATGGGGCTGTACTGGGAATACTCTGAAGAGCTGCTACATTTTTTAAAGGGGGCAAAAGTGACTCATCTCAACGTGACTGCCATACTATTAATGGGGGTAGGACTGGGAGCTCTGTGCTACTCCACTTTTAATGGTGGCCGGGGTTGCACTTGTCTACAGGGCTACTGAACTTTTAATGGGGCACTACAGGGAGTTCTCTGCAGGGCTGCTGCACTTTTAATGGGGGCAGTGCCGTGAGTTCTCTTCTTCAATGGGTGCGGTGTTGGGAGTTAGTTCCCTGCAGCCAGGGCTGCGACTCTTCGTGTGGAGGCAGCAATGACACTTATCTGCATGTCTCATACCTTGAGGCGCTGCCAGTCATGTTTCGGGAGGCAGCCGCGCTGGGTGTCTGTGGTGCGTGCAGCTGCTTTTCTTTCTTGGGTGTCACCCTCATCCTCACTCGCCACTCGCGCGCCCAGCATGGCTCGCCTCTTCAAAGTGACCCCCTGGTACCTCGTCCTGTGGATGATGCTCTACTTCCTGCTGCTGGTAAGTCCAGTCGCCAGATGTCAGGACTCCAAGATTACAGATAGGTTTAATAGCGCATCGGAGAATCAAGGTTTACGCACCCCGTGCTATGGAAGATACATGGGTGGAGCTGACTCGGAAATGGCGCCTAAAAAGGCCACCAGAACCGAGTGGCTGTTAGCGTTCTAGTGCCCAGCAGAGAACGCACTGGAACTCCAGGTGAGGCTTGCGCTGCTTGAGAACTGCGCACTTCACCAAGAATTTCAATGGAGTCAGGAGTGTACTTCAGAGCGCGATATCTTTATCAGGGCCGAAAGGCATCCAGAAGTCTGCTGCTAACGAGTTTGTAAACCCGAGTACAAGGTAGTTATGTGATATGTGAGGAGAGCTGCGGGTCTCCATGTTTTGTTAAGCATTCGTACCGCATTGAGGGAGACGAAGCAGAGTCGCCCGGAGTTTCTGAAAGAAGAAGAAGACAACGAAGCTAAATTATCAAGTGTATTATTTACGACTGAGTATTGAAGTGAATTATTGATAGTTATATAAGTAAAGGAACTTACTGTGAAGAAAGCGGCATTTCAGTATATCAGCACTAAATCAAGCGCAGAGTTGGCAAGACCTGAAAAAACGAAGAAGTAGTTAGTATTACATGTTAGAATACAAGAGCAAGCTGTAAATAGTTAGAATAAGATAACATACTCACCACTGAGATAAGACGTCAGTCAGTAACGCAGAAGCGGAGAGGAATAAGACCCAAATTAAAAGAATAAGAAGAGAAAATACCAAATAAACAGATGATTAATTACCAATAGGAAAAGACCCTAAAAAACAGTAAGTAGACTCCTAATTCGAATATAATAAATACAGAGTCAAAAGGGAGAGAAGAAGTCCTTAACATATAAATGTAAATATATTGCAGGTGTGCTAAAAGGGAAGAAACTGCGAATTAAGGCAGAAAGCAAGGAAGATTTACGTAGAAGAGAGTCAAAAGAAAATAGAGAAGTAAGTAAGATACACAGGGAGAAAGATTAGTAAGAGGAAGATAAACATTCGGACTACAGAAGAAATCAGCCAGAACAGTCTCTTCTCTCTTTTGTTATTTTATCCACTTTCCCCCTTCCCCCGAGATAGCCACTCTGGAGACTTGTTACACTAAGCTCTAGGTTGCTGTCGGGGTGGATTTGGGAACTAGCATCTCTGTTCCTGTGTAGTAGCGTACAGAAACTAGAGTCTGACACCAGAGCTCCCCACACACCTGCGACCGTTTATTGCTCCCTACATAGCCGGAAAGAACCCTGGAGGCACACTGGATTGTTTACCATGTTGCTGCGGTGTGTCAGGTGCTGTGCTCCCCGGGCTGCGGTTGGCGATAGGGGCGGGGCTGGTGAAGGGTTGCTGGGATTCTGTGCGCCGCTCTCGATCCTATGACGAGGAGTCCTGCTGAATTAGAGAGGGGGGGGAAGCGAGCGCGGCAGCGTGGTGAACGCGCGAGGGGTGAGGGGAGTGAGCGCGGCAGCGTGGTGAACGCGCTATTTAGAACAAGATGGCGTGGGACTGACCACAGTCCGTACGGACACGCACATGCTGTCTGCTTTGGAAAGATGGCGAGAGCAGCCATCTTTGTCCATGCAGACGCGTGCATGTATGCCCACGGGGAGAATTGATTTCAAAAGGTCTTACCCATGGCGAGAGTTGTGCATGTGCTGCTTTCGCCAGGCGAGATCTAAAAAGGATCTCTCTGACAAAAGCACTGACCTAATTAAACTATGTGCACTTTGTTATCTGCATGGAACACATTATTTGAAGCAGGCATATTAACCCTCTGCTCTACCATAAAATGAGTTAAAACTTCCACGAGACAAAACTCCTTCTCTCTCCAGGAAGAACATTAATCACTGGAGTTATCTTGACATTTTTATTGTATGACAATTGCTGGAGGCCAGCAATGCAGCAGCAGGTGCTTTTGAAACCATAAAATACTTCCAAACACGGCACCCCCTGGAAGAGTCAGCACCCGGTGCGGTGGCACCGGTTGCACCGGTTGCACCGCCCTAGAGCTGGCCCTGGGTCCACTGATGAGTGCCCGCCGCAGCTGCTTCTTGAGGAATTGCTGCGAGAGTTTAGGGTTACAAAAGATATTGGCCTTCCCATCTACCATCACCTGCAGCCGTGCAAGATAGAGTATAGTATACTCCAGGTTCAGTTCCTGTAACTTGCATGTAGCTGGCAGGAATTGCCTCCGCGCCTCCTGTACCTACTGGTTAAAATCCAGGAAGATGGAAAGTTCAGGGCCCTCGTGGCAAAGCACCTGCAATTCCTCGAACCAGTGAAGTGCCGTGTCCAAATCTATATACTTAAGCAGTCTAGCGATGATTCGGCCGGGCACACTGGAACAGTGGGCGTGATCTGCCACAAGGATATCGGAAAATTCTCCCAACTCAGTAGGTCAATAAGTATTGCTCCACATATTTCTTTATGTTCTCCATATTTGCGGACCCTGCAAGACCCACTATTTGGAGGTTTAATTCTATGGGAGTGCGCTTCCAGGTCCTTAGTCAGCCTGCAGGGAGGCAAGTGCCTTCTCCAGTTGCTTCTGCTGTGCAGAGGTAGTGACCTGTTTATCTTCCGTCTCCAATACATGCCCTTCAAACATATCCAGGTACTCTGCATGTTTGTCCATGCATTGCAAACTTTCTGTCCATCCGAAAGGAGAGGGCATTTATCTTAGCATCAACCTTGGTGAGGCTAAGCTGCATAGAGTACAGGTTCTGGTGCAACTCGCTACCCACCAATGACCCAGTAGTTTCAGGACCAGCCTTGGTCGCTGTTACTCCCTCCTCACGAGGGCTAGCGGTTTTTCACAGGTCAAATTGGAGCTTGAATTGTGTCATCATTTTTGCTCATTGTGACCAATTGTGCTGAAACTGCAGTAGAGAGCAGTGGGCAGGGTAGGCACTATACGGAGCCGAGCAAAGGGATAGCAGTTAGGGTTGCAGCGCTCCCCGCGCTGAGATCCAGGCACCAGGGGACACAGAGCACAGGCTCCAGTAGAAGCTGCCCGAATTCAGGTGCCACGTAGGTCACACTTTGTAAGGCTTATTCCAAAGATCAATCGCCTGCCTAGTGACGGCACAAATGCGACCCATTGCCATGTTTTCTTCTGCTTTTTTTTTCCCCCTCTCTCTCTGCGAGGCTCCACTCTCTTTGCTTGGGCTCCGCTCCCCCTTGTCCTGGTGAACCGACCGGCAGTATCAGGCTGGGACTGCCGGTGCGAGTTTCGCTCAATGCTGGGACGGGCTTGACACGTTGCGCGGAGAGCTGTTCCCTCTCGCGCTTTGGCCCCTTTACTGTGACTTCAGCAGCTGCGCTCGTGCAGGCATATTCAGTTAGTCTCTGGTCGGTATGGAAGCAGGAGATGCACTCATGTGGGCGTATGTCTGTTGGCTCATTGGAGGGGTTGCAGTCATGCCAAGCCTGAGCTGGGGGCTCTGACTCACCTCGCGGGGGTCCCGGGACGCTTTCCTTTCCCGCCAACGGCCTCTTCTCCTCACGCTGTCTAGTCCCTCAGCAGGCTGACGGCAGCGGGGCATCGGACTTTGGCAGGCTAACTCGTGGTCTCTCTCCACTCCTTTTCCTTGGCGAAGAGGTGGTGTCCCCTCCTGCCTGCGAGCTGTCGCTCACGCCCTGGGTGTGGCAATGCTACATTCATGTGGTATCAGTACCCCTTCGGGGGCAAGGCAAACAGCGGTCCACACATACCACACGCAGGGATCGACCCACTCATCGCCATTGTGGTATCTTGGGCCCTAGGCCCACATGCAAACAAACTAATGACACACACAGACACATAGTTGGGGTGCTGGTAACAGGCCCATGGCACGTGCACCCAGCCCGGCCTGTGATGGGTGGGTGTGTGTGTTTAACAGGGTGAAACACTAGAGCGTGTCCAGCCGGACACTGCAGCAGGTATGACTTCTGCACACCCGAGCTCACAGGCACCACAAGAGGCCTCGCAGACTACTCCCAACTCCGACCTCACAGCAAGCAGCAAAGGGTAACCACAGAGCTCTGTGCACCATTTCACTGCAACATTTCAGCAGAATTGGTCGCACTGCCTGCAGCTCTATGCAATAGAATGGCAGTTGTTGGCTGTGCTCTTGTTTAACGGCAACCTCATGCCAAGAAATGCAGTGAGAATCAATTTTGCACAAAATGACAGATTCGCATTTTATGTCAATATGCATATATTGCTGTAATTTCACGAATTATTCAAAAGCAAATTACGTAACTTTTTCACTCCCCTACTTTGAAGCACTTGACCTAACACATAGCTTGTTTCGGGTTGTTATGAGGTGTGACATCTTTCCGTCATTTCAGCTGGTTTAGGTATAACATATTAAATACCTCAGACATATCCAATCTAAATTGGCAAACTAAATCTGACTGTAGGTTTGAGCATTAGGGACCACATTTTTTTCAGGATTTGATTGCATTCTTTATGGCTGTTGCAAAATACAAATTAAGATCTTGCATTATAGCTGGCAGAGATCAGTACAACATTCTAGAGCATGATGTTACCTTTCAATTGTGGGGAAATTATCCTGCTTCACAATGTTATTACGGACTCAGGAGTGCAAGACGCAGGGAGGCCTGAGCTACGACTTTGTGCCTTACAAAGGATACTTATTTTTTTTTTATCACTCTCCAGCATCAACGCAGGGCAGTGCTCCCAAACGTTTTAGGACCACGAACCAATTTTTAGAAGACAAGTTTTGGTGACCCACTTAGCTTTAACAGACACGAGGCGGGAGATTTTCTAATCTAATAGTAGACATGATTTCCTAATGTTGTGAATACCAAAATAACATACTTGTTACAATTTTTTGCATACCCCTCTAACAGCAATTGTTTCTAAATATCACAACCACCAGTCGCCAGTAGCTAGTTCTAGTTAGACCTTGTTTCTATTCAAAAGCATTTTTTCTTTTGCCAATATCTTTGGCGCTGTTTGACGAAGCATTGCGAGAAACCTGTTTTCTCCAAGTTAATTTCCATAGGAAACTTTAGACAAGGTTACAGCCCTAACTGCTAAACGTAATTACACCAAATTTGGCACTCTTTTTGTTAAATGGTGTAAATCCTTTTAGTAGTTCCTGAGAAATGTAAACATTTCTAAGATATCCATATATCCACGCGAAGGAGCCGCGAACCCTCACAATCTCGAACCTGAGATCTGGTTGGCTGCCAACAGTTCCAACCAGAAAGTGTTGGCAGCCATCTTGTGACTCGGTTGAACCGAGTCACAAGGAAAAAGGTTAAAAAAAAAAAAAACAATAAAAATTAAGAAAAGGAGGCAGGGTAGAAACACCCTGACCCCCTAGGCCTGCTGAGGAGGTCCCAACAAACATTTTTTTCAAACAATATCATTCGGAGTCACGTAGGGTCAGCGAATCCCACAGCAAAAAAGAAAAAACAAAAGCACGCTTCATTTCCTTTAGACCCCGGGTGGACCTGGTCCCGGGGGCAATGACAAATGACCGCCACCTCCCTCGGGGCTTATAGAATTTATGCGGGGGACTATATGGCCCCACTCAGTCCAGGGGACCGCCACCTCCTCTGGTCATAATTTCTAATGAAAGGGTGTGGGGGGGGGGGCTCCTGCCCCCATGCAGCCCCGCAGATCCTCACTTCTTCGGGGCTCTGTTTGTAAAATGCGAGAGGGCCAGGCAGCCCCCCACAGCCTCAGGGGGGTTCTCCTGCCCCCCCCCCCAACGAAGCCCCAGACACCAATACCTCCCTGGTGCTATTTTCAATAAAATGCGGGGGGCAATGCCCCCCGCTGGCCCGAGGACCACCACCTCCCCGGGGCACAAATTAAGTAAAGGCAAGGGTCCGTTGCCGTCACCCAGGGGCCCATCACCTCCCTGGGTCTATACAGAAGATGAGAGGGGGGTCTCGCTGCCCCCCTCCAGGAGCCCTTGACGGCCCTGGAGACCGGCACCCTCCAGGGCAAGCTCCAACAATGTCCTGGGGTGCCCACCATGCCATTGCAAACTCTGCTTTACTTCTTGGAAGTGAGAGCATTGAAAATACTCTAGCTTCCATAAAGCGAAGCAGAATTGCTTTTGGGCAGAGGGAGCTGCATAATAGCAGCTCCCTCTGCCCAAAAGCAACGCCGGCTCCCGCAGGAGGTGGGGAGCCAGCAGGGCCTTGAGGTTCCTCCTGCAGTCCCCAATGATGTGGCCATGCACCAGAGGTGGGGTCCTCAGGGCAGAGCCACACAGCCCCCCTGCACAGAAAATAAAAAATATTAATAAATGGCAGCCCTCGGGGGATGGGGTCCCTGGGGCTGCCGTTGGCCCCCCTATCCATTTTTATTTTAAAAAAGAAACAATGTGGCTGTGCCCCAGGGGATGGGGTTCCTGGGGTTATATCTGCCTCAGGAGTGGGGCCCCCTCCAAAATTTTTAAAAATAAACAAAGGGCAGGACCCTGGGCATGGGGTCCCCCTTCCTTAAAAAACAAGCATTTGCAATACAATAGGTCTCGCATTCACGTGAGTTTGAGCTATTGGCATTGTAAATGATAATGCCCTATTATTTATGTTTTGGGTTTTAAAACATAAATAAAAGGCATTGTCATTTACCATACTAATAGCTTAAACTCTCGCAAATGCGTGACCTATTGCATTGCTTTAAAAGGCCTTCTCGACAGCTTGTTAGATAGTAAATATCAGACGAAGAGACTGGCTTGCAACGTCTTCAAAGTAGTGATAAATAGTGCAGTGAAGAAGATGTGTTAGGGTTGTAAATTACACAGACACAAAGTGTGAAGTGAGAGTTACGTATGATCCAAGCTATAAACACTAACAAAGCGCACCAACACCTTTCGCTCTGTGATTACACTGTTGCGGCTCAGGAGGAAGAGCGGAAGGGGGGGATCTATTTCCTGCTCTTTCAATGATTTGAGTGTTCATTGTGGCATTACGTAATGTAATTGCTATCTTTGGCCTAATAAAAAAACACTCCAGCTGTAGTAGGGCCCTGGCTTCAACTCCTGGTGCAGGGAGGCCCGTGCTTTATGGCTGGCATGGAGGTAGGGAGGGATGGTCTCTGCTGCAGCTCCGGCCTCGTACAGTCCCCTTGCTATTACTAGCAAGCGGAGCTGAGGTGGTGGTATTGGCATTGGTGGTGGTATTGGTGGTAGCATTGGTTGTAATGGTGGTGGTATTGGTGGAGGTGGTTGTATTGATATTGGTAGTGGTATTGTTGGTGGGGGTATTGGTAGTGGCGGTATTAGTGGTGGTGGTACTGGCATTGGTGCTGGTATTGGCATTGGTGCTGGTATTGGTGGTGTTGGTCGTGGTATTGGTGGTTGTGGTGGTGGTATTGGTGGTGGTGGTATTGGTGAAAGTGGCGATATTGGTGGTGGTACTGGTATTGGTTCTGGTGGTATTTGTGGTGGTGATATTGGTGGTGGTATTAGTGGCAGGGTATTGGTGGTGATGGTGGTATTGGTGGTGGTATTGGTGATGTTCTCAGTGGTGGTGGTATTGGATTAGTGGTGGTATTGGATTGCTGGCGGTGGTATTGGGGTGGTGGTGGTATTGGTGGTGGCATTGATGGTAATGGTGGTGGTGGTATTGGTAATGGTGGTGGTATTGGTGGAGGTGGTTATATTGGTAGTGGTGGTACTAGTATTGGTGATGGCGGTATTGGTAGTGGTGGTACTGGTATTGATGGTGGTGGTTTTGATGGTGGTATTGGTGGTGAAAGTGGTGGTATTGGTGGTATTGGTGGTGGTGGGGGTGGTATTGGTGGTGATATTGGTATTGGTGGTGGTATGTGTGGTGGTATTAGAATTGGTGGTGGTATGTGTATTGGTGGTGTTGGTATTGGTGGTGGTGATGGCGACATTGGTGATGGTATTAGTTGTGGCATTGGTGGTGGGATTAGTGGTGGTGGTGGTATTGGAGGTGGTGGTGGTATTGTATTGGTGTGGTGGTATTGGTGGGGGTATTAGTGGTGGTGGTGTTATCGGTGGTGGTAGTGGTGATGGTATTGGTGATGGTGGTATTGGTGTTGGTCGTGGTATTGGTGGTGGTCAAGGTATTGGTGGTTGTGGTATTGGTGGTGGTATTGGTGAGGGTATTGGTGGTGGTATTAGTGGTGGTGGTATTGGTGATGGTGGTGGTGGTATTGATGGTGGTGGTATTGATGGTGGTGGAGGTTGTGGTATTGGTAGTTTTGGTGGCGGAAGTGGTATTGGTGGTGGAGGTGGTGGTATTTATGGTGGTGTTGTTATAAAACAGGCTTTTGAAAACAGCCAGTCAGGTGGCTTTAGTACAGATGACATGTAACATAGATGTTTTGTTGTCAGCTTCAGCCCATTAGCACTGGATTATGTGCTACCTGGAATTCACATGACTTAATTTGGTAATCATTTCAAATCCATTTTACTTGGGGGGAGGAGGCTTGAAACAGATACGTGATAATGCCGGGTTAAAATGTGATTGAAAGCAGGCGCCCTGGTTACTGGGGTGGCGGTGCTGCTTAAAAAAACAAAAGTGGTTTCAACTGAAGCAGTGCATGTCTGGCCTGCAGTAAGAGAAACTCAAAGTGAATAGTGCTTACAGACTAAATAACAGATCCCGTGTAACAACTGAAGTTTAAGGGCCAGTCGCCATTGGAGGGCACAAATAAAGACAAGGCCGTACTAAGGAGGCACTAACAAGCCTATTAACGAATCCGAAGGCAGCATTTACGAAAGACAATGACACAAGCCAATCAATAATATTGGAGGAGAGTGGGCGCGGCTTCTCTCCCATACTCTACTACAGCAGTCACGCAGAGCGAGCAGCGCAAGCGTGCTGCCACTAGGCTCAACCTAAAAACAATATGTATGGATAAAAAATAGCCCAGCCCCTGGGAATGGGGTCCCTGGGGCAGAAATCAGCCTCAGGAGGAGGGCCGAGTGGCCCTCCTCCCATTTTGTTTTTTAAATGGGTCAGATACTGGAGGATGGGGACCCCAGGGCCCAACAAGGATAACGGGAAAGGGGGCCACAGAGCCCCCTTCCTGAAATAGGAAAAAAAAATTAAGCCAGCAACTCGCGGGAGGCCCGTCCCCACTCTGCAAACGCGCCTCCTGGTGAGCTCTAGGTTGGGGGATGAAGTCCCCTTTGATGCTGAGGGTCCTTAGGGGCCAACTAGTCCACCTGTTACCCCCAATAAGCCCAACACAGTGGGATTGTTGAGAGGTGGTCGAAGACCACACCCCTTTTTACACCACTCTGCAAACGTGCCTCTTGGCGCACTTCTGGTGGGGCAATGAGGTCCCCTTGTGTCGTAAGGACTTCAGGAGCAAAAGGGACTTCATACCCCAACCAAAGTGCACCAGGAGGCACGTTTGCAGAGTGGTGGAAAAAGGGGGTGTGGCCTGGTATCAGAACTCAGCAATCCTGCTGAGTGGCACTTACTGGAGGTAATAGGAGGGGTAGCTCGCTCCCACGGACGGCCAACTACCCCTCCTGTTACAGCCAGTAAGTTCCACCCAGTGAGATTGCTAAGAGGTGCTCAGAGGCCACGCCCCCTTTCTCCACCACTCTGCAAATGCACTTCCTGGCACACTACTGGTTAGGGGATAAAGCCCACTTTACTACTGAGGGATCTTGGGGGCCAAAAAGCTCTCCTGGTACCTCCTGTAAGTCCTATGCAGTGGCATTCCTGAGCGATGGTTGGAGGCTCAGCCCCCTTTCTCAACTACTCTGCAAACGTGACTGCTAGTTAAAAATCTTAGAAATTCAATTAAAAAAACACGGGTTTCAGGAACATTATAAGTATGAATTAGCATTTTAAAAACCTTAGAAATTCACCGAAAAAAACAAAGGCTAGAGGGACGTTATAGTTAGTCAGACATTTCACTCATACAAAACCAGAGAAATTTAGCCGTGATAGTTAGCTGAGCTAACTATAACTCACCCCCATGCACTGCTGATGATGTCACACATTACATCACTCATGACATGGTCAGTGACATCACTGATGACATCTCAAATGACATCACTCATGACATCATGCACATAATCTCCGATGCACCTACTCACACCATAATATAACCTTTTATACACCCACTCCAAAATTCAGACTACCATTCTCGAAACCAGACACACCAATACCAGTTAATACATACCCACTCACTGTTTCATAGGTCTACACACACATCCACTCACTCACCCATACAGCCATTCATACACAGTCACTCACAAAAAGAGCGACTGATATATGCACTCATACACCCATAAAGACACTCACGCACCGTCACTCACCAATAGTTAATCACACACCTAGTCAGACACCCAAAGTCAATCACACTGCCATTTACTCATCTATACAGTCATGCACACACCACCTCACTTATTCATACAGATACTAGCACATATTTAATCTCTTATACAATCACTGACACAAGTACACTCATCCATACAGCTACTCTCACAATCCCTCACTCAATCAATCATGGGTTTATAGAGCGCAGCTACTCGCCAGGAAGGGGTCTCAAGGTGCAGAGGGGTGGTGGGGGTGCACAGCTTCCGGAATATTATGGAGCTCCATCAAACAGCCAAGTCTTAAGGTCCTTCAAGAACTTGGGAAGTGAGGAGTCTGTTGGAGGGGGAGGAGTTCTCGTCTTGGCAGCCAGGAGGGAGACGGAGCTTCCTCTAATCTGGTCTCCTTGATGGAAGGTACCATTGCAACGGAGAGCTGGGCTGAGTGGAGGGATCTTTGGGGGCATGGAACTTGAGGCAGTGGTTCATGTAGGCAGGTCCAGTGTTGTGGAGGGCTTTGCAGGGATGGGTGGGAAGCTTGAAGGTGATTCTCTTATCGATGGGGAGCCCGTGTAGAGTCCGTAGGAGTTGGCTGATGGGGCAGTAGGTTGAGGACTAACCTGGCTGCAGCGTTCTGGACGTTCTGTAGTTATCGGGTGAGGTTCTTGTTGATCCTGGCATAGAGTACATTGCCGTAGTCTAGTCTGCTGCTGATTAGGGTGTGGGTGACGGTTTTCTGGTGTGCAAGGGTGATCCAGTTGAAGGTCTGTTGAAGTAGGCGGAGGGTGTGGTAGCTGGAAGAGGTGACGGCTTTGATTTGGCAGTCCATTTTGAGTTCGGAGTCCAGGATCATTCCAAGGTTAGGTGTGTGGACCATGGGGGAGGGGGGTTTCCGAGGGCAGAGGGCCCACTAGGTGTTGTCCCAGGTGACGGGTTTTGGGCCCATGATGAGCACCTCCATTTTGTCTGTGTTGAGTTGTAGGCAGCTGTCACTTGAACATTTAGTCACTGATATACTCCAACACTCACATATACTGCCTTTCACATATGCAGTTACTCACCCAAATAACACTGAGACATCCATTCACACACTGACACAGCCATACAGCCCCTCGCAGATGCACTCATGAACCCATAAACCCAGTTATTCACCCACACACATCCATGCAGGGAGTCACACATACCTTCACCCACCCACACAGACACTCAGGCACCCATACAGGTATTCAGACAACCAATCAATAACCTATATAGACATTCAGGCAGCTACTCACCAACCCATGCAGCCACTTACACACCAACTGACAGACTGATACATTTACACAGATTAGTCACTCACCCATACATTCACTGAGATACATATAATCACTTACTTATACAATCAGTCACGCACCCACTGAATCATCCATACAGACACTCATACACCCATTCATTCAATACACCGTATATGTGTGTGTATATGTTATGTTATGTTATTAAAAATTTATAAAGCGCACGTACGCCCGAGGGCTTCTTGGCGCTGGAAAGATAAAAAACATAACAAAGGGTGAGTCTACCGGAAGCGTTATTTCAAGTAAGCTTTTGTGAAGAGGTGAGTCTTGAATGCCTTTCTGAAGGCAAGGAGGTCTTTACTCTGTCTGAGGGCTAGTGGCAGAGAATTCCATAGGGTAGCTGCTAGGAAATGGAAGCTGCTGCCGCCTTGTCGTTTTTTCTTAAAGCGAGGTACTTCAAGAAGGTCTTTGTGGGCAGATCTTAGGTTCCGTGAGGGAACATATCTTCCGATCAGCTGTCTGATGAATAGAGGTCCCTTGCCTTGCAGAGCCTTAAATATGATGCACCCGGCTTTGAATTCGGCTCTTTGAGCCACGGGTAGCCAGTGCAGGCTCTCTAGGCCTGGTTTAATCGATTCCCATTTGGGTACTTTGCAGATCAGCCTAGCGGCCTGATTCTGCAAGTACTGCAGTCTTCTGAGTTGTCCTACGGGTAGGCCTAGGTATAGGCTGTTTGAGAAGTCGATGTGGGAGAGGACTAGGGCCATGACAACCTGAATTAAGGCGGAGGGAGTGAGGAAATGGGCGATTTTCCTAATTTTCCTCAATTGGAAAAATCCAGAAGAAACCACGGTTCCAATTTGAGATTTTAGCGAGAGGTCCTCATTGATGGTTATCCCCAGACTTTTTACAGTCAGAGATTTCTTAGGGGGGAGGCCCATGTCAGTCGGCCAGAAGTTAGGGCTCTAACTGATTTCGCTCTTGCCGGACAGGATCAACTCAGTTTTCCCTGGGTTTAATTTAAGGTGATTTGAGGACATCCAGCTCTGGATTAGAGTCATAGTGGCTTGGAAGTCCTCCACCGCATTTGGGGAGTTGAGAACAAAAACGAGCTGCAAGTCATCTGCATAGTTATATACAGTGACTTTGTGCATTCTCAGGGCAAAAAGAAGGGGTCGCATGTACAAATTGAATAACAAGGGGGATAATGAAGAGCCTTGGGGCACCCCACAGAAAGACTTGACTTTGGCGGCAGAAAAGGAGCCTAAGCGGACAGACTGAGTACGTTCGGAGATGAACGATTTCAACCAGGCTAGGGCAGAGTCTCTGAGACCCGCCTGTTCGACACGGTTGACCAGAATGGAATAGTCAACCGTGTCGAATGCAGCGGACAAGTCAAGAAGTACTAGGGCTTGATGAAGGTTGTTGTCAGCGTTGGACCTCAAGGTGTTCTGGACGGCCAATATTACTGCCTCAGTGAACCTGCTTGGTTGGGTTGGAGATATTCCGTTTCCTCCACGAAATTAGAGAGGCAGTTGGTAACATGCGCCTCCAGCATTTTCGATAGGAAGGGCAGCAAGGATATGGGCCGATAATTCGTGTGGTCCAGCGGGTCGATACCAGGTTTCTTGGTGAGGGGAATCAATAAGGCCTGCTTGAAGCTGCTAGGCACTGTCCCTGAAATGAGAGAGTCGTTGAGCAAGGGTATCATGCTGTTGGGCATAGCTCGACCAATTTCTTTCATGATTTGGGGGGGGCAGACATCCATAGGGGAGCCTGATTTGACTCTGGACAGTAGTGCCAAGAAAGTTTTCAAATCGATAAGGGGAAAAGAATGTAAAGTTGAGGGATTGAGATAGATGTCATCCACTGGGGCGCAAGCTGGAAGTGTGGAAATGTTCTGCTTAATCATTAAGATCTTATCGCGGAAAAAGTCATTCAGGGAATTGCATAGCGCTTGTGTGGGAACTACCGGAGGGGAAGTTCTATCGTCATTGCAAAGGTCGTTCACTATCCTGAAAATTTCTTTTGACTTATTGGTGGAGTTTAGGATTTTGGATGAGTAATAGGTTGTTTTATGGTTTTGTAGAGTTTTTTGGTATGTCTTCCTGGCTGAGCAGTATGTGGCCTTGGCCAGTGGGCAGTACTGGGAGCGCCAGGTTCTTTCCTTTTGCCTCACTTCCAGTTTCAGTTTTTTTAGTTCAGGTGTAAACCATTTGTGTGCGTCCGGACTCCTAGAGCTGCTGAGATGCGTAGGAGGAGCATAGATGTTAATCGCTGCAGTAAGCCATTCATTGAACCGGCCATCGGCCTCCTCCACATTAGTGCTGTCAAGGGGAAGGGAGTCACCCAAAAATTTAAGAAAGGCTGGCATATCCATAGAGGTCCATTTCCTAATGGTTTTGCTGGTTTGTAGCTTGAAGTGGGTTGTCTTATCTAACTGGAAGGAGAAACTTATGCTGTGGTGATCAGACCAGCAGCAAGGTTTTATGTCTAATGCGGATAGTGACAAGTTCAGAGACCAGATTTGGTCGAGGCTATGGCCCTTCTGGTGAGTCTCAATGTGGATGTGTTGTGTCAGGTTGAGATCACAGAAAAGTTCACTCATCTCTGCAGCCTGGGGGTCCAATGATAAGTTGTCAAACCAGAAGTTTAAATCCCCAACCAGAAGTAGTTTAGGATGGTTAGTGACCAACGGTGCCAGTAGCTGAGCTAGAGTGGAAGGGAATGTGGCCATGGTTTGGGGAGGGCGATATAGTAGGACCAGTACAAGTGAGCCATTGGGAGTATCTATTTTGGCGACTATGTTTTCAGTATTAGGTAGAGGCAGAGAGGGGAGCTGTCTAATTTGGAATTTTTTATTGACGATTATAGCTGCTCCTCCCCCAGTTTTTCCGCCTGGGCGGAGTGCTGATAGAATGTAGTAATCTGCAGGTAGGGCAGCTAAAATGTCCGGTAGTGAGTCCGGAGTGAGCCAGGTCTCTGTCAATAGCAGCATGTCAGGTTGTTTATCCATGAGTAGCAGAAAAATATCTGATTGGTGTTTAATCATGGAGCGGATATTGAGATATATACACCTGAACGTGTAGGTAGAGCAGGGTGTGGTCGTGAGCATAGAATACTCAGGAGCAGGGGCATTTGTGAGGGTGGCGGGGTTGCCTATGCCTAAGTAAGATATACGTTTCGCCGCGTTATGGGAAACAGGTGGACACATCGTGGCGGTTGGGCGCAGCGCTAGTAGTTCAGCAGAAGTATAAGTGTAGTAGCCCACAGGGTCCTTGGCCCCTGGTCCCGGACGCTCGCAGACGAGCGCAGACGAGCTTGCCTTAAACGCGCCTTCGGCGCGCAATCGTCGCGCCCGCTGCGCTCGTCCGCTGCGCTTCCTACCAAGGCACATAATTTATGCAGAATGATCAAAGCGTTGGAAGGGGCGTGTCCAACCGAGGGGGCGTGTCTGGTGACGCACCTCGCTCTCGGGAAATGGCGATCAAGGGTAGTGGTGGTCGTTGCAGCGTGAGCCCGCTGTTCCAGGAAGTGTCAGGTAGGTTTTAAAAAGCACAGAATCACACCAATATTTACAAATGCTTAAAATACGCTCTCCCGGCTTTCCGCCTCAGGAGTCCTATGTTAGTGTCAAGCCTCAGAGTCAGCGCGCACTATATAGGCATATGGCGAGGGGGCGTGGCCAACCGAGGGGGCGTGTCTGGTGACGCACCTCGCTCTCGGGAAATGGCGATCAAGGGTAGTGGTGGTCGTTGCAGCGTGAGCCCGCTGTTCCAGGAAGTGTCAGGTAGGTTTTAAAAAGCACAGAATCACACCAATATTTACAAATGCTTAAAATACGCTCTCCCGGCTTTCCGCCTCAGGAGTCCTATGTTAGTGTCAAGCCTCAGAGTCAGCGCGCACTATATAGGCATATGGCGAGGGGGCGTGGCCAACCGAGGGGGCGTGTCTGGTGACGCACCTCGCTCTCGGGAAATGGCGATCAAGGGTAGTGGTGGTCGTTGCAGCGTGAGCCCGCTGTTCCAGGAAGTGTCAGGTAGGTTTTAAAAAGCACAGAATCACACCAATATTTACAAATGCTTAAAATACGCTCTCCCGGCTTTCCGCCTCAGGAGTCCTATATATATATATATATATATATATATATATATATGTGTGTATGTATATATAACAGTCACTGGATGATGCCATCAGTGATGCCACTGACCATGTCATGAGTGAGGTAATATGTGACATCATCGGCAGTGCATTGCAGGGGTGCGAGTTATAGTTAGCTCAGCTAACTAGAACAGCTGAATTTCTCTGGTTTTGTACGAATGAAATGTCAGACTAACTAGAACGTCCCTCTAACCTTTGTTTTTTTTCGTAAATATATATCTGTGTGTTCACATTGCACAAACCCTGCCCAAGGGCATTGGAGTGCTTTACATGAGCACCTGATTACATTACATAAGGTCATATACATTTTTTTAAGCAGGGGAGATTACGTGATTTGCAAAAAGCCAATGCCAGGAATCAAACCTGATTCCCCAGATCAAAGTCAGCAGCTCTGTCCATTGGGCCATGTCCATATTTCTCAATTTATGTGTGAAAGTCATACACAAGTGGGATGATTACGTATGATTATGCATAGTGAGTACAGTCGCTATTGACATGGATTAGTGAAGTAAAAACAGCAGCAGCAAAAAATACTGGAAGGTCCACCTGGAGTGTTGTTTGGGAATACTTGCAAAGGTCTGTTTTTAAAATCGGACTTGGGGACATGGTTAAGAACCTTCGCACCAGTGTGCTGGAACATTTTCAGAGTGGGGGTTCTGACATCAGTGTTACATCACTGAAGTCATAGGAATTGTGAAACATCCTAACTTAATGCAATGTGTAGCATATGTATTCAGCAGGAGAGTTGTAAGGGTGTATGTAGTGGGTGGTGCATTTTAGAGTACCCAGTTGCAAATATATTACTACTAATATAGAAGCGCATTGTCATTTACAGACAGAACATTTACCATCGAAATGGCCACAAAATTTGCACAGACATTCAGTTTTACTGATAAAACTATGCATCATACAAATGACCAGGTGCGGAAATAGGGTTTCAATAAACTAATTATCATTTGTGCATCACCGAGTAATGGTGTCTCGATTTGTTTTGATTTTAAGAAAATCATCACACCTCAGGAAATACAATAAAAAGTGCTTCATTTTTGCTTTCTGATCTGGTGATACATTCTGAAATATGTGAACACTTATTTACAGACATTTACATTTTGTTGTGTTTTACTAAAAATATACTTTACAGACGTTCCTTTCACACACCATGTACCCCAGCAAGATTGCCACACAGTTCATATTGAAAACTTCTGCTACTTTGCAGTCAGAGAAAGAAAAGGAAACACTAAACCCCTGCTAAAAAAAACTTAAGAGGCAATTTGTCAGAAGGAACCCTGCCATCTGATCTCGGTCTTTGAATCTACAGCAAATGTGACAAGATAAATACAAAATGTAAAGGCATCTTTTTTTTATAGTTCTTACGACCTGATAGAAAGGCACACAATTTTAGTGGAGCATGTGCAAACGGACCTGTTTAGCAAGTTTCAGTCCACAGCAGAATGCTTTCAGTCACATTCAGCATCATGTGCATTCACCTGACATGTACATTGAGTTACAAGATAAATAAATAGGGAGATAAAAATACACATACAATTGTAAGTCACTTAACAAAATCCATCCAGTACTCCGCAAGCAGGGGAAAAAGCTGCAAAAGAAGTGACAGAAAAACATGAGAGAGGACAGAGTCTGGCAAGGTTTGTTTGTACTTAAGGAGAAAACAAAATCACTATGGGGAATTTAGTTCTGACTTTGAATTATCTTCCCAATCAATAGAATCAATACAGATGGATTCCCAGTATATTGCTATTATGATGAAAATAATCAGTAGGGCATGATTTGCAGTATGTAATGAATCATGAATCATTCCTACTGTGCATGCCTGCAAAAAGCAACCATCCAAATATACATCATTACGTCAGGACATGGGTATGAAGCAATTTGGATGAAAAACATGTAAATCACCATTGGCCCCTCATGGTATAGGAATCACAAAGTCATGCCATAAACACACATGCCTATATGCTCTTAATAGATGGAATGCGGTGCTCCTGTTCTCTATCCATAGGCAGATGGGCCACCTGCCCACCTTCAACAGTAAATACAGCAAATTTCTTATGGTGACCAGGGCCTCAGTTGAGGTGTACCACGTATGACAAACTCAAATAAATGCCCACAAGGTATGGCGAATTCTAGTAGTACAGCTACAGTGTGCAACCCCTGCGTTACAAATAAACACAGGCTGCTGGAGATGGGGCTGTCTCCTACATTTGGACCTCACAAACAACATGGTCCAAGGGCAGTCTGGCATATTGATCCTCGGATGGCTGGCCTGCCCCAGGTTGGCAGGTAATGTGGATTTCCTTGGGTATGGCGGCTTCACAGGACCTCCCATCGCCTGCATGCTTGATAGCAATCAGATGCTTGAGCCTGTTCTCATGCACTGGGAAGGCGAAGGTCAGCTAGCATGGAGGTAGCACCAAGCGATTAGCGTGCACTGTTGAGTGGAAGCAAAGCGCTCACCAGGCCCTTGTTTGACCAGAGTGCCACAACTTAGTTTGAAGCTGAATAAAAGTGGTGTACACGCACTGATTTCCCTTGCCAAGAGTGGTCGCTATCGCTTCTCCTTAGAACAAATCCAAGTCCAAATGAAGCGCTCACTATGTGCTGCGTTGAAAGCACACGCTTGTGCCCAAAATGAAGCGCTCAATACTTGCTTACTTGATAAAAGGTGAACAATCCAGTCCTTCTCCTGCTTCAGAAAGGATAAGCAACTGAAGGCAATCCACCACACACAAACACAACAGGGGCAGTACTCCTTAGAAAGCTCTCTCAGCTTCTTCCAGACAGGTTCCCTTTTGATCCAGCAAGTATCCTTTGAAATCTTTGATTTCCCTGAGACTTCCAACAGGAGGCAAGTGCACACAAGCCCTTGGAGACCTTCCCAAACAGGATACCACAGCAGGGCAAAAAGAGTCCAACCTTTTTCTCTGCCACAGATCGAAGCAGCAACTACAGCCAACCCCCCCACCCCCCCCCCCACACACACACAGAAAAGGCAGCACTCCTCGAACAGCTCTTCTTCTTGGCAGGGTCATTCTTTTTCCAGGAGTAATCTAAAGTCCAGGGGTTTAAGGTCTTAACATATACCCCATTTGCTCATTGTTCTTTGTTTCAGAGTCCCTGAGCTCAGTACAAACCAGTTCTGTCCTTCCTGGTCCAGCTTGACCACAGGGGGTTGAGACAGCATTGTACAAAGGAGACATAGCCTATTCAGGTGGTAGTGAAAACTCCTCCCACCACTCTAATTGCAGATCCGGTCTATTCAGCCTAGCGATGAGTCACCCAGGAAAGGCAAGACACACCTCAACTCCCCTTGTGACTGTCTAGAGTGAATGCATGCCCCCAGCTCCCGACACTCCAAAACCAGACAGTGAATACACAGAAAGGCAGAGGCACAGAGAATGGTAAAGCAAGAAAATGACCACTTTCTAATAGTTGCCTTTTCAAACACACAATTTTTTTTAAAAAACACCTTTACTAAAAGGTGTGTTATTAAATTCTGAGTTCAGAGAGCCTAAACTCAATTTATCCATCTTGTCCAAATGGAAAGTTACACTTGTAAGATGTCACAAGGGAGCTTACATGTTAACCTATAGGACAGACAGCCTTTCAATAGTGAACAGTACTTCACTATCAAAACATGAAAAATTATAATTTACCCAGGGAGCACTTGCAATTTAAAACTGATCAGCAGTAGGAAAGCACCCAAAACATCTAAACCAGCAAAAACAAAATCCGGCACCCAGTCAAAAATGCAGGAGATTGAGGCAAAAAGTCAGGGAAAACCATGCCAAGGATACCAAGTTTAACAGTGCCGACTGCATGGTTTTGCTGCACTCACAAAAGAACGAATAACATAACATATGAAAGTTTGGCTTGCTGAGAGACATATCATACACCATGCAAGGCAACACAATTCTCCCAGCAGATGGATTTCCTGGAAGAGCAATTGACCACAAGGATGACAAACCACCTCAGTCAATCATTGAATTGCCTCTGATCAATCTCCACAAATGGAGGTTTAGGTTCTGGAGGTCCTGGCTTGTTGCTAAGGCAGAAGGTCCTCTCAAAGGGGTAGCTGGATCGGAAAGCAAATGCTCAGGAGCTCTGGGCACTAAACTCTTGTGGCGCCTACCTGGGTCAATTAAGTCTGTGGCAATTGCTACTGGATGGTAAACAAAAAATACAGATCATGGGCCAGTCTATTTCACCTAGCCGCAGGTTGACCAACCAGAGGGCCAGAGCAAGACTCATTCATGCTTCCATCAGGCTGTCAGTAAGGGTTTCATTGAATGGCAATAGTGGCTCAGATAAAGCATTCCCCGACTGAAAAATTTCACTTAGCAAATTTGCTTTTGTTTCAATGAGTAATTGTAAGACTAGCACCTCAGCTTCAGCTACCCTTCATACTACTACTTCAAAAGAGGCACTTTCTTTCATTGGAGGCCTAGGTAGTGAGTCTAGCTACTAGTCAGGTGATTTATCTAGCTTACTGCCATTGTTAAATTCTAAATATATTCTACCATCAATAAAATGAGGAGGTAGTAGGTTATCCCCTGCCTCCTCATCATTATCAATGTCATGAGGGACATTAGGTATGTCCTGAATTGAATCCAAAAAAGGCCTTTAGCCTTTGGTAATACTGGCACCTTGGCAGAACCTCGGGACTGATGTTTGGTTAGAAAATAGCTGGATGTAACTTTGTTAGCTCATAGCATGGAATAGGCTAAGAACCAGGAGATCAGAGCCAGTGGATCTGGTATCTGCATCAAGTCAGAAGGGAACAGAACATACCTTGATACCAGTGTCATACGGACCCTGTAACCAGTCCAGGGGAACAGGCTGTATTGGAGCCACCGGCGGAAGTCCAACTAGGGACCTTGTGGCTCAGTGGGGCCTGAAAGCTCACAGGAGTGAATTCAGGTAGTTATATAGAAAGGTTTTCAGTTTCTTGTAGAACATTAGGAGGCCTTCATGGCATCTCATTTCTGCTGGGAGTATGTTCCAGAGGTTTGGAGCTGTTCTGCGGAAACATTGTCAGCTGGCACAATGGGTTTTCAGGTTTCTGGATTAGAGTCTCAAGATATTTTTGATTCTTAGATGTTTGTTACCTCCAGAGATTCTTATGATGGATCATGAACAGCTATGCTTTGCAGAGTGAATGGCTTTGAAAGTTGTGGGCTAATTTGAACTTGATTCTGGCCTCAGTGGGAGGAAGTGCAGTTCTCTTACTACCGGGTGATGTAGTTGCATTTTATGGGGCAGAGGACCAGGTGCCAGGCAAGCTGTTAAATGGAGAACAGCTGTGAGAGGTAAAAGTGAAGACTTAAGGACTCTAATAATAGTCACATTCTCATAATGAGGAGATTACCAGGACTTGAACCACAAGGCAGAAGTCTATCAGTGATACGAAGGGTTTGAGGTTTTGTTTAAGAAAATAAGTGACTTTCTAGCCTTTTTTGTTGCATGGTTGTCTTACAATATTATTGATAGTAAGTGGTAATCGAGATTGCCAATGAATCTACTTCTCATGTGAGGAGTGGGTTGAAACAGTCACATTGTAGTTTATTTAGCCATTCTTTGTTACATTTGTGACTGTGTTTCTAGAGGAGGGTGAATTTGGTTTTCTCCAAATTGAGTCTGAGGAAGCTTGAGGCCAAAGAGTCTTGTAGAGAGTTTATTCGTGGGTGTTTTCAGCATACATGTACATTTTGGTGCACTCCCTTCCTTTAGATACCTCTAAACTCTATATAGAAAGTGAATTGCATCGAAGCGTGAAAATAAACTTTTGGGACTCCACAGGTGATATTTTTTTAGTTGGAGGCAATTAGTCCCAGTCTTACCATCCTTGCAATTAGTGAGGAAGGAGATGAGGCAAAAAAGGATTTTTTTTGCAGAAGCAAATTTGAGTCGTCTAGATCTGAAGAAGTCTTTGATGGCGAAAGGTGCCAAAGGCTGCCGATAAGTCGACAAGATAGATGCTGCCGCTGGTCCGTTTGCCATAGGCATCAACAAGTATTTTTAAGGTTCTAGTTTAAGTGTTACATCCCTTGCACAATCCGAATCCATAGGGAGCTAAAAGATCCTTATTATTTTTGTGGATAGTTAATTGTACTACACATTTTTCAATGGCTTGTGCAAAGCTGTGGGGTGAAGATATGTTAAGATGTGTAATGATAAAAGTAACACCCTGGCCTCTCAGTGTTCCTCAGGAGTAATATCTCCCCGACCCTCACTTCATCGCCCACATTTGACTCTCCTCGCACTGTCACCTCACTTTGCCAGTGCCAGCTCCAGGACTATCCGACTACTGAATCAATTATGTAGCCAGTCACTATAACTTTGATGGCCCACAATCTAGATGGCCCAGCCGGAACAACCCAAAGGAGCTTGAGGAAGGCACCAGCACCGGCAGCCTCCAGGGGATAACAACTGCAGTTTAGCACAATCCATTAACAAGGCCAAAGCATGGCCAAAAAGAGATGTCCGGATAGAAGCACGGCCAAAATGAGGCTGCCGGACCATGAGAGCAAGAGCCCGGCGGCAGCTGAAGGAGGGTGGGACAGTCTCCAACTAGAACATACAGGTATTAATTACGCACAGCCACTAATTCAACCTGCAACTGAACCCGGAACGGAACCCAAACAGGAAATTGATAGCCCTCAGAGCAAGAGCTCATCATAGGAAGGACCATCCGTCAAGCTCTTACTCCCCCTGCTCCCACTGGGCAAAATCCAATGCTACTTCTAAAGAATATCACAACCAATGGACCCCAGACTCAACCTCGCGAAGGCAACTATACCAAGATGCTCTCTGCCCCAATTTGAACAGCTTCACTGAGCCCTGAGCCGCACAAGTCCACGAGGGGCAAACTAAGAAGATCAAACTCCCATCTTACACTCCATCAAGACTGTGAACCAAAAAGATTGGCTGCAAAAAATATCCACATCACAACAACAGTGCAAATACACAGAGAACACTCAGCACTGGAAACTGATACTCAGGCAAACCCTTTAGCCACACTGGAGACAAAATTTCCACAAAGGGATCAAAATCGACGGAGCACATTAGATACTGAGGAGAAGCCCTTAACAGAAGAATTATTAACAACTTTAGAAGCCCAAATAGATGCACAAATGAAAGCATCGATCGCCCAAATTCCTCTAATCACTCAAGTTACAAACACTCACTATCACATGCCGGTTCAGTCGTATGAAGGTAGCAGAGGACAAGCTAGCCCGGTAAGCCCAGCAACTTCCAACCACGAGGATTACTCCTTTTATGAACAGGATATAAGAGCCAAAGCTCTTATCTGGCAGTCACAAAAAATGGAGCTCCAGATTGACCTAATTCAGTCGATAGCAACCAGCCTAGTGGTCCTAGGAAACAGGCTAACTATGATCGAACACAAACTTGATCAGTCAGAAGTGGGCCAATTCTGCTCCTGCACCCAACCAATGGAGGAGCTGCTACAACTGCCAACATAATGGCTTTATCTGCCCTTTGCCATCGAGCCACCCAACTGAATCAACCTCCACTCTTCTGCTTCTTCGTCAATCTAACCACAGCTTTCAATAAAGTTGACAGAACAACCCTCTGGAGGAAACTGGCGCATTCCATCTTCACTCCTAATGGCCGTAACGTCCCTGTACTCGGAAACCTGGGTATGGGTGAAAACAAGCCCTACATCCCAAAATCAGTACGTCTGGGTCTGAAACAAGGTTGCATGCTCACTCTCCTACTCTTCAACCTGCATCCAGCAGTTCTGGGAAAAGCTTTCTCCAACAGCTGCCCGGCCACTCCCCGGCTAGGCCACCGACCTCCACACATTTTTCAATACGCTGACGACATTGTCATCATGGATCACACCAAAGTGGGTTTGCAACGTGCCTTGACCAGCCTACACGAGTACAACTAACCACCTCATCATCATCAATTCAGACAAAACCAAGATCCTTGTACTTGGCCGGCAAAAGCACAAAAAACAAATCACATGCACCATAGGCTTCAGGACAATCAACGCAGTGCAGAAATAAAAGTATCTAGGGGTTTGGTTCACTGAATCCGCTCAACCCTCTGCTCACAAAAAAGAACTGTCCAAGAAATCGACGGCCATAACCTATGGTATAATAAAACCCAACAACAAGCTAATAAGTCCGTTAGCAGAGAGTATTAGAAAAGTCATCCAAGCTTCTCTCCTCCCAGCAGTCTCTCATGGGCATTGCATGTTTCCGGGGCGCTTGCTCCAAAATTCTGGAGCGGGCTCAGTGCGTGGGCTACCAAAAAATCTTTCAACTCCTAAAATATCTTTCTAAGGCGAGACTCACGCTGGAGCACGGACTGGTCAAACAAACACTATCCCTCGAGGCGTACTTCCTAAAATACTACATTCGAATTTTGAAATCCCCGTATGAAAAGGACACATTTGAAATAACTGGCTCCCCATGGAACATGAAGCTCAAGAGAGCCCTGGCCTTTACTGAAAAAATAAATAAACCAGCGCTCGCTCTGCCTTGCATCTCACATGCTACTTGGAAAAATCGCACCAACAAACAAGTTCAATTAGCCTCATTCTCGCAGGACCAAGCAACATTAAAAAAGTAACATTTCTTGGCTCCGCTGAAATCCTCATATTTGGTAATAAAACCCCATCGTTACCTCTCCCTCTCGCTGAACCCCAAAATTAGAAGGGAGATCATGAACATGCGCCTGTTAGCACTGCCAATAACAGATTTCAGCCAGGCCTGGGCAAACCAAAATACTGAAGGAGCATGGTGACTGAGTGACTTCAAACGAGAATCATGGCTACACCTTCAGTGCTGTTGCCCGGCCTTAGTAAATGAAAGGAGAATCCTAATTAGGGAACTATACCTGAGTGAAAAAGCGAGCATTCGTCTTGAGGCCTCGGCAATGTTTCACACAAAAGGAACCCCACATCCTGGTTCGTTGTGGTAGATTTGTATAATCCATCAGGGACGCTCTCCAGCCCCGCATTGGTCCTAGACCTCACCCTTGCAAAGTCCCAAAGCTGATCCAGGACTACTTAAAAAAAAACATACCACACCCTGAAAAGGATGCAGATCCAGCCATAGATGCAGCAATTGAGACCAGAGACCTCAAACCATTTAACTCAAATAGACGTCTGTACTGAATTGGCATAAAATCGCATTGCGCACGCACTTTAAAAAATGACGAGGACCAACGACAGTAAACGTGGTGTTTGAGGAGAACAGAAAGGAAGGAAGATTTGGATGATTGACGAGCTAGACGGGTGTCATCCTTCACCGGGGCCGAAAGCAGAGCAATGGTTAAAAGTTAATTTGTGAACATGATGGCACATATCATTTGCACCATAACCTACACAAATCTGTTATAATCTTCCATAAAGCTGCAAAGCACAAGAACCTTACAAGAAAACTAGTACCCATGAGAACGGAAAGGAAACCAGATCTGGAAAATCGAAGAGCCAGATGGGCAGTTGTCTCTCTTGTTTCACTGCAACCGGTCTCATGAGGCAGTATCACCAGAGTCATATGACTGCTCCAAACAATTGGACTTTATCAGAACTTTTAACTTGCACGAACAATGGTTCCTTTTTAATTGTTATTTTATTGTAATGCAATGGTTTTAATTAACTTACGCAAATAAATTTCAACTTTCACTCCATAGTTTAGCTCATTAGATTCTGACCTAAAGGGAGAGACTGTGATTAATTTGGCTTCTGTTAGAAAGGAATGGTTTTATCCAGCTGGGGACCTTACCAACGACCCCAACACTTGCAAGTCATGCAAGCATGATGGAATGTTGAATGCTGTGGTTAAGTCCAACAGTACCAAAGCAGCAGAGTGACCTTGATCCATGCTGAACTTAATAAATATGGTAGCTTTGAGTAGTACGAATTCTGTACTGTGATTTGGTTGACATGCAGAAGCCCTTGTTATTCTAGATAGTTAGACATCTGACAGTTGACTAATTTTTAGAGCATCCTTGAGGCTGCTGGAAGCAAAGATATTGGATAATAATTTAATAGGGTGTTGAGGTCCCCCGACAGTTTTTTAGCTTCACATCAATATAGACATGCTTCCAGCAGTTAAAAACAGTTGCGGTCTCCGCTTATTGATCAATTAGTATGTTAAGCTTCAGACTGATGATCTGCAGTGCCTTGTTATGCACTTGCAGGGGCAGATGAGAAGCCAGACATACACTTAAACAAACCTTGCGCTGAGTCCTCCAGAAATGTGATTTTAAATTGAGACATTAGGAGAGGTGGCTGGCCCCGTAGCAGCCAAAGAGTCGATGTCACATGGAGAAATTGAAAATCCAGATACATTTTTTTCTGACTTGCAGAGACTGAAGGTTATCATCATTCTCTTGCACTTAATAATACGTTAACTTGCTGCATGCTCAACCATAACTTATATGTGGCAACACATTATTTTACATTTAGTGAAACAAGTGATTTATATATTTTCCAATATTTTTAGTTAGAATATGTGCATCTTAGAATTGAAATGAGTGGACCTGGCTCCAGGCATTTAACTACATATTGAAAATTAAAATGTTACTTTTCTGCTTGCTGTACATAACGGTTTTTGTTTCAGATGCTAAAGTCACTGTGATTTCTTTACATGTATTATTTTTGCGTTAGTTTATTGTGTGAAAGTCATATCTGTTAAAATTAATTGTTGGATGATGATTCTTAGAACCTACACGAGATGGGAGACAGAGGAGGTGAACGCTCCTTGGTGAGATATTGTGAAGACTTCGATGATGGAAGAATCTGGCATTGTATTACCCACGAGAACAAGGCCAACACCAAGTACAGTGGGAAAACAACATTTTGATTGGTTCCTATTAAGGTGGAAACTGTGGGATATGTATTTTCTCAGAATTTCCAGGTTTAATTGCATGCTTTAGTTAGTTAGGAGACTTGCACTGTCTAACTTTGCAGGTGGACGTTCTCTCCCATTCTCCCTCTCTTGAGACCCAATGATCCCTATATTTCTGCTCATAGACTTATTTTCTAGAGCAAGTACATTTCTCCTGATCTTGACTGGAACCTTCATTTGGTTCTACTTGCGAATATATATTTGCTGACACCTGCTGCTTCTAAATGTTCCCAATTTGCTCACAACATTAGCTTAACATTAGGGAGTTTGTCTTTAATAATGAGTACTTGCATTTGCCAAATTAAAATGCCTAATTATATTCATACATGCTGTATTCAAGTGACTATGATTTATGCTTAACTGATTCGATCATAGATTGTAATCTTACAAATTTGTTACTAAACCTTCATAATTAACACATTTACCTTTCTCTGTCTTTCCTGTGGGAAGATTCTGCTTCACTATCATTGATATATTACTGAATTTATGATGTTTAGCCTTAGTTCGAGATATTGATCCATTCCAGAGGAAATAGAGGAGATTCAAGTTTGTGTGGTGCAAACACCATCCTTATCGCTCATGCTATAACTTTAACAAGAACTCAGATAAGCATTCACAAAGGACGGAGTGATGGCAGGTTTAGATGCCCGTGAAGTTGAAGATTTTCTTAAGGCCATTCTGGGGCCTCATTAATGCTAAGAGCAGGCGAGAATGACCAAATTACTAAACTTGGTCTGACTCATGGTGACTAAAATTGTATAAAATAAGTAAAATTAAGTAAAACAATGCATCAAAGCAAATTAAAAGTGACTTACTTTAATAGGCAGTATGTGAGTAAAGTGCAAGTGTGGTGGCTTCTGAGCTGATGCACAAAAGGTTTCACTTTAAAAGTCAGGAGTTGCTCCAGTGAACGAAAAAAAGGGGGTGTTTTAATCATGAAAGGCAATGGGTCATATTCACAAAGTTAAATTTACATATGCTTAAGTTTACTCTTCCACTTAGTAGTAACTTTTTTAAATTTGGCTATTCAACATTTCAGAGTGTAAAGCTACTCCAAAGTGTAGACTTACATATCCTCATCCCTAAAAACCAGGGGGATGGAGCCAAATTTATGACTGCAAAGTTACTGCTAGTAACTTTTCACACACAGACAGAGGTCTCCAACACCACGGCAGAGACTTCACCTTGGTAAAGTAGAGAGAAAAGTAAAAAAGTTTATTAAACTTGCAAAAAATATTAAAAATATTTTAATGTTGAATATTACTGTAAAATAATCTTATATAAAAACAGCAAATAAAAGTTACAACACTTGTCTTAAAGGTATATTAGAACGTTAATTTTTTTCAACATGTTTTATGTGTAATTTATTTCAAGATTTATTTTAAAAATGCCCAACTACCATTTTACGTTTTTTGAATATGTAATAAAAAATTAATAGGTTACGTATATTAATTTTAATTAACTGTTTTGCAAATAAGTTACATTTAATTATACATTTTAATACATTTATTAAACTATACTGCTTATTTTTCATATCCTATTTTCAAATAAAATGTGTATTTTTATCCCTATGGGATTTATTTTAAATTCCTGGATCCATTATTTCCTATGGGAGTTTGTTGCAGTACCTGTGAGTGGTCATGTGTGGAGCTGGACTTACTGAGGCTGGCCTGGAGTACATTTACAACTTTTTTTGAATCCTCCTGCACTTTCTTCAGAAATGCAGTTTATGAATATCAATGGGCTTACTCTTCGTTGGTGGGTATTGTGTCCCTCCCCAAACACTTTCTTAACCCTCCCATAACTATTCTTTAATCCTTCTTAACACCATCCAATTTTGTAATAAGTATAACGCGTTTTCAAGCTACTTCTCCCTTCCCTCGCACATTTACTACTAAAACATACGCGTATGTGAACAGAGATCTCAGCAATCAGGGCAGAGATCTCTGCATAAGAACAATAGAAATGGCAAAGGAGTAGGCCTTTTTTATGTAGTATTTGAGTTTTACTACTGCAGAACTACTAAACATACTACAAAGTGTAGTTTGGGGGTAGGCCCCAGTGCTGGGCAAAGTGGTTAACTTTATTTTTCATGATGACCCGTACAGCAGATTGCACCTCATGTAGCCTTCAATAGATGAAGTGTTGAGAAACATCCTACTGCTGAACTTTGACACCGAAAGAAACCCAATTTCATAGGCTACTTTGCTCACAGGGTTAACTCAACATCACTATGCAAGTCGGATTGTTTGTTTTAGCAATGTGCTGATAAAAATACCACTTAATTGTTTTATTTTTCGCTTTTTCTATATACATACACGGAGTTCAATAAAAAGTCACGTTAACATATGCCTCCATTGAATGTTACTGGAACGTTTGAACGCATTTCCATTAACTTTCCCCCTATTGTTTTGCTTCAGTTGTTTGACGTCAGCACCCAAGGATTTCTTACAAGGTACTGCGTAGGATTTTACCTTTTCATTCTTTAACTGGATTGCTATAGATTGCGCTGCGGCCATGCACCAGTCCAACAATGACCAACATTTTTAGAGTTCATTTCGACTAAATCCTTTTAAATGAATGTTTGGATTTCCTCCGGCACTTCCTCCAGGTATCTGTGGAAGTTCAGACATAGCACATACAAGGTTGTTGGCCACTCATTTTCCCCATGTGCTAAGTGGATACACAGCACACCTAGAGTTCAGTAGAAAGGCAAAAGCTGGCACAAGTAATACGATTGTGATGACCAAACAAAGCTACACAAAGACATTTAAGATGGTAGAGGCTATGTTAATGAGGGCTAGTATCCGTGGTCAAATACAATAGTCAATAGTGTATTTTTTTCCATCAGGAAACCTATACTAGACATGAGGCAGGCTCATTTGCAGTACAGTGCAAAGGTGTGTGCGTGGCATTAGGCAGCCCAGTTATGCACCAGTATGGCTCTGTCCTGCTTTCTCTCTCATGCAAAGCACGTAGCAACTTTAGTTGCTGCCTTGCGTTGCATGACTTTTTAGCAAATCTACCTCAACGTAATAAATGTAATCTTTGGATATTTAAATTTTTTTGCACAAATGGAAATCTTGAAGAAGTTTATTTTAGTTCTCTCTTTAAGAGGAATTTAGACATATACACATTTGTTTCAGTGAATCACATACAGAAATTGTTTTTGCTACTCAGGTGAATATTTGTGACGAACAATAGAATATGGAGACTCGGGATTCAAGTGCATATATGGATTTAAATATCCATAATGGCAAGCTGTAATTCTCCTTTGAGATTAAGAAAACAGATTCATTTTTTCTCATTTGAGTATCAAATAGGTTTTACATCTATAACCACCCAGAACACAAGACTCTCTTCTTGTTTTGTGTTGCAATGACGCATGACAATTTGGACAAAAAAGAGAATATTGTCATAACTCATTTCCTAAATATATAAACTACTGAGAAGAACACAGGAATTCAAGTTGTTTATGGATATTTGTTGTTAGAAATGGGTTTTCTGGTTGTCATAGTATGCCCCCTGTACAAGGAGGAACACTCACACTAGTCAAGGTAAGCCAGATACACACTAAAAGAGAACCTATGCTCACCCTTTGGTAGCTTGGCACAGAGCAGCCAGGCTTATCTAAAGAGGCAATGTGTAAAGTATTTGTGCAACAAACACAGACACAGTAACACAATGAAAACACCACAAAAATACTCAAAGGGGAAAAAACGTAGATATATTTCTATAACAAGTATATGACCAAAATGACGAAAATCCAATAAGTAGAACCAGATTTAGGAATTTTTAAAGTATAGATCAAAAAGGAGTGCTTAGAAGCAAATAGCGCTTACGGGTTCCTTGAGGTCGCACTGAACCTGGGTAAACCCAAAGTTCAGCCCGACAGCAATGGGTTAGGGTAGGTAAAGAAAATGCATTAGATCCCACAGATCCTCAGTTAAAGAGGATTGGGTTGAATTGTTGGAGATTGGTCACTGGATTGATAGGTGATTATTCCTGGAGGACAGTGCCTGTGGGAGAGATAGGAAGTGGTTTGCAGACTTAGTATCATCTCATGCAGTTGACCCGGCCTCATTTCGATGCCAAGCAGTTAATTTTTGGGAGTGGATAAGAAATATGTGCTACAGCCAGTAGTAATGTCTAAAATGAAGTAGGAGGCAAGTAATTGCATTTCACGTGAATCATGTTTACGTGGTCAAGTTTCATGTTTGTAGTCAGTGCGGTTTTACTTTCTGCAGAATTAGGATGTAGGTTAATGCACAGAGGCTGTATCCAAGAGCAATGCTAGCTACTGTACGGGTTGGGAGTGTTGCCTTTACCAGTATTTTGATACATGTCTATAGGAGTATCTGTATTACAGATCATAGTACAGATTACCTTGATAAATGCTGGCTAGTTTCATTGCCGAAGGGGGCTGTGGGTGATTCTAGGGAAATGGAAAGTGGAGCAGGGTGAGCTGTAGGTTCTTAGTCAGTAGAGATGGTATCACTGTGTACATCCCAAACCATGGTACAAGGTTTAATTGACCTCGGGGTACAAGGTGAGAATGTAGAAATTGACATCCAGGCATTGGATCATGACCTTCCTATTGTATAGCTCCCATTCCTGGTAATGGTAACCTGAGATGGTATGCTTTTTCCCCACAAGAGATTTTTGCATTTGGGGCCCAGAAGAAGGGGGCGACTGAGTGACAAACCAGTAATAATCTCATGGTATAAGACTTTATTCAAAAGAAGTTAGAGCACTTCTTTCAATTGAATTTTCTGTTGCTTCACTAAGGTCACAGCTTGGCCACATTGCCACGAAGGTCTTTTCAGATCCAAAGGTAGACTTCCTCCTCTGCAGTACCTCTGGATTTGATTTTCTCCTAGCCAATTCAGGGATAAACTTTAGCCTCTGCAGTTATTGCGAAAATAATCTTCTTCCACTAAATTTCTGTATGCAAGGGAAGTCAGAAACATAGGAACCTGGTCTTACCTAGTCCTCTTGTTATTCCCTGCCCTCTCTGCTCCTAGGGGAATTGTTTTTGGTTCTTGGTGAGCGGTCCTCTTGAATGTTTGCATCATGGTCTGCTTGGTGTTTTCCTTATATGGAAAATTTCATAGGTATTATTTTGGGGTAATTGCTGAAGGTCGTGCCTCTAATTTGGTCATCTGAGGATGACCTTTTCTGTTTCCTTGTAAGAGGCTCGGTCGGGTCACTTCTACTCTGAAACTAGGATTGTTCCAAGGGAAAATGGCCTTGAATAACAACAACGAGATGGATTTGGCTGGTGGAAGCAGCCACACCTGGAGAAGAAAACAGTCCAGGGTGAAGAGACAGCGACAGAGTTTATATCAGTCTCTCCTTGTTTATTTCTATGCTGGAGGTTGGAATAGAAAGAATGGGACTGCGTCTTCCCTGAGGTGGGATAGAACTGAATACAACTGTCAACTTTAGCAGAAAGTCCAGGTTAGTAGGATCCTCGTGTGAGGAATCTGTGTTTGACTGGGTCTCCTCCAGGGCTATGTTCTGCTTGGCTGGCTGCTTCTCCCCTGCAAGAAGGGAAAGCTGAAATCAGCTTTATATTTCTGCTATGGGAACTGGCAGGCTACTTACAATGCGCATTGCTACTAAGAAGAAAACAAAAGTGGAGTAGTCTGGGGACTAATGTTTTGAGTCCAAAAAAAAAGATTTCTCACTGAGGAAGAATACTTGGTAGGGAGTCAAAGCTCAGTCTTTGTGGTATTTGAGGGTAGCGTGGGTGGACCATAAAAAAATATAACTTTTGAGATGTTTGCATTCTGTAATCTGATCTCTTAAGGAACTCTTTGTTTTAGATTTGACTGACAAAATGAGAGCACTCAAAAACATGTTGCTTATTGATCTTCAGGAACAGACTCTGTATGGGACACCCACAGTATGGGACATTGGGTATCACGAATTACAGTGCAAATGGTGTGTGGGTCGGTATGAGCTCACATATGGGTAAGGCCACACTAAGATGCATCATCAGTTGGACTGTGGAAAAAAGTTTTGGACCATGAAACGCATTTAGGTGCAAAAACATGTGTGTACAAATGAATGAGGCTTGTGATATCAATTAAGGAACTAAATCATATTTAGGTGCAAAATTTCACCTGATGGAATGTCATCGGAAGCGAAAACCATATTTGCTGCACAAACAGAGGGCACTTCAGTGTGAAAGGTGGGTATCAGTATGTAGTGCTGAATTTGTAAAATAAGTGCCGGTGCCCACAGCTTTTCCCCAGACACCCGCAGCCAGCGTTGCTGGATTGCAGGATTGACAAATACAAAGGCTTCATAGTCTTGCTTTCCTCTTATACTTCTTTCTTCCACCACCCTATGTCATTTCCCTTTATTTTACTCTTGCAGTTTCTTTTAATCACCAACATACTCCCTTTGTCAGTGTTTTACGTCTTTTTCTTCCTTTCCTCCTTTTGTGTTTTTCCCAGTCTTTTCTGGGTAAAAGACAGATAAGGAAACTAAATTGTCGGTCTCCAACAATGAGTGCCGTTGGGCCTCCATATTCAACCACTAACTCAAATTAAACAGTTAGTATGACATCATATTGATGTCCAATCCCATACTTACTTGTGAGATAAAGGATAAAATAATATTTAATAAATCATGACGGAAAAATGGCGAGGCAATGATAGGAGATGGAGAGGGACAGGAAATGCTATGGATCAGGTGGTAGAAGTATGATATTCAGCAAATTAGAGAAGGTTGAAAGGGTGAAATGACGAATAGGGTTGGATGATAGTGTAGTATACCTAGGCGCTCATTATATGTTGCCTTTTTATTCCAATGGCACTGGTAATCAGAGTTATGAGATCTGTGTAAATCAGTAGATCTGATCTTTCTACCGTAGACTTCACCTGTTTAAAGCAGTTGCAGCCTCCAGGTGAAAAATGGGACGAAGTGAGTAAAAACCAGGGAAATTGGTAATGGAATTACTGATGCCCATGCCAATTACTAATTTCTAAGGAACCCTTATGGCACAGATTGTAATCAGACAGTAACTTCCCCAAACCGTAGAGGAATGAGCACCAACTTGAAAGAAGCTAGGCATACTCCTTCCTCATGTGGTAAGTGCGTCCTATTAATGTATGGGATAAGACATGCCGTTTCTCCATCCATGCCATTTGGTGCATTCAAACACCATCCGAGTTAGAAGGATAATGCACAACAAGCCTCAAACAAGCATTGGCATAGCCAATAGGTCTCACCTTTGGGACCTTTTAGGATAAATTAAAGGCATTGGTATTTAAATAAATAAAATAGCTTCAATTGTCGCTAATGCGAGACCAATTAAGCAACCTTTAATCCAGTTGAGGCGTGCCGAGCGGTGTGCGTGCTGGTTTAATAATTTTTTTTAAAGTGTAGCAGGAGAGCCAGTCAGGAGAAAAGTATTCTGTGCGGTGTGGAGCACAGTTTACTCGGTGCAAACCATTTACTCTAGGGATCTAAAAAAACAAGCTGTTGCCACAATGCAGCTGGACGCATTCACTTAGGATGAGGAAGGGACCGGGCGCGAGTTTTTGTGGGAAGGGTGAGGGGGTTGTGAAAGACACAGGGGGGCATGTTTTGAATTGGCATATTGTGAAGTGCTTTTTAATTAAAGAAAAAAAAAGTCTTGGTAAGGGCAATCTACTTTAGCTCCTGGCCACGCTCCACTAATTTAAATTAAACCACAGCAAAAACCGCTTGCGCCTGTGTTTGGGGATCGCACCGAACAAAAAAATACGTGCGGCCGCCTTTAATCCAATTGAGGCGTGCCGCGTGGTATGTGCCGTACTGGTTAAACAAATACAGATACTGATAAGCAGATACTTGCAACAGCAGGCAGGAGAAAAGCATTTCCTACCACGCGGTATTAGAAGACAGCGAGTGGTGCGCACGCACTGCAAAGAATGTAAGGGATGCAGCTGCCACCCTGCGCGCCGCTGCTTGCTCCCGCAAGCAAAACGCTGTGGAAGTGAACATTTGCTAAAGAGGTGGGACATGTGTCCACCTTTACCCATTTGCAGGCTACGAAAAGTAAATGACACAGGCAACAACCAACCTAATGCGTGGGGAAAGTCCTAGCCAGACGGAGAACTTTGGAGGCTCACAAGAAGCCTCCCATAGTGTCCTGGATCTAGTGTGCGAAAGTGAATGCAGTTCCCAGTTAGGTGTCCTGGATCTACAGAGTGAAAATGAATGCAGTTACCCGTTAGGTGTCCTGGATCTAGTGTGTGAGGGTGAATGCAGTTCCCTGTTCGGTGTCCTGGATCTAGTGTGTGAGAGTAAATGCAGTTCCATTAGGTGTCCTGGATCTAGTGTGTGAGGGTGAATGTAGTTCCCTGTTACGTGTCCTGGATCTAGTGTGTGAGTGAATGCAGTTCCCTGTTACGTGTCCTGGATCTAGTGTGTGAGAGTGAATGCAGTTCCCTGTTACGTGTCCTGGATCTAGTGTGTGAGAGTGAATGCAGTTCCCTGTTAGGTGCCCTGGACCTAGTGTGTGAGAGCGAATGCAGTTCCCTGTCAGCAAACAGGTGTCCTGGATCCAGTGTGAGAGAGTGAACGCAGTTTCATGTCAGCAAGAGTTGCCATGGACCTAATGGTACGATTCGTGTTTAACCCCACACCAACAATAAAAAAAAAATGGGAGGACAGCACATCCAGAGTAAAAAAAAAAACATGAGGTTACTGAACCTTGCCCAATTAAGTGTCCTAACGTTGTCGCGGAAAGAACACGTGAGTTTGCATCCTTCATGTTCAGCGGATGAGAGGACACAGAATGGACGAAGTGCCGTGCAGAAACATTAAATTAGTGTTCATGTTTTGAACAACAGCCGCTAACCAGCGTAGATTTTATATAGAGTTTTCACAATTTCTGTTAATACGCGGGCTGGCGAGGCGGACATTTGCAACAATTTCACAAATATTCTGCAAATATATACTCCACGTGGAATATGCATCTCCTATAAGGTACTAGCCCTGCACAAGGATTCCTAGGGGCAAGTAGAAATTGAATTCTTGTCCACGAGCAATGCAGGTTGGCCAGGAGCACTTTGCATGCTGGGCCTTATAGTTTCTATCTATATACAGTAACCAGGAACTGAAGACGAGAGTGCTTGCTGTGCACAACAGGTGTCTTGAAACACCCGGCTGAATACAATAGTAACACGCCAGGAAACAAGCGGAGAAGCAGTAGTTTTCTGGTGTTACTGCATCAAAAACACGTGACTCATGATTTCATTATCCTACTTAACCATGAAAACACCTGTTGAATAGGAGTACAGTGATCCTATGTAGCATGAAAACAGGACAGGTAGTCTGCGGAACATACTTTAACGTCATTAACAGGTTATGTTTCTCTTGTGATTAAAAGTATTTTATTCTATGCTTTCTTTTGTTTTTAGACGGTCGATTGACAATAGTGAAATATTTACTAAGATGTATCGAAAAAAATTTATCTCTCGGACATTTCCCACGGTACAGCGTGCCTGTCCACAGAAAAGCGCCTGTTTCTTTGTCCCTTTGGTCTCAGGCACCTCAGAAGCAGCCGGCACAAAAAAGACGTGTGGTGCGCGTGCACTGTAAGGCGTGAAAACTAACTGGAAACCTGATCCAGAACAGATGGCACCCTGCGTGCTCCCGAGACCCTTAGGCCATGGGAGTGAAAGTTTTGAGGGAAGGCAGGACATGCACCTGTCTTTGGCCATTTGCATGCTTTCAATTATTGAAAGTCACACACAAAGGCCAATGGGATGTGTGGGAGGAGGCACACCCACACGGAGAAGGCTCATGGAAGTCTGAAGTGATTCCAGGTGTCCTCTCCTAGCACAACGCATACACGCTGCGCTAGGCGGGACCTAAAAAGGAGCACTTTTCTGACACATAAAAAAACAAAAAGAGGGTGAGTGTAAAAATTCGAATAACAGTTTGCCTCCTCATGATCAGGAGACGTGAGAGGGGAGGCCTCAACCCCCTTAGGATATAGAGGCATAAATACATTATAATTGCCCAGGATTTCTTTAATCAAATTGGGTGCTGGGATGACAATACAAGGTGTCAATGGAATATGTTGCAATATGGAAGAAAACACAGCAGGAACCTAACAAACTATTAGCTGCTTTCACCATCCAAAGGGAAACTAGACGGTTTTCCTCACTGTCCCCTGGCCTAAACTGCAGTTGAAGGCAGGCATAACCTGTGTTCGGACATGCAAATAAATGAGTGTTCTCTGACATATTGAATGCAGTAGATCAAGGAATCAACGTTGGCCTACAAATAATTTACCGAACCTTTGTTCTATATCCATTATCTTTGCTGCACCAATTACAAGCTACAGACATCGCATTCAGTTTTGCACTAAATAGTTTCAAGTGTCTGAGTCGGCATGTTCCTAGGGCTTGGAATACACACTGTAAGATGGAAAGAGTGTTTCATTGGTTACGAGTAAGGTCACCGTCTGGTACCAGCTTCAACCTATGACGGAATGAAAATGATGGGGCCTACTACTCTTGTACATGATTCAATACAAATCCATCTCTCCCCAGTCCTCGCTCTATGAAGGTGCATGGAAGGAAACCTCTCAATCCTGAGTTTTCAACTGCCAGGTGGCAAAACTGCTGATACTATTGTTATGGGCTTTCCAGCCAAACGCACCTGATCTTACAACTGTTATGAATCATAAACCCCATATTCATTCTCCATGTATGTTGACCGTATGGATACATGACAGGCAAGTACATCCAAAGGACCACTTCATGACACAAAATAATCCTATTTCTTAATGTCCCTCGAATCTTCTTTTCAACCAAGGAAATGATGATGCTCTTACAAACTTAAACTACTGCAAGACAAGGTCTTGTTTATTTTGCACAGGTGCCACATAAATGAGGACTACCCTTCATTACTACATTCAGCTGACAACTGTATAGCATCATCTTATTGGTGTGGCCATTCTTCCGCACTACAATGAGCTTGTTGTCGAACCTAAACATGATCTTTGAGATGATCACTAAAGCTACAACTACATCTTAGTAAAACCCTTGCTGTTAAAGGCAAATGGGAGAGCAGCAGAGACCTGTAAATAACCTTTGATGTGGATGGGGCTTGAGGAATAACTAAGTGAATAATCATCCCAAGAAAAATGTTACTGCAATGCAAATTGCCACACCTACCTCACCCCATCGATACTAACCTTAACACAAGACAACTGGACATTCCGACTCAAGCTATGTTGTATTTATGTCACATAGTGTAGAAAGCCTAAAGATTAAAATCATCTACAATAAAGTCAGTAAGATTGTGTCAGCAATTATGCTGTACTTTAAACCTTGTAAGAGTCCATATGTCTTCAGTCGGGGCCATAAACAGCAACCACACTTGCCAAGTAAATTCGACTGGTTCTCTCCTCCTCTAAGAATCACCAACAGATTACAGCAAAACAGCTATGTATATTGGAGTGGAGTTCACTATATTCATCGAAAAGTTTACTCTATACTTTGTAGCGGAGGGTTATTTTGCAGTTCGTAAATGTTGTTTAACTGATCAGTGTGCTGTGGAATGGATGACACTGTGAAAAGGAATAGGTTATGCCACTAATAGGAACGCAGGTTTTTGCACTCTTCGTATAAAATGCATACTGTATTGCATGCATCTGAAAAATATTGCAGGTACTTGTGGAATTTTAAAGAGGGTGAAAACATTCATCACAAATTGCACTAAGTAAGCAAGCTAGGACACCAAGAGGGGTTACGGAGGATGTTAGGCAGGTTTACCTACCAAGATTCTATGAAATAGAGGGCAACAATGTGCTTCTTACGTCACGTCTCCAATGAAGAAGTCGAAAAAGCTATGGGTTTAAAATGCAATTCTGAAGGTGAACTTATTAAACAATTCAATACTTTCGACTTTGTCCTCCGGAAACATGCCCTATAATGTGTAGATTTTATGTAGGTACTTTCCATCAGTGTTGATTTGGGACAGAGATCGTGTAACAATGTATAGCTTGGGCACAATTAAATTGATACTTTTACAGCTGATTTAGCAACTTTCAAAACAATGTCTATTAAAAATATCAAGCTAATAAATATTCATATATATCAATTGCAAATCATAGGTTTATAGCCCATGTTACTCATATCTTATATTCACGGTGTACATTTTATATTTGGAAATCCAAAATTCATCATCCGGTCATCTCTATCAAAATATACAAGAATGTGTTTGTTGCTACTGATCATTTCCAAATGAATACAGCCAGCCAACATGTGTTTCACAGTTAAAATTATTTCCTCAGAGCAGTAAGACATTTTGAAAAACAATGACCTGCCATTGTAAGGCATGTGTGTGCAGTTCACTGCCACTTTGACTTCAACTCCCCTTTTATTAAACCTAAGTCATCCCTAAGGTAGGCCCTGGGTAGCCCGAAGGACAGGGTGCTGTGCAAATAAAAGGTACGACATTGCCTGTTTTTCACTACTGTGAGGCCTACTCATCTCATAGGCTAGCATTGGGAATTTCTTAGTACACTTTTAAGCTGTAATTCCGGATCAGAAATTAGTTGCTGCCTCATGTTTTATATCTTTGGAATGGTAATGATAAATCCTCTTTAATGGTAAAGTAGAATTTAATATTACCATTTTAGAATTGCCACTTTTAGAAAGTTTTCATTTCTCTGCTCTTACTGCCCTGTGCGCCTGCAGCCCGTCTCCAATACACGTATAGGGTGGGTGACCGCTACACTTAGTGAATTCCCTCTAGACAGCTACAAAACACAGGAAGGGTAGGTATGACCTAGAATCCTCTGCATTCAGATAGGTCCTCCTGGGCAGGAAGAGAGGAGGAAGCGGACACATCCGAATAGGCAGTGTCCAGTTCCCCACACAAAGGGCTGATTACCATCTACTGAAAGTCTTGAGCCAGGGCTTGGAAGAAAGGGGGAACTCTGCACTTCAAGAGTCTGCTTTGAAGTCGACCCAACTTCAAAGGCACAACTGGGTATCAGTACTGGGCCTCTGACTCTACCAAGACTGTACACTACTGGACCTGTGAAGGACTGTGCCATGAGTAATGACTGCTGTGCTACAAGGATTGCCACTCAGATTGACTGACTGTTCTGCTGGACTGCTTCTCTGCTTTGCCTGAGCTGCCCTGCGGATCTCTGCCCTGCTGAGGATAAGGACTGCACCAATCTCAATTGAACCCAGAATGCCTCCAAGGGCTTGCTGACTTGTCCCCTGTTTGGAATTCTCTGGGCCTTCAAAGACATCCTACAATACTGCTGCTGGACTCTGCCATCTGTCAGTCCACCCTGCCCTGATGTGCCAATCTAGTCCTGGTCCTCAGAAGTGGGTTCTACAAATGTTTTTGCTTCAAAATCAACTTCGTGACTGCTTTTCTCCTATCGGAACCAAAGCATGGCCAATTGACGCAGGAGCTGATCGACGACACCGCCTCAATGGACTGCGCGGCTAAACGACAATACAGTGGCCGCATCGTAAAAAGGGTTAGACGCTGAAGCCTTTATTGCCTGCGTTAATTGACTCAGACACTTCGCCTCCATTCATGGGATCAACACGGCACCTCTTTGAATCCTCCCATCGAGCCTTCAACGTTAATGCTTGCTTCATTCAAAGTACTCTGTTAGCGGGACCTACCGGAGTCCTGTAGCCGGCCTGCACTCTATTGCTGTTGGCCTGAACTTTGGATTTACCCGTCTAGCGCAACTCAAGTAACCCCTTAGCATTACTAACTTCTATGCGTTATTTTTGGTTTAATCTTTAAAATTTCATAACTCAGTTCTACTGATTAGATTTGTGTTATTTTGGGTTTGTTTTATTCATAAAATCATTCTCTATTTTTCAAAACCTATGAAGTATTTTTGAAGTGTTTTTATTGTTTTACTGTGTGCGTTTGTTGCACAAATACTTTACACATTGCCTCTTTAGATAAGCCTGACTTCTCTGTGTCAAGCTACCAGATGGTGAGCACAGGTTACCTTTTAGTCTAACAACCATGTTATACATAGAATACAGACTTGTTAGCAGATCACTAAAAAAAGGTAGGAAAGGTTTACCTCTATTCACAGAGTCCCTTGTATGCATACTGATTAACTTAAAGTCTTTGTTCCTTTGCCTCAGTGTGAAGATTACAAACACAAAGACACTATTGAGGCTAAACACTTTGCATATACTACCTGGCAGCAAACGGCTTTATTGATGGTTTCCTTGTTGATAGCTCGGATTAACTTACCTGCTGTTATGAACAGTTTTTCCGGATAGACTTCTATCTGCAACTGAAAAAAAGATCAAGACACCCTTGCGTCCCCCCTCAAATCTATAATATTGTAAACACCTACTACAAAATTGCACCTTCCATACTCCTATCTTATTTTCATAAAGAAATACCACATAGGTATCTCAAACCATCTGCAATTACATTGGTCAAATCATGTGTTTTCTTTCAAAATCCAGACCTTAACACAACCCCCTAATTCTAAACTGGAGACAGAAATGGTCAAAGCTAGAGACCTTACATCCACTGACAAGTAGCGAGAGAAAAATGTTTTTTTTGGTACATCAATTTATCGGACATGTATGCATTTATGATACTCTTGATTACCAATAGCTAAAATTTCAAAAATAAAATAAGAAGTGTCCAGGTGGTCTTATCAAATCAAATGTATGGTTTAATTAATTAAAAGCATTACAAACATGGCAAAATATTTATTTGTAAAGAAAGTAAAGAGATTTTAATCAATCACTGTTAAACATTTGCAAGAGCAAAAAGTACCTATGTACTCTTTTATAATTTAAATGACAAAACATATTTTAGAGTTATTACAACCAATTAACGGCACGCAAAAAGTTAATCAAACGCAATTAAAACCTCCTTCCGTAGATGAATTATACGATAACGGACTACTCTCATAGTTAATTGGAGGCATGGATGATTCAATTAGACATTAACAGCAGAGATAAGACTATGAAAACTCTGAGCCAAGAAAAACGGTTTAGCAGTAGGTATCAAAGACAACTGCACAAACAATGTGTGGTGTATGTGCTTTCCACTCGCAACATAGGCAGCGGTAACCTTACATAGTTTTGTAACACCGGCAGTACTACCTAAACTCAGGGCTTTAGGTAGGATATAAATGTGTGTGGGGGGGGGGGGGGGCTCTAAATGTGGCATGGTCAAAGGAGAATGACCAGGAGTCCTTTACAAGGGCATGGCATATGTTATTAAGGCCATGGCCTAAATCAACTGAATCTAGACTCATGAAACTCACAAATTCGAAAAGTGAGCATGCTGGCTGAGCTATTGGAAGGTGCAAGACACCATTGTACAGTCCAGAAAATGAACACTAAAGCTAAGGGTGAAAAAACATATCTCCAAGGATCAGAGGGGAAAAGTGCCTTGTTACATTTGAGAAAGATTCGGAATTTGCTCTTTCCTTTTGTGGCTCGGCCACTGTCCTTCTGCTGAATGTGGTAGGAGAAATCATAAAAAAAAAAATCAATTACATTGATTTGCATTATCGTATCTCTGTATTGGACCCACTGTCAGAAGTGTAGCCAGTTTGTCATGGGCCCCAGTGCAAGGAAAGAAATGGGCCCCCAGCCTGCGGTTTGAATTATAAAATATAGCACTGATCATGGTTCAGTGGGTTCCTCAGGCCGCTGAGCCCTGGTGTCACTGCACCAATGCAAGCTACACCCTTGCCCAATGTTGTTGGTTAGACAGATTTTTTTCTTTCACAAATACATTATTTCCCTCTCCATCAGATGCAAGGCCCAGAATGGGCAGAGGACCACCCGTCTCCTACAGCTGCGAAATAAGAAAACATACAAGCTTTCAGTCAGACTGCGAGCAGGCTCCAAAGCTCACCATTTACTATTGCAGTGTGCACAGAAAATGATATGTGCACTTGCTGATACTGCAGCAAAAGAAGACCGGGTTCTCCGGTCCTGTGTGCAATGCAAAGGCCCACAAGATGAGTCTCTTGGGAAAGTGCAGTCCAGGGTAAAGATATCCTCATCTTTAACAAGAACCGAAAAAAAGCATCTCTGGCCTTCTCCCTCCTGTTATTTCTCTTCGGTGCACGCCTGTGAATGCAACACTCATCCAGGTAACTGCCACCAGTCCATAAATGAAAGGTTTGGACTGTCCCACCTGCTGCAGGATGTGTTTTCCCGCTGCTAAATTACGTAGCTAAATATAGATCTTAAAAGGGACCTGGTTTAGTTGCCCTTTTCAATTACTGCCAGTTCTCAGACCCCAGAGGACCCGGCCCACTTAAAGCCATGTCTAAACTCAAACAGTGGTAACTATATAGCTCTTATACTTTGTTGTATATATTTTTCTATATTGATTACCAGATAGTCACGTGGCTTATAATTATCATAATTTTGTAACAGTATAAAATGCAAATGAAGATTGTTGAAACTGACAAACACCTGACATCAAATGCAAGTTACGTTTGACTGTACGTTTGAATATAGTGGAATTACGATTGCTAGAACAGACCTACAATAAGTCGAATTAAAGAATCCGTTTAATATTCATTGCAGGGATCCGAGCTTTTTCTTTTAAAAAATGCTCAAAGCTGCAACAAATCAATCCCTTAAAATGTTACGGGGCAACTCTAGACCTTAGCACAATTTAAGATAATTTGCCATACATGAAACGTTAGCCTTACTCTGAATTCCAATGTAGTAGTAGGGCATGGTTTTAAAGAATGTGGCAATGAGAACAATACCAATATTCACAAAGTAGAAACATAAAACAAGAATCAGACCTATTTATTAAGTCACTTATCACTGTACTTCTAAGATTTAAGAAAGCCTCGCTGCGTAAAAGATTTCCAGTTAAAAACTAAATAACAAGGAAACTGTTCCTAGATTCAGGAAGTAACAAAGGCCCCTGAATTTTTAGGAAAACTGAACTGGAGTGAAGTTAAGGTTTTAGTCGAGCCTTGTCAACGTTATCACATGTGGCAGATATGGTGCCATGAAATTAGAACTATCCCACCTAAACTACACTACTAAAAAAAATAAAAAATGACATCCTGCAATGTATACATCCTGTTTTATCAGATATTACATAAAGCAAGGATGGTTTAATAAGAATGTAATGTTAGAATAGAAAAGCAGCCTTCACTGCGTGGAAACAGATGGCCAGGAAGAGACTAGTACGCAGCAAGGAAAAGTCCGACTTCAAAGAAATATATTGTAAAGGGCTTGATGATTACACTGCAAATCTCTCCTGTAAGAATTATTTATGGGAAACTGTTTATAAAAGTCATGCAGTGAAGTCCATGGAGATGTTATATACAAGTGTCCTTCGCATGATCGTGCTTTTGAAAGCAAAACATTCGGTGTTACCTCACGTACAACTCACTTGGATAAGGAGTCAGGCAGAACCTTAAGTACACTTAAGTAGCTAAGTTGTCTGAACATAAATGTATGCAGAAAAAGTTCTATCCATGTATTAATGCTTTAAAGCTTTGGTGCATGGAAAATCTCCAACTTGAAGAAATGTAGGGAATTTGCATTCGCTTAGGCTTATAAATCTCGCAGTAAAGACTGAGACACACTTCAAGGTTGTTGAGTCCATGGCAGACACTGGCTTAAAAAACAAGAAATCTTTGTACAGATGAATACAACTACAGGAGAAAGAAAATAAATGCCAAATTATCCACAATCCATATGTGTAAAACCGTGTATGGAGGAGAAGCATAAAAAGCACATTTGAAATGCAGAAGCTAAATTACAAACCAGACTAGAATTTCCATGAGATCAGAAATCAGTAAAGCTTCAGAATCCGCCCGCCTCCCACAAATCTTTCAACAAATGTTGAACAGGCAAGCAAGTTTTGATGGCAAAAATTAGTTAGTGAAATCAACACAGGCAAAGCAAACATGAAACTAGAAGGAAACAGTACACTGTAAAAATAAAAAAAATAAAAAGAATCTTTGGTGGCTGCAAGAAAGGACAGCAATAAAGATGAAAAATGTCCACAACAAGTTTTGAAAAAATGATAAATCTACGCTGAGGGGAATTTTCATTTTTCTCTCATTCATTACAATGGATTTCATTAAAATGTAATTTAATTGGCTGGAACTGTGTTAGGCTTGTATGGGTTTCTTTTATTGTTTATACACTTTTTAGGTCTGGATTTTGGCAGTGCTTTTGTCAAAGAAACCTGTTACTGACAATATACACAGAATAAGATTGGAGTCTGCCCCTTTCAAGCACTGGCTTTCTTTGAATGGCTTCTTTCTTTGTCACTTATATCCTCACTCAGCCCAGCGAGGTATTCCTCTTTCAACTACCACGTCCAGTAAATTGCTTGCATTGAACTGTATGAGGGCCTAATTTACAACCGTTCACTCCTTCACGCTCCCTCCTGTATCTCGTTTAAATGTGCTCATGCTGCGTGCTTTAGTACATTAAACTCACACATATTCACGTTGTCGTTGCCTTTTTATTATTGTATTATGATTATGCGGTTTATTATTTTTCATCTGAGAGGTTTCTTAACTTTTATATATCATAAAACATTTTAGAACAACGTAAATGAAGGGAGAACATGTGGATGATAAAAAAGCCACTGCATAGGCAGAATTCTGTGGTACACAAATCCTCGCATTTACAATAGAATCAGTGAAAATCAATACATTTCAATTGAATTGTTTCAATACACCTTGATTTTGAGAAATACTGCAGTGTGGGACTCAAGTGAACGATCCCAGGGAGGCCAGGCCTTGATTTTTTTCCAAGAGTTTGCTTCTTTTTCGCTGCTGGTCCCGGGCAGAAAGAGTAAACAACCTTCTCCCAGCTTGTTCACTTTCCACAACTGAGAGTGTAGGATGTTTACACTTCCTGTCACAAGAAGTTCTGTAGAGGAGGCCACAGATCAGCAGCCCAGATGCAGACCTCAGAATGTGCAGAATGAATATAAACATGCCAAAACAAACACTGAAATTAATCAAGAGCACGTTCCACTGGTTCCAGAGGATAGTGGATGTAGCACGAATCCCAATATGCTTCACCCACACCATTCACAGCCAGCAACATTAAAGCGAGGGCAGCATCTGCAACAAAAAAACAGAAAGGAAAAAGTGAATTCTCTTTTATTTATGTTAATGTCTACAGACCAGTAAAGGAATACAATATTTTAGAGCCTAAACTGGTTAACTTTTACGACATTGTTCCTGGAAGGCGATTAGTAAAGAAACATTTTCAAATGCCCAACATGCTAAACATCAGGGGAACCATTTCATGTTTTTACAATTCTGCAACTGTTGCCAAATAGGAACATTATATGCTTATTGATAAAAAAATACAGCTGGCATTTCACTAGTTTTATACACCAATTACGTTAGTACGTTATTTCCAAATCTATAACTGAAGACAAACTTTTCTTACATTACCTATTTAGGCTTCACATTTCTACCCATGTAAATAGCCATTAGTGAGTTCATACAAACCAGCCCTTGCACAATGAGCTTATCAGAAATAATCCAGAATTCTTTTTCTTCCTCAATTGGCCCTAGACAATCTAAGCTATACATAGTATTTGAAGCACACCACCGTCTTCAAGACCACGCAAATGCTCAGAGTAGAGCAGCAGGAATGGCTTAAAGACACTACTCAATCTTCACAGACACCGATTTCAAGGATGGAGTGGAGCGAGCTCTTTTGTCGCACCCCTTCAAATCTGATTTTAATTTTATGTACAATGGGAACACCACTGGATCAGAGTAAAGTGCACAATTCTACCACCCCTACCCCAAAGAACTTTCAAAAATGTTCATTAAACCACTGCAGGTATAACAAGGTCTTCCCAATTGAAATGAGTCCTTTCTCACCGGCCCTACGTGCACTATTCTGCACTTCTCAGTAGGATTCTCCATAGAAATATAGGAAAAGACAATCGTGTACTGATTGTGGTGCTTAGGGGTCTGCTTTCATTGTGGTCTCCAGTGGGAACGCTAATGTATAGTGTGCCAGAATGGGGGGGGGGGGGGGGGGGAAGGGGTGAGATTCTCCCTTAGAGGACAGCCCCACGTTAGCAGCTGTTTTGAATTGCGCTGTTCTTGCTTTTTCTGTAGGATTATTATAAAGGGAAATTGGGGAGATAAGGGTTCCTCTCCCTGCTTTCTGCACCCCTGTCAAAGCTCCTTCTGGAGTATAGCACAAGGGAGTGGTAGACAGGTCAGTTCCCAAAAAGCGATTCTAAATTGAATAGCAAGAGAAAGGTCAGAAGGACTTCCTCCAAACAAAGAAAATTCCCATTCCTGCTTTGTAGATATGTAAACTATGCATTTAAAAAAGTGTTATCCATTGCTTTGTTTGTCGCAAAAGACCCACAAGGTGATCCCAACACAGAAAAGAGCAGTTGGTGCCCTGGGAAGCCTGAGTAACGGCCTCAAGAAGAACTTGTTTACACTCCAACCTAAAGGAAGACAGGAGGATGATACTTAACAGTGGACCGGCCACAGATATTTGGTGGAAATTTACTATAATGTGACGCAACTCAGCATAGCGACCAAAGTTTCTGTGCTGTATTATGTCAAAAGGAAAGTGAAAAATAGTGGCCCACTGAACAGACTATATATAGTACATCAGTTTAGAGCAGAGTACAAGATACAAATGTTCATTAATCCAATAATAACTAGGAGAACTCTCCCTCTATCGTCTGTCACAGTTATTAGCAATCATTTCTAATATATGATTTTACAGCACATAGCAATATCTTAGCTGTTTATACTCATGCATCCTCTTTATTGGGAATTTTCTGTTGCCTTCTGCAATAATAGTAATTATTTCACCTCATATCTTCTTTACAAGCATAAAATTACCAGTCTATGTTTATGCAAGCACGTTGATTACACAAGGGTTTAGCATATATCACCATGCCCTCCGGGGGGGGGGGGGGGGCATAATCAGCTTATATCAACAACTTTTGAGTGACTTAGCCTACAGAAACTGCATTTTCTATTTACCCAATCAGATTTCCACAAAGCGCATGGCAAGATGCCAGATGCATAGATAATAGAAATCTAAAACATTTCTGCCTGTCAGTTCCAGGTTATCTGTCAATTAATGTTGCAGTCAATGCCTCGAAAAAAAAGGAAATTAGATCATCAAAATCCTTCACCTAATATATATGCTCTAAATTCTTGTAGGAGGATACATCAAAGGCTGAATTTTAACAGCTTCCTTTGTAATGCTAGTAAGCACTAAATACCCCAACACAGATATTACCAAGCTCCCTCAATATCAATTTTAGTTATTTCCTCCCTGTAAAGTAATTATAAGAATTCAAATCAGAGTTAGATGATTTGTTTGAGTCAAGCACTTATCACACTACAGTAAAAGTACATATAGAGGTAAGACCAAATTAGAGACAAATGGCCACCTGGAGTGGTCAGATAGTCTCAACAGTCACCTCATATTACGATTGAAGGCATTACAGTACACAATGCCAAGAGATTGATCTAATTTCTCACATCACATCATTGAACACAGCAGCAGAATATAATTCAGTTTCACCATTAAAGCAGTAAATATAGGTTTCAAGGTCCCTCACCCAAACTGGCTTTCATTATATATACCCCTCCGTCATCTCAGTTGAACACCTGTGTAGAGTGCCTAATTGCGTTTTCCAGTTCAGGAATATACCAAAGTTGACTCCCATATGCGTAGAGGGGTTAATCATTCCAATAATGACCGTTCCCCCTAAATCTATTCATTTATCCAAATATCTGTACAAAAAGATTTTGGTTTCTTAAAGATTATCATTATTTTTATATCAATAAAGCTGTATGAAATGACCCCTCTGTACAGTGTACTAAAATGAAGTACACTATGTGGAAAGTGCGAGAGGTCCCCATAAGGCAGATAGAGGTAAAAGCAGATAATACTAACTCTCTTTTTGTAGTAGTGTGGGTGAGCATTTAGGTTTAGCAGAGGGCAGTGTTAAGCATTTGAAGTACTCACAGAGACAAATAAGACTAACACTCGAGAATAAATCTGAGACCCATTTTTTAAAAATAATATCGATTTTTATATAATTTTTAGGATCTTAAACACAGTTCTAAGCTAAGTACTTTCGGAGCTACGATTTTTCAAAGTTTGGAAAATATATCTCTTTTGTGCGTAATTACACACCATAGGAACCAATAGAGAAAATGTAGAAAAATGCATATAAATTCAGGCAATGCTTTCACAAAGTTTACCATCTAATTTTAGGTCGATGTCGTGACCAGGTCCAAAGGTCCAGCAGGAGGAGTTTGGGGGTGTCCCGGATCGGCCAGGAGCAGAGGTGCTGATGTCTTAAAAGCTAGTGTGCAAAGACAAAGGGAGCCACTTATAAAAGCACTGCACAGAGGGGCTTACAGGTAAATCCAGTGGGAGGGAGGCATGGCCTGGGGACCACGGAAGCAGGGCTGGTTGTTTGGTGCTTGGGCCAATTGGGGGGGGTGCCCAGCGAACAGGTCAGCTAAGCTTTGTGTGTCTTAGGGTCCTCACGGTCAGGAGCAGGCAACTTGGAGAGGTGATCTCGAGACTAGGCCACTCAGGAAGTAGGTCTTGGGTGTCTCGACGTCGCTCGACCCCGATACAGGCCACCTTATTGGGGCAATGTTAACATTGGGTTTGACACAGAAGGTGATTGGATCAACTCACTCTGCAGGTCATACCTTAGACTTAATATTCACCAACTCCCTTAAACTAAATATCAATCCTCCTTGCCCGACAATATGGACTGATCATTTCATCCTTAAATTCAGCATGCCCACAATCATGCAAACCAACGATAATGTAAAGAAAAACACTTGGATACGGCCTTGGCGCAAACTTTCAACAGATACCTTTTTATCGCATTTTGGGCCTCTCTCACAAGGAGTGAAGGTGGATGCGGTTGATTCCGTTGTTAGTGATTTAGAATCCTCCATCTCAAAGACCCTTGAAAAAGTTCTCCCTCTTACAAGGGTCCAAGTAAAAAGTAACGCTTCACCATGGTTCACCGTGGCATTAAAAGCCGACAAACAAAAATGTCGGGTCGCCGAACGTCAGTGGAGAAAATCTAAGACTGACGAGCACCGCAGGAATTATATAAATTTTCATTCAATTTAAATGAATAAGATTAAATCTGCAAAAAGGGTTTATCTCACTCAGCGTATTAACAAAGCAGCTCATTCGAGTAAAGAGCTGTATAAAATACTGAAGGAATTTACTGCTCCCCAGGTTGAGCAATCTTCCTTTGTACCCACCCAAGATTGGGTCGACTCCATTGCTTTGTTTTTTGACAACAAGATCAAAACAATCTATGCCTCATTTTCTTCTCGGGCAGCCGATCACGGCTGCCATAACACCGACATGAGTCAAACCAGTCTCTCCCTACAACTAAATAACACTCCTTTATTAACAGAGTTTGATCCCATAACAAGCATTGAAGTCAGCGATAGCTTAGGAAGGATTAAGTCTGGCTCCCCTGCGGATCCCTTTCCACCCCGCTCCTGTGCCAAAATTTTACCCCTATTTGCGGATATTTTGACCTTTGTTTTTAATCTGTCTTTTAATCAAGCCACGTTCCATCAAAGGTGGAAACTGGCACAGGTTAAGCCCATTCTTAAAAAACCTTCAGCCGACTATAGCGTGCCAGCCAATTATCGCCCTTTCTCCCTGCTCCCCTATTTTGGGAAGGTACTGGAGTTCTTAGTCAATAAACGTCTCACGACTCATCTCGAAACTCATAGGCTCCTCGATCCCTCCCAGTCCGGCTTCCGTGCGGCTCATAGCACGGAGACCGCAATTATTGAAGTAGTGGACAATATTAGATTGGCCCTGGATCGCCGAGAATCTGCAATTTTGGTCCTCCTGGACCTGTCGGCAGCATTTGACACCATCTCCCACAGCATTCTTAAACATCGCCTGTGGGAGATTGGTGTCAGAGGGAGGGCCCTGGACTGGTTTGTGAGTTATCTGGCAGATCGTTTTACTATGGTTTCCGTGGACAGGATTGCCTCCTGTTCATACCCAGTAACGGTCGGGGTCCCGCAGGGCTCGATCCTCAGCCCAATGCTGTTTAATGTTTATCTAGCCCCGCTGGCCGATATCATCAGGTCTTATGGTTTTGACACACTATCATATGCCGATGATACCCAGTTGTTAGTGACTTGTGATCCTGACCAGTCTGATGTTCAAACTCGTTTCAAGAGCTGTTTGATTAAGATCAATGACTGGATGCACTTAAACAGGCTTCAGCTGAACGGTGGGAAGACTGAGGTCATCCTATTTGGAAGGCCGAACAGCTCTGGACCTGTGACTGGTGGCCATGGCCACGGCGAGATTTCAACCCGAAGGCAAACCTACAGATGGTAGGAACGGAGAGGGGCAATTGGACTAACACTGAATCACAGATCAGACCTAACCCTAAGGTTGACATGCTTACTACGGTAAACCAAGAATCAATTCATGTTAACATATTGGATACCAACATTGTGGAACCACGACATGCTGTAATCACTCCCAACATTGAGACAATCCCACCACTCACCAATATCTCAACACTGGAAGAGCTGTCTAATGGTGCATCTATACGAGCAATAGTACCCAATGAAACGACTTCCTTGTGAAATTCACTTTGTACATATTGTGCACCTTCACTACTGCACTGAGCACTATTTTCACCTTGTCACAAAAATTGCAAACGCATTTTATGTTATGTTTTGACAGCCTCATGAATCAATGGTGGTATTCATAAATGCCGTAATTTATAAAACTTCTGAATACCCTCTATGGTGTCCCTAGGTGTGTCATTTATATGTGTTTTTTTTGCTAAATTACTTGTTCCTATGAGTAAACCAATGACTGGTTTAAAGGCTTTAAAGAAATTAGCTTTACCCGACAGAATCAATTGTTCATATTACATGTACTCTTTATGGCTTTCCTGTGCACTTACATCTCAGAATGGACTGGACATTGTAGGGACATATCTGCTCATGCTGATATGCCCACACATAGGATAGAGTGCACCCTGCCTTAGGGCTAAAGGCCTGCAGTAGGGGGTGACTTACCTATATCCCATATAGTATATGGGAGGCATGGTACACAGGGCTGTGTGCCATGTCAGCACACAGCCTGCAATGGCAGAGTGCATAGCCTTGGTGAGGGGTCTCTGGGGTGGCACAACCAGTGCTGCAGCCCCAGAAGACCCTATTTAGTACCCATGCCCTAGGTACCATGGGTACCATTTACTAGGGACTTACACAGTAACTGAAGTTGTGCCAATCGTGGTACAGTTTTTGGGAAAGAGATCTGTCACTGGGAACCTGGTTAGCAGGGACCTAGTGCACGTAAAGTTTGACATTATATGGGGCAAAAAGTGAGGGCTAACCATGTCAAAAGAGGCACTTTCCTACACAAGCCTTGTCACTAACTTCGGTATGTCTATAGTAATCGCATCAAACAACACAAGGTCATCTAATATACGGTAATCTGGGTATGTTAAGCAGCAAACCATAATGTTTCCCAGCATTGGTGGAAGCAATTTAAAAACTAGGAACCAAGCTAGCCATACATAAACAAAACAAGAGAAGAAAAAGTGCACAGCTTTGTTATACATCGGTATTGATATTTATTCTGGCCTACCGGTGACCCTCTTTTTTAAGTTTAACCCTCACAAAGATATCTACTTAGAGCTCTCTCAATATCAGTGGAGGAGAACTCTTTGTTCTCCACTCTGATAAAATCTTTCATTGAACATTCTTATCTACAATTTCTCACACGGCTATACAATTGACAAAACAGACAAACAAGTTTGAATGTCCTCTTTTGAGAACCTTTGGAGCCAAGAGAACGAAAGGTGCCGCATGAGCCAGCATTTTTTTAATGGAATCTAGTTTGTGTTGGATTAAAAGCTTCCTCTCCCCCACCCAAGCTCGAAGGTCATCTAGTTGGAAAATGAAACTCAGCTCCAGCATCCCAAAAGACATCTGACTGAAATATACTTCCCTTGAGCGGGATTTTAAGGTTAGTCCACAATTCTGGAATAGAACTCCCTAATTGGAGAAGAATCATAAAAAAACTGCTCTGAAAATGTCTACATGTACGCTATTGGGTCCCAGGGGTCTACCCAATTCTGCTCTTGCAATTTCCTCTGTTACTGCCCTGTTTTTAATATTACTCCACATATTTCCTTTCACCCAGAAGGGTCAGGTACTAGAAAGGGAACTGTACTATGACCCACTACGAGCTCACTACAGGATGCTGGCATTTGTACATAGCGAGTAGAAGACCCAATGATGAAGCCATTTCGCGAGGTTACGGGTTCGATGTCCTTAAGGCAGACGCAGACTTAGCAGGCTTTTGAGCATGCAACACTCGCACAATAACTACTGTTGTCTGCACACACGGTACATTTAGAGGACTCTACACACTCGCATGAGAAGGGCAGGGCTGTGTACCGAAGGTTTGCCTCTGTGGAAGACACAACAGGGGCCTGTTTCCATAGGAGGACTTTATGGAATTGTAAAACCGAATGGAATTCATGACTAATTCGATGAGATGCGAGGCACGTAAGAGAATCTCTCGTGTTTTGCCTAAAATGAGTATGCAGCTGGAGTAAGAGGTGCTTGAAAGCGCCAAACCAACATTGTGTGATGTGAGAGGCTAACCGCCAAGAGAGGAATGTAATTGAGATCATTAGAACGTAAATATTTTACGTACACTAACTGAACTTTTAGAAAGAACATTATACTTGCCAACTAACAATTTTGGTTAAAGATGGGCGGTTTTATGCCTGCAGTAAGGGAAACTGAGGAGAATGCAAGTTTGATTAAGTGAACTCTTTTAGCCATCATATACTTTCACACCTGAGGGCAGCATGTGCAAGGATATATTTTCAATAAACAAAGCATTTTTCCTTGCAGCCCAGTTGGGGCCTATTTGTGTCGTTTTCAAAACATTTTTAAAGTATTGTTAAGGATCAGCTTGTTTTTGGTGGCTATGATGGGAAAGGCAGGTAGATTTAATTGACTCAGTATGTCAGTTTTAGGACCGTGCATAGTGGGCGCAAAGCCTACATTCAACCAGGTATGGTTCAAGAATTTCTTTTAGCCCTACGCAAAATATCATGCTGCTTTTCAGGCACTCCTGTTTCTCTAGAGACCAAGTCTTTTTTGAGGTCGGTTATTGCACCCTATTGGAAATCATGTAGTACCAGCCCTTCCTCCAAGCACTTTCAAATTGCATTTTGCGCAACACTAGTGTCCGGGAAAATAAGAAAATCGACCAAGGGCGTTTTAGCAAAAGTAGGAGCTTGTTCACTTGAAAAAATATGACTGGACTTACCATTTAAATGCCCATTGGAAATGTGCAGCTACAACAACTTTGAAATAAAAAATATGGGCAGGAAAAATAAATGAGACGGTAGGAGTCAGTTTTGTTTTTACAACCTGAACTGTGCACGTTTGAACTTGAACGACCCACTACAGGAGTACTGCATGCAGGATGTTATAGAAACGTTTGTGATTCATTTACTCAAGTGCAGTGCTTAATTTGTAAAAGAATAAGTGTCGGGGACCACAGACCTCATTCCAAAATTGGCGGTCGTTAGAGATCTTTTTATTGTTGATTCAACCTCTGGTCGGCAGCATCTGAAAACGTTGACTTCTGAGAGACTAATAATGATGAAGAGGCCACAGATGCCAGATTGGTGTTAACGTTTATGATCTAGGTAAATTTGTCACTAAGTTGTTTCAAGTATCTTTTATTCAGAAACCACTGCACATCCTCTTTATCAATATCCTTCCACGCTCAAAGGAGAATACCTCTAATCACATTGTGGAGAAGCAGGTTATCTGCCACAGGGCCACTGCATTGTGCATAAAACCCTTTGTTGTTATCATGGGCTTTAGACTCAAACCTCAAAACATCCCCTATGTGGGCCTTCAATATATTACCCTTTTGGGGAGTGTCCTGGTCATCATTAACATCCAACTTTTGTCGTTTAGCTTGTGGATCAATAACAGTCCATGCTACTATCTTGCTTCGCAGTTGGGGCTCCCCCATTGGGGCATCGCCCCACTGCTTTCTCGCAGTGCGAGAAGGCAGAAACATAAATGGTAAAAACTACCATTTTATGTTTCTGCTTTTCGCACTGCGAGAAAGCAGAAGTGCCTTGTTGGGGGCGGGCCGGCGGTCCTGCTCGAGGGCAGGGAGGGCAGGGGGTGGGGGGGGAGAACGGGGAGTGGTAAGCCACTCCCCCCCGCCCAAAAACAGGACCGCCCACTCTCCCTTTTTCTCCGCTGCGCCTCACCAATCACAACGCTGCCATTGCAGCGTTGTGATTGGCGGAGGGGAGCGAGGGAGGTAGCCCTGATGAAGAGAGCTGCAGGAATTCGAAAATGCAGGACGGCGGGAGTTGGACCCCTCTAGAAGCTAAGGTAGTGCGGGACGGTAAGTTTTATTTTATTTAGTTTTTAATTAAACTCCTCCCGCCTCTCCCCCATCCCCCGCGACGACTCCATTTCCACCCCCCACCCGCCCATTATGCCGGCTGAGAGAGAACGGAGAGGGAAAGAGAAAAGGGGGCACTTTTTGCAAGGCGATCCTCTGTTCAATTCCTCTGCCAATAGGTGTGCATTGAAACATGTTATGAAATGGGCCCGTTGTGATTGATCACCGTTAGACCCTCTCCCATCCCAGATTCCTTTTATCGCTGTCTGGCATGGCGTCCCTCTTTCAAAAGCAATGTCTTCCCAAGGTCACCCTGGCTCTCTGGACGTATTGATGCCTGCAAACGGGATACAGGGCCTGCCCTAAGTTTGTTTGAATTAATTAAGGACTGTTTTGTGCTATCCTAGCCTTCCTTCCTAGTTGCAAGACATCGGGTGAGACCTCAGTTCGAGATGTAGAATCGTTTACTGCTACTACCAAAATAAGTGCACGCTTTACAAATCTTTTCAGATTTGTGTTAGAAAAGTGTTATATGAACTCAGTTCATATAAACCTTTCCTATCACAAATGTGTAAAGATTTGTAAAACGTGATTAAGTGCGACTGCGTGCACTTCTTTTGGAAGTAGCAGTTAATACTTCTAGAACTTTCCAACAGCTATAGTAAAAAATAGTCTGTGGCGTGACAAGGCTCGGCAGACTGATAAAGCGCTGCAAATAATGTTGCTAGGGCGCCTATGGTCGCCTTTTCAGTGTAAAGAGGAGCAAGGCTGATATAGGAGTGGGAGGTAGCGTGGCGAGGATTGGTGAATTGAAAGTGGCTGATAAGACCCGTGACCCTGGGCAAGGAGGGCAGCAAACCATGAGTGGGTGGAATAAAATGTATGTTTGTAAAGGCAGAGACCTGTGTGTCTGTTTGGATTCAGGTATTTCCCAGACATCTGTGGCCACCTCTAGGTGTGAACGGGTGTGAGGGCTGGGGTAGGATCAGCCACAGCCTGCAAACTTCATTCCTTTGTTCTTCCCAGTGATCTTATCCCACACATATTGTCCCATCTCAAGCACTAGAGAAGCCCCATATAGATGTATACTTGCAGTATGACTGATGGTGCCCCAGCCCTCTCGACGATCGCTCTTTCGGATTCATCTGTTTGTGAGCCTTACAAGCGGCACGCTCCGCCCCAGTGCTCCTTTCAGAAACATCAGCCTCCCTGACCTGGCCACAGGCTGTCTTCCTCAGCCCGCCTTGCCTCAGAGACTGAAGGCATTTGTGGGAACGTACATCTTTCCCTAGACCAGTGCCCCGTTGTGTCAGGGGCAGGAAGCTGCTTCAGCTATTTTACTGCAGCTCCGAGAAGGGAGGCAGCTAACAGCAGGCTCTCCAAGTGCTGGAAATAATTTTTCTAGGGCCGCCTTTTCAGTGTTAAGAGGAGCGAGGCTGATATGACAGTGCACAGTAAAAACACTATATAAATTGTTTTCCGGTATAATGAAGTGATCCTGGGTTTGTAGTTCCCTGCTTTTCTGGTCTTTGACACTACAGGTATTTGGCATGATAGGCACGGGCTAAAATGAATTTTTATTGAATGTAGTGTAAGGAAGTATAAGTAATACATTAAAAACGGCTGGGGTTCGAAGGAAGTTGAGCATAGTGTTTTTTATTGATGCCTTTGCCGAAGAGATGCTGTCTGGACTGGTTTCATCTCATACCGAGCATAAGGTTTTTAGGGATGCTGAGGAGATAGTGGAGGTGCTGGAACAAATTTCAGAGTGGGGGTGATGTCATCAATGTTGCGTGACTGACTGAAGTTGTAGTGATTGTGAAAATCTTCCTGCTTTCTAAAATTTGTTTGAAAATGCACCCTTTGCCCTCTCTTTTTTCAAAATTTTCTCGGGGGGGGGGGGGGGGGACCCCCTTCCGCGAACCCTTCTTTTGCCGGTTGGGCTCGCTCGCCAGCCACAATGCACTCATCCCAAACGTTTACACCTTACCACTTTCAAATGCCACCAGCCGCCACTGCTTGCTTGTTCTGTCTAAGCTCAATTACACCAATAGACTACCACAGATTATCTTTAACAACTATGAAAAGACTACAATAGATTCAGAACTCTGCTGCCAGACTACTCCTACATGTAAAGCCACAAGCCCACATCTCCGCTAAAAGCCCTACATTGGTTACCGGTTGCCAGAAGAGCCACATTCAAGCTGCTCTGTATTACCCACAAAGCGATACATGGAACAGGGCCGCTCTTCATCAGGAATAAAATCAACAAATACATTCAACAAAGGAACCTCCGCTCTAGATTGGCACTGCGCCTCAAAATCCCACCATACAAGAAATAAAACCATAGGTGGAACATCCTTCTCTGTTCAAGCAGCAAAACTATGGAACTCTTTACCCCCAAACATAAGATCTACAGATAACTATCTTAGCACCCTGACCTGTACCCCACACATTATCGACTCTGCTAAATGACCAGGAATTATGCTCTTATATTATCTAAGCTAGACTACGGTAGTGCTATCCTTGTGGATCTTCCTAAAAGCTTCCCAACACCTATCGGACTACACCCATGCCAGTATTTATGAAAGTTCCTCTCTCTCTCCTACTTCCTTATGTATCTATCCCAATCTGTATACATTTATTTTTATGTATATCATTTTTCGTTTGAATAAGTGCATTTTGTTATAGTTGTCAAGCGCTTTGTCACCAACAAGGGTACTGTTCACGCTATTTAAAACACTGAAAATACAAATTCTGTATCCAGTGCACATGAACAAGACCCTCTATACTGGTCAAAATGCATCATGGCAGAGCGAGTGTAAATAACAAATCAATCTGAGAACATTAACTTAAAGGTTATGGGATGTATATATGTCACCAGTAGGTAGTTATAGTTAGGACCAAGTTTCCATAGAAGAGCATTTTTTGTTTTGCTTATAACTTTGCCGTCGTTTGATGAATCTTCATGAAATTTTCCAAACTAATTCTTGTTCATATCAGCTCCTATGTGGGAAGTTTGTGGGTGATTCGTCAAGGGGGGCCCGAGAAAAAAGGGGGGTCCCAAAACGTGTTTTCTCCATGTTAATTTCCATAGGAAACTTTAGACAAGGCTACAGGTAGAACAGGTGAACGGAATTAACCCAAATTTGGCAGGGAGAAGGGTCTTGGTCTAGAAAGCACACTTTTGTTTATTTGGTGTAAATCCGTTCAGTAGTTTGAGAAATATCGAAATTTACAGATATCGATATTTGGGAATTCTGCCATCTGATTGGCTGAGGCGTTACAAGCACAAGCTTGCTGCTTATTGGTTGTGAGCGCTGCGAGCGGTTGCAACTAGGAAGTGATGGCCGCCATTTTGTGATTCAGTTGAAGCGAGTAAGGGGAAAAAAGGGCAAAAAGAGTAGGAAAGAGGAGGGTAGGAGCGCTGTGAGGTCTCTGGGGTGGTTAGGGTGTGCTATACAGGGAGTGTGAAGCGATGTATTCACCCCTATCGGTGTGAAAGTGCTGTTTTGCCCAGAGTGAGATGGTGCTGAGGTGAGGTGCCGGTACACTCGGGGATGAAACCGTGAGCTGATTGCTGTAAACTGATGTGCTCCACGCGCTGTAGCATACTGGCCGCTGTAGCATAGCTGTGCAAGTGGTGTTAGTATGGGATTAGACTATAGCGGGAGTGGGAAGCAAACCACTCACCCCTACCGGTCTGAAGACTCGAATGGAGTGTTTTAGCAAGCAGGAATAAAGAAATAATCGTGAAGAATATAATGCAGAATGTTGCAATGCCACAGAAGACAAATGGTGAAATCAGGTGTGTTTAAGAAAGTGGCTGTGTGGGATAAAGCGATGGCGTCTGCAAGTTATATAAAAAGTGTCTTTATGTAAGTGCCATAAATGGAACCACTGGTGCAAGAGCTAAGACATCCAGCTGAGGCAAACTCCAACCGCTTCTGCTGTATTTAAACCTAAGCTCCTGCATCAGTCAATTACACATTACATGTTACAGTTCCATGTGACATAAACAATACCTATTAGACATGAATGACTGTAAATTGTAGAATGAAAATAAAGATAGGATACGATTACCACACTGTGCCAACCAGTTCCTAAACAATGCCGTGTTTTTTGATCTTGGTCGCCAGTTCATGAGCAGAGGCTGAGGATAAGCTAATTTGTGTGAAAGGGCTTCGTGGATAAGAGGCAGGCAGAAGGACGGGTGTACAAAGAATAGATATGGTTTCAAAATGGATGTCGGGTTTAGGCTAATTTAGCAAGTAAGTAGCGTATTTGCATAGGCCATACATCATCCATCCCGGGTTAGTTTGGAGAGGTAAGGGCCAATAATGAAAACAGAGTTCAAATGCCTAAGTATACTTAGAAAGTTATTATATGAAAATAGTTCAATTGAAGTGTATTAAAAAAATGAATAGGAAAAAGTAAAAAAAGTTGGAAAACAAAATCAATCCAAGCATAAAGTGAATTTCTTACAAGTCTTGGAGATTGCAGTCCAGAAGTTCTTCAGCGGCTTGAGATGTGTAATGTTCCAAGAGGCGATTGTTGCCATCGAGTGAGAAAAGCGAAGCGATCCAATTCATATCCTCGAAGGGACAGTAATGTTCCTCGAATGCTGGAGCGGCAATTTGAATTGGCAGGCAATCTGCGATGTTGTCAAAGGTCGCACGTTGCAGGCGATCTTTCGCGGCTGCGCAGAAATCCCATTCCGCCAGGATACCTTTTTGCGTTGCATCCGCCCTTGCTCCACTGCCCGAACAATCAAGTTCATGGTTTTCAAGATACTCCATTACCTGCTGGATATCGGGAGTGTTTGCTGGGATGTTGGCAAGGCATAGATCCATTCGTCAGTCGATTGGGCAAGTTTTGTAATAAAATGGTTGCACACATATTGTATATGTGTAAATAAATGTCATGTCGTAGCTGGCTCCGATAATAGATAGAGGCAGGCAGCCGAAAAGTTGTTCCATTTTTTCACGGTATTGATGTAGCTTCGCGTAGAGGCGTATTCTGTCGGACATGCTTGTTACAACAGGGAGCATAGCCATTTTTGACAAGCTAAAATAGTAGCAGGATGGCCACAAACAGAGCGAGAATTATGGGCACTGTTGCTGTTATTCTAGAGATGATCTGGTATTAGACTAAAAATAGATTGAAAGCCTGTGGGAAGGCCGGAGGAGACAATGTTCAAAAAGTGTGCCAGACCTTAAATGTCAGATGTGTTGAAAATTGTGTAACAATTCACAAAGTGTAATGGGAGGTTCGTATTTAAAAGGGAGTGTATTTTACTTGAAGTTCGTGCTATCTGCAGTCGATAAATTACTTTTGGAGAAGTGAGGGACACTTCTGTTTGAAACAAAAGTGCTTTCAGTTTGCTCCGTTTAATAAAATCTGTTTTCAAAGTAGGTATTGAAGGCCTAGTTGAACTTTAAGAGTTACTTTGTGTGGGTGGGAATAGAGATTGCCAGAGGAAGTTATCCGGTTTGAAACAGTAAGGTCATACGGTATGCCAGCTCACATTGCGTAGCAGTCCATGTTATTAAAAAGCAGATAACTGCCGTTAGAAAGCTGTGTGAATGTTGGTCTGATTGTGGGAGTTGGCGGGATTTTAAGAAAGCACGCAAGATTGAGGGTTGTAAGCTTAGAAGCGTTGTGCAGTTGGACATTCTTGCATAGTAATGAATGACTGCCATTGTGGTCACACTTTTCACCTGTGAGAAAAACTTCTGTATCCTCTTTAAGACAGTGATATGTAAATGAGAGAAACTACTGCTCGTAAATAAACGCGCTACCTTATATAATCACATACAACATGACAAACAACATGTACACCTAGCAGACATAACGACACTACGTACTGTGGGAACCGTGGCTAGCCATGTACACAAACCAAACATGGCATGGCACGTCTGCCACACAATGCAGAATGCGGGGAGAGATGGGAGCAAAGAATGTGCGAAGGTGGCAAGTGATTCTCGATTATAAAAGTATACAATGCAAAGTGTTGAGGAGATGTGCCGGAGAGACTGGAGTATGCAGAGCACAGACATTTACATGTCAACATACACTGATGGTCTATTGAGTGAAGTCGACAGTGGACGCAACCATGATAGTACAGTCAGTAGGGAAGATTACGAAAACATAGCATGTACGTGCCCCCCCTCCAAATCATTTAGCGTAGTGGGCTGGCTCGTCGTACACAAGGCTAGCGTAGGGGTATGAATAAAAGGCATGTTTCTCTGGGTGTGGTTCTCTTCCAGAATGGCAAACATGTCTGTCAGGTCTGCGCAGCTTACACCGCCACGAGGCTGACGCCATGAGCAAAGGTGGCTGCGAGAATAATGTTCTCAGCCTGCTGCTACCCAACCGTCATGGCCGCTGCGACGCACATATGCCCCACAGTTCAACTTTCGACACCATCGTATGTGAAAGAGGGCCCACCATGTGCCGGCGGAAGCTTTTGGGCAGAGGTCTGCGAGCTGGGAAGGCTCCTGAGATCAACGCTGGCTACCACGACACAGGCAGACAGTGCCCAGCCTGAGGCCCCAGCACAGTGAAGTGCTCTGTATACTACTAACACAGTAGTCGAAGAGGTCCCAACAGTGGAACGGTGTCTTGATCCCACAATGGACGATGTTAGAACTACATCTGAGAGTGGAGATGAAGGTACTCCCTTCGACCAGGTGCAAGCAACTCTAGGACCCCACAGTGGAACGGTGTCTTGATCCCACAATGGACGATGTCCAATATTACCTGCTGCTTGTGAATTTTCACAGACGTCCCTGCGTTGACGTGCATCAGACTCTGTGCTTCCGTAGCTAAGTGCTGCACATGATCATTGTGCTTGGTTGACACCAGTCGGTGGAGTACACCGCGGTACAGCAGGTCTGAACATCGGAACGGGGTCTTGATCCGAAAATGGACGATGGTAGAACTGCATCTGAGAGTGCAGATGAAGGTACTCCCTTCGACCAGGTGTAAACAACTCTAGGTCCCAACAGTGGAACGGTGTCTTGATCCCAGAATGGACGATGTCCGATACTACGTGCTTCTTGGTTTTCACAGAACTCCCTCCGTTGAGGTGCATCAGATTCTGTGCTTCCAAAGCTAATTACTGCACATGATTATTGGGGTTGGGTGACTGCAGGCGGTCGAGTGCACCGCGGTCCAGCAGGTCCGAACAGTGGAACGGGGTCTTGATCCCACAATGGACGATGTTAGAACTGTATCTGAGAGTGGAGATGAAGGTACTCCCTTCGACCAGGTGCAAGCAACACTAGGTCCCAACAGTGGAACGGTGTCTTGATCCCAAAATGGACGATGTCGATATTACTTGCTGCTCGGTTTTGACAGAACTCCCTCCGTTGAGGTGCATCAGACTCTGTGCTTCCGTAGCTAAGTGCTGCACATGATTATTGGGCTTGGTTGACTGCAGTCGGTGGAGTACACCGTGGTACAGCAGGTCAGAACATTGAAACGGGGTCTTGATTCTGTGATTGAGGATGTCAGAAGTTAAAGTTTGTGCTGATTTCTGTGTACCCCCTCCGATCAGGTGCAACCAACTGCGTGCTTCCGAATCCAACGGCACGTGGCTGTGAGGCGTTAATGACAACTACCTCTGGCCTTCAGTGCGGTCAGCAGGGCTCACAATTCAGATGGAGTGGTGATTGTTTAATTACAGAATCCAGATGGCAACTAACTACGTCGTCTATTGAAATATACACAATAGCCTTTTAGTATACTTGCTTGAAGAGGTTTTTAAAGAGGACTTATAGGTCTAGTACAATGACCAAATTCTTCTTGGTAGTGGTAAAGAACACTTAATAACAGTGGACTGCAGAGATCGCAATTCGAATTGTTTTGATTTATTGCAGAGGTTTGTGTAATTTATGTTGTTGTATTTTGTGAAGAGGACGTGAGAAAAAGTATTCATGGAAGACTGCTGTGCTCACTACTGCCTTCAATTTACACTGCAGACAGCAGTGTTCACAATTCAGATCGAGTCGCTATTGTAAATGACGCAGTCCTGTAGGCAAAAGACATAGCTCCAGTGCGCTCTGTCCGCACCATGCATACGCATCATCACAGGGTCCGCACACGTTTTTTGTTGCTTTGGGCAAACTGGGCAGCTCAAGTCAACGCCACGTGGCTGTGGGTCCTTGCTGACCGCTCTCTGGCCTACACTGCAGACAGCAGTGTTTACAATTCAGATCGAGTCGCTATTGCAGATGTAGTGTTGTAGGCAACAGACATTGCTCCTAGTAAGGCCCGCCCACAGCACGCATCATCGCTGGATGCTTTTGATGTGGCTATCTAAGTGCACTAGACCTGATGGATCCTTTATGATACAATCTTTTTGTGTATTATTTCAGATCTACTGCCTGTATCTTAGTATACCACAAGGTATGGTTGTTTTACGATAGAATCTTTTCTGTATTATTTCACATCTAGTGTCCCTACCTTACGGCAGCACAAACTATTGACCCTTTTATTATTGAATCTGTGTGTGATCCAATGATTACTGTTGTAGTTGATGCTAGCAGCAACCATTCCCTGAGGGCTGCTTTACACTCACCCCACACGCATCCAGCACAGACGTCACTGGATATGTAACCCTGGTAATAAAAAGGAGTCGAGCGCACGTGCTCGTACCCACTTCCACTATCCACCTGTGTCCGTGTGTTCATTATGCATGCATGATACTGCTCCTGGGCCGTACCACATTACATTGTGCTGTGGACAGCGTATGCAACCATGTTACCTCTGGCAGTGGGGAAAAGTTCTGTTATGTAGCTTTTAGATGCATGGCTATCACAGGTGGAAGGCTGCTTTACAGAGCATGAATATTGATGAAGATGATGGTTGCATGTTGTGTGTACTGTCAGATGTGTATATAGCAAAATGTTTTCAAAAAAGCTCTAAGCAGAAGAGGAGTCTCTCATCAAATGCTGTAGAGAGAATGGCGAAAATGGGTGGGGTCCTTCAACTGTTAAAATGGGAAATGTTATGAACCAATCAAATGCTTTTCTTTAAGGTCACATGGCAAACGTGCAGCGAGCTCGCAAGGAGGCTGCACCCGACGCGATTTTGAGAAAATATTACCATAATATAGGTTTATTACAGTTAGAAATATATAAATGTTTAAAATAATCGCTTGTTCTCATATACACTTTAAAGTTACTTAGATATAGTTTTGAGCCCCCCCAAAAAAATGAGGGAATTGCGTTCCCGGCGCGACACCATACGTCTATGACGTAACACAGGGCCTGGCCGGGTGCACTCGTCGCATACGCAATGCGCAGCGGGCGTGACCCCATACGTACATAACATAAGGCGCGGCTTGGTACTGCGTACCCGTCGCATACCAAAGTAGCAGCTGGTGCGACCACATACGTAAATGATGTTACGCGGAACACGGTGCCAAGAACCCGTTGGATACAAAATGCTCATCCTTTACGAGTTTAGCAATATGGAGGATAGGAGTGGCGTACTGATGGAGCTTGGTACACTACTGGTACGAGACTTTTCTCAACAAAAAAAAACAGATATACATACTTTTTTTTGAAGATATAAAACATTACATATTTTTCAAATTAAAAACAAAAAAGGATAATAGAGTTCCAAAATATTAGAATAAAATAGGAAAAATGTAGGTTTTTAAAATATTAAAATATGAAATTAACATTTAAAAAACCTTAGAAACTCACTGAAAAAACCATAGGTTTCAGGGACGTTATAGTTAGTTTGACATTTGACTCGTATAAAACCAGAGAAATTTGCCCGTTATAGTTAGTTGATCTAACTATAACTCGCGCGCCCGCTATGCACTGGTGATGATGTCACATATTACATCACTCATTACATGGTCAGTGACATCACTGATGACATCATCAACCTGATAATCTGATGCTCATACTGATGGCCTAATATAAACTTTGATACACGCACTCTAAAATACAGACTACTATTTTTGAAACCATATACACAACAATGCCAGATACTACATACCACCCACTAATTCCTAGGTCTACACTCACATCCACTCACTTATACATGCAGTTACTCATCAATACAGTACTATAATATGCACTCATACACCTATACATACAGCCAGAGTCCGCCACTCATCCATAGAGTTACTCACACACCTAATCAGTCATGCAAAGAATCAATCACATACCCATTTACTCATGTATACAGTTATACACACCAACTGCGTTAGTTATACACACACCACATCACTTATTTATGCAGATACTAACACATACTTACTGTCTTATACAATCACTGATACAAGCAGACACTTTTATACACCCACTCCCTCAAATAACTTACTCTCACGTATAGTCATTTACATACTCCAACACTCACATATACTGCCTTAAAACATATGTAGTTACTCACACATATACCAGTGAGACATTCATTCACTCACCAACACACCCATATACGCACCAACTCATCCTTACAGCCCTTCCCAGATGTACATTTGAATCCATACAACCAGTGAATCACCCACTCATGTATGCAGTCACACACCCCCCCACCCACCCACACAGACACTCACGCACGCATACAGACACTCAGACAACAAATCAATAACCCATATAGACACCCATGTAGCTACTCACCAACACATGAAGCCGCTTATACACCAACTGAGACACTAATACAGACTTTCACACAGTTTAGTCACTAACCCATACATTCAGTAACACATGTTCAATCACTCATTTATACAGTCAGGCACGCACCTACTAAATAATCCATTCAGGGACTTGTAAATTCACTCTTTCTTCAATACACCTTGGCATAGATATATATGAAAAATATTTAAACTTTACAGAAACACACATTTACTGGATGATGTCATCAGTGATGTCATTTGAGATGTCATCAGTGATGTCACTGACCATGTCATGAGTGATGTAATATGTGACGTCATCACCAGTGCATAGCGGGAGTCTAAACTCGCAATGAGGCATCCAGTGCAATAAAGCACAACACCCCGCCCCCCGAACACACAAAGTAGTACTACTTCAGGGTTCTCTGCCACTCGACGGTTTAATCTGCGCTTTTTACCCATTGCCACACATGAATCACTTAAATAACTATCATTCTGCATATGTTTGAATTAATTGTCGTATTCACAAATTGTTTAAACTGTTTCTAACTTTTTTCACGAATGAATTGGTAACGTTTTTGAAAGTCTCTCTTTTAAATTTATAAGGCAGGCGAACATCATATGCAATGTTTTCTATGTCTATTACCATACAGGAAATGCTTCAAAAGACACTGCCACTTCCTGGTCTTTGTATGACTTTTTGACATTCACCGTGCTGTCGAAACGCGTCAAGTCAATAAAATACAACTCCGAAAATTGAAATCCTGAATGAGACTCTTCTTGCATTCTGGCAGCGCGAGATATTCACAAATATTTTAGCGGGTCCAACGCCCGCCCGTCTGCACCAACCCCGCTAGGTGGAAGAGATCGGAAGCAAGACTGGAATTCATTTTGCAACCCCCTCTTTCCCGATTCCCGCCGCCTGAGTACACGTCCTGGGAGTGCCTCTCAACAAAGAACCAAGAGCGAAGCACGAAGGAAGTCCGGACGGGAGAACAGCCGGCGTGCACAGACCCCACTCCGGGGGAGTGCACGACGGTTTGAACACCCACTTTGGGCCCTCGTTGGAACTTCGGGTTCGGTCATCTTTATGGAAATGGCAGGGGTGCCCCTATCTCGACTACACGCAGCTGCGTTGAGTTTTGAGCACAGGGGATGATTTCGCAAACAGGACTAAATCGGACTGCGGAGAAGACTCGATGGTATATGGAGTGCCGTCTGGACTTTAATGCGTGGTAACAATGTGTGAGGCAATACGCCAGAGACTGGATGTACCCAGATCACTATTTACCGAGGCTGATGATGTAACCCAGGAGAGCTCCACGAGGGTAACTATGGGAGAAACCGGAGAAAACAGGACATTAAAACAGGACTTATACAGACTTGAAAAACTCTGCAAGAAGGAAATCAACTGCAGCTGGGAGGTAATCTCCTTGGATAATTACATCGAGGTGGGCGCGTCCCAAGAGGATTGAGAATCTTGGTGACCCCCACCTACCAGAATCCAAATCCCAAACTATTGGAGGAATGGTCCGCTCTCATGGCAGTTACCTGCAAACAGATGCTTGGTATCCTCTCTAAATATGCAGCAATAGAACTCCAACAAATTGGGGAAGAGCTGAAACTGCTCTGTGAGGCATTGAGCAAAAGGCCAGTCCAGGAAGAAATAACCAATTTTATTAAAGAAATGGAGACAAGATTTACCAAGTATGAAGACGGCATCAAGGCGAGGAAACGCTGGAAATTCATAAGGGACAGGAATGATTATGCGCTAGGACGCATCCTAACCTTCAGCAGAAAATAAGACGCCATAAGGAAGGACTACAAGAAAATTGAAGCGCTTTGAGCACAGGAATCGGAGACCTCTGGTTCAAGCTCAGCTGCACTGCCGGATGACGAGGAAAGACACACAGCATTGGGACCGAACAGGGGACCCTTCACATCATTGGAGGAGTACCGTTTAATGCAACTGAGCATCAGTGCAACCAAAAAACCATTTCGGGGAAGAGGAAAAGGAGGAGGCAAAGAACAAGACAAAAGGGAAGAAGCAGGAGAGGGGGCGAAGGCCAGCGACAATGTAACACCACATGGGAGAGGCATCAGGTGATCCAAGAGGAACAAATGATGGGTGAGCAATCAAACCTTTCTATCATTAACCTTTCCCCTCATGTTATCACCCCTGAGGAAAGATCGGTCTTAGAATTAGGCCTATCTTTCTGCCCTACAGCCAATTTTGATTTTGCTAAGACCCGCATTGATCTGTTTCTATTTAAGCGCAAACTGAAGCTGTTGAAACTGCATACTTTGAAACATAACAGAGGCCTAGTGAATGCCACACAAACAGGTAGCCCCTCTGCCCCCACGGATGCTGCATTATCCGTGAGGGACATTGAGACTTTAGCAACCATGAGGGAAATCCAATTGGGAACCAGAGACCGGGAAACGGATCGTGACCTTTTGATCAGTATGGACATGGAGGTCAGCAAAAGATCCAGAAATTATTTCAAACCCAGATCTAAATTCAACCCGATAACATTGCATGATGGAATTTATACATTCCATGAGTCTATCTTACGTGTTTTATTGGACCTATGGAAAAGAGAGGGCAACAATTTTGCTAGGAATCTAACCACAGCACAAAGGGCAGGTTTGCAGTCTTTGAAACAAGCGACTAACTTCGTCATCAAACCCTCTGATAAGGGGGTAATGTGGTCCTTTGGGACATCAACAAGTACTGAGTTGAGGCCAAGCGACAACTAGAATTCTCAGGATGTTACCCGAGATCAAGTCTGGAGAGGTACAATTAAACTGTACAGGAATATCACAAAATGCTTCATGGCTGGCGTGAGAATGATATGCTGAGTCAGAATGAGTTCCTGTTTTTATTGGTACGAAAATCAGTAACCCCGGTTTTCTATATGCTACCGAAGGTGCATTAACATCCCACAGACCCTCCGGGCAGACCCATCATCTCGGCCAACCAAAGCCTCCTTGAGAATACTTCCATTTATCAAGACTATTTTCTGTGTCCCTATGTCCTGAACCTACCCTCGTATTGCAGACACACCATGGACTTCCTGTCAAAGGTACAGGAGATTCTGTGGAAAGACACTTACATTTTGGCAACAATAGACGTTGTTGCCCTGTACACCTGTATTGAGCATGATTTAGGCCTGCAAGCATGTAAATATTATCTAGGAGACAGGCCTATGCACCATGTATGACCACACTATGCTATTAATGTGCATGCTACACTTCTGCTTACACAATAACTGTTTCCTGTTTGAGGATGAATGGTATGAACAGTACACTGGTACCACCATGGGAAATTGCTTTGCTCCAAGCTACGCCTGTTTGTTCATGGGGTGGTGGGAGGCGGAGCATCTATGGCTTGACGGGAATATCCTTCACATGAACAACGTCGTCCTGTGGACCCGCTACATAGACAACATTTTTCTGATATGGGATGGTCCACAGGACGTTTTGGATGTTTTCATTCAGGGACTTTCGGTGAATAATTTAAATCTTAATTTCACCAGTAAAACCGACCGTTACAGCATTGAGTTCCTAGATATTTTAGTGGAGGTGAAACTGGGGACACTACATACCAGCCTGTATAGGAAGCCAACGTCTAGCAACAGTATCCTACATGCACAGCCATCACCCGACAGGTCTGAAGAATAGTATCCCCTACGGGGAACTATTAAGAGCAAAACGCAACTGCAGCTCCACTGACTTATGAGAAAGAAGCAAAGAACATGAGGGGTCGCTTTAGAAGTAGGGGCTATTCAGGCAAAACTATCAGAGTAACCACTGAGAAAGCAGACACCAGAAACAGAAACCGTTTACTCGTACCAAAAGAGAAGGACAGTGGCAAACAAAGTGAGACTCATCACCACCTTCAACCATGCCTATCCATCAGATAATACACAAGCACTGGCACATAGTCAGGAACAATGTTATCATAGGAAAAATGGTCAGTCCATCACCACATGTCACATACAAGAAGGGTCAGTCCTTAAAGGACATGCTGGTACATAGTCACCTTTCCATCAAAACTAAGACACGTGGGACCTGGTTGAGGGAACTCCCAGGATTCCACAAGTGTGGGAGGTGCAAAGCATGCAACAACAGCACGAATGTAAAAACTTTTAATCTTCCTAATGGAAAAACAGGGAGGATCAATGGTTTTATAAATTGCAACACTGATTTTGGTGTTTATGTTTTGACTTGCATATGTGGGCTACGCTATGTGGGGAGCATAATCTTCTCACTAAAAAAGCGCGTGTTAGAGCATTTGAACGCAATCAAGAACGGCGACATGTCATACACCGTAGCAAAGCATTGTGATTTGGTACAGCAGAATGCCAAAGACATCAGTTCTAAAATCTCATATTTTGGCATTGAGAGGGTCCCTAAATCAGCGAGAGGAGGAGATCAGGAACATCATCTGCGACGCCTGGAATCTGAGTACATTGTGAGGCTGCAAAGCAAGACCCCGGGAGGCCTCAACCATGAGGAGGACCTCCATGTCCACTTAGGCTGAGCTGATGGGGATATCCGTCCATTATTACATTACAGTACTATGGTGACCTCTTTCCATCAAGGGGGGTGATCCTTGCTCTATAATGTGGGAAATTGATATGTGTACCAATCAGATTCACAGTTTATCTAGCGGTATTACCCAATCCATTGTTAAATACTCCTCTAAGTACCTACATCCCTCTCTCGCTCTCCCCCTCACCATTGGGTCACGGATTTTTCCTTAAGGATGGCCACCCAGCAGACCGACTAGGTTTGCCCCGCCCACTCGCTCTTTTGCTTTGTCTTCTATCATTTTTCCACTCCATTGTCTCTCCGCAGTACCGATGTTATTTCTAGATTATTTTATGTGACCAGGAGCAGGCCTAACCCAGTGTCTTCCACCTCTTGACATCCTGTAGCATCAACGGGATATGCAACTTTGAGCACTTGCCCATCCCTCCATTACCATTTATTTATAAAATAATTTTTTTTGCTCCTTGACCAATATCTTGGCGTCTAAACTCGCAATGAGGCATCCAGTGCAATAAAGCGCAACACAACCCCCCCCCCAAACACACAAAGTAGTACTACTTCAGGGTTCTCTGCCACTCTGCGGTTTAATCTGTGCTTTTTACCCATTGCCACACATGAATCACTTCAATAACTATCATTCTGCATATGCTTGAATTAATTGTCGTATTCACGAATTGGTTAAACCTTTTTCACGAATTAATTGATAACGTTTTTGAAAGTCTCTCTTTTAAATTTATAAGGCAGGCGAACATCATATGCAATGTTTTCTATGTCTATTACCATACAGGAAATTCTTCAAAAGACACTGCCACTTCCTGGTCTTTGTATGACTTTTTGACAAAGACCATGCTGTCGAAACGCGTCAAGTCAATAAAATACAACTCCGAAAATTGAAATCCTGAGTGCGACTCTTCTTGTGTTCTGGCAGCGCGAGACAGTCATAAAAATAAATATTTTATATATATATATATATATATATATATATATATATATATATATATAACTATAAGCCCCACAATGCAGCGTGATATGTTGGTACGCCGCGATTGGCAACTGCTTACATAAAGGATGTGGTATTGGCAGTCAGGTGACTCGTCAGTGATGTTCCGTATGAGCCCTGGAAGAAGAGGAACCATAGCCTTGAAACGCGTCGGCTTGTTCCGAAGATCAGGGAACTGTTTGTGAAAGCTAACGAGAACACAGCCCGGATGGGAGGGGTGTGGTCGAGTGACCTTATCGAAACGTTAAGGGGTGTGTGTGTTGGATTAAATATACATATATATATTTCCAATAGTCCTGTGTCGATTGCACAACACCAACAGGTACAGACCATAAGATGTGCCATAAAGTTTCTCCGTGCTTTTATTACTCCAAAGTCAGCATGACGCGTTTCGGCTGTGTACACACAGCCTTGATCGCATACATATATATACACACACATACCTCTATTCAATATCAAAAAAAATAAAAATGTATGTATCGGATTTCCGCCTGACCCCTGGTTGCAGAGGAGCTGCTGTCATTTGGTGGTCCATGACTGCATGGAGAGGCGCTGGCATTGCACTTACGTCTCCAGTCTTGGCGCCTGCAGAGAAGGCTGGCTTGAAGTAGAAGACACAAGGCCGTTTTTTCCTGTAAACTTTTCCTCCTGCACCGCATTAGGTATTTCAACATACTGCATGATGGGATCAGTAGTTTGGACATTGGACTGCTGAGGTGATTTACAGTATAATGCGACCCAGGTGAGCCACTCGCCATTAGGGAAGGAGGAGCTTATATATGAATTTGCAGGAAACCTCATAACGAACTGTGGCATTTGGAAAAAGGCTCACCGCCGAAACGCGTCATGCCTGTAATCTTTTCAATAAACGACCTGTGAAGCCCTGCTGTGTCCCTTATTCTGCTCGAATGGGAGGAGAAGTTGGTCGCCAGTAGGTAGTTATAGTTAGGACCTCCTTTCTATTCAAAAAGTGTTTTTCTTTTCCCAATATCTTTGGCGCCGGTTGACGAATCTTCGCAAAATTATCAAAACTAATGGGGCGCTCCGGTCAGCTCCTGTCTTGAAAGTTTTGGGGTGATTCATCAAGCGGGGGCCGAGAAAAAAGGGGGTCCCAAAACGCATTTTCCCCATGTTAATTTCCAAAAGAAACTTTAGACCAAGCTACAGCTCAAACTGCTGAATGGAATTACACCAAATTTGGCAAAAAGGTAGCCCTAGGTTCAGATAGAGACCTTTATTTTAAATGTTGTAAATCTGTTTAGTAGTTCCTGAGAAATTTAAAAAAGAAAAAGATCGATATCTGAGCACCGAGGAGGGTTCGCAAACCCTCCCAGGCACGAGCTTCACTCTGATTAACTGCCAACACTCCAAATCATAAAGTGTTGGCAGCCATCTTGTGAGTAAATAAAAAGGTGAAAAACAAGAAAGGGGGCAAGGTACAAACACCCTGACCCCCCCCCCCCCTAGGCCTGCTCAGGGGCTCCCACAAGGAGCCAAAGAGCAGTTCGTTTTTGAAAGCCGCCAGGTCCCAGGGGCACTTACCAATGGGTTTGTGGGGGCCCGCGATTGCCCCCCCCTGCCCAGGGGACCGCCACCTACCCGGGGTACATACTCATTAAAAATGCGGGGTCCGTAGCGAAAAAAAATTAGTGGGGGGTACCAATCCCCACCCACGCTGCCCCGGGGACCGCCACCTCCCCAGGGCTTTGATAATGAACCGCGGGGACACTCGCCCCCCCACACGCCCCGGGGACCACCACCACCTCCCCGGGGTACATACTTATTAAAAATGCAAGGTCCGTAGCGGACCCCCGGGGACCACCACCTCCCCGGGGCTTCAAAGACTTGGGAGGGGGGCCGCGCAGCCTCCTACAGGAGCCCTTGATGGCCCTGGGTACCACCACCCTCCAGTGCCGGCTCCTGCAATGTCCCAGAGTGCCCACCCCCAGGACATTGTCGATTGCTATGGCAGGGCAGGAGCCGTCATAGCTGTAGGAGAGTAGGATATGCTTCACATGTTTACCCCCACTTTTTGCTGGTGTTTCACTGTTTTTCGACTTGAGTGCTATTCAGGGCCCCAGCCTAGCTGCTTCCTCTCTAAATTGATTGCCTGTACTTTAGGTACACTCCAGATTGGAATCTGGGGTACCCTTGTGAGTCCCTAGTATATGGTATACTATGTACCCAGGGCATAGGTACCCCAGAGGCCTACCAGGGGCTGAAGCATGTATTATGCCACCCCTGGAAATCCACCCAAAATGACACCACAGGTCTGTTACTGCAGCCTGGGTAAGGTGGTGCATGCACCCCTTACTGAGGTATAGGTTCACTATACCTCACCTATCACTGCACATACAGACCTATCAGTCACTCCTATGGCAGGCCTTAACAATCCTGAAGGCAGAGTGCTTGGTTATATGTGAGAGGGTGCCCAGGCATGAGCCGAGCCCCTCTACAGCCTTCGAAATCTCTTCTCCGGGGTTGTCAGTGGTGCAGCCTGACCATATACTCTTAAGTGCATTAGAACCAAACAGTAAATGCTAACTTTGGACTGGCTGCACGGAAACATGTCGTGTCTTGGGTCAAACACCTTGGAATCATACCCCCACACCAATAACTGGTGTGGGAGTATGATCCCACCCTTCTAGAGGGAGAGACAAGGCGGCACTGGTATACCAGGTAGAATCTTAATAGAGCCCTGGCATCACAAAATGGATGCTGCAGCCACAGACACGAGTCTGGCCTCCTGCTGCTGACCGAAACTTCGGCAGCGGAGGCCTGGACAATGGGTTTCCTGTCACAGGGAGGTGTAACCACCTCCCAGAAAGGATGATGTGTATTGGGGCTGGGTGGGAGCACTCTCAGAGTGCTTTGAAGTCCTGCACTGGGGGCACATTTGGTGTCCCTGTGCATAGTCCAGCTCAAACCGGTTCAGGGGGCCCCTGCTCTGGCGCGAAACTGGACAAAGGAAATGGGTGTAGCCACCCCTCTTTCCAAACCCTTCCATAGGTGGGTCCCCAGAGCTAGTCCAACCCCTTCCTTAGGTGTAAGTAAGGAACCTCTGTAACCAGAATTTTAGATATCCCTAGACAAAACTCTGAAGCTGAATCCTGGAACTTCGACGCTCTACTAAAGACTAGAGGACTGAAGAAATCTGCCTTGGGGTCAAGGAGTGACTCCCCTGCTTGGCAGGCACAAACGAAGCAATTTGCCGCTCTGCATTTCCGAAGCTCCCGCCAGACTGCAAAGTATTTGCAGCCCAGGAAGAGGATTTCCAGACATCTCAGAGGCCGACCCGAGTCCCCAGCAAAGCTGAGACCCGCAGCCCACGTGAGTAGCGTGGTACCGGAACTCCTGGTCACCGTGCACTTTTGCAAGTGCATTGACTTCTCAACATCTTTTGAAGTCGTGCTTGGGGTTACTTGTAGCCCCCACCTTGAGCAGAAGATCCACCTTAGATTGTCATCCTAGTCACTCCATGTGACCCGTGGGCAGCAATTTTGTGTTTCCTTTCGAGGTCCCTTCGCGACCCCTGGTCTGTCGACTAGTGGGTCCCTGAGGGGGTAACTTTGCTTTTCCTTGGGCTTCCCTGGTTGCTCCAGACGTGCCCTGACTCCCAACCAAGTGGTGAGTCCCTCAGACATTGCTGGTCTGCACCGAAGCATCTTTCTCGTTTCTGCGTGGGTTGCTGTTGCCAAGGCTTGTTGTGTCCAATCCGGGCACCGACACTGCAGCACTCGACATCCTTCGTGGGACAGATCGAATCCAGCTCCAATCCAGCTCCTGGTCGTCCGACGCCTCCTGGTCCTTGTGGCTGAAGCGTCAAGCTTCACCTTCTTCACCTGAAGCACCCGACATCGGTGGGCATCCGCCTATCGCCTTTCTGGTCCCTGGCTAGTGACCCAGACTATGTACCCTCTGCTTTCAGGTTCTCCTCACCTTCGATCCAGGCTTGGATCTCTTCGGACACTTCTCATCTTCCCGGCAGCAGCACTTCTTCGCCAGCTCTCATTGAAATCGACGACGCGACCAAACACCATTTGACACCAGCTTCACTGGGTGAGGTAACACGATTACTCCGGTGCTCCCGTGGGTGTTGACCCTAGAACTTCCTAAGTCCTAAAGGGTTTGGTCCTGACTCAATTCTAAGTGTCCCTAACCTTTAAAAATCTAACCACGACTTTCCCCATAGATGCTAACGGGAGCTTGCGGTTGTGTTCTCACACTGCACACGGCCCCCGTGGGTCACCTGTGTCACTACCTTGGGTGGTTCCTTGGGGTCCCAGCGATTCTACAGGCTCTAGGCCTTGTGTCTAGTTAAGTCGTGGTTCTTATACCACTATTTTAGTATATGGTTTGGCTCGCCCCTAGGTCCTGACGTGTATTTGTGCTTATTACGGTCATATTTTGAAGTGTAACTTATGTGTTATATCCTCTAGCCTCATAGAGACTAGGAGGGTGTGTTTAAAAATAAATTATATAATATATATATATATATATTCACTGAAAAAACCATAGGTTTCACACACGTTATAGTTAGGAAATAGCATTTAAAAAACCTTGCTAATTCACTGAAAAAACCATAGGTTTCACACATGTTATAGTTAGCTGGACATTTTACTGATAAAAAACCAATGAAATTCCCCCGTTATAGTTACTGTAGGCAACTATAACTCACGCGACCGCAATCCTCTGCTGATGCTAATACTGTATTTAGACACTTATTTGCCCATATCTTCTTCCATTAAATTTTAGCTATACATATATTACAAATATTTTTTTTTCATAAAGACACATATGTCATCAGCAGAGGATTACGGTCGCGTGAGTTATAGTTGCCTACAGTAACTATAACGGGGGAATTTCATTGGTTTTTTATCAGTAAAATGTCCAGCTAACTATAACATGTGTGAAACCTATGGTTTTTTCAGTGAATTAGCAAGGTTTTTTAAATGCTATTTCCTAACTATAACGTGTGTGAAACCTATGGTTTTTTCAGTGAATTTGTACGGTTTTTTTAATGCTAAGTTACTTTACGCCATTTGTGGCGTGCGCGCCCACTTAACGCAGTTCGTTCCGTGCACGGTTTTTATCAACTTTAATAAGCCCTGTACATTTGGTGGCCTTCGGCCACCAAAAGCACAGGGGGTGAGGTCAATGTGGATAGTGTTTTTTTTATTTCGATTTTATAATTTCATGTTGCCAAAATTACGTTTTTTTTCTCTATTAATAAGCCCTGCACATTTGGTGGCCTGCGGCCACCAAAAGCACAGGGGGTGGGGTAAGTGTGGATAGTGTTTTTTTTATTTTTATTTTTTTACCGTAAGCGTACGGTAAGCTTACGGTAAGCGTACCCCGCGAAATTGCCGAAAAAAAAATAAAACCGTTTTTGCTCTTGGGGGATGTTTGGGGACTCCCTCAACATGACTATGTGGGAGGGAGTTGTCAAAACAGCCCCGTAACATGTTTTTGGCCATCATGTTTGATAAACAACACTCAGTGCGAGAGACAAAATGGCGGACGCCGCTTCCTGGTTTCGGCCGATTCGAATGTTTACTAAGATCTAAGAGCCAATCAGAATCGCGCTCGCGCACGCCACCGTAAGCTTACGGTAAGCGTACGGTAAGCGTACGGTAAGCGTACCGTAAGCGGGCTCAGATATATATATTGATTTAAAGGCTATTTTCTCAGAATCTACTGAACAGATTTACACCAAACCTACAAAAGGCACTTCCTTGACCTAGGGACTACCTCTCTGCCAAATTTCTAGTAATTCTGTTCAGCCGTTCGGGCTGTAGCTCGTTCTAAAGGTCCTATGGAAAAATGCATGGGAAAAACGCGTTTTGGGACCCCCCTTTTATCTCAGCCCCCGCTTGACGAATCCCCCCGAGACTTTCAGGGTAGGAGCGGAGCGTAGCGCCCCACCTATTTTGAGAAATTCGCGAGGATTCGTCGACCGGCGCCAAAGTTATTCAAAATAGAATGTTGAGGTTTTCCTATGGAAACGTGGTCCTAACTATAACTACCTACTGGCGACCGCCAGTAGGTAATATATATATATATATATATATCTCTGGTGTGGTGGTCTTTCATTTAGCCATTCAAGAGATTATAGACTGGTAAAACAAGCTGCTTTACATTCCTTCAAGACTTAGCCTGAAGGCTGCTCTCCATAGCTACCACTAGGATAGCTTTCAATAAAGGTTGTCTTTAACCTATAACCAATAAGGCGTTGGTTGGACTGGTACAGGGTGCCCACTATAACTAGTGGACAGCATATACCAGGCCAACTTCTCACAATAGCAAACTCTGCTTTGCTTCATTGAAGCGAGAGCAGGAAAACCTGCTCTCGGTTCAACGAAGCAAAGCAGGATTGCTTTCGAGCAAGGGGAGCTGCATGTCAGCAGCTCCCCTTGCTCAAACGCAATACCGGCTCTCACAGGAGGTAGGGAGCAAGCGGGACTGTGGGGGCATTGGGGCTCCCCCCACGGTCCCCAAAGCAAAGGGCCGCCCCCCCTCCGGATCAATTTAAAAATATGGCCAGGCTCCGGGGGATGAGGTCCCCAGGCCCGAAATCGGCCTGGGGAGGGTCCCCACCTCAATTGCATAATTATTTTATTAATGGCCAAGCCCCGGGGGATGGGGTCCCCAGGGCCAATAGTAGCCCAGGGAAGAGGGGCCACGCTGCCCCCTTCCAGTCTTTTTTTTTTTCTTTTAAGGGGATGGAGTCTCCAGGGCCCGAAAAATAGTTAAAAAAAGGGGGCCACATAGCACCCCTTGTAAAAAAAAAAATCCCCCCAAAAAAATCCAGCATCTCGCAGGCCACGCGCCCTTTCTCCACCACTCTGCAAACGCGCCCCCTGGAGCGTTGTTAGTTGGTGAAATCTGCTTGAATACGGAGGTACTAGCCCACCAGGTACCTCCAATATGTGCCACAGAGCTGCGTTGCAGAGAGGTGGTCCGAGGCCACGCCCCTTTTACACCACTCTCCAAACACGCCTCTTGGTGCACTGCTGGTGGGGCGATGAGGTCCTCTTGTGTCAAGTGGACTTCATTCCCCGAGCAGCAGTGCGCCAAGAGGCGCGTTTGCAGAGTGGTGTAAAAAGGGGGCATGGCCGCAGACCACCTCTCTGCAATCCTGCCGTGTGGCGCTTACTGTGTGGTAAATAAAATTCCTTTACCGGGACTGAATTTGATACAGAAACATTATAAAATAGCTCAGTAAAATGAGAGGCAGAATCCGTGATATTAGAGTTTCGGAATGGGCTTTATTCCAGTGATCGATTATAATCGGTTGCTCCAAGTTCCATCACCACGGGGGTTCAGGAAGTGAAGTACATACTTTATTGACAAGAAGTAACTTTTATAGTACATACATTACAATGAAGCGAATGCAGTAGGCGTAACAATTGATAAGGAAAATGACGATTTGTTCTGCGTAACCAGAAATGGGTGTAATAAAGAGTAAAAAGGAACATAATTGGTTATGATGTCATATATAGGTGGATCTATAAGATAATACTTGGCCTAGATGCGCGCGCAGCAGTATGACGTGTAATTGACGTGTAACTAGGGGGTGAAGGGGACTTGACATTTAGCTCTACATGTGGAGACAAAAAGTCTGGGGGGTCAAGTCAACCTAATCCCAAATCATATCTAACATCCTATGTTTAAAGAACTATGTTATCCAAGAAAGAAGGACTCTCGGACAGAATCTATTCTATACTGACTGTGCGTGCGTGTACAAGCGTCTAAGTGTCTACACTGAATGCGAGGGGGTAGGAATATTCCATGGTAACAGGGCTATGAATTACTTGCATAAGGGCAGAGAAGCCGGGCCTTTTGCTCGGTAACTGGAAGAATGTTTACTTAAACTACTAGGCAGGAATGCATCGGCTGAGGGGGAAGCAGATAATTCGAAGGTGAAATACAGTTCTTGGCAGAGAATAGGCTGATGTCAGGCTTCGTGAGCCGCGCAGAGAATGAGACAAAGTTCATGGTCACAGATGCAGGCTCAGACTGGAGCTTTCAGAGGCAGAAAGCAAGAAGAGTTTTGATGACAGAATCAGGGCCTGCTTGCCTGGACTGTAAAATGGCATAAGTGAACCATATAAAGCTGGTGGCCTTTCATATTTAGGAATGGAATATCCGGCCTATTCATGGCGGATCTGACAGAGGACATGTTGACGTTGGACGCACATGTATTTGCGTCTTCATAACTGGAACTGGAGGGAACATACATGTACTTGTGATATGTACATAGAACCGTTGGGGTCCAAGATAGGGGACATAACTGACCAGAAAAATCCATATTTCCACATTCCCTCCTTGTCCCCTACTTGCCCTTCAAGAGATATCAATCTTCATTAATCCATTGATCTGTTCATATAGCATCATTTGTTCTTCTTTCTTCTTCCGTGACGAATGAAATCTTGGTGGTGGAATACACGATGTGGCACACAGACCACAGATCGCTGGTCCACATTGTAGACATAGACAGCAACTGAATAGTATGAGAAGGCCAATACCTAGGAAGGATAAAACTCTCCATCCCCAGGCTGATATCACATTCCAAAACCAACTGGACCAAGTCCAAGTGCCTGGGTTCTGGTGTATCTGGCTTACAATCTTATGAAGGCGAGTGATGGCTTTATATACAGATGGCGAATTTTCTGGTATGAATACGCAGCAGCTTGATCCGATGACCCTACAAGCTCCGCCCCTATCAGCCAGGATGACGTCAAGGACAAGACGATTTTGAAGCACAACAATCCGCATAGCAGACTGCTCTTCTGTTAAATTGCCTAAGGCGGAAATAGTCTCATTCACTACTGCTTCAAGGGTTCTAGTTAATCTACGTATCAGCTTACTATTAGTAACGGTACCTATGTAGGGAAAGATGCCTTTATTAAAATCTACATACTTGTCCCATGCCGTCTCAGTGTAATCGACAATGGGGAGATCTCTCCGCTCCCTGTTGTGTACTAAATGAATATTTCTGTAATAATCAGGAGGAGCTAGGAAAACAGGTGGCAAAAGGAATGCAATGTAGCAGGTACCATCCCAATCTAGAGGTAAACGCATATATGCAGTCTGACCACATACAAAGTAGGAATGGCGAGAAGCTCTAAATAAAGATTTGCCTTGATCACTGAATTCTACTGTAGTGGTGCATTTACTATGGCCCATATGTATGGAACCAACTTTTCTTACACATAATTCACCCTTCGCTGGGAATACTGACATGGTGGGCAAGACTAGTTCAATTTCGGATACGACATTTAGAATCATGAGATTAGGTGTAAAATTACCTAATCCATATACTTCATTTTCTAGATCAGTTCCTGTTTTTTTGGGGCGACCCTCCTTGTCGCGGTAACAGACCTTGAGTAAAACTAGGTTCAGGTTTCCCCATACCCAATGATCTTGGTAAACTGCTGTGTCTGAGTCTATGGAATTGATTAAACTAAACCATGCTCCACAGGAGCCATTGTGTGTAAATGGGTGTGGAAAGAATGGCAGGACTCCTTCATAATTCTGATAGGGAGGGAGCCGACCACACACCCAACAATTAGTAGCATTACTAGTCTGATGGGAATGATGTAACATACTAATGAAAGTGTTATTGCGCAGCGCAAGTCTATAAGACAATTCATGTGGAGGTAAGTCACTAAAAGAATGTTCAGCAGCAACATTATAAACATGTCTAGAAATAGGGTAATATATGTGCAACAACATACTTGTAATAATTATTAAAAGACTTAATAAAAACAGAATTAATAATGTCACTATGCAGTGGCTACGCAGTGATTTACAATACGCCTGTCGTTTCAACATTTTCCGGGTATTTTCTCTACTCAGGTCCAAGGGATACATGTCAGAGACAATTCAACCGCTTCACCTTGGAGAGGACTTAAACAATCAAATTGCTCGACTTGTTGGGCCTAAGCTTTAGTTTGTAAAGTTCGGTTTCAGTCTTTTCAACCAAAGGAAGTTTTGAATCCGTCTGTGAGGGAGTGCGGGGCACAATGTCTATATCCGAGGATAGTCCATGAAATTTCTTGATATGACTTGAATGAATCCAGCCCTTGCGGCCCTCGATCTTCACGGCTGTCCTTGTGGTCAGCAGGACCAACTTGGGTGCTTTCCACCTGGGCTCCAGCTGAGTCTTTCGGTCGAAATTCCTCACAAAGACCAGGTCCCCCGGAACCACGTCATGGGGTTTCACCTCGGTGTTGTCGGGAAAGGCTGCAGCTACCTGTGAACGACAAGATTGTAGTGCAGACATCAAGGAAGCCAAGTAATCTGTCAGCATATTACAGTCAATATCAGTTATTTTGCGTGGTACGGGCGTCCCCCACATATTTGGTGGTCTACCGAAGATCACCTCATACGGGGATAGCCCTGTTCGAGAGTGTGCTACCATTCTCATGTAAAAGAGTGCAACTGGTAACGCTACTATCCAGTCGACACCTTTCTCTCTGCATATTTTGGACAATCTGATTTTCAGTATCTGGTTATGTCTTTCTACGAGACCTGCTGCCTCGGGGTGTCGGACACAGTGGAATTTCCACTGATAACCTAACAGAAGTGAAACGTGTTTCATTAATTCGGATGAGAACGGCTGGCCGTTATCTGAGTGAACAACACGTGGTAAACCGTATCGTGGGAAGAATTCTCGAACCAACTGTTTGGCAGTAGTCGGGGCAGTGTAATCTGAAACCGGGTACGCCTCTGTCCAACGGGACAGAGCGCAGACAACTACGAGAACATATTTGAATCCTCGACATCGTTCCATCTGGATATAGTCCATCTGGAGTACTTCAAAAGGATTATTAGGAGGATGAAATCCACCCTGTTCTACGGGAACGCTTTTTCCTGGGTTAAACTGGCAACAGATCATACAGGTACGGACCTTTTGTTTGGCTGCTGCTCGTAAATGTTTGTTGAACCAAATGTGTTGAATGCTGTCTAGCATAGCTTTTTCTCCTAGATGTGCTGGACTATGTATAGTGTTAATTATAACTTGGACCATTGAATCAGGAAGGAACCATACAGACTTTTCCTTCATCATCCATCCTTGGTCCGTTTGGATCCCTCCTAATTCAGTCCATTTCTTTATTTCGTCTGGTGTAGCATGTGTCTGTATGTCAATCACGTCAAGAGTAGGATCTTTAACTGTCATACAATGTGTCGGTGTCGGGACTATTGTCTTTGTCATGTCGGGGGTTTGAGTTTGAGCAGTCTGTTTAGCTGTTCTGTCGGCTAGATCATTGCCTTGGGAAATGATATCAGTAATCTTTGTATGAGCCTTACATTTCATAATAGATATTGCAGTGGGTAGATGTATCGCATCTAATAAGGCATGAATGAGGGGTCCGTTCTGAATGTGGGCACCGTGGGAAGTTAAATAACCTCTTTCTCGCCACAGCACGCCGAAGTCATGTACAACTCCGAATGCATAACGTGAATCAGTGTATATGTTGACTTTTTTATTCGTGGCTTGAATACAGGCTTGTGTCAGAGCAATGAGCTCTGCGGCTTGAGCTGACAAAGTATTTATACGATTAGTTTCAATGACTTCAGTATCTGTTGTGACTGCGTAAGCGGCCACTAATTCTCCTGCACTTGTTCTCATACATGAACCATCTACATACAACGTCAGGTCTGGATCGGACAATGGAACATCTGTCAGGTCTTGTCTGGGTTTTGTCGTTATAGTAATAACTTCAATACAGTCATGGGCTAGTGGGTCTGTTCCGGTTACTGGCAAAAGTGTGGCAGGATTCAATGTGTTACAGCGTCTGATTTCTATATGTGGCTGAAACAGTGTAAGTTCGTACCCTGTAAGTCGCGCTATAGTCAAGTGTTGTGTTTGTGTTCTATTTACAAGAACCTCCACTGCGTGTGGTACTTGAACTGTCAATGGATGTCCTAACACTATGGCATCGCTTTGTCTGATTGCTAAAGCTGTCGCTGCCACTGATTTCAGGCATGCAGGCAAAGCCTGAGCTACGGGATCTAATGTACTAGAAAAATAAGCACATGGTTTGTGTGCTCCTGCTTGATCCTGTGTGAGTACTGACAAGGCAGTACCTTCGCGTTCTGTAACAAAGAGTGTAAACTGTTTTCTGTAACATGGTGTTGCTAAAACAGGTGCTTGGCATAAAGCTTTCTTTAGGCTTTCAAAAGCTTGTGTATGTTCTTGAGTCCAAGGGAGAACAGTTGATGTGGCTGCCTCCTGTGTGGTTAACTGAATGAGTGGTTTTGCTAGAAATGCATACTGAGGGATCCACTGCCTACAATATGAAGTGAGGCCTATGAAAGCTCGTACCTCCTTTTGTGTCTTGGGTATAGGCATGTTAGCTATTAACTGAATGCGGTCGGGTGTAAGCTGCCTTCCCTCCTTGGACAGCGAGTGTCCAAGATAAACAACTCGCTGGACACAGAATTGCAGCTTAGAAGGGGACACCTTGTGCCCCTTTTCGGCTAGAAATTGTAAAACTGTCAGTGATGCTTTCTCACATTCAGGTTCGCTTATCGCGGTGATCAGCAGATCATCGACGTATTGAAGCAGTGCAGTGTTAACTGGCATGTGGATACTGTCAAGTTCTCGTTTCAGTGCTTGGCTATAGATGCTGGGGCTTTCTGTAAATCCTTGAGGTGCACGTGAGAATTTAAAGCTACGTCCATTTAAACTAAATCCGAACAAATATTGGCTTTCCGGATCTATTGGGACGCTGAAAAAGGCAGTCTTGAGATCAATTACAGTAAAGAATGTTGCTTCGGAATCAATGGCTGTCAGTAATGACGAGATATCTGGGACCACAGGAAATTGTGGCACAATGCACTTGTTTAATTCGCGCAGATCAATAACCAATCGATATACTGGCGGGGCCTTTGGATCTGTTCGTTTAAGAATCGGAATTATCGGTGAATTACATACATTGGAGTCTGTTTCCACAACTACTCCTTGGGCAATGAGCTCGTCAATGATTTGTAGTAAAGCCACTACAGCATCTGGTGGTAACTTGTATTGTCGCATTCGTGGTAGCACCACTCCTGCCTTTAATGTGACTCTATATGGTGTAATATTCATGCATCCAACATCAGTAGGGCCTTGTGCCCATAGACGTGTAGGTAAAGTCTGCAGTCGGGGATCCATGTCTCTAGACACATAGTGACCTTTAAAATCACGTAAAAACAACCTTACACCTTCCGGAGAACAACATATTATGGCTCCTAGAGCTTTCAGTGTTTTAATTCCTAACAGATTTTCTGGACATGATTTAGTAAGCAATAAATCTGTAGTTCGGGTCAGAGGTCCTATCGTAAGTGGCAGTGGTTGTGACACTTCATTAACAATAGGTTTTCCTGAAAAACCAAGGGAAATATTCTGAGAGCCTGAGAGGGGTGCCCCTGGAACTTCACTACGTTTTATAGTTGTTCGACTTGCCCCTGTATCGAGTAAAAACTTCCTATCTTGGCCTAATAATTCACTATGTACATAAGGTCCTTCTTGATCTACAGGAATCTCGATAAGGGGTAAATCAACTTCCCTCTCTAGGCTTGTTCATGCGTAACGCTGATACTCGGGATATTCATACTGTGCGGTCTGATACATTTGTCGTGTTGTTGTCTGTGTGGCAGTAACAGGCAACGGTGGTGCAGCTGGCACAAACTGTACTGGCTGTTGTGCGGCTGGCATGGCCTGGGCATGCTGCATAGCTCCTTGTTCATTCTGATCTTGTCTGAGTGGCCGTGATCTTTCTTGTGTTTTACCTATGGCGATATTATGTTTTAAAACTGGACAATCGTGTACGTAATGACCTGGCTTTTTACAATAATTGCATGTCCCTTTTACAGGTCCTGCTGAATCGGAATGTGTCATACCCTTTTTATGTCCTTCCGCTGGAACTGTCTGGGAAACTAGCATTTTCATTTTCGTGTCTTTCATGCGTCTGTGTTCATGTTCTTGTTCCTCTCTAATTCTATTGTGATGGTACTGTAGCATTTGTAACATTTGTGATGGAGTGTTACCTTGCCAGGTACTCTCGAATTTTAATACTCTATTCTTTACTGGGGGCAGGGCATTTTCTACTAATTTTGTTACAAACAGATGCGGGTATGATTCGCTACTGGCTTTTATGCCACTATTTATACCAAAACATTTTTCAAATCGGGCATAGTAATCACTAGTGTCTTCATCTTGCTTCTGCTTACAGGCTGAAATCGTTCCCCAATCTTCTTTTTTCGTAGTTAATAAACGTGGCAGTACCTGTACTAGTAAACCTGGTAATGCTTTAGTTTTATCCCCAAGTCCTGCTCCTGCAGTTCGGGCCTTTTCTTCCGCTTCTAACACTGACCACTCTATCTTTTGGTCTCCTACCTCCCACTCTTTTTCCTTGAGTTTTTCATAAATGCCAGCAGGCATCAATACCTTTAATATTGTCATAATGTCGGGATAGGTATACTCTCCCATGAGTAACATGTCTTTAATTTCTCGGTGAAAACCCGCTGGATCTTTGTCATGACTGGGTACCACTTTCTTCATTTGTAACAATTCTATTTTTGATATGGGCGTATATACAAATACGCGCTTAAACTCGTTGTCCTCGCCTTTTATTGGGTGCACTTCTCGTAACGGATTCTGTCTATCCATGTGATACGTGGTTCTTTCCTTGACGGGCACTGAGACCTGCTCTGAGCATACAAAAAGAATATACTGCTTTCTTGATTCTAGAATTTCTTTAATTAATTTAGTACCTGGACCTCTCCATTTATTCATAAGCAATTCAGTCAGTATGTTAGGTAAGGGACCAGGGTCCGAATGCTGACTCCGATATAGTATAATGAGTTGTTGAATCATATAAATCCCAGCTAACCTCTGTTCATCTGGGGTGAGATTCAAAAATGTGCGTACTACTGTATCATCACTATATTTTCCGGGACTGTCCACCCAATGGACAGCTGCCCTGGCTAAATCTTGTTCGTCCATAGAATCGAGAAAATGATAACCCCTTCGTTCTCGTAGTAGTTTGTCGGCGGTTTGGAACGAATGCTCGTTAGACCTTATATTAATTATAGGTATTTGAAAATTCCTGTTATTATCTGGACATATCGGATGTATTGAGTCAGTATGACCTCTAGTCTGATTCCTATTACAAGATCTTCCTCTACCTACATAGGCTATGGTGTCCGACTGTCCTGCGGGCAGTCCTGACCCTTCTTCCTCGCTTTGTTCGAACTCGTCTGCCTCTAATCTCTCTTTGTGTAGGCGTTCTATTTCTTTACGGATCTTTCGGCACATGGCTATTATACAATTTTGCTTGTCATGTCTCCCTTCTGATATATTCTGACTCCATCTGGTAAGAATTTGCATTGCTTCCGGGTCTACCCCCGGTCGGTCTACATTTCTGATCACACAGTTTATGAGGAAACGTAACAGTTCCCCCTGTATCTCTACTTTCTGGTACTCCATAGCTCTGTTAATACATTCTGGATCTCGCCCTGTTTGGACAAAATGATATATTTCGTCTAGATGCGCAGTCATTCCTGGTAACTTCGCTAAATACACTGCGGCTCGTCTGATACGCAATGATGCCAGGATCATTTCGTCCTCTATACCGGGCACCGGATCATATCTACAATCTACGAGAAGCTCTTTAAGTGCACGGGCACTTACGAATTTGGGTGTACGTGAATGCGCTGACTCTTGAAAAGTAAGTTTATTTATTCTGGGTGGCGTAGAAAAGATATTGGTAGCACCTCCCGTGGCCCCATCTGGGGCGTCGGGTGTGAAAGGATTCGTTGAACGTGACACAGCAACTATAGGTGTGGACACAGCTATAGAAGTAGCTGTAGGAACAGATACAGAAACAGATGTGCTTGCCGGAACTTGTGACTCGATTTGTTGCTGTAGGGATACGGGTGCTGGATCTTGGCGTAGGACCTCCCTGATATGCGGTCTATGTGGGGCGGAATTAGCATACTCGGGAGCTGCGTCATCTAAATATGAGGAAAGAAAAACATCTTCTGCGGTTCTAGGATGCCCCTTAGGATGTACCTTGATTGGGAATAATGGGGGTGGCAAGTCTTTCGGTATCTCTGGAGTAGCCTTAGGTAATCCTTCGGCCAGAAGGGGATACATACCATTCATAAGGGCATTTCTTTGTCTGTCTACTTGTTCTGATTTCACTCGGATTCCTTCCTCAATTAATAGATTTCCTTGAACTTTATTTGAACTTTCTTTATTCCTTTCTTCCTGTCTACGTGCTTTTTCTGTACGTCTATGAGATTCTTTACGCCATAACTCAACGGCGTCCTTCTGTGACTGTCTGACTTTCCTTTTCCATAACTCTTCCTCGACTTTCATGATGCACTCTGCATCCCAGGTCCCCGCTGCGGGCCACCTCTGACTTTCTGGTAATCCCTTGGTATAGTCTACCCATAAATCAAGAAATAATATAGCGTCTAAGCCATGTTTGTGATACATGAAGTGCCCTGGAGTGTCCCTAGGAGGAATAGGGACGGCTTCTTCGAGAACCCCTTTTCTAGTCGTGATCTGTCTTAATTTCGAAAAGAGCGGCATATTGACAACTGATCCGATACTTAATCTTGAACACACTTAATACAAAAGCACAATAATGAACAACCATTCATACCACAATATGCAGGACGTTTAACACATTAAACATTAAACATTTTTTACCTTTAAACTAAACAACAATGATGATCGTCTGCATAACTAATCACCAAGCATAACTCTTGACACTAACTAGATACTTCGGAATACTTGATATACTGCTAAACAGTACAGATACACTGCTAAAACAGTGCAGACCGGATTTGTGTACCCAAACCCGTCTTGACCGGCACAACCTATGTGCACGTCAGAAATGCCTCCCCAGTAATGGTACTCACCGGGTAGCTTCGGAAACGGAAGGCCTCGGTAACTTGAACTTGAACCGGACTGGACTCGACTTGACTCGTCGGACACTGGGCTTGACTTCGAACTGGTGGGTCTCTGTATACCTCGGATCTTGCTCTCTCAGCTAGGCTCTGGTCGGGATACTTTGCACTTCTCACCGCCTCGTCTGGGTGTTGATCGCAGTCTCAGTCGCCCCCGCTTGACCGGAGGGAGATACAGGAAATCCTGCTGGTACGCGTTATTGTCCGTCCAGCTGTGGCAGGAGACCGGGCCTGCAACTCACCGCCGGCGCGTGAGATGAGAAAGTGTCCCTGTTCGGGCGCCATCATGTGGTAAATAAAATTCCTTTACCGGGACTGAATTTGATACAGAAACATTATAAAATAGCTCAGTAAAATGAGAGGCAGAATCCGTGATATTAGAGTTTCGGAATGGGCTTTATTCCAGTGATCGATTATAATCGGTTGCTCCAAGTTCCATCACCACGGGGGTTCAGGAAGTGAAGTACATACTTTATTGACAAGAAGTAACTTTTATAGTACATACATTACAATGAAGCGAATGCAGTAGGCGTAACAATTGATAAGGAAAATGACGATTTGTTCTGCGTAACCAGAAATGGGTGTAATAAAGAGTAAAAAGTAACATAATTGGTTATGATGTCATATATAGGTGGATCTATAAGATAATACTTGGCCTAGATGCGCGCGCAGCAGTATGACGTGTAATTGACGTGTAACTAGGGGGTGAAGGGGACTTGACATTTAGCTCTACATGTGGAGACAAAAAGTCTGGGGGGTCAAGTCAACCTAATCCCAAATCATATCTAACATCCTATGTTTAAAGAACTATGTTATCCAAGAAAGAAGGACTCTCGGACAGAATCTATTCTATACTGACTGTGCGTGCGTGTACAAGCGTCTAAGTGTCTACACTGAATGCGAGGGGGTAGGAATATTCCATGGTAACAGGGCTATGAATTACTTGCATAAGGGCAGAGAAGCCGGGCCTTTTGCTCGGTAACTGGAAGAATGTTTACTTAAACTACTAGGCAGGAATGCATCGGCTGAGGGGGAAGCAGATAATTCGAAGGTGAAATACAGTTCTTGGCAGAGAATAGGCTGATGTCAGGCTTCGTGAGCCGCGCAGAGAATGAGACAAAGTTCATGGTCACAGATGCAGGCTCAGACTGGAGCTTTCAGAGGCAGAAAGCAAGAAGAGTTTTGATGACAGAATCAGGGCCTGCTTGCCTGGACTGTAAAATGGCATAAGTGAACCATATAAAGCTGGTGGCCTTTCATATTTAGGAATGGAATATCCGGCCTATTCATGGCGGATCTGACAGAGGACATGTTGACGTTGGACGCACATGTATTTGCGTCTTCATAACTGGAACTGGAGGGAACATACATGTACTTGTGATATGTACATAGAACCGTTGGGGTCCAAGATAGGGGACATAACTGACCAGAAAAATCCATATTTCCACAACTGGAGGTACCTGGTGGGCTAGTTGGCCCCCAGGGACACTCAGTATTCAAGGGGACTTAATCCCCCAACTTAGAACGCGCCAGGGGGCGCGTTTGCAGAGTGGTAGAGAAAGGGGGCGTGGCCTCTGGCGAGATGCCGGATCTTTTTTTTTTACTCACCTGGTGGACAACCTTTGGAGCAGAGTGTAATACGCGGCCGTCATGCCGCGGAGTGTGCACCACCCTGTAATGTTATGGGGGCCACCTGACATGGTAACTTTCATGTCGGCAATGTGGGCCAGCAGCAGCTAACAGGATTGAGGACGAGTCCACTTGCAGGGTCCATACAGGACAAGATTTGTGTGCTATCTGGACCATATTTCCCACAATGCACAGTCTCATTTGAGCTTCCCATTGGTGGGTGTGCAATATGAAAATGGCGAAGTGGGTTCAGCGTTTGCACACACCGTCTCCGTTCAAGCATCTGAAGAGAAGCATATGGAGCTTCGAAACGTGTCAGACAATTCCATTACGGAGCGGCTTCTACAAGCGGATCCTCATCCCTGCCTTTCATAAACAAAGCTGCTGATCGAGTGCTACTCACCTGGTGGACAACTTTTGGAGCAGAATATATATATATATATATATATATATATATATATATATATATATATATATATATATATATATTCCTTTCATGGTTTGACAAGCATCTGATGAAGTCATTACGACGAAACGCGTCATGCTGAGAGCCTATTAAAGCAGCATTACTCTGGAGAACCCGTGTGTGCCCGACTTTTCTTTTCAAAACAAGAGGAGTGTGGTTTGAGATATAAATATATATATATATATATATATGAATATAACTGCTCAAAAGGTTCCCTGACGAGTGAGGGGCACTCTAGCTGCAGCAGTGAGGTACAAGCCCTTCTATAGGTGCAGGCGGCGTCCATGTGCCGATTAATTCGATCAGCGGTTCCGTGCCTGCCTTACGCGTTTCAAAGATCAAGCTTCTTCATCAGAGGCTTGCCGGAATCCTTGCCGGTCACTACCTTAAATATATTCATGCGATATGCCACGCCCCTGGATGGGGCCACTCCAATGAGATAACGCGCTGCATGCTGGGAAAGGTAGTGCCGGGTATTATGGTCCTCCAAGGGTGCACTTAATAGCTGTAATGGATTACTGGCACGGGATGGGCCTCCCCAAACGGACCCTTCTTTCATCTATAGAAGGGCTTGTACCTCTGTGCTACAGCTAGAGTGCCTCTCACTCATCAGGGTATATATATATATATCCTACTGGTAGTCGCCAGTTATAGTTAGGACCTATTTTCCATAGGAAATCCGCAACATTCTATTCCCAATAAGTCTGGCGCCGGTTGATGAATCCTCGAGCTATTTTCCAAACTTTTGCCCAGCTCTGCTCCGCTCCGACCCTGAAAGTTTTGTGGTGATTCGTCAAGCCGGGGCCGAGAAAAAAGCGGGGTCCCAAAACGCATTTTCCCTATGCAATTTCCCATAGGATCTGTTGTCGCAGCTACAGCCCGAACCGCTGAACGGAATGACACCAAATTTGCCAAAGAGGTAGTCCTCAGTTCAGACTCATGCCTTTTGCTTAAATGGTGTAAATCCGTTCAGTAGTTCCTGAGAAATTAGAGTTAAAAGTACATAAATATCTATGGCCGGGGAGGATCCGCGGACCCTACCCGCACCGTAAGCGCACCCTCCCCGAACCAAGCGCGCACCCTCCCGATCACGCGCTGAATGCTAATTGGCTGTCGAGTGTCTGTCTACATTCGAAACCAGGAACTGCTGGCGGCCATTTTCTGCCTGGGTAGAAGCGAGGCTGAAAAAGCAAGGGGAATAAGTGTGTAAAACATATAAAGGGGGTATAGTGGAAATACTCTGACGCTCTAGACCTGCTTAGGGGGTCCCAGAAGGACCCCCTGGGCCCCCTTTTTTTTTTTTTTTTTTAAACAGCGAAATGCGCGCACGGTGCGCGCATCCTATCGCGTTGGGTGCTCGGATTCTCTCGCGTTGGGTGCGCGGATCCATGGATAAAACATGTTTATATAGAAACACCCTATTATAGTCAGTATATCCCAGTTATTACTCACTAGTGCCAAGGCTACAGGGAGGTCCAAGGAATATCATCATTTAATCCTCCTGTATCTGTCCGAAGTTTATAAATCCATTTTTGCTCTTTTCTAAAAAGGTAACCCGACACATCACTTATGTGACTGGGTATATATGGCTTCTCCAGGACAGTCCATTGGAAGTCCGTTTCTAGATGTGCACGCTCCAGGAAATGTCTCGTAAGTTTAGTGTTGTTTTTCTTGCAACCAAAAGAACTCTTGTGTTCCAACATCCTGGTGCGGACTTTGCGGGTCGTCATACCCACATATCGTGTGGAGCAAGGACATGTCAGCATATGGAGTGCAACTATTATACGAGCAGAGGCCCTGACGAATGCCAAGGGATTAAATACCCGTTAGGCAGAAACATCTTGGCCCTTATGTAGACAGATAATTGTCACCGTCTTCTTTTGCACTGTTCTATTTTTTAATTAGGAGGCGTGTCCAGTCCGTAGAATAAAGTATTTAGAAGGAGGACATTCCATCCTATTTTAAATCACTTTCTTGTTCGTTGCACTATTTCTTCTTACTTTACCATCAAAAGATCAGTCATCATGGACGGTTTGTGTATTTGGTGGACCAAATCCTGATACAACAATAAGGTGCGGAGCGGAGTGTTCCACTGATCAGGGGACCAGCCTCGTTTGCACATGGGTTTGGCCAAATGATAGGACTGATCATTGAGTCTAATTTGATGGAAACCCTTTACAATATGTTGTGGATTAATCAGCCATTTTACGAATAATCGATGATATACCGGTCTCCTCTATGCATGTAGTGTTAGCCTTTTTTCCTTCTTTATCTCTATTAATACGTTATATGTGTGCGATAAAGATATTTTGAGATCTTGTTGACTCAGTATCTACAGTGTAGCCTCTCAAATGTGGCTGTTTGCTGAGAGGTGCACAGTGCAGAGATTCTGTAAAAGAAAATCTGGTGTGTGACTTATATACTTCTTAATCTACAAAACAACTTGAAAGGTGAGTTATTTAATTGTGAGGGGATGTAAGTAGACTATTTTAATCAGACTAATGTATTTCTCCTGCTAAAGTGTAGGGAGTACTTTCTTTCTCTACAATCTTATTGACAGTGTGTGTGCATGTAGAAACCATTCTGTGATACGCATTTGTGGTTTTTATGTGCTTGCAAACAGATAACTGCTGTTTTTATATTTTGGTAGAATTAGAAACCAATACAACAAAGAGAGGGTGAGGGAGAGAGACACTCTTGTTCCCCCTGGAAACTTAGCTAAACAACGAATGAGTGAAAAAGGGGAAGGACAACAGCGTGGGCAAAAACCAAAGGAGTTTGTTAAAAGAACCCTCACTCACCAACCTGGTTGGTGACATGCTTCATCATCGGGTTCCCACCAAGGAGGCCGAGTGCCTCCCTGGTGTGCTACGACGCCTGATTTACAGCGGAGCTGGTTTTTGATGGAAGGGTGAGTGTGAATTTTAAAAGGTTTGTGGTTTTAACCTATAACCAATTTAATCTAGGTAAACCAAAAACCATTAAAACAAGTGAGACGGACTGGAACTGGTTGGTTAGGATAACCAAAGTCAGTCCGATTTAAATCAGTGAAAAGAAGATGGTCGACATGTTTCAGCTTATCAAGCCAATTTGGCTAAGCATTCCTCAGGACCAGATAGCAAACCACGGCGGTATGCGCACGCTAAGGCGTACCCTAACCAGTGGAATGAAAGTGGTAAAACTTACGGTTCTACCGATAAGCCTCCTTGCTATTCCAGGGCTAATAAAATCTGTAAGGAAGAAAAAACACGGACAAACACACAAACTTATACATGTGACCTGCTGGATGTTCCTCTCCTTCGTGAAAATGGTGAACAAACAATTTGGTAATCCCGTGCTGTGGAGCGGGAGTGGGTGTGTATAGCAAATTCAGCCACTACTTCCCGGGAGCGAGCAATGCTCGTCTAGAGTGAGCCTGTAAAACACCGGAGGTGTTCTATTTCCAGCGCTCGGCATCTATGTGGTGCCTGCATCAGTTAAAAGTAAACTGTAAATCCGGCGAAAATTGTGCCTATGTAGTGGCTATTAGCCGCTGTGTAAATAACGCGGACTCGTGAAAGTGTCTTGCATGCTGAATTCAAGGCACCCATGGTTGTTGCCAGGCGTCGTTGCTCCAAAGCATGCATAACAGAGGTATTATAAAACTTTATAAAACAATAGCATGGAGAAGAAATGGTCCGCTTACTCGTATGCAATGTACGACTAACATCATGGGTCCGAGAGGAGGGTAGTGAGCTATAGTATCTGGAATGATGACAAACAGGAGTTAATATGTCTAGTTGGGCTGAGAGACCCTATTCCAAAAGCTAGGGGAACAGAGTTCCTGAGTAGGAGGGGTGTCCCGCACTTACTTCCATGCTCGCACACTCCCGCTGTCCACCTGGTACAGTCCTGCTCGGCCCGGATGTTAATGGGTACTGAGTAAACACGGAAGTAAATAGTCCGTGAAGCCGGTCATGTGATGCCCAAAGAAGACGTGCGCGTGACGTCAGGGGAGGGGGCGTGAACTAAAAGTAAACTATTGAAAAAAACTTTAAACAGTCCATTGAGACCGACAGAACACGTTGTGAGTGCCTATGCAAATGCAAGGACAACAGTGTAAGGACCTCGTATCCCAATTGCCGGTGTGACAGGCTAAGCGACTAATTAACGGTTCCTACATGATGTACTCGTATATTGTCAAAACGACTGTGAACTGAATGTCCTCTATTCGCAACACTCATAAGGTGACTAAAATGCCCGAAAGAAAGGGGAAAATAAAGGAGCTAAAACCATAGGCGGTTAATCCCTATTCAAAACGGACCATATGTCAGAGTATATTCGACAATGATCGGTACTTGGTCAGATTCAGCTTATCAGAGGCTAAAAAGGCCACTCACTTAGCAGTTCATCGCTTCAGTACTGTACTCCAAGGAATGTTATCATTCAATCCTGATTGGTGTGTGGATAAGCGGTAAATCCAGCGTTGTTCTTTCTCAAAGAGAGACTGGTGGGTGTTTGAACCAGGGTTGAGTTTCTCAATGACTGTCCACCTTAGGTCGTTCGTGGTGTGGTTCTTCAGTAGAAAGTGTTCTGTGAGTTTAGTACTCACTTTGCGACAGCGGATGGTGCTGCGGTGTTCACAGATGCGCTGCTTAATTTTTCTACTAGTCATGCCAACATGTCTTAGTCCGCAGGGCAAGTTATTAAGTAGATCAAATCTGTGGAGTTGCAGTTGGTGTGCATTTTCTGTATCCATTGTTTATTTGGTTCAAGCGCAAGTTGTTTAGAGGCGGAAGTCAGATGGCAAACGCTGCATGAACCGCAAGGGTAATGTCCCACCACTGGGGGAAGGCCCCACGTATCGAGAACAGATTGGTCTTGCCTTATCTCCTGTATTCTCGGGCGGGTATGTACAAGTGTATCCTTGATGCTTCTTGCTCTTTTGTATGAGAATAAGGGTTTTTCCCAATTATGGTTGTTGCTCTCCAAGATCTTCCAATGCTTTTTGATGGATTTACTGACTGCGTTGGACGCTGCGTTGTAGGTAGTCACGCATGTGAGGGGAATGATATCCTGGTCACCTCTCACATTAACTTCGAGGAGGGCGTCCCTATTTTGGTTGCGAGCTCTCTTGTTACTTTTTTTGAGGATTTTGTCCGGATAGCCACGGTCTTTGAGCTTTACAGTAAGTTCTTGTGCTTGCTTCTTGAAGGTATCAACTTCACTGCAGTTGCGTCGTAGGCGTAGGTATTGACCAAAGGGAAGGTTCTCTCTCAATGGGCGTGGATGGTAGCTCGAAAAATGAAGCAAGTTGTTCTTCGCCGTCGGTTTGTAGTGGGTTTTGGTCTGTAGGGTGTTACCTACTTTGGTGATTACTACATCCAGAAAAATCATCTCTCGCTCATCATGAGCATGCGTGAACTTAAGGTGAGGATCACAGGTGTTTATCCAATCGAAAAACTCCAAAAGAGTTTGTTCAGATCCTTGCCAGAAGATTAACACATCATCAATGTATCTTTTCCAAAAAGATATGTTAGATGAAAAAGGGTTGTGTGGTGGCAAGATGTATTTGCATTCGAAATCATAGACATACAACCCCGCCACACTCGGCGCAAAAGTGCTGCCCATAGAAGTACCTGTAGATTGTAGAAACAGGTCTCCCTTGTACTCAAAATAGTTATGTTTCAGTGCAAGGACCGCACAGGTGACCACAAACTCGCGCGGGGTTTTGTAGTTCCAGGTACTGTTATCCAGAGTGCTTTTGATGACACTGATAGTGTCGTCCTGTGAGATGCAAGTGTAAAGGCTTTCTATGTCTAGCGTAACCAGAAAAAAAGCTCCATCTGGGATGACGGTCTCTTGTAGGAGTGCAAGAAGGCTTTTGGTGTCCTTCAAATAGGTGCTGGTTGTCTGGATAAGAGGTTTAAGGAAAAAAATCACAGTATCGTGAAAGAGGCTCCAACAGTGAACCAATGCCTGACACTATTGGGCGACCAGGAGGGGGTATCCTATTTTTGTGTGTTTTTGGTAACGTGTAAAAGTAAGGAATGATACCTTTGCTAGTCGTTAGGAAAGTGGCCTCCTGTTTCGTGATGTGACCCTGGAGTTCAGCATCGTTGACAGATCATGAATAGTGGTGCGGAGTTCAGATGTGGGATCCACCATCAGGGGCATATAACTGGTACGATCTCCCAGAAGGCGCCTGCATTCTGTGTCATAGGCATTGGTGTCTTAGCCTGTCACACCGGCAATTGGGATACGAGGTCCTTACACTGTTGTCCTTACATTTGCATAGGCACTCACAACGTGTTCTGTCGGTCTCAATGGACTGTTTAAAGTTTTTTTCAATAGTTTACTTTTAGTACGCGCCCCCTCCCCTGACGTCACACGCACGTCTTCTTTGGGCATCACATGATCGGCTTCACGGACTATTTACTTCTGTGTTTACTCAGTACCCATTAACATCCGGGCCGAGCAGGACTGAACCAGGTGGACAGTGGGAGTGTGCGAGCATGGAAGTAAGTGCGGGACACCCCTCCTACTCAGGAACTTTGTTCCCCTAGCTTTTGGAATAGGGTCTCTCAGCCCAACTAGACATATTAACTCCTGTTTGTCATCATTCCAGATACTATAGCTCACTACCCCCCTCTCGGACCCATGATGTTAGTCGTACATTGCATACGAGTAAGCGGACCATTTCTTCTCCATCCTATTGTTTTATAAAGTTTTATAATACCTCTGTTATGCATGCTTTGGAGCAACGACGCCTGGCAACAACCATGGGCGCCTTGAATTCAGCATGCAAGACACTTTCACGAGTCAGCGTTATTTACACAGCGGCTAATAGCCACTACATAGGCACAATTTTCGCCGGATTTACAGTTTACTTTTAACTGATGCAGGCACCACATAGATGCCGAGCGTTTGAAATAGAACACCTCCGGTGTTTTACAGGCTCACTCTAGACGAGCATTGCTCACTCCCGGGCAGAAGTGGCTGAATTTGCTATACACACCCACTCCCGCGCCACAACACGGGATTACCAAATTGTTTGTTCACCATTTTCACGAAGGAGAGAAACATCCAGCAGGTCACATGTATAAGTTTGTGTGTGTTTGTCTGTGTTTTTTCTTCCTTACAGATTTTATTAGCCCTGGAATAGCAAGGAGGCTTATCGGTAGAACCGTAAGTTTTACCACTTTCATTCCACTGGTTAGGGTGCGCCTTAGCGTGCGCATACCGCCGTGGTTTGCTATCTGGTCCTGAGGAATGCTTAGCCAAATTGGCTTGATAAGCTGAAACATGTCGACCATCTTCTTTTCACCGATTTAAATCGGACTGACTTTGGTTATCCTAACCAACCAGTTCCAGTCCGTCTCACTTGTTTTAATGGTTTTTGGTTTACCTAGATTAAATTGGTTATAGGTTAAAACCACAAACCTTTTAAAATTCACACTCACCTTTCCATTAAAAACCAGCTCCGCTGTAAATCAGGCGTCGTAGCACACCAGGGAGGCACTCGGCCTCCTTGGTGGGAACCCGATGATGAAGCATGTCACCAACCAGGTTGGTGAGTGAGGGTTCTTTTAACAAACGCCTATGGTTTTTGCCCACGCTGTTGTCCTTCCCCTTTTTCACTCTTTCGTTGTTTATCTAGAATTAGAAACCAGTCATTATGAATTTGTGAAATGAGTTATGTTTCTATATTAAAATGTAGTACTCCTTCTAGATAAAGAAATGTGTTTTGGTACAGTGCAAGGGATAGTGTGGTTTGTCTAGAATCACACAGTGAGTATGTGTGCATTTGGGAACCACAGTGAGAGAAGCATTTGGTAACATCGTGTATTTGCTGACAGATAACTCTTTTAAAACCTGTCATGTTGTCAAGTTTTAGTAGCATTAGAAGCCAGTCTTTGGTTATGCATTGATAAAATGATTCATGCTTTGACACTAAAGTGCAGTACCATGTACTATTCTCTTCACTGTGCCAGGACTGAAAATTTAAAAGTTTTACCCAGGCACTATCCTAGCAGTAGTCTGATGATTTAGTCAGTTTCCAAGTACTCATGTTGTGAACCATACATTACCACATAGATTGCTTCAAATGTCTCTGCAGTATGCATGCAGTCTTCTAACATACTATACACTTGTCTTTCACATTTTCAATTCCCTAGTCAGTATCCATACACTTCCAGGAAACACCCTGTAACTCGCTTTGCAGTTCTCTAGGGACCCATTCAGCACCATGTACTAATCCATTCACTGTGCCAAAACCCAAACACTTATAAATTCACCAAGACACTCTCTTTGCAGTACTCTAATGATTCAGTCAGTGCCTAAGTATTCATGCACTGAGCCAGGCCTTAGCACATGGACTGCTTCAAACCCCTATCCACTATGCATGCAGTCTTCTAACCACCTAGACACGGGTCTTTCACACTTTCAATTCCCTAGTCAGTATCCATACAGTCCAGCAAACATCCTGTCACTCCCTTTGCACTCCTCTAGTGACCCATTCCGTACCAAGTACTAATCCATTCCCTACGCCAAGAGCCTACCACTTATAAATGCACCCAGGCACTCTCCTTGCTGTAGTCTAATCATTCAGTCAGTACCCAAGTACTCATGCAGTGAGCCGGGCCTTAGCACATGGACTGCTTTAAATGCCTAGGTAGTATGCATGCAATCCTCTAATCACCTACACAGTTGTCTTTCACACCTTCAATTCCCCAGTCAGTATTCATACACTTCTAGCAAACACCCTGTCACTCACCTAGTGTGTCTCCTTATAGTACTGTAATCAGTCAGTTAGCATGTAGTCTTTTAGTGAGTAGGCTTTAGGGCATGAACTGCTTCAAAGTAGTATGCACTATGCATGTGGTGTTTTAACAATCGTCACACTTGTGGTTCAGGGCTATAGGTTCTTAGTCAGTTTGTACAGTAAAGGAATAGTATAAATTTGAAAGTTATTAATATACATTAATTTGCGATTCTTTTTTACAGATACAGAACACGAGTGTTTCTCATCTGTTTGCACTCTTCTCGTGCAAGATTGTTTGGATGAAGGGTCCTTCGGTGTTTCATCATAATTGCCGCGCCGTACGAGTATTTCTTGTTTGGATCCCCTTGCAACAGAACTCTTTTGCAAATCTTGCATGTGACCAAGGTGGCATTGGTCTTTGTTTGCCCCTCGGGAACAGTAAAAAATGTCCACTCCACTGAAGGAAAACGTTGTGGGCGTGGTGCGTCCTCCAAAAATTCATCCTTGGATTCGGTGAAAATTTTAAAGCTACAACATTTACAGTTTTTGTAAGTTAAACTTATAAAATTTTGTTAGCTGTAAGCATTTTATACATCTGTGATTTGTATCTTGTGATATTTTGTTGAGAATAGCATGTTGTTGTTTTTTTAACAGTCTTTGTGATTGGGTTTTTTTTGCCCGCTGTTAAGTGAGGAGTACGATTGAAATCACTATTTTTAGTGAAATTTAATATATTCTGAGAACAGCAAAAAAGGCAAACACATTACTTTGTGGAAATTATGCTGTGTTGTAAAAAATGTATTATTACATGTTATAATTTTTTTTTTCCTTTTCTTTCACAGATCCAAATTTTAAAATAAGCAATTTATATGAATTTAGATTGGAATGAAAATCTGAAAAAAATGTATACCATTTTTTATTCCTATTACTGTGAAGGTAAGTTTAACTAAGTCTCAATATGCAGAATGAGGAGGTCTGCAAGAAGCTACAAAGTTGAAACACGTTTCTAAAAACACTGTTTATACCTATGTAGTTTTGAAATCTGACCATAATCAGATATCATGTGACCTGCAAAAAAGAGAGATTTGAAGGGATCATAATATTTCCCATTTTAGCTATTGAAGGACCGCAATTATTTCAATCATTCTTCTTTGAACATCTTTGCAGACAAAACTCTGTGCTTACCTTCTATCATTCGCAAGGAATTTTAAAACTGGAAATATGTCACTTTTTGTAACATAGTTATTATGCAAGATACTCTTTCATATTTACAAAGAGAGGAAAAGGCACTCTGTGCACTTTTTATACTCCATGTAAATACAACCTCATCATGCACACCACTTTGTGTTGAAAGGGTGTTCTATAAGTGTTGTTGTGCATGATTGCACTTAATACTCATAGAACAAGACACATGTCTAGATTTATCAGAAATCATGAATGTCGATATGTGTGTGAATGCTGCACCATTCTAAAATTGGTGTAGGAAAGCACAACAAGGAGAATTGCTTTCATTTCTCCACATTTTTACATCTTCAACGTATGCTGAAATGTTCAGCATACATTGAAGGAGAAAAATGCATTTTCTTATTGTTTTTGTGCAGGAAGGTGCGTCTTCCTGTAGAAAAACAAACAGCACATGACACAGATATCCTTGCACTATGGTGCAAGGGTGCCTGTGTCACCACATGGCTGCAGTTTAAGCAGCCGGGCAGAGAGAAGCATAGATTTGCAACATATTTATGTACATATGTTGCATCCCTGTGCTGCGGAAGTACTACAGCACACAGCAGTTAAAGAGGTTACTGTGTGATGCTGCAGCACTTCCTCATAGTTCTAGCACTTATACATGTCATGAGTGGTGTAATATGTGACGTCATCAGCAGTGCATTGCGGGGGCGCGAGTTATAGTTAGCTGAACTAACTATAACGGGGGAATTTCTAGGGTTTTGTACGAGGGAAATGTCCAGATAACTATATATGTTCTATGATCCGATATTGCCATCAAGGGGTTCTACAGACCTCAAACTATGAGCCTGAAAGTGGAGTGGTTTGTAAACGTCACCAGAACACCAGAATGGAAGAATCGCACCATAGCATACATGAAACCCATTATGTTTTTTATGTTTTTTTTTATCCTACATATTTGTTTTTGGGCATCTAGCCCTAAAAAGTGTTTTTCTTCAAAGAGCAGTTAACAATGAACACCAATCGGAATTAGAATATTTAGGCTTGTTTACCTTTCTTGAAGAAATTGTACATAAAAACAATGGGCAATAGTGATGTAAGTAGATTTAAGCGACCAGGAGGTGAAATGTTTACCACATATGTATGTATTTACTGTATGCTCCATCTAATTTGCCACTTAATTAGCAGATCTCAGAAAATGTTGGCTAGATCTTAAATGGATGAAAATAATACTGAGAGAATGCATTGTATAATTTGCATATTTGTCACATAATTTAAATAACCTAATCACATAATTTAGTCCTCCATTCCACATATTTCTATTAGCCCACACAATATATACATATAATATACACCCCCCCTCCCCCCCCCCCAGATTCAAGGGAATAAAATGCACTTTTGTGAAGGCCAGTTATAAAATTTGAAACGTTGACCAACGACACTTCTGTAGTAAACAACCACAGCCGCGAGCATCATATACTATTTTTGATCACCCTTGTCGTCTTATTGGAATAAGGCAACATGGTTTACGTTCATGGGCAGAAATTCGAAGTCCATTCTTTTAGCAGTATTCACGCTGTTTTTATGATCGTTTGGTAACTTAAAATCATCTCTTCTAATTTTGCTGACAAATGTAAAAATTAGTTGCATGAAATTCGGACTGCGCAAAAGTACCAAATTAAAGTAATAATTATATAATGAGCCACAGATGGTAACTGCAGAATTAATGTATATTGTTCACACATGAAACCGATTGATTAAAACGAGATATGCATTATATTAACATGATCACTAGATGGCAGCAAAGTACCACGAAAAGGCCGAACGAACCAAATTCCCAAAACTTTTATTCTTGACCTCAGGAGGTCAGGGCCACTGGAATTATGCGGCAAGAGAGGGCCAAATTATGCGGAAGTAATTGGCAAATTATGCAGCAAGAAAAGACAAAATATGCAACATAATGCAACACATTTTGTGATAGGATTGCTTCATTATTTCATCATTTTTAAATTTGGTAACAAGGTCTGGGCATTGGTTGCACCAAATTGGCACCAGTTTCATACCCAAATATAGCAATAAGCAACAGAAAGGTGACCAGAGTAGGTTTGCAGAGGTCCCGCCACTGCGCAGCAACATGTATCGCTGCATTTTTAGTAACTTTTGAACCGTTTGAGCTTGGAACAAATAATTTTATGTTAAAACCTGCAGATTATACGGCAAATGATGGATTATGTGGCAAATGTGCCAAATTTATAAGAATGAGAAAATAACTGCAGCTGCACAAACGGCAAAGTGGCCCTGCCTATCTAGCAATCAGACAGTATCAGAAAGGCAGCATGTGGGCTTCTTTTTGGCACATGGTGGGACTAGCTTTTGGTCTGGTAGGCCTTTATTCCTGTTGATTTCCCCGTTTCTACAAACACTGCCTGTAGCAAGCACAAATGCATGCAGTCTTCCAAACCTTGCATGACACCTGTACAGTGTACCTTCACAAGCTCAGAACTGCCATGATTTTCAAAAGTTAGCTACTTTTTTTTATCAATTTGCTTTGCTAATGGGGAGCCTCATTTGTTTTGGTGCACAGACCTAATTTCTGTCCTATTCCGACCATGGCCCTGCTCTTAGCAGATGATAATTATCACAGCTGACCAGTTTCAACTAGACCAGCCCTAGTACCTGCTCATGGAATCTGATTGAGTCCTGACCACCAAGTGCCAGTCCAGTTTTCTACAGTCTCCCACAGGATTATGGCAATTGTACAAATCTTCTCCTAAATGGCAGGCCTAAAATCCATTCTGCTCTTTGCCACCCTCTAACCATATCATAATGATGCCCAGAAAAGGAACAGTATTCAACGAAGGGGTCAGTTAGCATATTTAAGAATGCTAGAACTGCAACAGTACTCTCCTCCTTCCAACAAATTACTGATAGTTAAGGACCAGCTATAGTGTTTTATAGAGTTGCCTCAGTGCTGGATAAGCCGAAGGTTGGTTGGAGGGTGACATGATATGTGTGGGGGTATCCCAACCAATACAGATTTAATTTACTTTACAGAGTAGATACGTTTCAAGTGGAATTGAGGTAGTTGGTCAGCAAGACATACTTTTGGGTGGTTGGCATATCTGCAGAACGTTTTCAGGATTGGTGAGCAGTAGGGATATATTGGAGTGAAACTCCAAAACAAGTATTGCACTGATCGCAGCAGCAAAAGGGGCATGTTTATTGTGGTTATGGCGCCCATGATTCATCCTGATGTATATATTTCTGGAGGGGAGCGGTTGGTTCACCTTGGGGTGGTTCAGTAGGTTGACCATGCAATTTACTAGTCGGAGTGAGGTTCTCGCTGAATCTAGTACAGCGCATAAGTGGGCAACTTTGTGGAAGAAAAAAATGGGGTCAAGGAAGGAAAGCGATAACGGTAGCCTTTAAGAAGCACTGTTTCTGGAATGGTCGCATTTCACAAGGATTGTCATAGAACATGTTCCCCTTAGGAGAACTCCCCCTCCCCCCCCCCCCCTAAAGAAGCTTTGACCCACTTTAATTAACCTATCACTATAGTCAGTCTTATTCTGGCAGTTATACACTGCTCTTCTCTAGTGTGCAGCCTCGCCCCAGAACATCCCACATTCGTAAACCAAATATTTGTTAGGCTGCAAATCTCCACAAACAGTGCACCTGATTAGAAATATGACCAGAAGTCCACACTACTGACACACCCTTCCCACATAGTGGCACCATTCACAAACACAATAGGTATATTAAAAAAACACACCATTCAGAAACACAAACCGCACACACACCTTTCATTTCTACAAACCCCATACACACAAAAGCCCACATTCTAAGTGGCTCCTTAATTCCGACGGGTTGGTAACATCAGTTCCTTGTTCCACGGCAATTCTAAGACTAACACAAACTCGGCCAATCTGGTTACTTTTACCACAGAGACCTCTCCGGGTGAAAGTGTGAAACAGAAGCAGGTATTGTCAGGGGAATCCGACCTGCAATTGTCGATTTCCCAGCTATTCCTCATTCTTAAAAGACTCACGGGGTCCAAATCTTATGGGCCTAGATTTTACCCACCTCTGGAGTTACAGGCGCTCACTGTATCGTTTTTTCTGGAAACACAGGAAAACTTGCCCATATGACAGGTCTCTCGTAATAAGGCCCTAAGCGTGCCAGTTTTGCTTGAATGTAGTCAATGTTGTTTTTATAAAAACACACGATCTGAGCAAGGACCATAACTTTCCCAGCTCTCCTGATTAATCCCATTGTTTCCGCACTACTGGTGACTGAGGCACTGGTGTTCAAATTTAAAGTTGGTACTTAATTTTCTCCTGCTTTTTGGATAAAAACCGTTATTGTGTAACAGAATATACCATGCTGTTAAAAATACTGGTTTTAAGTATCTTGTCTTGGCAAACTGGACAAAGTGTATTTTCGAAACGCATGTCTTACCTTTTTTTGTTTTGATTTTCAAGCATTTGAGAGGGTAGGAGGCAAAAGCCAACCACACACCCATGTGCTTTTAAAGTGAACACATTTACATCTTGGATCTGATATAATTGGGGGGGGGGGTCTTTATAACCCCCTTAACAACTACTAATTTGATTATGTCACTATTTATATGGGCCTGGCACTCCCCCACAGTTAAAACGTAGCTTAACCTCGTTAGTGTGCATATAACATCCGCTATTCGTTCCTTGTATATTTGGAGCAGACCCACCCAGTCATACACTCCTGGCTACAGTTTATTCATTTGTACTTATTCATAAAGTTTTGTGTAGTGCAAACATGACCCATGTGGGTATCGGAGCGCTTTGCAGATAGTCACGTGGAAAAATGCAATTAAAGAAACAGCACCAATTCGAAGATGATATAGAATGCAGCAGCTCGTAGCGTGCAGGAAGTTCCAATCACAAGGCCTAAGGTGACAGATATACATTCGCGATAGTAACTGTCAAATGAGAGCATGGATGATAATATTGTATCGAAACTGTGCTCCGGGAGTAGAGTTCTATAGATTCAAGAGTATAGATTTGTTAATCAATAACATTTTAACTTCTTTTCGGAAAGATTTAGTTGAAAGTTTCAGTCAGACTGTAGGGGACAGGGAGTTCCAAATTCGTGGGGCAATACCCAAGAAGGCTCGGTTGTAGGTTTTCTTTTTATGAGATTTCTGTGGTTTCAACAATAAAGTACTTGCACGTCTTTCTAGAGGATCTACAGCTGCCCAAAAGCTCCAGTTTTTGAGCAAGATAACTCGGGCTGTTCAAGTGCAGAGCTTTATGGGTCATGCACGCATTTTTTACTTGTAACCTTGCCTGATATGTGAGCCAGTTTAGAGATTTCAGGACGGGAGAGACGTGGTTGCCGCAAGACTCCTCACCAGATCAAAACAAGCATTTGCAATGCAATAGGTCTCGCAGTTACACTAGTTAAAGCTATTGGCACTGTAAATGACAATGCCTTTTATTTAGTTATTAAAACGAAAACAAATATAAAAGGCACTGTTACTTGCAATGTAAAAAGCTCAAAGTCACGTAAATGCGAGATCTATTGCATTGCAAATGCTTGTTCTTTCTTGTTACCAATCAGAGTTGGGGAAAAAAGCTTGAAAGCGCGCTTTTGTCTTTAAAGAGGGTGGCAGGGAAGTTACAAGGGGCTGGGTGGGTGAAACAACATGGGGACCCCCTTGTGCGGTGATCAGGGCAGCAGTGCACATGACAAGGCCCACCTGTGAGGTGCCCAGGACAGCAGTGCACGTGAAAAAATACTCTCCCGTGATCTGCTCCTGGCAGCAGTGCAAGTGACCGCCCACCCCTCTCACCTTGAGCTGCTCTGGGCAGCAGTACACATGAAAAACCAATCACCCACCCATGAGCTGCTCTGGGCCACAGTGCACGTGAAAAACACCTGCCCCTAAGCTGCTCTGGGCAGCAGTGCACGTGAAAAACACCCGCCCGTGAGGTGCTCTGGGCTGCAGTGCACGTGAAGAATCCAACACCCAACACGACCTTCACGCCTCAAGCCGGGGGCCGCGGTACCAGACAAAACAGAATAGTCAGAGCCTTGTTTAAGATGACTGGAAATGCTGGTGATAAAGACTCGTGCATTCCACTTAAATTCAATATTAGATGTCAAAAATCTTGTTTGTTTATACCACCAGAGGGAAAGATCATGAAAAATGGTAATATTATTAAAAAATGAATTCATGAATAAATAGCTTTATATGTAGGACACCCCTGTATATTAAATTGCCACAAGCTTAATATGTAAAAAAGATAAGTGCCAGGACCCTCATCGGGAGGCCTCTTCCGCTTGCACTGTCCATTGCCGCGGTCAGCCCTGCTAATTACAGTAACAAAACAATTACAAGCCTTCACACTCCTACAAGCCCCAGAGCTTAAGAATGGCTTTGACGACAGGTGTTAATCATTTTTAATACAACTCGAATTCATAAATGAATAAATCAACTGTTGTTGTGCTTCTCTTTAAATTAGATAAACGGCGCCACCATGTTTCAGAATGTCATAAGTACTGGTGTTGACAATTAAGTGCTGGTGCGGAGCGCCGGAAATCATCAGTTCAAATTAAGCACTTGTGTGTACATCGAATTCAGAATAGAAAATTGGTCCCTTCGACTCAACCGGTCACACAGAGTGCAGACCCTACTTGAATGCCACAGTGAGTTACTATCCAACAATTAGATTAGAACAGTATGGTTAGCAGCGCTCTGGGCAGGCCGATGTAGTCTAGAGCAGTGTCAACATGGTTCATGGAGCATGGTGCTTCCTGTCATGGACAGCTGCATCACAGGATTTTACCGATGTCCCCATGAAACGTTGACTGCTCTTGTGGCCCCTTGGGTGACTCTTGCAAACTACCATACCACTTGCATGAAACAAGTTACTTACCTGTAACTTTGGTTCTCCAGTATTGGTAACTTTCATAGATTCCCATAGCTTGCATCATTCCCCGTCGTCGGAATGGGAGTCTCGGTATCCAAAATAACATAGCAGTAGGTACAAAAGAGAAAGTAAAAAGGCCTAGGCCTCATTCCCTTTTGTAGCATATCTACCTCTTTTAGTAAAAGAGACCAAAGTAAAGCAACAACCAATCAGATTAGCCTCACCCCACAGAACCTTCCTGAGAGAACCTCAGAGCCTCAGATTTTCGTAGCCGTTGTGTAACAGTACAACCAAACCTTGCGAGGGCTGAGCTTTCCCAGGGGAGGAGGGTGGGCGCATGGGAATCTAGGAAAGTTACCAATACTGGAGAACCAAAGTTACAGGTAAGTAACTTGTTTCTTACTCCAGTATTGGAACTTTCATAGATTCCCATAGCTTGTATCAGAGTAGCTAGCAGTAAGAAACACATTTTGCCTCTACGAGACATCTCATTGTGTATTATTATACATCACCGTACTTTACCTTGTGGTTTTTTTTTTTGCAACATAAAAGTACCATGCAATCACATAAGAACAGTACATAGCAAAATGTGCAAGAACCATACAAAGGAAGGAGGGAAGAAAGGAAAGCTCACCACTCAATGGAAGAGGTTCCTCAGGACTGCCTGGCCCACAGCCCAGTCTTCCTGCGCCAAGGTCTCCAGACAGTAATGTCTTGTAAAGGTGTGCACGCTGCTCCAAGTCGCAGCTCTGCAGATGTCTTTAATCTGGAACCCCGCAAAGAGAGCCGTAGAAGAAGCCATGGACCTCGTCGAGTGTGCTCTAATTCTGCCACCTAGAGGCTTGTCCGCTGCAGCATGACAGAACTGAATAGCACTGGAGATCCATCTAGCAATACCCTATTTGGACAGGGGTAACCCTTTGCAGGGAGCACTGAATGCAACGAACAGTTGCGAAGATTTTCTAAAGGTTTTAGTACGGTCCAGATAAAACTTCAAGCACCGCTGCACATCCAGCGAATGAAGTGCCCTTTCCGCCGGTGTAGACGGTTGAGGAAAGAAAGCCTTGAGAATCACCGGCTCATTTAAATGAAAGTCCGAAGGCACCTTTGGGATGAACTTTAGATTAGTTCGTGGAATGACAGTATTCCTTTTGAATTGGAGGAAAGGTGACTGAATTGTCAGAGCTTGCAATTCCCCAATACGCCACGCCGACGTGAGAGCAAGAAGGAGTGCCAGTTTCCATGAGAGGAACTTCAGATCCGCTCGATGAACCGGTTCAAAAGGAGGCTTCATCAGCTGGGTGAGAACCAAGTTCAAATGCCATGTGGGAGGTGGAGGCCTCACGGGAGGATAAACTCTAAACAGCCCCTTGAGAAATTGATTGACAATTCTAGAGGACCAAAGAGACGGTCCAGAGGCAGTACGTCTGAAGCGAGAAACTGCAGCCAAGTGCACCTTGATTGAGGAATGAGCCAAAGCTGCCTTAGCTAAGGACAGGAAATAAGGAAGAACCTGATGAGGCTGAGACAAAAAGGGATCCACACCTTGCTGATGGCACCAGATGCAAAAGAGCTTCCATTTGAGATGGTAAGTCTTGTTAGTGGAAGGCGCTCTAGCCTGAGAGAGAACATCCCTTATTTCGTGCGAGAGATGAAGATCTAGGAACTCTCGCTGCTCAGGAGCCATGCTGAGAGGTGCAAGGAACGAGGATCCGGATGCCAGGTCTGGCCCTGGGACATTGTGAGAAGATCCCGAATTGTTCGTAGAGGACGAGGAGGAACCAGAGAAAGAAGGTGAAGCTCCGTGAACCAAAACTGCCTCGGTCATGCCGGGGCTATTAAGATCATTCTGCAAGGTTCCGCCTTGATCTTCGTGAGTATCCTCGGTATTAACGGAATGGGGGGAAAAGAATACACAAATGCGCTTGACCAAGCTATCGAAAGCGCATTCCCCAGTGATCCGCGATGGTGAACTTTGCTTGCGTAAGACCGGCATTTCCGGTTTTCCGGGGTGGCGAAAAGATCTATCAAAGGTTTTCCCCACTGGTGAAAAATGTCCTCCAAGACCATCTGGTTCAGTTCCCACTCGTGGCTGATGGAAGAAAGCCTGCTGAGCCTATCCGCCTTTTCGTTGAGGACCCCTGGAAGGTGTTCCTCTGTGAGAGATATGCCGTGAAGGATCGCCCATTCCCTAATCCTCTGGGCCTCCTGTGACAACGGAAGAGACCTGGTGTTCCCTTCTTTGTTGATGTAATGCATGGCCGTGGTGTTGTCCGTGCGGACGAGAACCGCGGAACCCTGCAACCGCGGCAGAAATGCTTGAAGAGCCAGGCGCATCGCTCTGAGTTCCAGGAGGTTGATATGAAGGAGGCGGTGCTTGGGTAACCAATGCCCGCTGACCTGCAAGTCCTGAAGCACCACACCCCATCCTTCCAGGGAGGCATCTGTTGTGACAACATGAGGAGCCGGATTGCTTGCGAAGGCTAGACCGCGGGACAAATTCTCCTCCTGTGTCCACCACAAGGCGGCGTCCCTCATTGCCGCCGTAATCTGCACCTTGTCATCGAAAGAGCCGTGAACTTGTTGCCACTGCATGTCTAGTTGTTCTTGAAGAGATCGCATCCGTAATCTGCAATGGGGTATCAGAGGGATGTATGAAGAGATGACGCCTAGCAGGGATTTGTAACGGCGTACTGAAAGACACCTTCTTCTTCTCAATAGATGTGCCAAAGATTTCAGCTTGTCTTGTCTCTCGACAGTTGGAGAAGCCTTGTTGAGAGACGTGTCCAAGATAGCCCCTAGGAACCTTGCCCTCTTGGATGGGCAGAGCGACGACTTCTCTCTGTTGAGAGTCAGACCCAGATTTGTGAACAGAGCTGTACACGCCCGACAGTTTCCTCCGCTATGAGCCTGGACGGAGTCTTCAGCAACCAGTCGTCCAGGTAGGGGAAGATTTGATAATGCTGCTTCCTGAGGAAAACTGCTACCGGTGCCAGCACCTTGGTAAAGATCCTCGGGCAGAACGAAGTCCAAAGGGTAAAACCCTGAATTGGAAGTGGCTCTTGGCTACTGTGAAGCGTAGAAACCTCCTGTGAGCCGGATGAATAGGGATGTGAAAATACGCATCCTTGAGATCGAAAGTGGCCATGAAATCTCCCGGGTTGAGAAGACGCAAGATATGCTGGAGACACACCATCCGAAAGGATTGACAGATGAGATAGGTGTTGAGCTCCCTGAGATCTAAAATGGGTCGCCATTTCTCCGGCGTCTTCTTGACCAGGAAGAACCTGGAGTAGAAACCGTCCCCCCTCTGAGACAGGGGAACCGGTTCCACTGCTCTCTTGAGGAGCATCTGATGTACTTAGAGCCTTAAGAGACGCAGATGTTTTGAAGTCATGGCGACAGGGGGCTTGGAAGGTGGCATATGAAGAAACTCCAGCGTATGACCATCTCGAATGATGTTAAGGACCCAACGGTCCGATGTTATCTGGGCCCAGTTGTGGAGGTAATGGGATACCCTGCCTCCCACTGGTGTCAACGGAGAGGAGGGTACAGTAGGCAGAGCCAGAACGCCGCTATTGTCTCTTGGAGGAGTCACGACCCTGGCGAGCCTGTTTCCCTCTAGTGGTGGAACGAGAGAAAGACGAGGACTGGCCTTGTCGTTGTTGGCACTGCGGGCGATACGACGGAGGTGTCGAACCATAAGAAGAGTAACTCTGTTGTTGGTACGATCCTCTGTAGGACATGGTACTCTTCCCTCTGGCCCCACGGAAAGGCACTTTACGATATTGAAGAGTGCCGAGAGACCTCGCCGTGTCTGTATCTTTTTTAATGTCCTGGAGGGCATCATCGACATGTTTCCCAAACAATGCCTCCCCATCAAACGGGAGGTCCAAGATCTTGTTCTGAACCTCCGGTCGGAACCAAGTCGCCCGGAGCCAGCTCTGCCGACGAAGAACCGCCGCACCTGCCAGTGCACGGAAAGCGGTAGTGGCGATGTCCATGGCACAGTCAATCACTTCCGCCGACGTAGCCTCCCCCTCCTGAAGAATTATCCTGGCCTCCGTCTTGGCCTCCGATGGCAGTTGGTCCAAGTAAGGCGAAAGGTTGCACCACATTTGGCGATCGTAGAGTCCAAGGATCGCCAATGCATTAGCTGCCCTTACCAAAAGACTGGCCATAGAGGAGAAACGTTTCCCCGCATTATCAAGGCGCCTGCCTTCTTTATCCGGAGGGGTGGTGAGTGGCGCCGAAGGGTTACGCAACTTGCGCTGCGCCGCCTGGGATATTACTGAATCCGGCTTCGGCTGACCAATCAAGGACGCTGTACTGTCCTCAGGCGCCTTGTATTTCTTCTCCAGGCGCGGCTAAACCGGAATCACCGTAGCCGGGTTCCTCATAGCCTTCAAACCCTCGTCCCAAAGATGGCCAACAATGGGAATCGAACGAACCCCTTTCCTGTAGGGCTCCTTAAAATCATACAGGAAGCATTCCACTGGGGCCGACGGCATAGGAAGCTGGAAGCGACTGGAGGCTCTTTCCATCAGCTTGTGGAAACCCCCAATATCTGCCGGGGGAGAATCCACCGGATCAGGAGTCAGTGAAGCTGGATCCGGAATGACATAGTCCTCCCACTCAACACACGGATTAGTCGTGTTGCCAACATCTGGATCCTCATCAGAGGAATCATCCGGAACAACCTGGATCACTGGAGGCAACCCTGGGCTGGAAACTTGCAGGCGAGAAGCCACCTGAGGCGGTTGCCCCGGAGAAAAGTCTGTAGGAGCCGATGGAGTAGGCACAGCATGCACTGCAGACAAAGTCGAAGATGGAGGAGGAGGAGCATGAGAAAATCTCCTCCGATAATCATGTAACATGCCCTGGAGATCCGCCAGGAGTGAGGAAGGAACCGCAACCATACCCTGGCCGGCGCTGTCCTGACGCCCATAGGATGGTGGATAGGAGTACCCAGGCATATAGTCACCCTCCGAATCAGTGTCCTGACATTTCACCAGCAGTTGTGAAGGACTATGGGCATAACCACAAGAATCCTGATCATCCCCATCAGAATATTCTTCTTCCAATAACAATGCAGGAGGCAAGGGGGTCACCCTCCGTGGAGATGTCATATCTGGTGTCAATCGCCTCAAGGAAATTGTAATTTTCTCCGTCGACGAGGTCGTCGTCGGTACCGTCGGCGATAATGATTCCATCGTCGACGAGGTCGTCGTTGGAAGCTGCACCGTCGACGACTGGATCGTCGACAAAGATATGGGCGTCGTCGACACTGCCGTCGACGAGACCGTCGACACTCCCGCCGTCGTCGTCGTTATCGTCGATGTCATCATAGCCCTCGTGGACGACACAGTCGTGGCCACCACCATCGTCAACACTCTCGTAGACGCTGGCATCGTCGTCGACGCGGACGTCGATGCTGGAATAGAAAGCACCGTCGACGAGCCCGTCGACGGCTGGACTTTAAGCTGAGATTTAGAAGTCTTCGTCAACGGAGTCTTCAACTGCGTCGTTGACTATCTAGATTCCTTCTCTGACCTCTCTGAAGACAGCGAAGAGGGTTTCTTGAACGCCACAGTGGATACCACCACTGCTGGGGCAGTAGAAAGTCCTTCCCTCTCCTTTGCACCGTGGTGAGGAGATTTACTCGGACTCCGGCTCTCAGACTCACTGGGGGTCTTTTTTGAGGCCTTAGCAGGGCGGTCAGAGGATGGCGAAGGGGAACCCCTACCCCTTTTCACTGACCTGCGAGAGGAGGTGCCAGATGAAGAGTCCTCACTGTCACTGGATGCAGCACCCTTCCGTGACTTAAGCTTCTGGAGCCACGGAAGAAGGCGACCCTCACGGTTTGTAGAAAAGGTGCGGCAGATCTTGCATTCCGCAGCCTTATGTTCCGGGTACAGGCAATAAATACAATCCTTATGCCTGTCCTCCACGTAAAGCCGTTTTTTGCCACAGGTGGAACAAGGCTTGAAAAGGGCTTTCTTCTCCTTGTCGGACATCCCAGAAGGAAAACAGCAACAAGTTGGAAGCAAAATATTTTTGAAAAAAGCAGTCAACAAAGTTGAAGTGAGCAGATCTCAAAGGAGACTAATTGCGGTAGAAAATCTGAGGCTCTGAGGTTCTCTCAGGAAGGTTCTGTGGGGTGAGGCTAATCTGATTGGTTGTTGCTTTATTTTGGTCTCTTTTACAAAAAGAGGTAGATATGCTACAAAAGGGAATGAGGCCTAGGCCTTTTTTCTTTCTCTTTTGTACCTACTGCTATGTTATTTTGGATACCGAGACTACCATTCCGACGACGGGGAATGATACAAGCTATGGGAATCTATGAAAGTTCCAATACTGGAGTAAGCCATACTACCACTGCTAAAATCGTGCAGATGTTGGTCATAAAAACATCACTGTACATCATGGACACGAAAAAGGAATTAAACCTTCTCAGGGCATGAAGTCCAAGAAAACGGTGTGGACAGTTGCACACTGTATTGCTATCTACTTGTCCATGTACACTGTAGATGAGATAAGTAGTGTGCTAATTTAATATATACCTGCTGCTACGTGCACTTCCTATTTTGGAAGATTGAGGAGCTCAAGCATGTGGTTTGAATGATTTGCCCAAGATAACACAATTTGTTGAAGTGAGAAAGTCAGTGGAACTCTTATTTCCTGATCACACAACTTCATATAAATAAAGAATGATGACGACAGCATCTACGTATTGAACTGCTGGGCAGGTTTGCTGCAGAACCAATGAATTTCTTTTCCATACCATTTAAAATGTTCATAGTTTACGGTTTGAATTTGGCTGTTCTTTTAAAAGACTAAGAAACCAGGCGTGGATTGGTAAAGTGGTACGGGGTGCTCTGAGAGACGGATTTAGCAGACTAGCATCTGGCAGTTTGACATCTCAGAACTCCTCCACTGCACGGAACTGATGAATACCCATGCTCTGTACGAATCAGTGCTCAAAAGGCGAGGGACCCTATTTATAGAAAAAAATATGAACCAGACACTGATCAGTAACAAGCGCTAATAAATCAAGCGCGCGGTGGGAGCGTGTAAAGGGTCAGAGAGGAGACGCCATGCGCGTGCCCATCGCCTGTCCAGGCGTGCACATGGTTTGTCTCCCTTCGTGAATGAAAGCCATAACAATTGAGTCTCGCCAAGCGAATCAGCTGCGCTGCCTTCGCTAGGCGAGACCTAAAAAAGCAGAGGCAGGAGATGCTTTTAGTGGAGCCAGCTTCGATCTAGATAGGCCACAGAGGGTTGCACTTTCATAATCCAGTCTGGAAATCACTAGAGCTTTAATAGCGGACTTGAAGTCGTCAGGGCAAAGCAAGGGCTTTATTTTCCCAAGGATGTTCGTTTGTAGAGTCGCACCTTTGGTAACTGTACTGATGTGCTTCTGCATATTCAGGTTCTTGTTAGCTTCATGCTCAGTGATCTTGGAATTTATACCATGTGGGAGGCAGTTAAGAGCCGTTAATTGCATCCACCAATCTTCAATGTGCATGACTGTTTGTGAGGGGAGATTAAGAGGAATTCCGTCTTAAGGGTATTGAGGTGGTTGCAGGTCAGCCATTTTTGAGAATTAAGCAGATTTGTGTTAAGAGATCCGATATCATCTGGGTATGAGATTTTCAAGAATCATCAGCACACATGTGTTAGTGGATGTTAGATACTTTTAGTATTTCTGTTTGAAGTTCCATGAGTAGGTTGAAGAGAGTGGGTAAGAGCGAAGACCCTTGTGGGACGGCCAGAGTGACCAGTGTGGGACTGGATAGGGATTTATTAACCTTGATCCTTTGAGTTCTTTTGTGGAGAAACAAGGCAAACCATTTTAGGATGGGCCTGATTGCCTCATCCTATGTTCAAGTACGTCTAGGAGGTTGTTATGTTTAACCCTATCAAAAGCTTTGGAGAGGTCCAGGAGGATTAGAAGGCAGGATTGTGTTCTGACCCAGCATTTTTTTTTTTTTTTTTGAAACCGTTTATTACAAAACTCAAAAAATATACAAAGATGGGCCTACAACCTTCCGGCCGGCCGCTAGCAGACAAAAGGAGCATATGATACACATTGTAGAGCGTGTATTGCGGCTGAGGAAGATGCACAGGAGTTAGCAGCGTTGATAGCCACACCATCCGGACCCCACTGTACGGTTTCATTTTAAACTGAAAGAACAACCAGAAAAACAAACCCACAAGGCAATCCACAATCAGAAATAGCAGCATGTGCTCCCCTGAGAGGGGGACCCTACCGGTCCATAGGAGTATCAAGAAGGGGAAGAGATCAGGACTAGGGCTGGGTAAACTCAATGCCCGGAACAAGGAATATGGGTCGGCTAAGGGGATGGGGCCGGCGACTGATCGGGCAATAACGGCGGAGCACAGATTCCCCCGCGGTAGGCGTTCCAGGGGCCCCATACTTTCACCCATGTCCCAGGCTTACCTCTCGCCACATACACCACCTTTTCCCGAAACATGCACCAATCCATATGTTCCTTCCAGGCCGAGACAGTCGGGGACCTCTGGGATCCCCACAGTTGAGCAATATCACGCTTAGCCACCATATATCCCAGAGTCACCCACCACGTCTGTGGCGCCGAGTAGTCGGTAGGTTCCCACACATTCAACAGGCATCTCCTCGCTTCGGGTAGCAGCACCACATGCGTAACCACACGCAGGACCTCATGCACACCACGCCAGAATCGCTCCACCTCCGGGCATTCCCACAATATATGCAAAAAGGTCCCCAAAGCGCCACACCCACGCTTACACAACCCGTCCACAGCATAGCCCATACGCAGGAGCCTTGGTCCCGTCACGTAGACTCTGTGGAGTATCTTGAGCTGGACGAAGCGAAGGCGGGCCGGTATGGCCACCTCTTTCGGGGAGGCCACCGCAGAGGCCCAGTCCTCGTCGTCCAGCTCCAGTCCATCGGCAACCCAAGCCTCACGAAGGGCAGTCAGCAATCCCGAGCGGTCATTGATCAGTTTTTTGTAGATCAGTGAGATCGTGCTGTCCGGAACGTGTCCATCCAGCACTCTATCCTCCAGGGGGGAATGCTCCGGGATGGATGCAACGTCTGGGAAGACGGAGCCCAGTGCATGACGGATCTGCAAATACCGAAAGTACTCCCTGTCATGCAACTGGAATTCCGTCTGCAGCATCTCGAACGTTTTAAATCCTCCCCTCGTCCAGAGATCCCCCACTTTGCTGATGCCTATCATGTCCCACTTCTCGAAGCCCTTCGAGGTCCACAGGGAGCCCAACCGCTCGGACGCGTATAGTGGTGATGCCCGGGTCAGACGGTCCTTCCACCCCATCGCCACATTAGCCGCGTGCCACACTCGCACCATGACACGCGTGGGGCCGGTCAGCCGAGCGTCGGGCGCGCGGGAGTAGAGCGCTCGATTATAGTCCCCACCCGGGAGTAGTATCTTATCCATTTCGAATGCCGGGTTTAAGGCGGGCCCGTACAGGCCGTGATTAATCGCAGCCAGCTGGGAGGCCCAATAGTACCGTTTGATATCCGGGAGGGCAATCCCTCCGTCATACCATGGTAGCATCAGCTTCGCCAGGGCAATACGCAGCCTCCCGTCCCAGAACAGGCGGCGCTGCAAACTCTCCACCTCACGGAAGTAGCGCGCTGGAACGAGGTCCATAGTATTCTGCAAAGCGTACAGGAAACCCGGCAGAGACATCATCTTAAACAATGCCGCCCGGCCGAGCGGCGAAAGCGGCAAGCGCCGCCAGCGCGCGACATCTTCCTTCAGGCGCTGGAGGGGGGGAAGCAAGTTCCGATCATACCGGGCCTCCGGGTCCAGAGTAATGAAGACACCCAGGTACCGAAATCCCTGCGGGGCGATCTGGATCGGACAGCCCCGCGGGAGAATAGGAGCCTCCCCAGAGAGAACATACACGCACGATTTAGCCCAGTTGATGACAAGGCCGGAGTTACGACCAAATGAATGCAAAACATCAACCAGTACTATCAGTGATTTACGTGGGGAAGCTAGGTACAAGAGGATGTCATCAGCGTATAGGGATACACGGTCCTCATACTTGGGGGTTCAACGGAGACCACGGATGGAAGGTTCCCACCGCAGCCACTCCGCCAGGGGCTCCAAGGCAGGCGCAAAAAGGAGCGTCGATAAGGGGCAGCCCTGCCGCGTGCCCCGGCCCAGCTCGAACGGGGCCGATACTCTACCGTTCACCACCACCTGCGCCAATGGGCCCGAGTACAGCAATTTGACCCAACTGATGAACCCTGCGCCAAAGCCAAACTTCGCAAGCATCGCCCAGATGTATGGCCATTCAAGCGTGTCAAACGCCATGGTGGCGTCCAAGGACGCCAAAATGGCCGGCTCCCGTATGTACTGAACACGTGCGAGCACCCCATGCAAACGCCGCAAGTTAAGGGCCGTGTTACGATGGGGAATAAAGCCGGACTGGTCCTGGTGAACCAGGTCGCCCACCACGCCGACCAGCCGATTGGCCAGGACCTTAGCGAGAATTTTAGGCTCCGCGTTCAGTAGCGAAATGGGCCGATAGGATGTAACCCGGTCCCGAGGTCTCCCCTCCTTGTGGATAACCACGATTGTAGCCAGACGCTGGTCCAGCGGGAGGGAGCCCACCGAGTGAGCCTCCAGGAACATCGATCGGAGATGTGGTGCCAGCGTATCCGGTCGCAACTTGTACAACTCGATGGGGAGACCATTAGGACCCATGGCCTTGCCGGAAGCGACCAAACGTATGGCGAGGGCAATTTCGTCGGAGGTCGGAGCGGCGTCCAACGACACTCTGTCCTCCTCCGAAAGGGAAGGCAGCGCGATATCCCTGAGCAGGGCACGGGAATCCTCTTCAGAGCGGGAAGACACCGGGGAATACACCCCACGGAAATAATCCGCGAAGCAGGAGACAATTTCTTCCGGCTCAGTAACACACACACCGTCCGTTTTCTCAATCAGCGGGACTACACGACTCGCTCTCTCCTTTTTGTCCAACCACGCAATCAATTTACTAGCCTTATCACCCACATCATACAATCTCCCCTGTTGCTCTCTACTGAGGCCCCTGGCCGCCTCCGTGACGAGGGCCCTATAGGCCGCTTGCTTGAGTTGGAGAACATGTAATACGGCATCCGTCACCCCACATTCTAGATTACCCTCCAACTCGGCTATCTCAGCTTCCACCCGGGTCACCTCCTCCCGCTCGCGCCTCCGGGTGTGGGAAATAAGGGACAGGGCCTCTCCTCGTAGTACTGTCTTGAATGCCTCCCACAGTGAGACAGCCGAAGGCACGGACCCCACATTCTCGGCAAAATAGCGCTGGAGGGATTTAATCAATTCAGCGCGAATGGTGGGGTCACGCAGGTACCAGGGATTGATCGGGACCACCCTACCCTCACCCCTCGGAAAAAGATCCAGATGTAACAGAAGCGGGGAATGGTCCGAGATACCCCGTGCCAAATGGCGCACCTCTCCCACCCTCCCAACATGGGCCGCCGGGACCAGGACATAATCTAGTCGTGAGAGACTACCATGTGCCCCCGAATGGAAGGTATACTGTAGCTGCGTGGGATGTTTTAAACGCCAGCAATCCACCAGTCCCAAAGTGTCCAATAGGCCGGATAGCCACGCTTGGGCCCGGGGGAGGTCCCTAGGGGGGTGACGATCCACAGTCCCGGAAACCACCGCATTGAAATCCCCCCCACCACCAGAATCCCCCCCGGAAGGCCAAGGAGGAGGCGCCCCAGGTCCGCAAAGGTAGTCGACTGCAGCCCCGGCGGGACGTATACCGACACAAAAACGACCACTTTGCCCTCCATCCTTCCCACTAAGACCGTGTAACGTCCCCTGTCGTCATGGAGCACCTCATCAATCTCCAACGGGAGCGAGTTCTTAACCATGATGCCCACACCCCTTGAGCCAGATGTGAAGCCCGAATGGGCCACTAGGCGATAGCCACGCCGATTCATGGCGCAGAAGGAGTTGCCAATGAGGTGTGTCTCCTGCAGAAAAACTACATCGGGCAAGAGTCGCTTCAAGAACTGCAGGACCACACCACGTTTAATCCTGTCCCCCAGTCCATTCACGTTCCAGGACAACAGAGTTAGTTCCCTACCCCCCATCATAGACAGAAGCCACCATTTGTCCCCCCGAGAGCACTATAGAGCTAACACAATGATACTTTTGCCTTGTGGTAAGAACGAACAACACCCCCCCCATCCCTGCCCACCCGCCCCAACAAAACTCCCCCCTCCCTGCACCCCTGCATGAGCCCGAACAGCCCCCCCAACGTGCAGTGTGCCTGTCGCCCCATATATATAGTAAAAACTAGCTAAACCCCCTAGAGGAGGAAGGAGAACCCCCAGTAGACCCCACACAACCTCCATAGGAGGGGAAATTATACAGGTAGACGCTTAATCGAGAGTGGCATCATTTTTGTCCAGAGTGAAGCTCAATATTACCCCCTCAGTCCCGATCCAGTGTGCCGTCTCCCCCCGCCGCCCCCCGCCGCCCCCCCCGCCCCCTCGATCACGATCCCCAGACAGAGTGTCCAGCCAGTCTCCGGCGGCTTCGGGACGATCAAAAAAGTGCATGCGACCCTCTACCTCCACTCGCAGCTTGGCTGGGAAGACCATAGCGTATTTGAGGTTCAGGTCCCGAATACGGCGCTTGACGCCTAGGAAGCTCAGTCTCTGCTTCTGGACCGCTGGGGTGAAATCAGGGTAAAAGTTCACCTCCATATTGTCAAGCTTAACCGGCCCATGCAGTCTGGAGGCTTGCAGGATAGCGTCTCTGTCCCGAAAGTTGAAAATCCGGGCAATGAGAGATCGCGGAGGGGCTCCGACCTTCGGCCTTCCCCCGGGAACCCTGTGGGCCCGCTCCACCGCGAAGAATTTACTCAGCCCCCGTGGCTGGAGATGGGTAGCGATCAGGTCCTCCACAAATAGGTCCGCCGCCGCTTCCTCCCGTCCCTCGGGCACCCCGATGATGCGGATGTTGTTCCTCCGGGCCCGACTCTCGGAGTCCTCCAGGCGCCGATCCATAAGCGCGCTCGCCTGACTAAGCCGGCGCACCTCTGTCTGTAGTGCCGCCACCTCAGTAGTAAGGCCCGATGCGGTGTGGGCCAAAGAATCAACTCGGTCGTTGGTCTTGGAAAGATCGGCCCTCACCAGGCCAACATCCACGAGGACCGAGTCGATCTTCTGTGACAGTGTGTCGAACCGCTGGCCCACCGAGGCCTTCATCTCGGCAATGGCGCCCATGACATCCCGCAGAGTCAGATCCGTGGGCAGGTCCGGGGCATCAGGAGGGTCTTCAGGGGATTTGTGCGGTCCGCCGGGAGATCCCTTCTGGAGGGTATAGCGGTCCATACTGTTGGCCTGATGGGTGGTGCCACGCCGGGTCGACTTGGTCTTTGCCCGGTCTCCATCTTGTTTCGTGGCCATGGCCACCAGTCCCCCGGTCGCACCAGCCACGTCGTGAAGGGCAGGCAATCAGGGCCACAAGCTCCGGGGGGGGCCACCCCCGATCGGCGGGGTGGGTTACAGCCGGCGGGCAGGCCGAGTCTCCCAGCGAGACCACACCAACACAAAGAGCCCCGCGACCCAACCCTGCAGAGACAGCAAGGGGGTGCGAAAGCGAAAGTGCGGGATACGTGACTCGCCAGGCCCGGCCCGCCGCTGTTGTTCACTTTGTCACTGGGTTACCCCTCAGCGCAAATCCGGGGTCTGGCGAGGAGAAGGCCGCAGACTTCAATCGGTGCTCACTCCGGTGTCCGAGGTCCGATTTGACAACGGGAAACGGGTGCCACCTCAGCTCAGGCTCACCGACACAGTCCCCTCATTAACCCGAGACAGGATAAATTCAGGAAAGTCGTAGGAGGTTGCGGAGGTCCCCGGGAGCCTCGCACCTACGCGGCCATCTTGGTTGCGCGCTAGGCTCCTCCTCCTGACCCAGCATTTTTAGTGCATAGTCAACTTTGTAAGTTCGAGCAGATTCAGTGATGAGCAGATTCAGCCCTGATGAAAGCCAGATTTGAATTGGCCAAGGAGTCAAAATTGTTCGATGTGATTGCATAATTGGACATGGATACATTTCGCCAGGAGCTTTGCCAGGGTGGAGATGCTGAAGATTGGACAGAAGTTGTTGAGATCTATATAGTCCGCCATGGGTGTTTAATGATAGTGGATACCTGCTCTGACTTTAGGCAGTCAGGTACAGTGGCTTGAAGCAGTGAGGCTTTAACGTTTGTGGTCCAAAGTGGGAGGAGAGACATTTTAATCTTGCAGAAACAATTTGTAGGAAGGGGTCACTGAAGTGGTTTGATAGTTGCAATGCTGTTAGCATTTTAAGAATGGCAGATTCATCAAAGGTTGTGAAGGTGTTCCAAGAATCGTTGTCTTTGGGCATGATTTTTGGAGACTAGGAGGCTCAGCCATCAGGGGAGGGGGGCTGATAAAAGGTGGGACCGGGAGGTGCTCCATAGATTGCTTTAGCTCCCTTTCAGTCTTTTTATGTTTTTTCCAGGAAGGAGGCAAATTCTTCACAGTTTGGCTGCAGACAGAGTCCACTTGGGGGAGGGTTGGTTTGCCTATTGGTTTGTTTGACTAATTCAACAGTCTTCTAGGACTGTTCCTGTTATTATCAAGTTGTTTTTTGAAGAAGTTCGCTTTTGAGCTTCTGATGCGCTTGTTGTGCAGGCTTCTCAGTGATCTCAAGTGCTTGAGGTGTTCAAGGGAAGGTGAGAATCTCCATAATAGGTCAGCTTGTCTCACAGTATGTATTTCTTCATTTAGACTACCGCTGTACCATGGTTTAGTGTCTTTGGAGGACAGTCTTTTTAGCTGTAAGAGCACCAGTGAGTTTATAATGTTCGTCATGGAATTATTGTAGTGATCTCTAAGGTCTTGGATATCCAACAAGTCCGCTGGAGGAGGCAGGATGTGATTACGGAGGGACGTCAGTTCATTCAGGTTTATGTTTCGCATATTTCTTTTCCAATGTCTAGGTTTCTTTGGTTAAGCCTTTTTATTTCTAACCGATCCCATAATGAGAAAGGAGATGCGGTGGAGGTCGGTCCAGTCACATAGGACGATAGATTAGAGCTGAATGGAGATGACCTCAGTAATGGTTAGATCCAAAGTTGCACCTAAATTGTGTGTAGGACTGTCACAGATTTGGGATAGGTTGAGATCTGTTGGGAAAGTTTTAAGGTTTTTAACAGCTTGGTCATTTGGGTCATTCCAGTGTAGGTTGAAATCTCCAAGGAAGATTTGAGTGCAGTGTTGTCCTACTTTGGTTGAGATGATTTCCATAATTTGTTCTGTAAATGTGAGGTTATATCCCCGGGATGATAGATCGCATGTAGTTTGCATAATGGATTATTGTTACCCACAATATTGATGCATAGGTATTCACATGAGGATAATCCAATGTTTTGTGACTGTTTCAAGGAGAGACTGTTGCAGTGTATACAGGCGATACCACCACCTGGTCTGCTAGATCAATCTAATCTGATGATGTCGTAGTTGGGTACGACTAGTATGTCATTGATTAGTGCAGAAGGATCATTTGGCCATTTTCCAGTTTACATTAGAAGGTCAAGATCTTGAGCATGGAAAAGGTCAGCGATGTCCGCTGCATATTTCACTGCCGATCTGCAGTTTAGTAACATACATTTTAGGTGTGGTTTAGTAGCCCCATAGGAAGTCTGAGTGGTGGGAACTTACAAAAGGGTAGACTGGTTAATGGCTTTGGGGATGAGTCTAGGTTGTCTGTGTGGGGTTCATAGGAATTGTTTGGATATGAATCGAAATTGTCAGGATTACGGAGGTTTGCAGGATTATATGAAAGGGGAGGGAGTGAATATCGCTATCTGATAGTGGTTCTTTATGCCCATTTGGTTCAGTGTAGGAGTTGGGATAGGGTACAGTTCTCCATCTCAAGTAGGGTGATACTGAGATTAGTGGGATCTCACTGGTTGAATGGTGAGATGGCAGCCTCGTTTATTAGGTTTGGGGATAGTATGTCTATTTTTCCCAGTAGACCTGTTGGGCCACCCAATATTCGCTAGCTCTGTAGTGATGCATAGTAGATTCGTATGGTAGCCTTTATTTGTTACAAGTTAGGATACATAAAGCTGAATGAGTCTGAGAGGAAAGAAAGAGAGGGGGGATTAGGGTCAATTAGGGGACGAAAGGCTGAGATGAGTCAGGTTACCGGTAAAGGTGAAAACAGTTGAGCTTACATTCTAAGAAGGCCATCTCCTTGGTAGCCTCAGGACGAGGGTTCTCATAAAGAGGAGCGACCTCTTTCTATTTCTGGTTTCAGGCAGGGCGAAGGGTCTCAGAAAGAACGCTTTCTATTACTGATTTCCTGTCGGTAGGAGTCCTCCGTCCCTTTTACTTACTGCAGATCTTCATTATTTGGGGGGGGCGGGGGGGGGTGGTGGACATCCTTCCTGTGTATGTAGAGAAGCAGATACGTTTTTTTTTTCCACTTCTTACTGGCACACCATAAAAGCAAATGGTAAACAAGCAAGGATAACCTCCATCTTGTGAGAGGAAAGGGAAATGATGTGAGACAATGTTGCTAAGACTCAGACTTACCATTTCCAGAGCAGCAACTCCATTATAGTGATGGAGCAGGCAAACAAACTTTTCACATGGAGTTCTGGGAGCTAAAAAGAAAAAAACAGAAGGGTAAATGTATGTCTTCAGAGGCAAGCACAGGTATTTTATCAGCAACAGGAGCTATATTGAAATACAGGATGTAAGCATGTTTTACCATATATTCTATAAAAAACAAAGTACATTTTGTTGATTGAAACACAAATACACACCACCAACAGACGCAAACTATTAACATGCCACAAGTACGTATTCTGAGAAGAAAACATTAAGGTGAACCTATTTTGACAGCTCATACGTGGTATGAGGCCTACCAGCCATCACACGCCGCAGCATAATTTGGAAAGGAACATAGGAGGACACCAGGTTTACTTATTAGGACCTCATTCAGAAAGAATGTGGAAAAGCATTGTAGCTTTCCTTCTAGAATCTGCTGCTTTCTAAAAGTGCAGGGCACTCACAAATTCTAAGAGGTACACCCAGCAGCCTACACAAGTCGTAGACTGAGAGAGCACTCCTATTCCTCTATACAGACTTTGGTGGACTGTGCGCAGTGCAGGCAAAAAGTAATAGGAAGTATGATGGAAATGTACATTTGGCAATGTAATATTTTCATTTTTTTCCTTGTTTGGAAAATATATATGTGTGCGTGTACATACATACACACACATATATATATATATTCACTGAAAAAACCATAGGTTTCACACATGTTATAGTTAGCTGGACATTTTACTGATAAAAAAACCTATGAAATTCCCCCGTTATAGTTAGTGCAGGCAACTATAACTCACGCAACCGCAATCCTCTGCTGATGCCAATACTGTATTTAAACACTTATTTGCCCATGTCTTCTTCCATTAAATTTTAGCTATACATATATTACAAATATTTTTTTTTCATAAAGACACATATGTCATCAGCAGAGGATTGCGGTTGCGTGAGTTATAGTTGCCTGCACTAACTATAACGGGGGAATTTCATAGGTTTTTTATCAGTAAAATGTCCAGCTAACTATAACATGTGTGAAACCTATGGTTTTTTCAGTGAATTTGCAAGGTTTTTTAAATGCTAATTCCTAACTATAACGTGTGTGAAACCTATGGTTTTTTCAGTGAATTTGTACGGTTTTTTAAATGCTAAGTTACTTTACGCCATTCGTGGCGTGCGCGCCCACTTAACGCAGTTCGTTCCGTGCGCGCACGGTGCGCTTCGCGCACCGTGCGCGCACAGTGAGCACGCGGTGCGCTTCGCGCACTGCGCGCCCACTTTACGCAATTAGTGCCGTGCACGCACGGTGGGCACGCGGTGCACTACGCGCACCGCGTGCCCACGTTACGCTGGATGGGCCATGTACGCACGATGCGCTTCGCGCACCGTGCGCACATGGAGGGCGTATTATGCGCTTCGTTGTGCAAGGTAAACTTTTACATTTTCATTGCTTATATATGCCATGCACAAATGGTGACCTTCGGGCACCATTTGCACACGGGGTGGGGAGAGTATGTTTAATTTTTTTTTTTTTTTATATTTTTTACCGTAAGCGTAATCGGCGATTTTTCGAAAAAAAAATTTGATTTTTTGCCCTTGGGGGTTCTTTGGGGACACCTTCATCAAGGCTAGGTGGTTAGGAGCTGTCTAAACAGCCCCTTTACATGTTTTTTCCCTTTGTTTTTCCTCCCCCCCTCAGAGTGCGAGAGAGAAAATGGCGGCCGCCGCTTCCTGGTTTCGACCGATTAGAATGTTTACTAGGATCTAACAGCCAATCAGAATCGCGCTCGCGCACGTCACCGTACGCGTACGGTAAGCTTACCGTAAGCGCACGGTAAGCGCACCGTAAGCTGCCACAGATATATATATTGATTTAAATGCTATTTTCTCAGGAACTACTGAACAGATTAACACCAGACCTACAAAAGGCACTTCCTTGACCTGAGGACTACCTCTCTGCCAAATTTCCAGTAACTCTGTTCAGCCGTTCGGGCTGTAGCTGTGTCTAAAGGTCCTATGGAAAAATGCATGGGAAAAACGCGTTTTGGGACCCCCCTTTTTTCTCAGCCCCGGCTTGACGAATCCCCCCGAGACTTTCAGGGTAGGAGCGGAGCGCCCCACCTATTTTGAAAATTTCGCGAGGATTCGTCAACCGGCGCCAAAGTTATTCCAAATAGAATGTTGCGGATTTCCTATGGAAACAGGGTCCTAACTATAACTACCTACTGGCGACTGCCAGTAGGTAATATATATACACATATACATATATACATTACCTACTGGCGGTTGCCAGTAGGTAGATATAGTTAGGACCTATTTTCCATAGGAAATCCGCAACATTCTATTTGGAATAACGTTGGAGCTGATTGACGAATCTTCGCGAAATTTTCCAAACTTTGGGCCAGCTCCGGTCCACTCCTATCCTGAAAAGTTCACGGTGATTCGCCAAGCGGGGGCCGAGAAAAAAGGGGGGGTCCCAAAACGCGTTTTCCCCATGCATTTTCCTATAGGACCCGTTGACGCAGCTACAGCCAGAACTGCTGAACGTAATTACACCAAATTTGGCAAAAAGGTAGTCCTCAGTTCAGACTCGTGCCTTTTGCTTAAATGGTGTAAATCCGTTCAGTAGTTCCTGAGAAAATGAAAAGTAAAATCATAGATATATCTATGGCCTCGGAGGATCCGCGCACCCTCCCCGCACCCAGCGCGCACCCTGCCGTGCACAAGCTGTATTCTAATTGGCTGTCAACACTCCAGATCAGGAAGTGTTGGCAGCCATCTTGTGCCTCGGTAGAACCGAGGCACAAGAAACCTATAAAACAAACGGGATAAACGCAAAAAGGGGGCAGGGTAGAAACACCCTGACCCCCTAGGCCTGCTCAGGGGGGTCCCACAAGAACCCCCAGGGCCAAAAAAAGCATTAAAAAAAAAAAAGAGAGAAGGCGAGATTCGCGCACCCAGGGCGAATTTTGGCCGAAAAAAAAAGAAGCGCGGGGCTCCCGCGCTTCTTTGGTAATTGGCCCCCGGGGGGGGGCAAATCCCGGGGGCAGAATTTAAAAAGTGTGGGGGGGGGTCCCAATCTCCCCCACACTGCCCCGGAGACCGCCACCCCCGGGGCTCAAAGATAGTATATGCGAGGGGCTCGCGGCCCCCCGCAGCCCCGGGGACCGCTACCCCCCGGGGCAACTTGTCAATGTGGGAGGGAGGCCATGCGGCCCCCCTCCTGGAGCCTTGAATAGGCCCTGGGGACCGCCACCCCCCAGGGCCGGCTCCTGCAGTGTCCCGGGGTGCCCACCCCCGGGACACTGTAGTTTGCAATGACAGGGCGGGAGCCTTGCAGCTTCCGCCCTGTCATTGCAAACTGCTTTGCTTCATTGAAGCGAGAGCAGGGAAACCTGCTCTTGCTTCAATGAAGCAAAGCTGATTGCTTTTCCACATGGGGAGCAGCTAACAAGCTGCTCCCCATGTGCAAAAGCAGGACGCGGGGAGCCGGCTGGGACCGTGGGGGGATTGGGGACCCCCCCAAGGCCCCCAAAAGAGGCCAGGCCCCGGGGGATGGGGTCCCCTGAGTCATAAGTGGCCTAAGAGGGGGGCCACGCGGCCCCCCTCTCAGATTGATTTTTTTTAAAAAACAATGGCCGGCCCCGGGGGATGGGGGCTCTGGGGGGATGGGGTCCCCGGGGCCTTAAAGTGGCCAGAGGAGGGGGGCTACGCAGCCCTCCTCCATAAAAAATAAAATAAAAAAGGGCCATGCCCCGGGGGATGGGGTCCCCGGGGCAAATTATGGCCTCGGGAGGGGGGCCACGCGGCCCACTTCCCGATTTTTTTTTTATAAACATAAATTGCGGGCAGGCCCTGGGGGATGGGGTCCCCAGGGCCAAAAAAATGGAAAAAGAAGGCGGGCTACACAGCCCCCCTTATAAAAAAACACTCCTCTGCTAATGCTAATTCCTAACTATATCAGGCCTGAAACCTATGGTTTTTTCAGTGAATTTCAAAGGTTTTTTCAATGCTACATACATATATACATACACACACACACACACACACACATATATATACACACACAATATATATATATATATATATATATATATATATATATATATATATATATATATATATATATATATATATATATATATATATATATATATATATAAAATATATATATTTTAAAAAAAAAATTATAACCAAGTTTGTTTTTGACAACAAACTCATCCATATCATTTCCAGCTGTTGGTCGCCAGCAAGAAAAGCATAACACTGTTTGAAACAGACAATAGCATTACGTCCACCAGAACAACATCAAGGGGGAGCAAGTGAGGGGGGAGGAAGAGGTGTCATCGGCCATATAATTACAGTAGTGAGCTCAGCTCAAATGGGTTCCACCACTTACTTCAGATCTTTGAGTGCCTTTTGTGGCAACTCCTAGCTTCATATTCCCCTGTTGGGCACACCACTCCAGCCCACGGCACCACTGAGTTATCAAGGGTGGGCTGAGAGGCTTTAATATGCATGCTGTGTCTCCTTGGCCTACCATGGCGGTCACCCCAAGTAACACCTGTTCAGCCCTCATACCCCCATCCCCTTAAAGATACCCAGGAGGAGCGACTTCGGCGATAGTTCCACCTCCCATCCCAGTACTTCAGATAGCTCCTCCGTTACCTTAGTGCAGTAGTTCACAATGCAGGGCATGTTCAGACCACATGTTAAAAATCTGCATGGGCATATGGACAGGTCAGGCTTGGTAGCAGACATCCTTTGTGAAGATGGCTGGGGGTGAGGTAGACACCGTAAAGGTAATATGTCTGCATCAGCCGTTATCTAGAGGAAATCCCGATAGTAAGGGAGACCATCATCGCATTATGCCAATCATCGCCCTTCAGTTGTCCCATCCATGCCTCCAATCACATCCGCAGGTGAGATAGCCTGTCTGGTGCGTTATTGACCAATGTGTGGTAATCTGAGACATACCCCCTTTTAATAGTGCACCCATCAGGAGCTTAGCCTTGACGAGACTGAATTCGGGGAGTGCAACGCCCGGGAAATGTGTACCGTCAGTTTGTGTCGCAATTGAAGGTATTTGTGAAATTGCGTATGTGATAGGTTATAGGCTGACTGAAGTCCCTAGAAGGAACATACTCGGCTGCCAGACCAAATATCCCCCATCAGGGAAATGCTCATAGCGTCCCAGTGATTAAACCTTCATGGGCAGCTGTTTCGCAGTACCACCTCCCCCTCCACAAGGGGGTCTGCTGAGTGAGCTTAAAGTCCCAATCGGTGTGTTTGGCACACCAGCTGAGGAGGATCAGTCTAGTCATGTCTGGTAGACTTGTAGGGATACAGGCTCCATAGAGCATTGCCATCACAGCAACAAACCCCATTGAGGTCAGTTCTACCCTATATGCCGGATCCGACCACCCCATTAACTCAGTCATTTATATAGAGGTACAGTTTGGTCATGCCCAAACACTCATCATATGGCAACTGCAGACAACTCCTAAGGGCCAACCGCAGTCTGGACCCAAGCCAGAGAAAGGGTGTCGACAAGGAGTCCATCTCCTTGAACCATTGCCAGGGTATTAACTGTGGATTATTTTTTTTTTTTTAAATGTACAAAAACTTGGGTAGCATAATCCTTTTGAAGAGAGCCATCCTCCCAATCACGTTGAGCGAGAGGGCTTGCCACTTTGTCGGGTCTGTCTTCACTCGTCGAATCAGCGGAGTAAACTTAGGAGTCCATGCTAGCTAAGGATGGAGCACAAACTGGATCCCCAAGTATCGGAATCTCAAATGCTGCGCCGGTATGGTGGTCTGCCACTCAACAGATTCACGGGAGGGGTGGAGCAGAACCAGCATCGACTTTGAATGGTTAACTTGCAGAAGCTTCCGTCTAAAGCTGAAAAAGGAAAAGCCAACGTGGACCAGTAACTTCAGGTTTGGAGACAAATAGGAGGACATCATTGGACTACAGTGCAATGCAGTCTTCATGTCCCGTATGCCACTCTCATCCATACACCTGTGCATCACTTTGGGTGAGCTGGGCCAGGGTCTAGAGGACAAGGGTAAAAAGAAAGGGAGATAGGGGGCCTCCAACAAATAGGGATTTCGACAGAGACTACACTATTGATCTGTACTCGCGCAGATGGGTTGGAATAATGGAATTTGACATATCTACAGGGCTGATGACCCATACCCACCTGCTGCAGGACCTGAAACAGGTAAGTCCAGTCCAATGTGTCAAATGCTTTCTAAAAGTCTATTAACAGCATGGCCATGGAAGGTGGTAGAGGATGTTGGCAGGCCAATGCAACATGGAATCGCCTAAAGCAGAGCCTCGTGCCCCTAGCTGGCATGAAGCCACACTGATTTGGATGTACAAAGGTCTTGCGAGTTGCCTTCAGGCACGTGGCTAATATTGTGACAAAAGCTTAATCTCTCCATTAATAAGTGGGATGGGGCGGTGAGCTGCACAAACATTGGGTGGGGGCTCGATTTTGGAATGACCACAACAGCCATGTCAAGTTCCTGTGGGAAGTGACCAACCTCAGCTCCCTCGTTATAGAAGGCATGCAGGTGAGGGGAAAGGATCTATCTGTAATTGCTGTAAAATTCAGTAGAGTGCCTGTCAGGGCCAGGTGTCTTCCCGGTCGCCAGGGCAGACATAGCACCAGAAATCTCTTCAGCCATAATGGGCTGTTCCAAAGCGTGTCTTTTAGCCCATGACAGCCGAGATAGTGGAAGTACGGGAGATAGGAGTCCAGATCCAACTGCGGGTTTGAAACGCTGGGTAGAGATGTTGGTTATAACCAAACACTTGGACTATGGCTGGGGTAGAGTGCTGGGGGGTGCCATCAGCAGCCAATATCTCAGGGATCACTTGGCTGAGTAGCCAGCCAGTACAAAACTTGCCATTCTTGTCATCTCATTCATATACTGCATGGAGGCCCGCCATACTTGGCGTGCTGCTTCGAGTGAAAGAAGGCAAATCTCAGTATGGGTCAGCTCGAGTTGGTGGGAGTTCTTCCCCTGGGGGGCATCAGGAAGTTGCACCTCTAGCCGTAGGGCGCGGGCCTACAGTTGGGTCACCCACTAGAGTTTGTCGCTCTCTTTTCCTCGGAGAATACCCTTAGTGCACCCTCTGACCGTAGCCTCAAGGCCGCCCATAAGATGCTGGCGGTGGTTTTCACCATCCCCTAGTTAATTTGAAAATATTCCTGGAGCTCATTAGCTAGGGCTAGAGAGTACACTTTGTCTGTGAGGTTCCATACATTAAGTCATAACACGGGATGATGGGCATTAGCTTTAGAGCAGAGACGGAGGAGCACAGGTGCATGATCAGAGATGCCCCTAGGGATAACCTGTATCTTGGGCACGTGCAAGCAGTTGGTGGCTGGCATAAAGCTAAGCTTTATACGCATATGAGAGTGATGATCAGCTGAGGTATGTGTGTATTGTCTCTGTCTGAGGTTTCACAGTCGCCATATATCACATAAGCCAAGGGCATTCACCCAGTTGGAGAGTTGACTGGCCCTCGCACATCTATGCCTAAAGAGGACACCGGTAGTGTCAGCCACCACTGTGGTACACTCAGGAAGCACCAGGATTCCGTTCTGGAGTGTGAAAAAGGGATTTGGTTGCAGGGGAGTCACATTCCAAGCAGATTCAGAATATGGCCCTACACGTTGCCCTCAAGGACAAGGTGTTGGCCCTAAGCATCAGGGAGGACACAATCGAAAATTATTCGGAATGAGCGGTGAAGGAAAATTGCCACCCCTCTGGAGCCCTGTACATATCCAGCATGATCAGTTCTATCATAACCTTGACTAAGTAGCAAAGGGCAGTGGGTACCCATCAGGTGTGTTTCTTGGAACATCAGAATTGCAGGAAGGAAAAAACGGACATAGCGCAGGACCGCAGAATGTTTGATTCAGTCTAGCAGCCCATTAACGTTCCAGGACAATCTGTAAGTCTGTGAAGGTTGGCATGTCAAACCATGTCAGGGAAACCAGAACAGGGGAGGTAAGCCTCAAGTGGGGGATCCTGGAACCTGATGTTGGACTACAGAAAGCGTATTGATGTGCTGAAAACACAGTGTGTGCTGGTGTGATGTGACAAAAAAAAAATGAAGCAATGTCAAATAACAAAACACAATCGCAGTACAGAGTGGTGGACCCATACTTATAGCAGGATTTCAGTCAGCCAGTATCTAATAAAGGAAGGAAAAGAAGAATGTGCAGGGGAGTGGATGTGGCTTAATGGCTAGAGCGGTCAACCTCAAAGCTGCAGAATCAGGTTCAATCCTCAGCAGGGACGATCAACATTCTGTGATTAAAATCACTTAATCTCCCTGTGCCTAACAAAAATGAATGTGTCCATCTGTAATGCAAATGGTGCTCATGTAAAGCGCTACAATACCTTCTGTCGAGTTCGCACTACATAACCTCCCCCCCAAAAAAAGGGTCTGGGTAACCAGTCTCCCCTCTTGCCAGCTGATGGGCAATTTCTGTTCAGATCATAGAGCTCTAGACCAGCCCCACATCATCATTACTGGGGTGAAAAAAGGCAGATTCCTCCGAGAGCCTGTGATGCAGAGGTATCAGAGTTTGGAGAGGGAGTCTGTCGCCGCTTGACCGGGTCTCTTGAGGGAACGCACCTGGACCCACTGTTTCACCTGGGTAGCTGCAGGATTTTGCACTGGAATCAGTCTCTCAGTAGATCGGTTCGGATGATGGAGTATTTTTTTATGTGGTGAGCCAGTCCCAAGCAGCCTTCAATGTATCAAAGAAATTTGTTTGACACTTGTAGATCACTTTCAATCTTGCGGGGAATAACATCACATTTTGCAGGTTAATGGCCTTCAATTTTTGCTTGACCGCTGCATATGAACTCAGTTTATCTTGCACTTCTCTAATGCAGTCCGGGAACATTAGTATTTTACAGTCTTTGTAATGCCTGTCTGCAAAGGGCCTGTCTTCACGGAGGATGGAGTCTCTATCTTGAAAGTTTTGCATGAGAGCTATCATGGGTCTATGACGACTCCCTGTGGCGTTTTAGGTAGTTCTGTGCATTCTCTCCACTACGAACCAGGCCGATAACTTGACGCTGGCATCCAGGATCTGGTCCATTGTTCCAGACCTTACGTGGGATGCAGCGTCTCTGTTCCTTCTGGGAAGGCGATATGTCAGATTATTGCGCCGCAATCGGTTTTCAGTATCTTTCGCTCTGTGGCGTAGTTCGGAAGACTGAGACATCAGGAGGGAGACTTTGATCTTGAGGTCAGAGTCGGTTTCTTCCATTGTAGAGATTGGTCCTTCAGCCTCTGTAATTCTACCAGTGGCATTAGGAAGGTCCTGGCACAGGAGTGCCACATCGATGTGGACCTCCCCAATCTTGGTTTCCACTGTCGTTTACGATGTATGGATAGCCCGAAGGATCTTGGAGAGGTTTCTGTTGTCATCAGGCAATAGAGCCATTGAAGCCTCCCTGGGGCCACCTCCCAGTCCTATGGTATACTTGTCAATACGAGTTTTGGAGGAATGAGGATGGGAGACCTTGTTTTTCCCCATATTTGCAACTGGAGGAGCTGCCAAGAAACGGTTGTCGAGGTGTCCAGCCCGCTTGCTGCTGGGAATACAGCAACACGACCAGACAGAGACCTAAAGGAGGTGGAGGGAGCAGCAAAGAAAGTTCAAGTTTAGTTGGAATCCCGGTAGCACAATAGTCATAGGATCAAAAGTAGCCCAGAGTAAATAGCCTCCTTAACAGCACAGGTAGCCCTCAGTGGTTACTTCCATCCCCCACAGCGGCACCCAGCATAATCGCACTATATATATTTATATATATAGCACAGGTATATATAGTCAGCAGTGGTGCAGAGTGGTGTAAATGTGGGGGGTGGAAGGTCAGGCCAAGAATGGCGCAGCACAGGGCTTCCATAAAGTCCAGTTGCTCCCAGCAATCAAGGGGCAAGCTCAGCTCTGCTCTTGACTCAAGCCAGAGCCCGCAGCGCCGCCAGGTCAGGTTCGAGAGACATGGCCCAACCACACATCCCAACACGTCCACTCTCAGCTCGATGGCAGTCTCCTCCCTCTTCTGCTCAGCCTGGGCCCATTTTGTTGCACGGCTCTGCTGCGGGCAGTACAACGCCACCAGGCAGCGGCTCAGCGTTAGTCGCTGCAAGTACTCGGAGTCACCAAAGATCGCCAGATATAGGCACCAGTTAAGGAAATTACTTCCTAACTGGAGTACAAGGGAGTAATTGAACTTTGTATCTCAAATGAATAACCTTTTTCATGTTCTGAAACCTGATCCTTCCTATCGCATAGTCTTAAGACATCTGAATAGTCATACACACACATTTGCAGTGCAAATTACACATAGTATGGCTCTTAATAATAACTTAATCGATAAAAAAATACAAAAACACTTTGGATATTTTCAATGGGTTTTTTCAGTCACAATTTGGCTCCAGAGAGCCGAGACTGGTCTACCTCTAACGCACTGAGATTTCATATGCACTGTGCCCGACTTTCTATGGGCCATTAGCACAGCCGAGGACTTTTTATACCACAAATTGTCTCGATTCTTCATGAAATTGACCCCGATGCTCTGTCCTATGTAGAGGATATCTAACCAACGGATGAGGACCTGAACCCACATTTAGCAAGTGGATCGTATAATATTGCGATTTGCTGAACATGGCTACAAGTTTAACATCAGTAAATCAAATATAGCTTTTTTTGAGTGTCCATTTGTTAGGATATGACTTTACCAATGAGGTGAAGAGACTTGCCCCTCACTTTCTGGATAAATATGCACCATTGTAACCTTCAAGTACACTGAAGAAGTTACAGGCCCTGCTGGAATTTTTTGAATTTTGGCAGAACATATATATATCTGATTATGCACAACGTATTAAACCACTTTATGCCTTAATACGCCCTAATTTTTCCACTTCCTGCTGGACATCAGAACACACTGAAACACTCAGATCTTTGCAATCTGACTTAGTTGAAACATGCCACTTACATACACGTGTCAATACCACAAATTTAGTCATCCGCATTTTGCCGGGTGCATTTGGATTTGCAAAGGTCACCTTTAGCGAAGGTGAAACAGTACCAATAGCACATAAATCGCATTTATATTCCGCTGCAGAACTGTGTTTTACTTCTACTGAACAAATACTGACTGCTGCACAGATGCCCATCCTTAAGGAACGTCCACTTGCTCAGGGAAAATGCATTACTGACATTTCTCCAGTGCCAGCCTTAGAGGCTGTCACCAAAGCTAGCATTACTAACACAAAAGCCCTCCATCCTTGTTGGATACAATGGGCTACATCCTTAATAGCCATACATGTAGACTCAGTCTTTGACCCTTCCGTGCAAACACATGAATTTTTGCAATATCCTTGGTCTCCTTCAGTTCTGCCTCTTGATCATTATAAGACTGTCATTTATACTGATGGTTCGGCAGAAGCTACTATAGGTCCTACGCAGCAGTATTCTCCTGCTTTCCATCGTGATTGGCATTATGTTAGAGGCCGTTTTTCACCCCCAAACAACTCGCACACAGTCTCTAGGAGACAGCACTGTGCAATTTGCTGAACTGAAGGCTTTACTTTTTGTACTTGAAAATACAGATCCTAAATTCCCCACCCTTATTGTGTGTGATTCGTATTATTGTGTACATTCTTTTAATGATAATTTACATTTTTGGAAATAAAATGAGTTCAGAGATTTCAAGGGTAGCACAATCAATCACAAACTGCTTTGGGTTAAAGTTGTGGAACTTAAGAATAGGTTGCCACAAACTCATGATATACATACATTGAGTCATCAACGTGTGGGAGCACACGCTCTAGAGAATTCTCTGGCTGATGAAACAGACACATCTGCAGTAGCCACAGATAAAATTACAGTGATACCACACTCTAAAACTCGTATCGACAAGGATATCTTGGCTGCTGTGAAAGCTTTCAAGAACAGCACCCCTTTACCGAAGGACTTTCCGTCTAAATATTCTTATCATTTGAATGACCAGAATGTTCCTTTTGTCACTATTCCACGTGTTGGCAATCGTGATACTCAATGCAGATCGCAGACGTGAACTGGTAGTAGCCGCACATGAAGGTGTAGCTTCTGCTCACGCAGGAGTAGCTGCCACTATTTTGCTCTTATAGCGTCATTATTGGTGGCAAGGTTTATACCAACAAACCAGACAATATATTTTGTGTTGTGACATGTCAGCATATCAAACCTTCCACTGTGTCTCAATCCCACAGACACATCTCTTGATTTTCAACAAGCTCTTTGGCTGTATTTACCTAGATCATTGTGGTCCGCTGATTTCAGATACTGCATTCAAATTTATCTTAGTTGCAGTGGATTCTTGCTCTAGATTCCTCTGGGTTTGGCCACAGTGATCGGCTGACATTTGCACCGTTATTAAAGACTTGGAAGTCTTCATCAGGACTTATGTCTGCTATGCATTCAATTTGGACCAAGGTCCGGCTTTCACTTATAAAGCGAACTGTGATTCGATGAAGTTCATGAGTGTACAAATGCATTACTCTTCACCATAAAGGCCTTAGGGCAATTCTGTTGTGGAAAGAATGAACCGTGACTTAAAGAAGTCCTTAATGGCAAGGGTATTAGATACAGGTTGTGGTTGGTAGAACCATCTTTATTGGGTTCAACGAGCATTAAAAAACCTCCCCAAAAGATCTCTGGGTGAGCAGACCCCATATAAAGTGCTTATTGGCATCAAAATGTTTGTTTCCAGACCTTGATGATCCTGACTGTGGTGGCAGCCGCGACCTTTGACAAAGATATCCAGTGTGCCGTATTACAGGACCTATAAAAAGTCTGACACTCAATTTCACAAATACTTGCCTGCATCTCTCTCTTCGAGAACTGAAGATTAATTTACAGTCAATGAACAAACCAAGACCCACCTCCATCCTAACCCACCCCTACTCCCGGTGTGTGACATAGAACAAACAGTTCAAGAGCAGAAACATAGGATTCATCATTATACAGAACTAACATGTTAGAGACAACAAGGAACATTACTCCCCCATTAAGCGGCACAGTTATGGCTACCCCAGGTGCGGGCAGCCCAACAGGATACACATAATTCAAGGTGAAACCATCTGGGTGCTCACTGCAGAATTTTCATCTAGATCCATTTCTGGTGCTTGCAATAAAACCACTGAAGCTTCCCAGGCCCTTGCGGCCTCCAAGGCTTTATCTCCATTTGCTCGTCTAGCGAGCTGAAACCTAACTATACTATCGCTCCCTGCCCATTTGAGTAATTCTGTTTTCCATCTCTAGACATTGGGACCCCGTGTAGCCTTCCAGTGTGCCGTAATGTCCCGCTTGGCTAACAACGCCCTAAGGCTAGAAATTAGCTCGTAAGTTTTGTTTTGGATGTATGGAGGAACCAGTTGAGCAGACAAATACCCATGTCAGGCGCTATCTGCCTTTCAGTGATCTCGCATAGCAATGCAACTACCTCCTACCAGTACATTGCTAATTACGGACAGTGCCACATCATATGGCAGAACTCAGCCCCCTCTAAATTACAGCGTGGGCACCTCACAGTGTCTGTATTGAAATATTTATTTATCTTGGCTGGGGTGAGATACGCCCTATGTAAAATAAAGAAGTGGACCAACTGGAAACGGGCATTTTTAGTGCTTTTCCACCTCAGCCCATGGTTTCTCAGGAATCTCTTTACCAAGGTCTGATTCCCACTTGCGTTGCAGTTCCCGCAATGGCGTCAACACCTCACCAGTCATACATCTATACAAGCAAGTAACCGCCTTAAAGGTCCCTGCCACCATTAAAACATATTGACAAGCCGTGGACATCTGTGGTTCCTATAACCCCTTCCGCCAATGCTTTTGTATGGCCGAAACAAGTGCTGAATGAAGCAAAAAATCCCCGCAGGGAAGGTCATATCTGTCTTGTAAAGCTTGAAACGGGAGTAGGCAGCCATCTTCATACAAGTCCCCTAACATGTGTAAACCCTTTGTCTCCCACTCAAATAATGCAGCCCAATCCCCTCCATGTGGGAATACAGTGTACACAGTTAAGGCCATCTCCGGGGCATAGGGCCGCTTAATCATAGCTCTTCGCAGACTTCGATTCCAACATAGTCTCAGCGTCCGGACCTCACTAGTGAGCGTCCCGAGTCGCAACGGCTGCTGGAGGATAATAGATGATAATACGTGCCTCGAGATCCTGCTTCCGCTAATCTCATCCGGACCCCGAAACTCCAGCGCCACTGCTTGGGTAAGCCATTGCAGCTGAGCCACTAGGTAATACGTCTCGAAGTCAGGGACCATGAGCCCTCCATTGGCTTTCAGGCGCATCAGAATTTTAAGTGCAACCTGCCGTCTACCAGTCGCCCAGATAAACCCTGTAATCAGTGATTGGATCGGTTTAAAGAATGACGTCGGAATCCAAACTGGCAACGTCCGAAAGTAGTACAACAACCGAGGGAGAGCCACCATTTTTAGGAGCGCCACTCGACCAGCCACTGAAATAGGCGGAGTACCGCAGAAATCTAGGCTACCCCGGAGACTCTGAATAGCTCTACCCACATTTCCATCTAACAGGTCAGAAGGCGTATGATAAATGTGGGTCCCAGGGTACGATAAACACCGGTATTCCCACTTTATCTCATTAGTAAAAGAAGGACCCTCATCCGTCGGAGCCACTGGGAACAGACAGGACTTTGCCCGGTTCACCTTGAGGCCCGAGACCATTCAAAGTCCTGAAGCAATCCCTTTGCACCAGCGAGGGCATCAGTTGAATTTACTACCAACATAAGTAGGTCATCAGCATAAAGCGATATATGTTGCATAACGCCACGCACGTCCAGTCCCGTGTATCGCCGCCCTAGCCTGGCTTGGGCCGCTAAGGGCTCTATGGCCAATGCAAACAGCAACGTGGAGAGCGGGCACCCCTGTCGCGACCCTCCTCACAAACGGCCGAGATCAAGGCCCCCGTCTGAACCAGAGCCGTAGATGATTTATAGAAGATCGCTGTCCAGGCCACAAAGGCATCGCCAAGGCAGAGACTGCTCATAACTTGGAACAAGTACGTCCATTCTAGACTATCAAATGCCTTCTCGATTTGTCAACCGATAGGATGACAGCGGAGTCCGACGAATAGGAGTCCGCCTCCATTATATGGAGTAGACGCCTCACATTAGTGGCTGTGTTCCGAGTCGGAATAAATCCCGCCTGGTCTGACATTGACAGGGGGCGGTAGGCAGTTATATCAGAGGGAGACTTCCAGGGTTTCAGTAGCGGGTTAATGACAGCCTCGCGGGTGGAAATCGGTCGTACCCCCGCTCTTTTTGCCTCGTTATAAATAGTCATTAACTTAGGGGCCAAGAGATCAACATAGGGCGAGTAAAAATCGATCGGCAAGCCATCTGTCCCAGGTGTTTTATTACCCACCATATGCTTTATCGCACCCCTTATTTCTCCCAATGTTGGGTCCTGCCCCAGGAGATCAGCCTGAGTTTTATCAAAGTGCGGCAGCACAGCCTCTCTTAAGAATTCCCCGATGGTATCTCCATCAAGCTCCAGCTTACTCCGATAAAGGTCCGCGTAATAATCTAAGAACAGATCATTAATCCCTTGTTGGGTATAAACAGGATCTCCTGTCGGACCACCTAATTCTAGGATAATCGTCCCTCGGCGGGCCGGTTTAGCCAACCAAGCTAACAGAGTGCTCACTTTATCATGCTCTGCGTGCGCACTAAGTACTTCTTGTGGCCAAAGCAGCGCAGCCTTTCAACTTGCACCACAACCGCCTCCCTAGCCTCAAATACCTCCCTCTGTTCGTCAGGACACTCGGGTCGGGCACCCTCTGCTGCTCGCAAGCGTTGTTCTGCCGTTTCTACATCCTGCAATAACATCTTCCGTACTCCCACCATATTAGCAATGCTGAGTCCTCTCAACACAACCTTAAGGGCATCCCATTCTACTGCTGACGAGGACGCTGTACCCTAATTTTCAGTAAAATATTGGGTGATTCCAGTCCCAATCGCTTCCCGAAAGACCTGGTCTTCCAGGGATTCTGGGCGTAGTCTACAAGTTGGGATCACGGGGCACGACTGGGACCAGTGGAGTCGCAGCAGCAATGGATTATGATCCAACAGCGTTCTAGTGAGATATTCGCTATGTCTAACTGTGACATGTATGTCAGGTGTACAGAGTATAGCATCTAGACTCACATGGAGCTCGTGTAGGGCTGAAAAGAAAGAGTAATCACGTTCACCCGGGTGCTGTGCCCGCCAAGTGTCAACCAGTCCCCATCTAATCTGCCAATCTCGCCTAGTCTTGGAGGTCTTATGTATTGGTGCTTCAGGGAGTGGGGGATGAGAGCGATCCAAAGAAATATCAGGCACAGAATTAAAGTCCCCCCCCATAATCACTGGACCGGTTAAATAGGGCGCCAGTTTCCCGGATAGGTGATTAAAAAAAGCCGGCTGATCTGTGTTGGGCGCATAAATACTACTCAGCACTACATCTCTACCATTGAGGCGGCCCGCTACTACCATAAACCTCCCTTCTGGGTCCACTAGTTGCTGCGTGGGCTGGAAAGGGACTCCCGCTCTAACCCAGATCAGCGCCCCCGTGCAAAGGCTGAATACGTAGTGGAAAAAAGCTGCCCCCTCCATCTGCACTGTAAACCAAACCTTCATGACGAGTGATGTGCGTTTCTTGGAGAAAAGCAATTTGAACCCCTCTTCGCACCAAGTAAGCATGTACCCTGTGGCGTCGCACCATTGTATGAATTCCTCTAACATTCCATGAAATGCATTTCAAGTAATGACCCCATGATGCAATCGAAGACTAACGACAAAGAATACTCCCCACAAGGACACACCGGAGTCCCCAACTACCCCAAAACAAACCCCAAAATAACCCCCAACTCCCCCACCCCAGAACAGGCACTAAAACACTAGTCCCCATCCAAACTAAAAAACACACTATATCCTCTAGTAGCTACAGAGGATCAAAAGGGGAGTCGGCAGCGAGCCAAAGATCAGTAACCGAGCCCCACATACGGGGGCAACCAAGTTCCGAGAGAGCCATCTCGGTCCGTCTCCCCAATAATACTGTATCTAATATCATACTAACAATATGGCCAGGCGGCCGAACATCAAGGAAGAAGAGGGGAGAGGGAAAAACAATGAAGACAATACGGGAAACAATCAGACAATCTCATCAGCTGTCCCCGGTGTAACGTGTGGCAGGGCAACACTGTCCGTATTGGATCCATCTGAGTCAGTTCCCATCGACCCTTTCTCTGACTCAGTGTCCGCTACGGATGGGGAGCGGTGCTCTTGAAGTAGTTCCGACACCGCCTGCAGAGCAGCCTATCTCTCCAACTCGGTCTGTGATGCAGTAGGCCCCTGCAAGACAGTTCGTTGATGCCTTGTGCGGTTCGATCTTCAAGGCCTTTGTTCCTCCACAATTGGGCTTGTGCGGCGCCCCGCTGTCCCACTTCCAGATTTATAAGACTCCAGCCAGTTCCATGCTTCCTCAGGGTTCTCGTAAAAGTGAGTTTTGTCATCCCAAATTAGCCGCAGTCGTGCTGGGAACATCAACGAGTATTGCAGGCTTGACCGCCAAGAAAGAGGCGCGGCGGAGCTGAACTTCGAGAGTGTAGTCCAGGAACAGTGACACCTTGCCGTTCTCCACCTTATAGGGGCCCGAAGAGAGAGCTTTTTGTAGTAGGAGGTCCCTGTCATCATAGTGGAGCAAGCAGGCTAACACCTGTCTAGGAGGCCTCCCCGGTGCCAGTGGTCGGGCAGGAACTCTGAGCCCTCTCCTAGGTATAGAATTGCGTCAGGCACCACTACAGTTTGAAGCCAGCCCTCTAGGTAGTCTGAATGCTCCCAGGGTCCACGTCGCTGGCCGGGGAACCAGCTGTGTCGCCTTCACAGTCCACGCTATGATCGCCGCAGCACTGCGATCGGCGCCGTCTAGGGGAGTCTGGGTCAGCCCCTCTGCTCCGCCCGGGCAACGTAGCTCTCTGGGTGCTCAAAGACTCCCAGGGACGCAGGCAGCCATCCCCAGGCACAGCGGGGCCAAGCACCAGCCCACCACGTCAACTCAGAAAATGGCGGTAAGCTCTGCCGACTCCAACCCAATCAGTGAAGATGGCCTGTAACCCCGATGGAGGTCAATTCCAGTGTCCCCCAACCAGACCAGCACAAATGGGAAGTACAGTCCGCCGTTCCGCCCAACCAACCAAACGGCAGCGATACAAGCTGCTGCGGCGTCCAGCTCGCCTCTGCCGGAGATTTCAAGTCAGCGGGTTCTGCCTCACTTGACGGTCCCATGGTCTCACCGGGTCCCCAGGTGGGCACTTATTGCTCCGAGGAGACACGTTGCTGGCAGGAGGAGCAGAGATACCTTCTTTGCCGCCTTCGTCACAATCTCCTCAGTGCCACGATCGGCGCCATCTTGGGGAGCTCGAGTCAGCCCCTCCGCCTCACTCGATCAGCACAGCTCTCAGATTGTCCGAACACGCCCAGGAACGCTGCCTGACGTTCCCAGGCACAGTAGTACCAAGCACGTGCCCTTGGATCCGAGGCGACAGCACTCTAAATCAGGATAATGAGCGTGGTCGGCGTGGAGCTCCGAGCTCACGCATCCTTCTCCATCGGCTCGTTAGCCACGCCCCCGATGTCAAACTACATCATGTGGAAGATTCTTCATAGTATGCCACAAAATGTGCATTCCCTTCCACAAGACTTTCCTTTACAGCCTGTGAGCACCACAGATGCTGATTCTTCCTGGCTAGGGAGCAGAGTCCTACGCCAACAATTTAACCGATACAATTCCTTATTCTATTATTATGTCTTCTACAAAGGATGTCATTTATAAGGATCCACCACTGGCGAATCCTTCTGAATTAGATCCGTACTGCTGAGTCACAGCCTCCTGTTTTCCAGCAAGTACCTCCGGGTTCTATAGGGATCCAGATGATTTTTCTTCAGACAGTTCTTCTGTGTTGCATCCACCTTCAGCATGGATTTGTGGTTTTATTTGATGGTTAAAACGCACTTATCTAGTCCTGCCTTGGATCTATGTCTAGATCATACTTTCCTTGGTTTTTCTGTTCATGTGGATTGGATTTGTGACTTTTTTTTCTTGTTAATCAATGGCCATTACCGCCTGGAACGTTCTGCTACAAAACTGGTGGACAGGGTGTTGCACCCTCCATTCTTTATTGCAAAAACTTTTTTAAAAACTTGTCCCTCATCAACATTTCAGCTGTTCCAGTGACTGATGCAATTGTCTGGGATAAGGTTCCATTCAAAATATTCAGTCTCACGTTGGGCACCATGTTGCAGGGATTCTGCTCAGGAACAGACCTATGCATGGGATCATAGGCCATTGGCATGTGGGGAATGAGTCATTATACCACCATAGTATCTATGAGCCTGGGTCAGACTAGCTATAGTGTTTCACTTGTCCTCCTAAACTTACGACAGAAACAAGTACATTGGCACCCCCAGAACACAACACTCTTGATCCTCTTAGGAACAGGACACACCCTTTTGCTCTCTCACTTGTACTTGTCCACAATAAAACAAACAAGAGACATGAAGGAAGTTTGGAATATTTATTCAAACTATTGTGTCCTAAAATGCAGTAGTCGTGCCACAATTAGAAAACAAATGCGTACCAAATATACCGTTTGCATGGTCAATAAACCATATATCATAAAAAGCCCTGTCATGTTATAAGACAGAATATCATAAACCCCCCTTTTTTCTACTGAAGCTGGTTGATTATATACCAAAGATCTCTGGGGTTAGTGGCTGACCCCATAACTTAGCATACACAAATGGACATTCTACATCTCAGTGGATGTATCAATCTTGTTTCTGAACCCTCGCTCTGTGTGTCTATTTAAATACCTGTGCTCAGTTGTATGACAAGACATGTCTGCTCATAAACAGCAGCTCCATTCTCGTGTTGTGTCTAGGTGGTAGTGCCTGACCAGAGAGAACAAGGGACATTGTTGTTTGTCCTGGTCTATGGTATTCAGATAAAATCCTAGGAAAGAACAGGACACGAAAAAATGCAGGTTGTGTGTGAAAGTAAAGTGTGTTTATATAGTAACGTGTGCAAAGGAAAATGCGGCCTAAAAAGTGCATAATTAGGCTACATAGGGAAAACTACAATGGACCATGTAGGAAACGCACAGCAGGAGCACCAGGCAGACCCTTCAGGGCAGTCAAGGGTGTGCAGCACTGCTGGGCCAGGGCCGGAAGTCAAAGCTTGCACTTGCGGCCTAATAACTCCTTCACAGCATGTTACTCGGTGAGGGCCTACAGTATTGCTGAGTTCCACCATGACCACCACAAAGTCCCCGGGAGGCAGAACAGCATCAACAGCCCCCAGTCACTCAGTCGGCCTCTGAGGACATCAGAGCACCGGCCCGGCCCATACTGCTCCCTTACCACTCTAACATACAACAAAGGCAGAGCCAGCAGGTGTCAGACTCCTTCCAGGTGCGGCACCACTTGTTGTGAATCTCATCGGCCGCTTGCTGACACTCCAGCGACGGCTGCAGTAAGCGACGGCCCGCCATTTTCACAGTCCATGCCACTCCTCACAGGCACCCCAAGCCACCAACAGCCGCAGTCACTGCCATGGAGGCTGCCCTGACCATCAGCAACGTGAGGGAAGCCGGAAACGATCCGATAACAGCAGCTGATGGTGGTGGATGACGGGGGAGTGGAGTACTCAGAGTGCGACTGCCATCTTGACACCGAAAGCCACACACCCCTTTCGGAAAATATTTTAATGTGCAGAGAAGGCTTCCTCTGTAATCCCTAATAATAAAAAGCTGAATATTCTAGCCTGTTTACACAATACGATTTGGTGTTCAAGTTGAAAGTGAAAAGCAAATGAATTATGATTATGAACAGGATGTGGAAACTTCAACTAGCAGTTTACGTATTTTGTTATAGAAACTACAAGTGTTTATCAAACCATTGATGTAGTATGGGGATTTATTTTTTAGTTCATTAGTAAACAAGTTGAATTTTTCATTATGTAGGAGCGCCAGACACTGAGATGGTATCACATCAATTAGGAATTACAGAAACGAAAATAGCACACCTAAACAAATGACATATTCAAATAGAAACTCTTTGAGGCAAGCCATTTCCTATTAATGTACGCGCTCAAGTTCGGAAGCTTGAAAAAAATTACCATAATCTCCGACACCCAAAAATAACCACAACTAGGTCTTTTTGCTTCCGGCAGTGGGAAATGCCACGTTTTCATCATATTTGCCACTCCATCTTCTCCATGGTACTTTTTTTCTTTTTTTTTTTTTTGTAAACATGCTTTCAGCATACCATCTTACAAGTGGCAAGGATTTCTTACAGGGAAGCACTTCAGCTCAGGTATTAATTTTGACAGGTCATCACACAACTTTTTCATATACGTAGATGAATCACTGCAAATACAAACAATATCACTCTAATCTTTGTTGAACTTGGAAAGAACCTTTTTTGCAGAACATTCCAAGTGACACTGCGTTCCATGATTTCCAAAAGTCTGGTGTCATGTTTTAACCTCTATCCGAGATGGTTGGTGATAGCTCTCTTTTCACATATACTTGTCACTATACCTTGCATTTAATTTTTTAAAGCCTGAGGTGTTGGCAATTCGCCTACTATCAATACTGACGCACTAGAAACTGGGGGCTGATGTATTAAGGGTTTTTACCCATTCTCTGTGGGCAAGTGTGATGACACATATTAGGAAAGATTCTTATGAAACCAGCCATTTTACCTATTAGTGAAAGAATCGAACACAGCCAAAATATTAAATATGATTTTGATATTTCCTGATTCTATATATTTTATAAAATAATTAAATACAACCTAAAACATGCATCTAAACCCTGCATCTTTAGACCAAAGACCACAAAACTGAAAAAAAACAAAAGGAAGAAGAAACAATATTTTAGGGGCATCCCTAAACAACAAAAATCAAGCAGAATAATGTTAGCCCAGACTTTCTTACTGCTAGCATGTGCAACAAAGTTACATTGTATTGGCCCCTTTAGGGAGAAAAAAAAGGACTCTTTTACTCTCTTTTTCCTTTCTTTGAGAGGCATTTAATTTGTGATTGTGCAGGTGTTTTTTCAGTGTTTATATGTTTTCACTGGTGAGGGCTATTTCTCTTTCAGTGGGGTTTTATCAGTTATTATAGGTTTAAACCTAAAACCGGACAGCCTACATATATGTAATTTCTAAAGGAAATGCTCTAGGTATTACAGTTTTGATCACATCAAGATGACGTCAGGCGTTCCACACTTTTGTAATAAATATTGGCAGAGGCCAGGGGCACGGACTCTGAAAATTGAAGGCAGGTAGGAGGGTGCAAAGGCAAAAATTTAACCACACTGAGCAGGCAGGAAGGGCCGTGGCAGCACAACAGACTATGGAGGGCAGTGGAAAGGGGGGCAGGGGCAACAAACCAACAATACAGGACTTGCAAGAGAGGCTGTGGCAATGTAATAGACCATTGTGGGCAGAAGGAAGAGGCAATGGTAGTACAACCATACATGCCAACAGACCCGATTCAGCCAGGAAACGTCCAATGTTTTTAAGCTCAAATGGGCTTTATTTGATCTGTCTACTGTCTACAATCTCCTCTTTTCAATGTAACTCAAAGGGGAAAATCAATACCCCAGCTTTTTTTCAAAATCTCCCTCTTACCAAGTTCAAAATGTTCGCAAGTATGGTACATTGGATCATGGAAGGAAATGGGGTAGGGACATGGACTTGGATAACAGAGGACAGGAGGGGCATGGAGAGGTGCACCAAACTGACCCAGCAGGGCAGGCATCAGGGTTTGCAGCAGCACAATACACCACACAGGGCATGCGGGATGGGAGTGCAGCACAACAATCCATAGAAAGCAAGAGGGAGGGGACAGGACCATGCACATGGACAACAGAGAACAGAGGGGCAAGAGGCAATGGTAGCTAGCTGACCATAATGGACAGACAGGAGAGAAAGCTGCAGCATAACAGACCATAAAGGGCAGGAGGGACGGATCAGGGGCATTACAATGGAACAGACAAGCCAGGAGGGAGGGAGTAGGGGTCTGCACATGTAAACAGAGGGCTGGGGGCAAGGTAGGAGCAGCAAGATAGCCATGGAGGTCAGGCAGGATGGGCACTAGAAGCAAGACACACCATGAAGAGCAACAGTGAGACTGTGATGGCATACACACAGACCATGGAGGGAAGGTGGGAGGGGGTCAGGGGCAGCTAACTGACCACACACGGAAGGTGGGAGGGGCCATGGCAGCACAGAAGACCATGCATGGCAAGTGGGAGGGTTAGTGGCAGCACAATGGCTATGATGGGCAAGAAGGAGGGTGCAGGGGCATGCACAAAGGACGATGGAGGATAGAAGGGAGGGTCAGGACCTGTGCACAGACAAAGTTCAGGGGAAGGGGCCTCACAACAGACCGCACGGGGCAGGCAGGAGGAGCAGTTGCAGCACAACAGACCAGGGAGGGCAGAAGGGTGTGGCAGTACAATGGACCATGTGGACAGGAGGAAGAGGATAGGGGCATGGCATGTGGACAGGCAGGGTGGAGGTGGCAGGGACAGGTTACAGTCATCTGACAATGCTAGGCAGGTGGGAGGGGAGTGGCAGCTCAACAGAACACTCAGAGTAGATAGAGTGGCAGGTCCATGGAACATGGTGGGCAAAAAGGATGGAGCAGGCGCATGCACAAAGACATCGGAGGGCAGGGGGAAGGAGAATAGGGGCAGCAAGCTAAGCACAGAGTTTAAGCAGGAGGTCAATGATGGGACATAGAATTGGGCAATGGAGGGCAGGAGGAGTGACTGGTACATCATACTAAATTGAGGGCAGTGGCAGCACATCAGACCATGCATGGCAGGAGGGAGGAGGCTAGTCCATGGATTCACACAACAGAGGATAGGGAGGAGGGGGGGATGGGGCAGCAAGCTAACTCTTCAGAGAAGGCGGGTATTAGGAACTTTATTGTTTTTAAAACGTGTGTCTGTGCGAACTACTTAAAATATAAACAAGTATGCAGCATAATCTCACTTTTATTCAGGAAGAAGAGGACGTTTGTGACTGTGACTCCGGGCTCACTTGGCAGAAACACCCCCTGACCCTCCACCCCCTATCGCAAAATGTAATGCCCGTGAAAAGGGTAGGTGAACACAGTGTTATATAGAACATAGTCCTGAGAGCACGATTGAAAATGAAAACTAGATATACTGTATGGTATAAACTATGCACCAAAAAGTGTGATATAAGATGAACCGGGCGTGAAATATAATATGCAATACATTGTGCACAATGACTGATTCATTGGAGCACGCGAGATAGCACAGGCACTAGCGCGTGCTATGCGATATGCGCCTTGGAGTGTAATATGCACAGGGCAGTGTTGTGTAACCTAACTAGTCTCTAAAGATGTAATATAAAATATGTGCTGGGGAGTGTAACGTTGCATATGCACTGTGACAAAGATATGGATCCCAGATTGTAATATGTATGGCATAGCACTGTGCGTTATAACATAGGCATCGAGGAAGGCACGTTAGATGGGGCAATATAACCCGTGCGAAGAAAAGTGTGGCATGACATATTCACAAGGTGGTGTTACAGTGCACATGGGCTAGAGAGTGTCATAGCATATGCACTAGCTAGTGGAATACAACACAGAGGTGTGTGGCACTCAGCAGGCAATGGTGGGTGTAACACAGCATTGGGCTCTGCCAGGAGCGCGCTGTGACTCTCAAGTGATGTTCGTCCCCTTTCCAGAGAGTAAAATAAAAAGTATTACACATCCGGCAGTGGATGTGTGTTTTATTAATCGTGAGGGGGGTTTCTTGCATAGTTTTGGTCGAATTTTAGTCGAATCCCCTTTGAATGGCTTGTTGTGCATGTGTATTAAATGTGCCCGTCAATAGCTACCCATGTTTGTATAAATAAACGACAAGGGTGTCTACCGGGATTAGGCACGGTAGGGCATCAGACATGTCAGAGCTTCACTAGTGGTGTAAATACATTCCACGTGGATTCATTGCCTTTTAATGAATATCACGCAAATCGTCATGGTGATAGTTACGTACGGTTTGTCCAGCATGTCCTAGGTGTGTCTATAAATATATATTTTTTTAAAATAATAAAAAACAGTGGCCGGCCCTGGGGATTGGGGTCAAAAAAATATAATTAGGAGACAGGCCCTGGGGGATGGGGTCATCAGGGCCAATAAATTAGAATAAGAAGGGGAACCACACAGCCCCCCTTCTTAAAAAATTAAAATAAATAAAAGACTGGCATCGTGCCGGAGGCGACGCCCCCTCCTTGCAGCACTCTGCAAACGCGCCCCCTGGCGAGTTGTAAGTTGGGGAATTAATTCCTCTTCAATACTGAGGGTCCCTGAGGGCCAACTAGCCCAACAGGCATCTCCAGTATGCGAGGGAGCTGCGCTGCAGACAGGTGTTCTGAGGCCAAGCCCCTTTTTACACCTCTCTGCAACGCAGCTCTGTGGCGCTTACTGGAGGTACCTAGTGGGCTAGTTTGACCCTAGGGAACCTTAGGATTCAAGGGGACTTAATCTCTCAACTTAGAACAGCCACAGGACGCGTTTACACAGTGGTGAAGGGAGGGGACAGGGCCTGAGGTGACGTGTGCAAACACGCACTATGGCACATTTTAAATTGGGGATATAATTTCCTTTCAATACTGAGGGCCCCTGGGGGCTAACTAGCCCACCAAGTGCTTCCAGTAAGCACCACTGAGCTGCATTGCAGAGAGGTGGTCCAGGCCGTGCCACTTTTTACACCTCTCTGCAACGCAGCTCTGTGGCACTTACTGGAGGTACCCAGTGGGCTAGTTGGACCCTAGGGACCCTCAGGATTCAAATGAACTTAATCTCCCAACTAAAAACGGACACAGGGCGTATTTACACAGTGGTGAAGGGAGGGGACGGGGCCTGAGTTAACATGTGCAAAAACGCCCTGTGGCCTGTTTTAAGAGGTAGTTTTAATCCCCCTGCCCTATTATATACTAGGGGCTTACAGTGGAGGTCATGCTAATCACAGGGGGACCCCAACGCATAATGTTCCCTAGTGTATGTAGGTGTTTTCACTGTATTCTAAGTGTCTTAACATAGCACTGGCTCTAGGACTGGTTAGTCAGACTCAGTTACCACCAGTATCCGTCTGAAAAAGTTGAGGGTACAGGATGATTTTGCAACAAGGCTTCTTTCTGCTCTTCTTTTTGTTCTTTCTGCACGTTATCCTTCTTCCTGCACTTTTCTTCGTCTTTGAGGACTTCTGTTGCTTCTTTCTGCACTTCTTTTTTTCTTTCTGTGCCTTTTTTCTTCTTTCTTCACATGTCCTATCTCTGTAGGCATAGTTAGAAATTAGCATTTAAAAAACCTTTGAAATTCACAGAAAAAACCAAAGGTTTCAGGCACGTTATAGTTCGGAATTAGCATTTAAAAAACCTCAGAAATTCACTGAAAAAACCATAGGTTTCAGGGGTGTTATAGTTAGCTGGACTTTTCACTCGTACAAAACCATTGAAATTCCCCCGTTATAGTTAGTTCAGCTAACTATAACTCGCGCGCCCGCAATGCACTGCTGATGACGTCACATATTACATCACTCATGACATGGTCAGTGACATCACTCATGACATCACTGATGACATCATCCTTGTGATAGTGGCAGACCTCCTCTCACCCTAATATAACCTTTGATAAACACATTCAAAAATAGAGACTAAAATTTTCAAAACAATGGACATACCAATACCAGTTACAACAACCTCTTCAGTAATTCTAAGATCCACATACACATCCACTCATTCACCAACAGTCGTATACAGTCACTCATACATGTACTCACTCATCATATGTACTCATACACCTATACATCCTGTTACACAATGCCACTCATCCATAGAGTTACTCACACACATAGTCACTCATGCTAATAAAGAATCAAACATACATTTACTTGCATATACAGTTATACACACACCACCACACTTACTTCTACGGAAACTTACACATACTTAGTCTTTTAAACAATCACTTATAGAAACACATACTTATTCATACAGGAACTCTTTCAATCTCTCACTCTCACATATACACCAATAGTCACATATACTAGTTTAAAACATATGTAGTTACTCATAAAGACACTATTGAGACAGTCATTCACTCACTAACACACCCATACACACACTCATCCACCCATACAGTCCTGCACACATGCTGTCTTCAACACATACAAACAGTGAGTCACTCATTCATGCAACTATGCACTACGTAATACCCCCCACCGAACCATGCAGACACTCAGACTGATACTCAAAAAAACAACTAATAACCTATATAGACACCCATGTAGCTACTCACCAACCCATGCAGCCACTTATACACAAAGTGAGAGACTGATACAGATATTTACACATTTAACATTACTCGTTAAGCCATGTATTCACTAAGATACACTTAATCAGTCAGTTATACAATCAATTTTTCAAAAACAAATCATCCATTTAGACACTTATATACCCATTTATTCTTCCATCGACCTGGAGATATACATATATAAAACATATTTAATTTTCAGAAAAACACACATTCACTGGATGATGTCATCAGTGATGTCATTTGAGATGTCATCAGTGATGTCATGAGTCATGTCACTGACCAGGTCATGAGTGATGTAATATGTGACGTCATCAGCAGTGCATTGCGGGCGCGCGAGTTATAGTTAGCTGAACTAACTATAACGGGGGAATTTCAATGGTTTTGTACAAGTGAAAAGTCCAGCTAACTATAACACCCCTGAAACCTATGGTTTTTTCAGTGAATTTCTGAGGTTTTTTAAAGGCTAATTCCCAACTATAACGTGCCTGAAACCTATGGTTTTTTCTGTGAATATATATATATTTATTTTTTTTCACTGAAAAAAAAAACACAGGTTTCAGGGACGTTATAGGTAGGAATTAGCATTTTTTTTAAACCACTTAGCTGGGGCGTGGCTTAGCACGCCATTATGGCGGACGTGTGCTAAGCGAGCTCCGTCCAGCCCGCTTTTAATCCTACATGTATCCTGTTCCCCCTGACACCTAATTGATTCTGGAGGAGTCTCTGCAGTGTTGGTCCACCATAGCTACTGCCTGATGTGAGCTGGTGGCGTGTATGCAGGTTCTTGCCGGAGCTATCGCGCAAAGAGGGCAGCGCGGCCTGCCTGCTGTGGAGGAGCCGGGGTGTTGCGTGATTCCATCTGGAGGTGTCAGATGTCCCGCTGGGTCCCACCCGCGGGCTAAGTTGGCTGCCTGAGGGGCCAGAGGACTGCAGGGGACGACAGTGACAGCGAGAGTATCGGCGGTGAACCGGTAACCCTGCGGAGACGCTGGTAAAGGGACGACAGGAGAGTAGACGGCGGCCGGATCGGGTCGCGTGGGTGAGAAGGGGCGAGGCAGGAGTAGCGGTAATGCCCTAGACCCCAGACGGGCAGAGCGCGCTTCAGCGGGGGTTGCCCCCGGGCAACGGGACCAGCAGCAACGGGTCCCAGATCCGTATTCCTCCCCCCACCCCTGCTTGGGACCGCAGCCCGGGATTGGCGGCACGATCGAGACACGGGGGGCCTTCTGACAGCGAGGTTTGGTTCTGAGCCCTCTTCCTCCTCATCTATACCGAGTGTTTGTAGTGGCGGCCGGAACAACAATGGCCCCCTGCATGTGTGGGTGGTGGAGTGTCTAGGAGGCCCTAGAAACAAGGTGGATCGGCAGTGGCAGCTTCTGAGGCTGGCTGCCCCATTTTAGTGCTGCACAGTGACCTGAGAAGGATTGGGAAGTGTGACACGGTGGCCAGGTCGGGCCGTGCAAGCGAGGAGGGCAGAGGCGCATCGAGTGCAGCGGCCCGTGGTGGTCGATAGAGGCGACCTGCTGGGACTGTTTCCCCTATACACAAGGCTGTAACAGGGGTAATTTGGCAGCTGGGGATCGGCGGCGCAGTCGGGCCGCGGGGGGGTGACTGGGGGCTCTGCTGTCCCGCCTGGGGATCACCACTGCTGGTGGCTACCTGGACCCTGAAAGACCTGGAGGTGGGGCATTTCGTGGGAGGCAATTGGACCGAGACGTGCCTGGGGCTTTGTATTCCCTCCCTCCCCCTCCTCCCCCCCCCCCCCCATCATCTAGCACACATCCTACTGTAGGCGGTTAATTTGGAGACTGCGTGCTGGCCGCGAGGGGACCCTGGTGGCATCGGGGCCCCGGGGGCGATTCACTGGCCCTGGTGCAGCTGCTGCTAATATCGACAACTAACCGGGACCCCGTTTGCCCTGGGTGGACTGGACTGAATGGTGATCCTTGTGTGTGTGTGTGTCTGGCCCGGTTCTCCCTGGGTCTGATCGGGACTCTAGAGGCAGATATGACGAGGGATAAGAGTGGTAGCGGCTCGACCAAGCATGGGCCCATTGACAAGTTCACCGGTCCAGGCGCGGCAGCGGGCGCGACTGGAGGCCAGTCGGAGCCTGTTCCAGACAATGCGGCCCTCATGGCGGCCATCACCAATCTAGGTACATGCTGGATGCAAAATTGGAGCTGTGGGGTCAGACGTCATGCTGCTGCGGCAGGACTTGCGCAATGCAGTGTCCCGGATCACTGAAACTGAGACCCGTGTCTCGGGAGTGGAAGACGAGGTCGCAATTCTAAAGCAGAAAATGGCAAATATGGAGACGGCGCAGAAGGGTCTGGCGCTCCGTGTTGAGGATGCAGAAGGGTGCGCCCGAGCACTAACCTCAGATTTGTGGGATTTCCGGAGGGTTGCGAAGAGGGCAACATGGAACGCTTCCTCACGTGGTGGCTAGAAAGCTGGCTTCCCCCATAGGCTATGTCATGGTGTTTTGTAGTGGAGCGGGCCCACAGAGCCCTCGTGCAGAAACCACTGCCGGGGGTTTGCCCACGACCAGTCATAGCAAAACACTTGAACTATCATGACCGAGACGCCATACTGAAACAGGCCCGGCCGGGCTAACGAACCACTGCTTTATGACAATGTGCGCATCTTAAATTTCCCTGACTAAACGCGGCTCGTGCAACAACAGCGCCAATCGTTTATGGCCGCGAAAGGCTCGCCTAGGAGAACTCAAGCTCCCATAAGCTCTCTTGTTTCCCGCTAGTCTGCGGGTGGTGTACCGATCCCGCACCCATTTCTTCGACACCCCGGAGGTCTTCCGATGGACAGATGAAACAGTGCCAGTGCACACGCCGCCCGGGAAGGAATCGGACTCTTCTTCCAGTGTGGTGGCCCGGAGGGGTTCCCCGAGACATCAGCGGGGGGACAATGGTCTGCGGGCCTCCTCTTGAGGGGGCCCCACTCCTGGGCGCCAGGTGTCGAAACCCTAATGTCCGAGGTGGAGATAGTGTTGCGGAGTTCCATCTGGCTCAAAATGTACTTTGGCATATATTGGTCGGGGGAATCTGAATGTGGGCTGGTCAGGGCCATGCCCAAGGACTATGGGCTGTAAGTTGGGGATCCATTGGTTGGGGCGGTTCTTGCTCCCCCCTTGGGGATCGGGAGCTAGCCCCGCCGCGACAGATACTTCAATGTTTTTGAGGTATGGGGTGGGGGGTTTGTGGGGGGGTGTTTGAGGTTCCGAGTCACACTTCCGCATGTGGTCCGCCATTCTATACGCGCGCGTCACCACGGTCTACCCACAGTACTGCATGACACTTCCCTTCCCTATGGCTAGCGTTCTAACTAGAGATTAGGAGACCCCCGGTGTCCTTCGCATTATCAGTTGGAATGTGTGCGGGCCTTAGACAAAATTAAACGTGGGGCCATACTGCATCAGGCGAAGAGGGCCAGGGCCAACATCCTTATGCTGCAGGAGACTCATCTTATGGGGATTTCAGCAAGTTTTTCATGCAGGGTTCGTGAAGGGCTCCAGGGGAGTGGCGATCCTGGTTCATCGCAGGGTCCCCTATGTACAAGCGCAGCAGTGGACCGACACCCAGGGACAGTACCTGTTCATCCGAGGCAAGATTGGGGAGGATGATGTTATGGAACTAGCCAGGGACAGGAGTGGAGCTGGAGGTGGCTCAGGGAGTGGTCATCCCACGAAATTATACTCGCTAGTGACAGGTCTAGACTGGGTGGATGTGTGGAGGGGTGTCCATGGGGATAGACGAGAGTTCACGTACACTTCGGCGGTTTATAAATCCTTCTCCAGGCTCGATTACTTCTTTATTCCCCGAGTGATGATTAGTAGGGTGGCGGCGGCTGAGATCCTGCCCGAGGCCTCTCAGATCACTCCCCAGTGTCTCTTGAGCTTTATATAGGTAGGGGGCAACAACCCTTCAGATGACGCCTCTCGGTGTGGCATCTACAAAATGAAGAATATGATGCACGTAAGAGAGAGGCCATCGACCAACACCTAACCTTAAATGAGGGGTCAGTGCCTGGCGCTGCGACTCTATGGGAGGCCCTGAAGCCTACCCTGCGAGCTGTGGACATAACCTGGTGTGTGGCGACTCGTAGGAAGCGTAAAGAGGAATTGATTCGGGCGGAGGCCGAAATAGAGGCACTTGAGCGCCGGGCGCGGGAGGGGGGAGATGAACGACATGTGAGACAATTACTTCTGGCCCAACAGTCCTGCGCCGCCCTCATGATGGAGGAGGCCCGCCAAGTCTGGTTGGCGACACGTAGCAGGGTATATCAATGGGGGACAATTCTGGCAAGATGCTCCATCGGCTGAGTCAGAGCACTTTCCATTCTCAGGCCCTTCCAGGTCTTCGGGACGTGGCGGGGATCCAAATTGTTGACCCCGCTGCTATAGCAGCGAGCTTCGCTACATACTACGCTGATTTATATGCCCCCCGGGAGTGTCTGCCAGCCTACACTGTAGATAAATTCCTAGCTGACCTACCGCCCAAAGCGGTGTCTGATGAGGTGCATGACCTCATCAGCTGCCCCTGACTGAAGAGGAGCTGAGCACGGCCTTGGGTGAACTCAATTCCGGGAAGGTTCCTGGACCCAACGGGTTCCCGAGTGAGTTCTTCAGGCACTACAATACGCAGTTGGCCTCCCACTACCGGGCGGTGGTTGAGGAGGCTCGGGAACAGGGCCTGCTTCCCCCAGACTGGCGGCATGCAGAGGTGGTGGTGTTCCTTAAGCCCGGCCGGCCACCGGAACAAGCCCCATCTCCCTCCTGAATGTGGAGGCTAAAATCCTGGCCAAGGCGTTGGCCAATCGCCTTTTGCCTCATATCTCAACTCTCATACATCCCGACCAGGTGGATTTCATGCCCCAGAGGGCGACTAGGCACAATATAAGACAGGCAAATATTGCAGTGGCGGCGGCTCGACAGACGGGGGAATTAGCGGCACTCCTATTAGCTGACATGGACAAGGCATTTGATTCCCTTAGTTGGGTATATCTCTTTGCACTACTTCGCAGGCTTAACCTTGGCCCGCGCTTCCTTTCCTATCTCATGCTCCTCTATACAGATCTTACGGCTGCGGTACGGGTGCCTGGTGCGGTCTCTTCCACATTCTCGATCCAGAGGGGCACTCGGCAAGGATGTCCTCTATCTCCATACTTATTTGCCCAGGCCATGGAGCCGTTGGAAGCATGGGTGCGTATCGACGCGCAGATCCGGGGACTCGAGTGGGCTCCGGGTCTGTCCGACAGGATTGCGCTTTATACGGACGAGGTTATGTTTTTTCTCACAGACTTGGACAGGACGGGGCGGCGCCTCTTACGGATTATGCAGATCTTTGGTGAGACTTCGGGACTCTATATGAACCCCCGCAAATCTACACTGTGGGTTCTGGGTGACCGACCGAGAGTGGGCGATAGGGCGAATACGATCCAGCTAGCAGTTGGGGGTCTGAAATATTTGGGGGTATTCCTCACAGACGTGCCAGCCATCTCCTGGGAGCGGAACCTGGCCCCGGTATGGGAGCGAGTTCGAGCAGACCCCAAGTCTTGGGCGCGTATGCCCTTGACACTGTACGGCAGATCAGCAATTTTTAAGATGGTAGCGCTTCCTCGGCTGCTCTACCAGCTGCAGAATCACCCGTACCCGATCCCAGCTGGATGGTTCCGACTGGTGAACTCTGTGCTTGGACAGTTTATGTGGGAGGGGGGCAGCGTCCGTGTGGCTCTGCGAACATGTTTTTTATCCACTTATTGTGGAGAACTTGCGTCCTCCGATATCCTCTCATATTACCAGGCTTCACACCTGCTTGTTGCGTCCTCCGATATCCTCTCATATTACCAGGCTTCACACCTGCTTGTCCTCAATGAATGGTGTTACGGGGACAGGGGAGACCCAGTCAATGCATTAGAGCGACGACTCATGGGGTCCAACACACTCCATACCATCTTGTACTCGGCGCAGCTGCAGAGCGGAATGCCGTCGGCCACACGGGTGGAATTCGCAATATGGAAGCAGGCATTACGCCGCATGGGTTGGTGGAATACCCTGACTAGTGAGACTCCCCTCTGGATAATGAGCGCCTGCCTGAGCTAGCGGCCTTACAGGGGTTCCGGGGATGGGACGATATAGGTATCTCGACTCTGGGTGATGTGGTAAAAGGCACGACACTCAAATCTTTCTGGGACCTACAGAGGGAATTTTGTATGCCTCAATCACAATTCTACAGGTACCTCCAGTTTCGTCATGCACTGTCCCCTAGTTTGGAGGGGTTGGAATCTCTCCCCGAATTCAGTCCGTTGGAGGCGAAGGTCTTTATGGGGGATCTAGAGACCAAAAAGATTTCCAGGATCTACCAATCCCTAGTCACGCACTGCTCTACCCCACTCCAGAAGCTGCACGGGAACTAGGAGAAAGATGCAAGAGAGGTGCGGAAAGAGGTGCAGAAAGAGGAGCAGGAAGAAGCAACAGAAGTGCAGAAAGAGGCAACAGAAATGAGGAAAGAGGCAAGAGTTGCAGAAAAAGGCAAGAGAGGTGCAAAAAGAGGGAACAGCTATGCAGAAAGAGGCAAGAGAGGTGCCGAAAGAGGCAAGGGAAGTACAGAAAGAAGCAACAGAGGTGCAGAAAGAGGTAAGAGGGGTGCAGAAACAGGCAACAGAGGTGCCGAATGACAAAAGGGGCACAGAAATAAGCAAGCGAGGTGCAGAAAGAGGCAAGCAAGGTGCATAAAGAGGCAAGAGAGGTACATAAAGAGGCAAGAGAGGTACATAAAGAGGCAAGTGAGGTGCAGAAAGAAGCAACAGAGGTACAGAAAGAAGCAACTGAGGTGCAGAAAGACAAAAGGGCTGCAGAAAGTCAAAAGGGGTGCAGAAAGAAGCAAGTGAGGTGCAGAAAGAGGCAAGAGTTGCAGAAAGAGGCAAGAGAGTTGCAAAAAAGGGGACAGGTATGCAGAAAGAGGCAAGTGAGGTGCAGAAAGAGGCAAGAGAAGTACAGAAAGAAGCAACAGAGCTGCAGAAAGAGGTAAGAGGGGTGCAGAAACAGGCAACAGAGGTGCAGATAGAGGGAAGAGGGATGCAGAAAAAGCAACAAAGGAGCATGACAAAAGGGGTGCAAAAAGAAGCGAGTGAGGTGCAGAAAGAGGCAAGCGAGGTGCAGAAGAAAGAAGAAAGGGGTGCAGAAAGAGGCAAGAGAGGTACAGAAAGTCAAAAGGGGTGCAGAAAGTCAAAAGGGGTGCAGAAAGAAGCAAGTGAGGTGCAGAAAGAGGCAAGAGAGTTGCAGAAAGAGGCAAGAGAGTTGCAGAAAGAGGCAAGAGAGTTGCAGAAAGAGGCAAGAGAGTTGCAGAAAGAGGCAAGAGAGTTGCAGAAAGAGGCAAGAGAGTTGCAGAAAGAGAGGATAGGTATGCAGAAAGAGGCAAGTGAGGTGCAGAAAGAGGCAAGAGAAGTACAGAAAAAAGCAAGAGAAGTACAGAAAAAAGCAAGAGAAGTGCAGATAAAAGCAAGAGAAGTGCAGATAAAAGCACGCAAGGTGCAGAAAGACAAAAAGGGGAGCAGAAAGAAGCAAGAGAAGTGCAGAAAGAAGCAAGAGAAGTGCAGAAAGGGGAAAGTGCACAATGAAGGAACTGAGGTGCACAATGACGGAACTGAGGTGCAGAAAGAGGCAAGAGGTGCAGAAGAAAGAAGCAAGAGGTGCAGCAAGAAGCAACAGAGGTGCAGAAAGACAACAGGGGTACAGAAAGAAGCGAGAGGTGCAGAAAGAGGCAAGAGGGTGCAGAAAGAAGCAACAGAAGTGCAAACAGAGGAAAGAGAAGTACAGAAAGAAGCAACAGAAATGCAAAAAGAGGCAAGAGTTGCAGAAAGAGGCAAGAGTTGCAGAAAGAAGCAAGGGGTGCAGAAAGACAAAAGGGGTGCAGAAAGACAAAAGGGATACAGAAAGAAGCAAGATAAGTGCTGAAAGAAGCAAGAGGTACAGAAAGAAGCAACAGAGGTGCAGAAAGAAGAAAGCAATGTGCAGAAAGACAAGAGTTTCAGAAAGAGGCAAGAGTTGCAAAAAGAGGGAACAAGTATGCAGAAAGAGGCAAGTAAGGTGCAGAAAGAGGTAAGAGGGGTGCAGAAAGAGGTAAGAGGGGTGCAGAAAGAGGGGTGCAAAAAGCAGCAAGAGGGGTGTAGAAAGAAGCAACAAAAGTGCAGAATGACAAAAGGGGTGCAGAAAGAAGCACGAGAAGTGCAGAAAGAGGCAACAGAAGTGCAGAAGAAAAAAGCAAGAGGTGCAGCAAGAAGCAACAGAGGTGCAGCAAGAAGCAACAGAGGTGCAGCAAGAAGCAACAGAGGTGCAGCAAGAAGCAAGAGGGTACAGAAAGAAGCAACAGAGGTGCAGCAAGAAGCAAGAGGGTACAGAAAGAAGCACCGGAAATGACGAAAGAGGCAAGAGTTGCAGAAAGAGGCAAGAGTTGCAGAAAGAGGCAAGAGTTGCAGAAAGAGGCAAGAGTTGCAGAAAGAGGCAAGAGTTGCAGAAAGAGGCAAGAGTTGCAGAAAGAGGCAAGAGTTGCAGAAAGAGGCAAGAGTTGCAGAAAGACAAAAGGGGAGCAGAAAGACAAAAGGGGTGCAGAAAGAGAAAAGGGGTGCAGAAAGAAGCAAGAGAAGTGCAGAAAGAAGCAAGCGAGGTGCCGAAAGACAAAAGGGGTGCAGAAAGAAGCAAAAGAAGTGCAGAATGAAGGAACTGAGGTGCAGAAAGCGGCAAGAGAGGCATGCAGAAGAAAGAAACAAGAGAAGTGCAGAAAGAGGAAAGTGACGTGCAGAAAGAGGCAAGAGAAGTACAGAAAGAAGCAACAGAGGTGCGGTAAGAGGGGTGCAGAAACAGGCAACAGAGGACTAGAAAGAGGGAAGAGGGGTGCAGAAAGAGGCATGAGAAGTGCGGAAAGAAGCTACAGAGGTGCAGAAAGACAAAAGGGGTCCAGAAAGAAGCAAGCGAGGTGCAGAAAGACAAAAAGGGTGCAGAAAGACAAAAGGGTGCAGAAAGACAAAAGGGTGCAGAAAGAGGCAAGAGAGGTGCAGTACAGAAAGAAGCAAGAGAAGTGCAGAAAAAAGCAAGCAAGGTGCAGAAAGACAAACGGGGAGCAGATAGAAGCAAGAGAAGTGCAGAAAGAAGCAAGAGAAGTGCAGAAAGACAAAAGGGAGCAGAAAGAAGCAAGAGAAGTGCAGAAAGACAAAAGGGGTGCAGAAAGACAAAAGGGAGCAGAAAGAAGCAAGAGAGGTGCAGAAAGACGCAAGAGGTGCAGAAAGAAGCAAGAGAAGTGCATAAAGAGGCAAGAGAAGTGCATAAAGAGGCAAGAGAAGTGCATAAAGAGGCAAGAGAAGTGCATAAAGAGGCAAGAGAAGTGCATAAAGAGGCAAGAGGCAAGAGAGGTGCAGAAAGAAGCAAGAGAGGTGCAGAAAGAAGCAAGTGAGGTGCAGAATGAAGGAACAGAAGTCTAGAAAGGGACAAGGGGGTGCAGTAAGAGGCAAGAGAGGTATAGAAAGAGAAAGAAGCAAGAGGTACAGAAAGAGGCAAGAGGTATGCAGAAAGAGGCAAGAGAGGTGCAGAAAGAGGCAAGAGAAGTGCAGAAAGAGGGAACAGAAGTGAAGAAAGGGACAAGAGGGGAGCAGAAAGAAGCAGGAGGGTTGCGGAAAGAGGCAAGAGAGTTGCGGAAAGAGGCAAGAGAGTTGCGGGAAAGAGGCAAGAGAGTTGCGGGAAAGAGGCAAGAGAGTTGCGGGAAAGAGGCAAGAGAGTTGCGGGAAAGAGGCAAGAGAGTTGCGGAAAGAGGCAAGAGAGTTGCGGAAAGAGGCAAGAGAGTTGCGGAAAGAGGCAAGAGAGTTGCGGAAAGAGGCAAGAGAGTTGCGGAAAGAGGCAAGAGAGTTGCGGAAAGAGGCAAGAGAGTTGCGGAAAGAGGCAAGAGAGTTGCGGAAAGAGGCAAGAGAGTTGCGGAAAGAGGCAAGAGAGTTGCGGAAATAGGCAAGATTTGCAGAAACAGGCAAGAGTTGCGGAAACAGGCAAGTGGGGTGCAGAAAGAGGCAAGAAGGGTACAGAAAGAGGCAAGAAGGGTACAGAAAGAAGCAAGTGGGGTGCAGAAAGAGGCAATAAGGGTACACAAAGAAGCAAGAGAAGTGCAGAAAAAAGAAACGGAGGTGCAGAAACAGGCAAGAGGGGTGCAGAAAGAGGCAGGAGAGGTGCAGAAAGGGACAAGAGGGGTTTAGAAAGAAGCAGGAGAGTTGCGGAAAGAGGCAAGAGAGTTGCGGAAAGAGGCAAGAGTTGCAGAAAGAGGCAAGAGTTGCAGAAAGAGGCAAGAGTTGCAGAAAGAGGCAAGAGTTGCAGAAAGAGGCAAGAGTTGCAGAAAGAGGCAAGATGGATACAGAAAGAAGCAAGAGAAGTGCAGAAAGAAGCAAGAGACAACAGAGGTGCAGAAAGACGCAAGAGGGGTGCAGAAAGAGGCAAGAGAAGTCCAGAAAGAAGCAACAGAGGTGCAGAAAGAGATAGGAGAAGCACAGAAAGAGGCAGGAGAGGTGCAGAAAGAGGCAGGACGGGTACAGAAAGAGGCAGGACGGGTACAGAAAGAGGCAGGACGGGTACAGAAAGAGGCAAAAGGGGTACAGAAAGAGGCAAGAGGGGTACAGAAAGAGGCAAGAGGGGTACAGAAAGAGGCAAGAGGGGTGCAGAAAGAGGCAAGAGGGGTGCAGAAAGAGGCAAGAGGGGTGCAGAAAGAGGGTAGAGGGGTGCAGAAAGAAGCAAGAGATGTGCAGAAAGAAGCAACAGAGGTGCAGAAAGAGGCTAAAGGTGCAGAAGAAAGAGGTGCAGAAAGAAGCAAGAGGTGCAGAAAGAAGCAAGAGAAATGCAGAAAAAGACAAGAGAGGAGCAGAAAGAAGCAAGAGTGGTTTGTGCACTATTAATACCAATTTAACACCCACATTTAGCAATAAGTAACAGGGGACCATTCCAGCTTTGCAAGGGGCCTTCCACCATGCTGTAACACTTGTCACTGCATTTTTGGTAACTTTTGAGCAGTTTGAGATAGAAACAAGATTTTTTTTAGTTCAAATCTGCAGATTATGCAGCAGATGGATTATTTGGCAAATGGGGAAAACGTATAATCATGCAAAAATCGGTGCAGCCAAACAGTCGCATAATTCCAATGACCCTGCTCATTCCTCAGACTCGGTCCAGAAGTGCTACTCAGTGGTTCCTTCTGTTTTTTCTTTTGTCTCATTGAGTTTATAGTTTAGCTTCTATGGAAACAAGAACGACTAAACCCGAGGTTACCACTCCACAACACAGACTACCATACCACATAATTACACCCCATTACACATAATCCCACTCTACATAATTCCTATACATTGAATACCACATACTTAATATCCAAATACTTTCACAGCACAATATACCACATAGTTCCACTACACACAATTTAACTCCATTCCACTCTAAAAAACATTAGTAAAAACGTTCACATTTACAACGCCAACAGCTTTAACTCTCGCAAGTGCAAGACCTATTACAATGCAAATGGTTCTTTAACTAGTAGTGGTGCTTGCACAGTGGTGGAGAAAGGCAGCTGGGCCTCCAACCAGCGCTCCTGAATTCAGCTGCGTAGGACTTACAGGAGGTACCAGGAGGGCTTCCTGGCCCCCCAAAGTCCTTCAGGAGTAAAGTGGACTTCATCCCCCAACCAGTAGTGTGCCAGGAGGTGGAGGAAGGAGGGCATGGCCTCCGAAGACCTCTTAGAAATCCCAGTATGTGGGACTTACTGGAGGTAACAGGAGGAGTAGTTGTCTCCCAAGATCATCCTTGGGGGCGAACTACCCCTCCTATTACCTCCAATAATTCCCACACAGCAGGATTTCTAAATTCTCATAGCAGGCTAAGGCCCTTTGCCCACCACTCTGCAAACGCAGTGCTCCCGCCATGCCATAGCAAACTGCAATATCCCGGGGGTGTGCACCCCGGGACATTGCTGGAGCTGGTCCTGGGGAGGTGGCAGTCCCCAGGGCCATGGAGGGCTCCTGGAGTGGGGCCGCATGGCCTGTCTCCCATCATGTTTAAAGCCCCGGGGAGGTAGTGGTCCCTGGGGCTGGAGGTCCGCACCGGACTCCTGCATGTTTTTTTTTTTTTTAAGGTATCCCCAGGGATTTGACAGGCCCCGGAGCTGTGGGGGGCGTGTGGCTCACCCACATTTAATCCCTATAGCCCCGTGAAGGTGGCGCTCCCCGGTGTTTGGGGGGGCGCAAGGCCTCCTGCCCATAACTAAGGCCCCAGGGAGGTGGCGGTCCCCCGTGGGCAGCGTGGGAGGGGCATGAGCTCCCCCATGCATTTGTTCAAGAATAAAAAGTTTTGTCAAGATTCTCGGACCCTAAACAAATCCCCGATTATTTTTGTGGGACCCCCCTGAGCAGTCCTAGGGGGTCAGAGTGTTTTTACCCTGCCCCCTTTTCACATTTCTCCACCTTTTTTCTTGTGACTCAGTTCAACCGAGTCCCAAGATGGCTGCCAACACTTCCTGATTGGAACTGTTGGCAGCCAACCAGGTTGCAAGGCTCAAGATCGGGAGGGTTCGAGTCGATATATAGATATCTGTAAAATGTTTATTTTTTCAAAATCTACTGAACAGATTTACACCATTTAACATAAAGACTGCACTCTAAACCAAGAGCTACCTTTCTGCCATATTTGGTGTAATTCCGTTCAGCAGTTTGGGCTGTAGCTGCGTCAACAGTTTTCAATGGAAATTGACATGGAGAAAAAGTGTTTTGGGACCCCGCCTTTTTTCCTCGGCCCCCACTTGAGGTATCACCCCAAAACTTTCAAGACCGGAGCGAGCCATTAGTTTTGAAATAATCGTGAAGATTTGTCAAACAGCGCCAAAGGATATTGGCATAAGAAAATCCGCTTTTTTTAATAGAAACAAGGTCCTAACTATAACTACCTACTGGCAACTGCCAGTAGGCAATGTATATATTTCAATTAAGTCCACAGATTTTGTTTTTGTACTTAAAGTGCATTCTCCTGTCATGCAGGTGCTACACTCGGCGGTATATAACCCTCCGATCAAACTTTATTGGTGCTTAATGTCTCCAATCAAAGAAGAATATGTGCACTCTCATGTTCTTTAAGAATGTATTCCGCAATAGCAATAACTAAATTCTTAAGATCATTTTCTCACTCTTACAAAAGCCCTCCAAAAGAACTGCTTTTGTGCCATTTTAAAGCATGGTAATATTTTAAAAAACAATTAACATTTTCAATACTCTGAACTGTGGTCCTAGGACCTTGAAAATCATTTCCATAACTTTAGTCTATTATCGCATTTGCATACCCAGTATATATAATTTTCTTTCACGTCTTTTTTGTCAAATTTTAGCAGTAATTTGTCGTGATGGGCACCTACAGAATTCAAAGTCAGTCCTAGGGTTACTGAACTGTGAATATTTGAAAGCTTATTTTACTAAGTGACCGCAGGTATGGGCTCCTAGAGCTCCGCAATGTGTAGCTCAGAGCTCTAAAGGAGGACTCTACATTTAAATCTCTCATTAGAATGCTGATGGTGTAGACACCCTCAGGCGCATAGAGGAGGGTGCACGTTTAAGAACAATGTCTGGAATGTAATAAGATCCTGCACCTCTTCCTTTACTCTTTGTGAGGTATAAACTTATTTTTAAATATGTTAACCCCTTCCGTGCTGCGCAAATTCCGCCGCTGTGCTGACGGTTTCTTGCGCGGGCGTGGTCATGACGGAACGGTTCCGTCATGAGCACAGCTCAACCGTGGCTCATGACGGAACCGTTCCGTCATGAGCACCGAAGGGGTTAAAGCTATGTCAGTAAACATAAATACGCAAACGATTACAGTTGCTAAATAAAATGCAAGGTGTTCGGAGTAAAAAATACGACACCTTTCCAGTAAAAAGTGGTAAGTGTGCCAAAGGACCGAGGCCATGTTACAGGTTTGGCGTGGTGCCCTTTTTGCACTATGTGCACATTCATAGGATGCATCAGATTATCAAAAGGAACAATGGCATCAATAATCAGTGCTATAGACGTTGTCACGTAACACGGAAAATGCAAGATGTTATTCATGTACATCTTTGTATCCTATACACCCTGAACATTGTCTGGGAGGAGGTAGTCACAGAAAGCACTCAGTCTTATGATCACCTCAAGCACAGTTGGACTGGTCTGCAAGGAAAGCTGGCAGTCAGGGCCAGACTGGCCGTAGCGGCAGTGCTTAATACGTAACAAAATATGTGCTGGGGCTCTTGTCAGGCAGCCACTGCAGCTAGCACAACACACGACCCCTGCCATGTTGCCAAATGATGGTAACACAACTACTAACCTTCACTCTACTACAAGTGTGACAATTCAGACTATTCCAGGCCCCCAAAGTTATAAGAATGGCTCCGGCGGCACACAATAGTAATTTTTAATGTATATTCAATTAATGATTAACTATTGTTGTGGTCATCTCTAAATTGGCAAGACAGCGCCACCTTGTGACATGCTGTTACAAGCACCGGAGTTGACAATTAAGTGGCAGTGCTGAGCACCGAAAACCACAGGCTCAAATTAAGCACTGCGTAGCGGGCACCGGGCGTTTCCCCAGTGGGCCGCCAGGGTTGGGACTGGTTTTGAGCCCCTGGGGGGGACGTTTTTGTTACTGGGCCGGTAATATCAGCCTCCTGCATCAAAATCAGCTGAAACCGTCCCTAGCAAACAGCTCAGCTGCATCAACCGTCCCCCCACCCTCCCCCCAACCCCCGGGGGCTGGCTAAGCAGTTTTCCAGGGCCGGTTTCAGTTCCCAGTCCAGCCCTGCTGGCAGTGACCAAAGGGCTGGTCTGACAGGCCGGTGTAAGGACTAGTTTTTTTTAGCTGCTTTTGGGTCTATTTTAAAGACTGGTGGGCCAGGTTTTACAGTAAATTTATCGGATATAATCACACACATTGCCCTAAGCAAGCACAAATGTATGCCCATACCTTACAAAACACCTATACCGTGTGTCTTTACAAATTCAAAACTACCTTGATTTGCAAATGTGAGCCCCTTTTTAGGTCGAGCATTCGAGACCTCTTGTATATAATTTAGTGTATACTTCTTCTGTGGGCTTAAGCAATTTCATTGGTTTGTTTCAGTGTCCTTTAAAAAGGATTGCATGGTAGTGGTCAGTCCTGCCTCTTTGTCCCTCCTTTTTAGGTCTCGCCTGAGCCAGCGCTTTAGCGCTGCTCTGGCGAGAGCTATAGAAAACGGGGATTTGGAAGTGCAAACAAGTGCTTTTCAGGCCCCCCAACTACAGTGCATGTGCGCCGGGCGTGCGCACCATTTGGCAGCCTCCATGTACATTTCGCGGGCGCTTTGATGTTCTCAGTGAGCCGCGCGGCCACTGCGAACATCAAAGCGCCCGCAAAATGATTACTTTCACTTTAACGTTCGCACCTACTTGTTTTTTTTGTCTCGGCTCGTGTTTTAGGAATATTGTGTTTTTTGGCTTTCCGAATGCGCTCAGCCGATGGCTGTAAATCATGTCCCTTATCTTGGTTCTTCTCCCATCCCCCTACTCCCGCTGTCGCTTGGTCGAGGCTGCTTTCCCTGTTCTACTCCAACCATCGCAGACCGCTAAAAATCTAATTTTATGCAAGACATTACAGCTCTTTACAACACAAGGTGCTTAGTGTCTGCTCAAAGAGCCCTCTCTTGAAGTCTGCTGTGCTGCCCTCCACCCTGCCTTGCTCAGAGCAACCACCTCTGGCCGGCTCTTCCCTGCGAGAATCCGCCTCCTCCTAATACAAAACATATTTCCCCAGCATCTGGAGGGTTATCCGCCTCGGCTGACCATGCCTCATGTGATAGCACTCTGCTTTTACAGCACCATATCCACAAAGATGTGCTTGCAACACCACTGCATACTAAACCAAACAATTACTACTCATTGCAGCAAAAACAATGCTGATCGTTGGGCAGTGGCTTTCGTAAGTACAATCCAACACTGTCCCAAGGAAAACAGTCAGAAAGGCCAATATATACATTTTTGACATTATTGAAGGGCTGCTAGTAACCCGTCGGTTACTTTAAACCGCTAAATGCATTTTATTTACAATAAAACTAGAACACCGGGTGCACACACGTATAAGGGTTTTTTAAAACCCCTTCAACAGTACATCGTCCCTTTCTGACATGTTTGGTCAGAGCTCCATGTGATCTCATGCACACAGAGTGTGCCGAGTTGGTAAATAAATGTTGGCTATTGCACGTTTTCGGTACTCTCCTGTAAATGCACTCTGATTTTTTTTGTATTCCACCCAGAAGCACCCAATTACATTACACATGTTCAGATTCCCTTTTTAAGGAACTGAGCGATTAACTGATTTGTCATAATTATAGAATGTAGAGTTAGTACCAGGGCTTAAACTGCTTCCGCAGTTCCAAATGCGGCTGCTCTGGCATTACTCCTTTGTGGCACGACCACTGCGAACTTGGTGAATTGGGTCTCTGTTGGCACGTTTAGCCACTTCACATGTAATTAATTGTGTTTACTTGGTAAAACAAGCATTTGCAATGCAATAGGTCTCGCATTTACGCGAGTTTGAGCTATTGACATTGCAAATGACAATGCCTTTTATTTTTGTTTTTTGAACATAAATAAAAGGCATTGTCATTTACAATGCCAATTGCTTAAACTCGTGTAAATGCAAGACCTATTGCATTGCAAATGCTTGTTCCCTTTAGTTCCTCCCAGGCAGCAGGGACAAGTACTGAATGATTACCCTTTGGTTCTTCATTTGTCATTTGGAGGACTATTTTTTCCTTTGTTTTCAGCTCCTGTTTTGGTGGGTGCGTGTTCCACTTCGGCTCCCATAGCTGTTTGCAGTTTATTGCAGCATTCCTCCAATCGCCTCCGTGTGTTTAATAGTAAGGAAACGTCTTGATACAATAAGTCTTGATACAATAGCCAGAGTCATTTTATCCACATCTCAATGGGTGTGTTTGTGAAGAAACCGAGACATGTCGGAAGCAAAAAAAGCCTGTACAGATAAGATTAACTGAGTGCACGTCTTGCGCTCAATTCACGTCAAACTGTGTGCAAATATGTCGGCCATCTTGCATTTCAGGTTCCTGTGCAGATGCAAAAGGTACAACCAGGGGACGGATTATGTTGTTTTTGCATTACTTAATAATTACATTTATAATGATTTACAGGTGTTAATATTACAATTATTTGTGTGTTTCTTAAATCACCACTCATTCATTTTTTTAAATAACTAATTTGTATAATCGTGTGACATTTTATTTCAAATGGTTATCTCGGGGGTTTATTTCATATTCTTTATTCTGGCCAGTGCATAGTAGCAGAATTGTGGGAAATACCAGATTTGTAAGGTTGTTAAGGAAAGGCAGGGGAAGGCTAGCCAGTCTTCTACTACCATAGCAGCCCAGGTCAAGGTTCACCGAGCCAGCGGAGCGCCGCCGCCAGTGGTAATGTATGAGGGTGCGGCCATTTAGAACTACGGGAATGGTAAATTCGGTGCTTACTTGCGCCTTATCTTTGCCCTCAACATGGCTCCTGGGCTGCAGCTGCTCTTTGCCACTGTGGCACAGGAGATGAAGGTGCCACAGTACACCTTGATATGCTTCGTGCCCTGGGAGTCGGAGTCGTAGGGGTGTTTGGGTGCCGGGGACAATGTGAGTTATCCATTGTCCTCCAGCAGTGTTCGTGCTTCCACTCTTGTTAAAGTTTTGCTTTCTACCGGTGGCAGACTTCAATCGGAACCGCTACCCAGTCTTATTTTTATTTATTACTTTACCACAGCTGCCCAGAGGAGCAGAAGAGCATCGCATTTTCTCCTTTAACTTTTTTTGTTCACCCCCCCAGATATCAGACTGCTGTCTCGAACCCTGTTCCACAGCATCAAAGTGCAGTTCCAGCCATTAAATCATATCCTCTTCGTTGCTCTTTCTGCTTGCTCCCTCCTTCCCTGTACCAATCACACACTTTTCAAAATAGGGAGAAATTCCATCTTGGAGACTACTGGGAACACCGAGCCTCGGAACCGCATTTCACATTATCAAAATAGTGTATATTTTTCTACAGGGCATTTATTTTTCCTTATATTAAGGTTGACATTTCAATGTCAACATTGTTTTTCTGTACATCAGTTATATTTTCACTTTACGTGTACACAGCACTCCATGGTGTTATAGTGTTTAACATTGTTTTATAAAATTGATATGAGATAGGCAAAAACGTGTGTTGAGATTTCCTGTAGTTGCATGCGAGCACGGTAGGTTGTGCGGTGGTTGTTCACGTATTCTTTAATGTTTATTCAGGATTAGCTTTCACAGTCACGTGTTGTTAAACTGCAAGGGGTGTTTAAAGGATTTGAGTGAGAGTGGGGTTATAAACGACCAGTGGGTCTAGAGAACAATTCTGTTGGCTTCATTGTGTTTAAGTATACGTGGCTATGCTGACTATTTCAACGTAAATGATGTAAAAGTTTGCGAGCGCCGTAAGACTATTTATTATTATATTGACCATTTTTAGTTTATGTTTGGTCTATGTTTCTTTGATGCACATTTGGGTCATGCACATGGTGAGATTCAGCATGGAGTTTGTTTACATGGGTATTAAAACATCACTTGAGATTCTTTGGTAAAGGCATACTTTTTTTAGGTGTAAGTATTAGCAGAATCTCTCCCCTTTTCGTTTATCCTTCTCTTTTTTCATTCTTTTCTGATTTGTCTCTCACTTTAACTCTATCCTGTTCTGTTTTTCTCCCTCTTGCTCTCTATTCTTCTCTCTTTTTCCCACTTTCTTTCTCTCTAGTTATAACCAGGGCAGATGCTTTTTTTTTTTTCCAAACCTTAATTACAATAACACTGGGCTTTGACGTACAAAAATGGGGCGATTCATCAAGGGCATATGATAACACGGAATGGCTTTTCACAATGTGGCCTCTCCTGCCTCGTAATTCCAATGGCTCTGACTGTAGCGAATTTAAAACAGCCATGCTCTATTGCCATGAGCCAGGACGTTTTCCAACCATCTCCATTGGGCCCGAGCCTGATGGGGAGAATAGGCCATGTATACATTTGGGATTAATCCATAGGCGTGAAGGAGCAGGTGAGTTGAGATTTACCCCATGCAGCATGCTGTGGTGCAAGGCCGGCTTTAGCACTAGGGGCGCCCGTGCAATAATCTTTCTTGTCACCCTCCCAATTATCTTTCTCCACAGATTCCCTCACTACCACCCTCCAACAGTGGCCCTCATCTCTCCTTTGCTTCTCTCTCACATGCATTTCATTACACTGCTTCTCATACCAGTATAGGGTGTTCAAGCACTTTACATCACACACATTATACAGAGACAATGAATCGTGTGTGTAAATCATTCTAAAGGAAATGCGGATTACAAGGAGTAGGAATCATGTTATGCATACTAGTAGGAAGTATATTTTACAAGTATTTGGTCTGCAGAAGCTAGTAATAAAAGGATCTCTGACAAAAACAGTAAGCTAGCGAGCTATCTAAATAAAATACAGGTCTGTGATCTGCATGGTACACGTTGATAGCCAGACCTCATCTCTCTCCAGCAGGAACATTAATCGCCGGAGGTATCTTGACATTTATATTGTTTTTCTGAAAACTGCTGGAGACCCAAGGAACTCTGCAGCAGGTGCTTTTAAACCCATAAGGTATTTCTAAGCACAGTACCCAGTCCCCGCCCTCCGACCTCAGCGCCTCCCTAAAGCCTGCCCTGTTGTGGTGCCTAACATGAGGATTTGACTTAAGCATATTTCACCAAGTATAGTTTCCAGAACTAGGTCAGTTCTCACTCTCCATCTTGCATTCATCCAATTTCGTTACTTTAGAGTGTAGTATATGAGGCAATTGTTTCAAAACGTTTTGAGGAAGAGCCATAAACCTCCTTAAGAGGGACCGGTCCGACCGCCATAAGGGCGGCGCGCGCTAGTTTGCGCTCAGCCTTGCTCATTCTCATTCCTCTCCCTCACTCTATTCAGATTTGGCATGGTCTCCGGCATTGCATTCTCAAAACTATTTCAACCTTCTTTCACGGAGTTTAAAAAAAAAAAAAAGTGATTTCTTGTTTTGCTGTTGTCTCGTTTCTCTCCCTATACACCATTGTCTGCAGAGGTTGCTGCTTTTAAATGGTTTAGCTTCCTGTAGGTGTTAGTTGCTAGCCTGAGTTCTGAAGGCATATCACAAACTAGCCTTCGAAAGTAAACATTCCATTTAAAGATATTGAGCTATTGCTCTTGGGAGGATGCATTTAACAAGTTGACTTGCATTTAGTGATATGCTCAGTATTTCAGTGGCGGAAGGTGTTTTCTAGTTGAGGGTTTTAAAATTACTTTTTGATTTCAAACCCCCACTTCTAGCAGAGAAGCTTAAAGTGCTTGAATAGATAGGACTCTGGTTGTAAGAAGAGTGCATTGGACCCTGCAAAACAGATCAAACATGCCAACGTTTTAGAACAGGAGGAAAGCGGTAAATTTTGGGACTGTATTTTCCCCATTGACTTCTATTGAAACAGATTCAATTTAAGACAGGCAACAGCTAAATTAAAGCCATTTTTGGCTTATCCAAAATCGAGTCTATTTGCATATATGAAGAGATCTAGACAGATTGCTGATAGTAGTGGAGCCTTCCATGGTGCAAGCATACCACAGTCATGCATCCATGCTCACACACCTACAGATATACATAATTGATACCACTGATAGACATTCATACACCCTACTGACTGAGATGCACACCACATACTTCAATTCATATACCACAAACAGAACAAAATCTCACATTTCTAAACACCCATCTCGTACAGATAGCATAAATGCACAAACCCAAAAGGGTACACATAAACATATAGGCACATACCTCACATAAACACGCCCACCTACACCACAAACAGAAACAGCAACTGACAATTCAAGGCTCCCAATGCCATTTTCTAATTCATAATCTTATTTTACTTTGTGTTAATGGCCACACAATAGGTGCTCCCCGTGTCTTACTGAACAAAGAGAAAACAGCACTAAACCCTCGTTTAAAATTTTTTCATTTTCAATGCTTTTTTGTTTTTTCACTGCTCTAGATCAGGCGCAAGTACAAAGCCTCAGACATAAGCCATATTTGTGCAGAAAGTCTAATTTTCAATTAAATGTGCAAGTCTGCTGTTAGTATATCTTCTTTTTGCGTCTTGCCGAAGTTTTTAGCACAGCCATCCACCAACAGGGGGAATGTTGCTTTATTTTATGGCCTTAACATCACTTTTTTATTAAGGCCGTAAAATAAAGCAACATTCCCCCTGTTAGTGGACGGCTGTGTACGCATTCCTTCTTTGATAAACCAATTTTTGGTGTTTAGTTAGTACCAGTCTGTTTTTAACACGGTTGTACAGCCTAAGTTTCCTCAAAGATTCAGCTTTGAAGTGCTGCATTAGCATAACCTTGAAATGGACCCTAAAGGTGCTGGCAAAGCCGAGCTAAGAAAATTGCCACCTTCCAAAGGTTTGCTTGAAGAGTAGTGTTCTGTAGTCTGGTATGTCTCACCCATTGGAGGAAGGAAGGAGAGGGGAGTTGTATGTTAAACTCCTGGATATCTAGGACTGACTGATTGGTCAATTGGAAGAAACTGTAGCGGTGGGCTTGAGGTGCTGATGAGGTGCTCAGTTGTCAGATTCGTGTGCCTTGTTTTGGGGATTTTAGTCAGAGCACTTTATAAACAATTTTGTGTTGCACAGGCCATTCACACAGCTATTTAAATTGGGGCAGTGTGGGGTTTGTTGTTGGCCTTGAAGGCAACTGGGCAAAACAGAATTTTCTAATACTTTTCTGTGGGAAGGGGAACTGTCCAATCTCATCTTTTTATGGTCTAACTTGACAGCACAGCTGTTACAAGACAATGATGTGAGAATAATCAGGAATGGGGTTTTGGTTCCGCCCAAATGTTGAGACCCAGGAGTACATATTTTGATTGGGCGGAGGTTGTGTGCTTCCGCAAAAAAGTGATTTCCCTCCACACAGCTGCTATCATTTTGTTTATTTTTCCAGCTGCCTAAACTTGAACTTTCAGTGGAACACTGGCAGTAGCACAGATGGGAGGAAGCTAGGCATTAACCTACATGGATTTTTAGGTCGAGCCTTGAGCAGTGCTTGCGCTGCTGCGAGGCAAGCAGTAGTGGAGTATGGCTATGAAGCTCAATCCGCTCTCCGCCCATATTTATAATTGGCTTGTGTCATTGTCCTTCGTGAACGCTGCCTTCCAAGTCATTAGGTGTGTAAGTCCCTTCTTGGTACCGCTTTGTCTGTATATGTAACCTCCCATGGCAACTGGATCTTTTACTGGTGTTGCGACACGGTATGTCTTATTTAGTCTGTAAGCAATATTTTCTTTAATGAGTTGCTCCTACAGTAGGCATGAAGTGCTTTCCTCGCCATGCGCGCTTTCACTTTCAAGCAGTCCCAGAAAATGGCGGCCACTTCTTTGAAGTGAAATAGGTCTCGCATTTACAAGAGTTTGAGCTAATGCCATTGTAAATGACAATAGCAAACTCTTGTAACGCGAGCTCTATTGCATTGCAAATGCTTGTTTTTTTTTTTGCTTTCAGATTCATCAATGAGGGGGCCACTTTTAATTTGGTGCCTGGGCCTATTTTATTTTCTGTCCAAGTCTGACCCGGACCTCAAGGACCCCCTTGGAAGCTGGGGTGCAGGGTGACATGGACTAATCAGCACCTGCCCTAAGGTCAGTGTCTCTACAGGTACACCCAGGCTCTTACTCTGGAGACTCCATGTTGCCATCCATACCCGCTTTGTAACCGCATATCCACTCACCCAACTGTGTCTAAAATATGGTGCACGGAACAATGTGTTTAATCATTTCATTTCAATATATCTTCATGCCATGTGAATAACTACTTTACATCTGCGAACACTAACAATGTGCTGCACATTGGGAATTTCAGATGGTGCCAAACAAAGGCCTGCCGCTGCGTCTGTAAAACCAAAATACCCAGGGAGCTTCAAACAATAATCAGATGCCTGTTGCTTGTCTGGGCAGTTTTAAAATACATCCCCAGGCGCCGTATTTCCAAACATCATGATCTGCACAAGTGTAGAAACACAGAGCAAATACATTTGCCTCAATGTTACTGGTAGTCATACTGAATGGAGCAATTTTGAAGAATTTCTGCATCAGAAAAAAAACCTGAAAACATATCAATCTATTTAATCATGAAAAACAAAGCAATCATAACACGAATAACCTTTACAAAAAGAGCAACCTGATTTTGCCTCCTGTGCGCTACTACTATGTTTTATGTTTGAAAGATGGCAAAACTGCATTCTCACTTTTTTTTTTTTTAAATTAAAGGCGGTTTTTCCCATTTTACCCTGGTGCAAATACCGTTTGCTCCATTCAGTTAGTAAGCGGCGAAATAGTCTAAATTAATTTGTAAAATGAATTTGTCTTGAAAGTTGTAACTTACATTTAGGCTGCAAGGGAATACGGGCAACTTAATAATGTGCTTTTTTCATAGCCGGACACAAACTTCACTATGAACAATCTGTAAATACTGCTTTACACTACGCCAAAACCCATTTCCAAATATTTCTAACGTGGTACTAGTCAAGGACGACCCCTCTTTACGATTTACTGCAAGCTATTCTAACATGGCGAGTAGTTTCCCGCTGCCAGCCCTTCAGCATGCATGTATGCTTTGAAGCAGGTTGGCACATAACGTTACCCTTCAGCACTCCGGTGCCTGAAAGGAAACGGAAGACGCCAGACCATGTCTGTCCTTCGCAATGAGCACATTCTTTTGCTTAATGCGGCCCTCTTTAAGACTGCTTATTAAAACAACAAAAAAGCTACAAAGTGCATTTTATTATTTTACCCCATTTGGCTTTGATGGAGGCTTTGAAATTTAATCTTTCCGTTCAAAATAATGGACTTCAAAGTTTCGGCTTCTCAGAAAACCCACATCCACCAAGTAATCCGGACAGCTTTCGAAGTGCTTCTATGGGCTGCGGGTTTTTTCTCCTAGGGGGAAACAAAAACCTGGAAATTAGGGAACTAAGTGGGTAAGACTATGAAAAGAAACAACCACCATGGACATTTTTTACTGCAAATTACAAATACAATTCTGGAACAAAAATCCTGCCTACAGGAACAGAGACCGTGTTTGAATGTAATCCCGTAGGTTATTAGATTTATTAAATTCCTCGTTCTAATTGCAATTCATAGCTTTTTTTCTCGTGTTAGCATATTACCCTAGGACTGGCAAGGGCCAGTCGGCGTCTCCCACTGATTAACGTCATGGTTACACAGTGGCAGGCCTCCAAAACTGCTTTCTGCAGAGGAAGCTTCTTTTTGTGGATGCAAATGATCTTGAATAAGAGCCTTTTTATGTGCATAGGGCCGTTTCCTCTCGTGGAAGGGAGTCTCCCAAGCAAGTCCCCAGAGCACGGAGAGTCTCGAGTCTGTTCACATACTCCTCCTGTTTATAGAGGCAGCGACTTTACTGGTAAGATGGCGTGGGAGAACAGCAGTACTTAATACAAAAATGCCATCCTCCCTTGAAAGACGCACTCCAGCTACACGAGTTACTCATTTGACCACTTCATAAGAAATGACCATACGATAAGACAACAAGCATGTTGTCTATCATTCACTCTATAAATTGTGACAAGTACGTCATAGTTGTATGCAACAAACTACAGTTATGATATACACACACACACACACACACACACACACACACACACACATTAACGGAAAAGAAGCTTTGAAAAGGTTAAGATTAATGTTGCTCATAAAAGATACAAAATCACAGAAATTCACTGAATAACAGTTTACATGAGACTATGAAGACCATTTTCAAATGGCAATACTGCAGTTGTTAAGTTATGATTAACAATTACCCATCCCAGTGCACTACTCATGACCTAACACGCCTCTAAAATGATATTGAAAATAACACCATGTTGGACTGAAAAAGTCCTCTGCATGGTAACAGACATGAACCCCTGCCCGGAGTGCCCAACTGTACTGATGTCTGGATCCCTAATGCTAACATTTTTTTTTTTTTTTTTAAATAACTGTTTATTAACATTAAAATCTGCAGCAGTTACAGCAATCGTGATCATTAGGCAATATGCAATTTTACAGAGTACATTTAAGGGCATCATGAGCGATCATCAGCATAACAAGGGTAAATTCATTCAGCGACAAACTCAATCCAAAGCTCATAGCAGCTGATTAGGGGTCTACCAGAGATCCGGACATATTCCCGGGGCCCAATGTGTCCAGTAACGCCTGTCTCTCCCGCCGGAGTTCAACTGTGGGGGATATACAAATGTCTCCCCTATACCTGTTCCACCGTCCCCATTTGTGGTCCCATTTTTTGGGGCACCCACGCCCTTTATAGACTGTCTTCTCAGCCACCATTGCTAGATCCATATCTTTGGCCCAGGCGCTCAAGGACGGCAAAGTGGCCACCCCCCATTTCTGGGCAATATTTCTTTTAGCCAGGGCCCAACCCAGCGCCGCCCATTCCTGTTCTACTGGGGTAAGGTCCGTGTCCTCCCACACATTCAGGAGACATAACTGAGGGGAGGGGACCACCGACTTTGCGGTGGCCCGTGCCATCTGGCGGGTGACTTCTGTCCAATAGTTTTGTATGGGGGGCACGCCCATAGAATATGCGTGAACGTGCCTACCTGAGAGCACTGCCGGATACAACGCTCATCTGGGCGCTGACCCAAACTGCACAATAGGACCGCATCAAAATAAACCCGGTGTAGGACTTTGAGTTGGACCAGGCGGAGGCGCATTGATATTGCCACCTCCCGAGGGGAGGCCAGCGCATCTCTCCACCCCTCGTCAGACAGCTCGCCCACATCTGACTCCCATCTGGCCCGCAGTTTCCGCATCGGGTCCTATCGATTATTGATTAGTTTCTTATACGTGAGGGAAGTCGCCCTGCGGTCCATAGGGTCAAGCAACAATCTGTCCTCCAAAGGTGAGGAGGCTGGAAGCGGGGCCTCAGCGGGCAGGGCGCCGTCAATTGCATGGCTAATTTGTAAGTATCGGAACTGCTCCGAACCTAATGCTAACTTTTATTGTCCTGGGCAAACACGGATCATGCATGTGCGCCATGGCATAGGCCTGTCTCATTGATTGCGATCTTGCTGGATAAGGAAGGAGGGGCGCCCAAAGTGCTACCCTCATGGTGGTGGAAGGCTACTGCCTTCACCCGGAGTTCAGCAGCACAAGCTCAGTGGTAGCAGCATACCGTGTAGTGATCAGTAGGAGTGAACAGGTCCTTTTTACCTTTGTCATTGGAGTGAGGCCTACAGGTTCACTCATTCAAAGTTCCACTGCTGTGTGCTTAACTCACCCTTGGCCTACATCGGTTTGGTGAGTAGTACACGTGTGGTGTGCATGTGTTGGGTATGTGTGTGCCTGTGAGTCATACAATACAGGGATAAGGCAGTACTATGCAATGCATGTATGTTAGAAGCATGTGCTAGGTGTATTTGTGCGTCTGAGGGGCTCAAAACATGAAGTATTTGATGTTGTGCAGTGCTTGTATGCTGTATTGCTGTGTATATGCTGTGCTGGGGGCATGTGTGCCTGTGGATGGTACTGTACATGGCTGGCTGCGGGTTCCATTTTGGGAGACCGAGGGCTGCATGATGAAAGTGATAGAGGAATAACCCCGGGGCAGATTTGTGTATTGCTGTATTCCTGTAAACTGGGTGGACACACTGAAGAAAGGAGAGCCAGGATCCAACAGTACATGTCAAAGGGCCTTGTTTGATTCAGAGAAAGTAACAAAGGAAGGGGCCTTGGCACATCTCAGGAAGGGGATGGGCTGATAAGAGAATCAAAGAGTAGGGCCATGGGCTAACCTTTTGGTACACACATGGCTGTGGCCAATATCTAGGTGAGAACTCTAGTCACACCCATGGTCTGTGTTGTGGGGGTATCCGCTTGAGTCTCTGCTGTGACATACGGCTTTCTGGAGGAAGAGATGGCAGAGGAGTGGGCACTTCAAAAGGAAGCAAACTCCCAACATAAACTTTAAAGACTCAGACTCTAAATCACATTTGGTGTTTGGAAAGGGACAGTAAGAAGGGGAGCTTGAGACCCAAAAAAATCGGTAACTATCAAGCGGCTTGTCAGGCTGTTTGAGGAGGAAAAGCTCTGCAAGACTTCTGCCTGTGATCAGAACTGGGGGCCAAGGCATGCTGTTCTCCCAGCTGGGTGAGGGGTCATTACCCAGGGAATCCAGGACCACCTGCTCTGGCGCACCAACTCATGCCTGCTTGCCAAGACCAGTGCACCCTGTGGGGAAGAGGAAAGCATTTAGGGAGCGAGGTCGAGTGGACAATCTTGTCGAATGGATTCACTTTTCAAGGAGGGCCCCCATAAATTTGGCTGTAATTGTTGCGGGCCAATCAGGTTGTCGCCAGTGTGCAGCGAGGATTCAGCAACCCCGTATGCCAGGAGGGGCTGCTGCGAAGTGACCTGTAATCATCGCAGTGCCTATCTGGCCATCGCCCAAGTGTAGTGCGTGATCAGCAAATCCTTATGCTAGGAGGGGCCGTTTGGACAGATTGCCATGCTGAATTCCACGTGCCCACCGGCCCACAAGTAGCCCCAGGCCCAGAAGCAGCCCTTAGTTGCATCTCCGGCACCTGTTTCATGGCGGGCTCACCCCCATAAAACAGGCGGTGGAAAAGAAATTCGGAAGTTGCTCGGCGGTGATGCAGTGGCACTGCCAGCATATTCCTGCCCCTTTCTGCTGCGCTACCACCGTGGGATCCTGGATCCCAGTGGATGCGGTAGTCCTGTGGCGGTCCGACCGCCACACTCTAAATACAGCAGGTGGACCCGCAGTGGTGGCAATGGCCGTACCACTACAGCGGTCCTATGGCCACCATACTCGTAATAAGGCCCTTAGTACTTTCAGAAACAGTCTTCCAACTATATCCCTTCAATTGTGCTATGGTTTACAATTACTTGTGGGGCAATGATACCTTTCGTTTTGAAAATTTATTATAAATAATGAATTTTTTACACTTGATATTTACAGGTGTGTTGGGTGGTTAATACAATATAGAAATACGTATTTACAATTTATATTAGAATGCTTTAGCATACAAGAATTGGTGATGTATTGTATATTGTATTGCAGCCGAGAAGAAGCCGTCTATCACCGCGAAACAAGTTGGCTGTTAATATGGTGATGACGGATTTTCAATGCACAGAAAAGTAACTAGACAGGACTATTGAGTGAACACCATTGAGGTATTTTATTTCTTCAAGACTGATCAGATTTATGAAATGGAAGATCTGTAGTGGGCGAAAAAAGTTCCTTTTGTAGTTCTCAGTTGCGAGTCTGACGGAGGAGAAACACAATATAGTAGGCATACGACGTTGGGGGTAGAGCCTGTAGTGCAGAGGTGGCAGTTGCACTGACCAGCTACCCCTTCTCTAGCCCCAATTATTTCACTATTGAGAATATATTTTTTTTACCATTTTTATTTCGAGCCTAGTGCAGCTCGCATGCGCTGCTCTGCGAGGCATGTAATATCGCCTCTCTGGGATTCATCACGCCTCTTGCTCCCCATTTGTTCCTTTGTGTGCTTGTATAAATTAATTTTGTTTAATTGGTCAATCATTACAATTGTCCGTCCTTTCTGTGGGTGGCTCCTCTCCCTGGTGACTGGCCCGGTTACAAGTATTATTGGTCCTTTGTTATTGTGTTACGTTTTTTCGCTCTTATTTTTTTCTTTTGGGTTTCCGTTGGTGAAACCACATGGTGGGAGCTTTATGGAATGGTTTTGTTTTACATTAAACCTTTGTTGCTGCATTGGTTTGATCCGCGAAAATATGGGGAATCCAGACAGTGGGATGCACCGCAATATTCCTACATTAGCGCGGCACAGCGCTTTATTTTTAAACATGGTGTTCAGGCCAGAACATACAGGGCTGTGCACACTGCTGCAGATTAAAAAATACGTCTCTCGCTATTTGAAAGAGTCCTGGTTAGATGGGTGTGTGTATCCTTTTGCCCCCACTCCCCCTCTACCACATGGCAGGCGGACTCCTAAACTAATATCTCTGGCATAGTAGTGATCGTTAAAGCACGTGCCCTACTGAAAAAAAAATGTCAAGGAAGTCGGAGTCCACTGTATCAACGAGATGAGCACTCTGCAAACTCTGCTTACCCGGTTGGTCAGTCTGGGGCATATGAACAATTTTAGGAGCATCTCCCTCTACTCCTCTTCGAGTTATGTGTGCCATTCGGGTACATTACACAAAAGAAGGTAAAATACAGAAGTACTGTTCTACCATTTAGTTCGAAAGAGATACAATCATCATGTTTATACTAAATAGCATTCTGAAAGGCAACACGTAATGTTAACGTTTGACCAAATTGGCCAGGTTTACTTAAAATGTCCACAGTTTCAAATAAACATTCACTGCACTAACGCCCTGCACTCACCCTGGTCTCGCTCCGATATTGCCGTGGCCACCATTCTTCGTACCACATAAAAAACACAATCCCGTAAGTGCTTCTTTACCCTCATGGATAAATTTGTACTAAAGTGGAGCTCTGTGCGCAGGTGCAGACAAGCAGGATATATGTTAGCCCATGGTGCCACCACTTACTTGGAATCATAAGGTTAAGCACTCAGCAAAGCCCACCTGCTGCTGCACCATCTCCTGGACAACGTTTCACCAGACTGTGTCTTCTCTGAATAGCAGGGGACAGCCGAGAGGAGCTTTTCACTCTCACAGTCTAAAGGCAGTTCATCAGCTGCCTTGCACCAGATTTAGGATCCGGGCACAGAGTCAGGTGAGAGCTCAAATAAAAGTATTTGATAATGATTCCTCAAATAGTGATTATGATTATTGTAAAAATATTGTTTGCAAATCGGCACATATTAAACTGGTTTACTGTTTTGTACTGTTAGTAATTCGCTTCCTAATGAACACCTGGGAGAAAGGCGTCTTGCATATTGAAGTATGAACTGGGCCAAGTCAAGTCAAGTCAGAAGTACTTATATCGCACACATCACTCTTCCGAGTCTCATGGCGCTTGCAAACGGCTCTGAGAAAATGAACGGAACCGGAAACTAGTTTCCAAAAAGCAAGGTCTTTAGCTTCTTACGGAAACAGCTGTGGTCTGACGTGTTGCGGAGATGGTAGGGCATCTTGTTCCAAGATGCTGGGGCCAGATAAGAAAAAGCACGGTCCCCCTGTCTTGCAGTGTGAATTTTAAGGGGGGTAAGCAGGGCAGCGTCACTAGAACGCAGAGCCCTGGAGGGTTGGTACCATCGGAGTTTCGGCAACCAATATTTTGGGCCGCTGCCATACATTTGCTTATGGGTTAAACAGAGTTTTGAAGAGAGTTTGTTTTCTCACAGGGAGCCAGTGAAGAGTGTTTAGGCAAGATGACGCCGAGGTTCTATATGGGCGGTCTAGGACCAGCCCCGCTGCCGTGTTCTGGAGAACCTGGAGTTTATTTAACAGATCAGAATTGATAGCATGCAAAAGAGCATTGCCATAATCCATTCTATTGATAATTAGACCTTGTATTAAGGGTCTGCGGGCCTCGAAGGGAAGCCACTTGAAAACTCTGCGAAGGCTCCGCATGACACCGTAACACATGCCGATAACCTGATTCACATGCCCCCTCATAGACAAGTTGTTGTCGATGTAGAAGCCTAAGTTTCGGACCACATTCTTATGAGGAGGACACGGGCCGAGCCTGGACGGCCACCAGTCCTGCGACCAGTTGCTTTGCCAAAGAGCATAATCTCCGATTTGGTCCCATGTAACTGGAGATGGTTAGATGGCATCCATTTATCCACGTGAATCAGACAATCTTTAAGGCGTTGCTTGGTTTCACAAGGATCAGGACCAAGAGTGATCAGAATCTGAGTGTCCTCAGCGTAGGATATGACATCAAAGTCATATTGTCTGATAACTGCAGCTAGAGGGGGTCATATAAAGATTAAAAAGGGTGGGGCTCAAGATGGAGCCCTGGGGAACGCCCATCTTTACTGGGCGTTCACTGGAAGTGATGTTTCCCATCTGGACAATAGTTTTGCGATCCCTCAAGTAACTGCTGAACCATTTCAAGGCCGGCCCCCTGACCCAAATCTCCCAAAGTCGTCGTTCAAGAATATGATGGGAGATGGTGACGAAGGCCGCCGACAAGTCGAGCAGAATGAGTATAGCTGACTGATGTTTGTCTAAGGCTAATCTGATATTGTCAGTGACCTCGATCAGAGCGGTCTCCGTGCTTTGTGCAGCTCTGAAACCGGATTGGGAGGGATCTAGAAGTCCGTGGCTTTCAAGGTGGCTCACCAGCTGTTTATTTACCAGGGACTCCAGTATTTTCCCGAAATAAGGTAGTAAAGAGATTGGCCGATAATTCAAAAGTACCTCCGGATCCGCCGATGGCTTCTTTAAAATTGGCCTGATTCTGGCTATCTTCCAGAATGGCAGAAAGTCGGATTCTGCCAAGGACTTTTTGAATACTTTGACCAGTCCAGTTAGTACTGTAGGAGCCAACATAGGGAAAAACTTAGAAGGGAAAGTATCATCTGGAGAGCCAGATTTGATTTTTATCATGGCCTCGGTGACGGATTTGGGGTCGCATTCCTTGAAATCATGTAAAAGTTCACCAGCGCCAAGTGGGGGATAGGGGAGTTCTTCAATGTTGATGGATATTCATGATTTTTTCCTCAAAAAATTCTGAGAGGGAATCAGTCCACTTTTGAGAGACAGATACAGTAGGTTCGTTAGTAGAAGTAGTGAATTCTTTGAGGATATGATATAACTCCTTTGAGGAGTTTTCTGCCTTATTTATCCTATTTACCAAGTACAATTTTTTGGCTAATTTAATTTCAAGCATATAACCATGATGCTGCATCTTGTAGTTATCGCGGTCTGCAAGATTTTTGGTTTTCCGCCACAGCTTTTCTGCAGTACGGCATAGACATTTGGTGGCCTTTAGTTGGTCAGTGAACCACGGAGAGGTTCTGTTCTTGGGCCGGATATTCTGTACCGGGGCAATTAGGTCAAGTGTGGTTAAAATAGCATTATTTAATTGTAAAACATCATAATTGACACTAGTTGCAAGGTTTGGGGAGTTAAAACAGAAGTGAGCTTTAAATAACGGTGTAGTTACTTTACGCCAAGGTCTGCGTAATACAAACTCGCTGTCCGAGTAGGGTTTCTTTTTAGGTATGGATGGAATGGTAAATTTCAATAAATAATGGTCCGTCCATATTAACGGCTCCGGGGTTTCAACGACCATTTCTAATGCATTCGTGAAAAGAAGATCAAGCGTATGGCCGGCACAGTGGGTGGACCCAGTCATCAATTGGCCAAGACCAAGAGTGATCATATTTAAGAGTAGTTTGTCCATGTCCGGATTGGCAAGCAATTCAGCATGATGGTTAAAATCTCCAATAAGGAGGAAATTGTCAGAGGCTAAAACATGCGGGGCAATGATTTCAACTAACGGGTCAGAAAAGTCGCCCTTTATACCAGGAGGACGATAGACAAGGGCTCCTCTCAAAGATCCATTTAAAAGACCAATGATCTTGAAGGTGCAGATGTCTATCTTACTGCAAGATACATTTTCCAAAACACAGATAGTAAAAACACCTTTATACGCAATGAGTAGACCGCCCCCTCTTTTCTCCTTTCTATCAATTCGAATAGTTTTATATTCAGGCGGAAGGGCCACATGTAAGTCGGGATAGGCGTGTTCCTGTAACCAGGTTTCATTAATGAAACAAATGTCTGGATCAATGTGATCCAGTAAATCCCATATCTCCAGAGAGTGTTTAGCAACGGAGCGGGCATTAAAGTAAATTGCTTTCAGTGAGGGGGGGGGGGGGGAAGGGGGGGGGGGGGTCTCTGAGCTTCCTAGAAACCCTGGGACTGACAGGAGAGATTGGGCTGGTAGAAACAGGTGAACGTCTAATTTCTGGGCACTGAGTCAGATCTATTTCATATAAACCAGAGCATATGGTAGGCGAGACATTTAAGCCTTTTAATTGGGTGCTTGAGTATTGAATAAGACCCATTTTCCAGATTGTCAACGTTAAAAGGACCCGGAATGCCAATGAAGACATGACGGCGGCCTATGTCAAGGGCACGACCACAAACTGTTTTTGGCCACTGGCTGCGACCAGGCGCGGACGGGCGCAGACGGGCTTGCCTTCGGCACGCTGCCGGCGCGTCCACGCCCTGCTCAAATAGGAAGTTTAGCAAAAAAGACTAGACCGTGTCCCTAGACTTCCGCAAGGACCGGAAGTTGTGCAAGCCCCAGGTGACCCTCCGTGCAATCGGCACACGCCGTGACGGACCGGGGTCGGGACAGTATCTAGTTGGAGGCTTATAATCAGTGCAAGGTAGGCTGTAACATTTCTTTATACACAATTAAAACACAGTTTAAAATTAGTGAGATTAAAATACACAATATTACAATGAGTGACAAAATAGCGTAATGCAAATTATGTCAATATCAGAAGCGAGGATGGGAGCAAGGAGCAACAGCCGTTACTGTTCAAATCAGAGCAGCGCTGCCAAGGTAATAGAAAGGTGACCGGTTGCTATAGAAATCGTCCAGGGACCAGCACAGTTATTTTTTGAGTTTCTGGTGACAGTAACACAGGGCCTTCTCCGGGTCCAGCAAGCTCTCAACTCTGTACTCCTCATGAAGTGTATCAGCCCTGTGATTATGGATACTCAGATTAGCCTTCACTCTTTTATTAGTGCTCAGCCCAGTGCAGGAGAATGGGGGCAAAACTTTTCTTGGTAACATGCTTTTCTTTTACAATTTAATATAGGGTGACCTCAATAAAAAGGCATTGAACCTCCTTACACGAGCACTAGTTAAATACCCAGGCTCACATTCACATCATTATTTTTAGAACATTAAATTGGAACAGAACCTCGACTGAAAAAAGTGCCAGGCTGCAAAATTATCTGATCAGTGAAGAAGGTAAGGCAAGAGGCACACTTTAGTAAAGACTTTAATCCTCCAATTTGTAGATTTAGCTAGCATAACCGGTTCCGACAACGCAAACAACTTTATACACGCAATGCTCCTGGAGGCCAGCGCCTGACCCATCAGTTCTGAGTGAATGTTGTGGAGGCTTCACCCAAGATCAGCGATGACCGCTTGTGCAACAGGCAACATTAGCTTGATGCACAGTCCGGCCCCCAAAGAGCCAAATTCGCGGCTTGCCCGAGGTATGCCTGGCATCAGTGACTGCTGCCTTTACCAAAGAACCAGCCATTTGAATCAGTTTAAAGCATCAGTAATATAATGAGTAATTCTGTATTCACTACAGTAAAAATCACGTTAGATATACAAAATCAGTTAGTGGGCTTCCATTAAAGGGAATTTACAGCAATTTCTAGGTCTTTTGTAGTGCTTCTCACTGCTCAGAGGTGCCGATATTTATCTCTTTACATGGAACTTATTCCTTGGTTTCATTTGTGAGAAAATGTCACTAAAAGTGTCACACATTTGGAACTACAATGTCACTCATAAACGCAATTAGTCCTTGGAAATGTCACACAATCTGACAACTTGGAAGCCATGTGGGAGTGATTGCTGATATTTATGTTTCCCTCGTCTTCAGTGCTTTGTTTTACTAGCGACAAAGTGTCACTCAGTCGTTGAATGTCACTCATATTTGCTAAGAAATTATTAAAATGAAACATAAAAGCAATCTGAAACCTTGGCAGCTATGGGACTGATCAGCTTTAGTCTATTAAACTCAATTGTTTGGCCACAAACCAGTCCGAACTTTTTTCATGCGTTTTAGGTGAACTCTGACATGAACCAATGTGCTTGCAGAGTAGGTACATGCAGTGTGTGTCAAGGGAGTCAATCCTCTCTACTTTGAGTAGATTCTACCTAATTTACTCGTTCAGCCTCCTGAGCATGGCCATTGCTCCGACTGTTAGAATAAAAATTATGCTTTTGTATTGCTTTTATGAAAGTTAGCATTCACTGCGCCATTTTGTATCATGAATAAAAGTAATTCTCCACCATTTCCGAGAAACGGCCTTCTCTAGGTTATGTTTCTCCAGACGGAGCCGAGTTCTGCCACACTAATGAATGCCCTGTTCTTAATTGCGTATCCCTTTCCTCTAGTTGTAAGCCCTCTCCCACTTGTCTAGTGGCGGGCACAGGCAGGAATGACCTTGACTGATACATAATTTGCGCCCGGCTTCAGAACTGAAACTTACTCCTTTGTAATTTAATGTCCAGCTGCGTCTCTCTGAAAAATTCCATGGTGGGCGTGTTTTCATTGATTCTAAAATGTACATAATGTATTGTTACGCTTGTTGAATTCAGACTGTCTCTCTGCAGCACTCTTAGCGACTGGGCTCCGGTCTGAGCAAACTTTGAATAAACTGTGATTGGTTTGTATTCTCTGTCTGACCGACTCTTCATTTCGTAGAAGGCAGAGAGGTGGTCGTGAGTGACCAGAGTGACCTGTGGGAAGCCCCTCAAATGTGCTCCCGTTTTGACCAGCCTTCTTATTTTTGTTGAGCCCTATGCTTGGCTTGGTATTCGGTTCCATTTCTCTGTGCATTACCCCATTTTGAATTTTGCTTCTATTCTGTCTTCATTCGTTGTGTGTCAGTACAAGGAGCTGGGTAAAGCAGTGTCTTTCTTGAAAGAGAACACCATAGTATTTTCGGGCCTTACAGAATTCCTGGGAGTATATCTCGTTTGTTAAGGTGATCTGGCATTGTGAGCTTTTTAGGTTTCAGGGAAGCATGTATTCCTGAATCACACTGCATGACCCAGTGTGTTGTAAGTGCATAGCTCATCAATACCTGGCGGGAGAGCACCCAGGATAATGTGCTGCATGGCTAAACACTTATAAGGTCCCAAAGGCAAGAACGATTGGCTATGCTAATACTTGTTAGGTTTTGCCTGCACAGCGCTCGCAAAATCTCCATGTAAAAAAAAATAAATTAAAAGGAGCTTGGAGCCCGCTCATTACTTGTCTTTACTTATAATTGGTTGGCGGCCTCCACGTCAGTCTTGCTTCCTTGCTTCCTATTGCTCAGAGTCTGCTCCCGCCTCTGGCTTCCGTGGAGCATGGAACTAGTATAGGCTCCTACAGGGACATTTTTTTGAAACTTTTTTTTCTGCAGTCCCTTTCCTTCACCCCTGCCCTTCTCCTGTGCTGCTTCGTCTCCCCATCCTCCAACCGCTGTCCGTCGCCTCTCCATCCTGCCTCCTCCGGCGCTGGTCCTGGTCTACCAGTCAATGGATCTCGCATAGGCAAAACATATTGACTTTGCCAATGCTGGTTTCATGTTTTCATGTGCTTTGGCCTGATGCCAGGCAGCCTGAAGCAGGTGATGGCAATGAGAAACTGTCTTCCGAGTTAGAGCCTTAGAGCATAACTGCGAATAGGCTTTAAAGGTGAACACATCAAGAACCAAATTGAGCCAACTACAGTATCATAATGAAGGAGTTAGGGGTGAAACATGTCAAACCCTTGTAGAAAACCCATCACAGTGGATGATATGAACCAATCTAGCAACCCCTTGCCGGACCAAAGATAACACAAAAAAAAAACATACCAAACAATCTAGCTCATAAAGATTCAACCTGCTTCTCCTTGCACCAGACGACAAACTTGGGGAGGTGTCTGAATAATTTAATTTGAAAGGGTGATGCTCAACTAAAACAATATCGACCACCTCAGATGGTAGATTAAAACCCCTCAGCTGGATCCACTCTATCCCCATGCACAAAAGTGTAAATTCAGGAGTTTTGGTGCAACACCTGACTTTGCACCTGGGATAGCATGTCCTCCCAGACAGGAAGTCAAAGTGGAGGCCATATGCTCAGAGCGCAGTTTGGAGAGCAAAACCCTCAAGGGCCAACAAAATGAGCTATCTTCCATACCTGTGTATTCAGTGGCAGAGGTGGAAACAGAGGTGGCCATGGTCCCACTAAAGATGAAGAGACTCTCAGAGACCTTCAAGGAGGAAACTTCAGAGTTCAAAAGGCTGGACAATAAGTATTTTTGGAGGTAGTAAATAGGTCTACTGAGGGCACTCCCAACTGGGATAAGAGACCCCTCTCTGTGCAGATGCTTCTCGTGATCAGCAAGTTGATGCTTGCTGAGTTTGTCTGCCCTGAAGTGGAGAGATCCCAGTAGGAGATTAACAACCCATGACATTCCAGCCATTACCAAAGCTTCAGAGCCTCCAGACTAAGAGCATAAGACCCGACTCCATCCTGCTTGTTGCAGAACTCATTGCGGTCATGTTTTTAGTCATTACCTGGATTGACCTGCAGCAGGCAAAAAAGCCTTTAGTGTCAGGCACAGCGGTAGCTTCAGAAGATTTCGGGTGGAGGTGATGCTCCATCTGAAACCAGATTCCCCTGATATCTACCTCATTAAAGTGAGCTCAATGTTGCTCTCTTGCCTGTGTGCTTCTCCCTCGTGTTGCTTTCTGGCTTGTGTTCTTCACATTGGAGTGCTTCTTTTCCTTCTGGGGTGGCATGGTGAGCAAAAAAATGATGGATTTAACCCAGATCTCTTGACTGCGGGAGAATGTTTTGATTTGTTCTGCATTCCGTCCATCAATTGTGTCTTTTTCTTTCCCTTCTCACTAGTGCTTGAAATGGAAAAATAGAAGTGCAGGTACTCTGTACCAGAGTACCTCCTTGTTTCTGAGGAGTGCCGGTACTCTCTAATTAAAAGTATAGCATTTCTCTCGAGAAACACCGGTACTCTCCCTCTCAAAATAAAAAAGTGCCGGTACTCCGTACCGAAAGGTACCAGCCCATTTGAAGCACTGCTTCTCACCCTCCGGCTCCCCGTTCCGTCCTTTCCATCCTCGTGCTCCCCTTTGCAACCTTAAGCCACAGCTTCTTTCTTCTTTTTTTTAAATGTATTCATTATTTTTGTATTGTTTTGTCGAGGAAAGGGCACCATATTTCTTGTAAAATTGCTAACAATAAACACTTGCAAAACCCCAAACTATTGTAATTTGTTACCATGCGACAAAAGCTAAATTATGGCCTATGCTTGAAGTGGTGCCGACATAAAAATTAACTGCTTTAAGCTGAAGGTGACTTTTCAGATAAACACATCTGCGAATAAATGCCTTAATTAAAACACTTGAAAAAGCATCACAAAGATGACAGCACACTCCTATTTAGGAAGATATCATGTTAAGTGTAAACAGCATATTGGTGATGTGTTTTACACTTGTATCGCTCTCCAGGCCTACACAGTTAAAACTGTTTATTAAAGCACAGACAGGTAAATGGCTCAAAGCATACTACACCTAGTAACGAACTCTAAAAGGTAGTTTCTTTGGCACATCAAGAAATGTAATCAACAATGTATAGCAACTGGCTCAGGGACCAACAGTGTAGAGAAGCAGATCACATACTTTTGGCAATGCTTAATTCCCAGTGGTGCTGAGCAACACAACTCATTTTTGCAACTTTTTTTTTTTTAAATCAAAGGACTTTGACCCAAATCAAGAGCGAGAAAGGCAGAAAAGGAAGAAAGACGGAGTAAACGAAAAATATATAAACAATAACAAATGGAGAAAGCATAATTTAATAAAAAGGACACGCAAAAGTGAGATGAAGAAACAGGAAGTGCACGGTGATGGAAGAAAGAGGCACGAGAAGGATCATGGTTAGGGATCATAGATATTTCGGAACACCAGCATTCAGCAGCAGGCTTCGGGTTCCTGTAATTACGCGTTTTTTCCCCAAAGTGCCCATTCATTCTTCATTATAACACAGAAAATGGTGGAAAAACTCACAGCGATAATCTTTTTTCTTTTGTTGATTACAGGGGGAAAACCAATTCAACAAGGTGTGCTGAGAGTAAACACTAAACAGCAGATTACATTTACTACAGTTTCACTTGTCAAGTTGCCATAACCGTCACTTCAGAGCCCATTTCCAGTGCATGCTTTCATGCCCTTTATAGGACCCATTCCCCGGCAATGTGTACGGTTCGATTTTCAACTGCAGCAATGGTATTTCCATTGAGAAGGTTTGCCTCGGAAGGTGAAAAGGGAAACCAGACTCCTCGCAAAGAGTGGGATAAAAAGGGAAATCAACTACCTGGATGTTCTTTATTGGCAGGGACTAGACTGGAATGAAAGAATGTTAATACTTGTTACGTGTGTGCGCTCCCTAAATCTGTTGCAGAATCTACTCTGTATTCCTGCACGTGTGCATAGAATTCTAGCATCACTTCAACGTAAGCTTAGCCGATTCAATGTCAAGCGGATTTAGCTTCGCCTTCCATCCTAGGAGGGCGACACACAAGGCGAGTTATAATAGCAAAGAGCAATAGAGACCTTGTATCAAACCATATTCAGCAAGCATATCTTTATTATGCCTTTGTAGGAATAGGAGCCCTGTAATGTTATGGGTCTGCGTAATGAGACTGAGAAGCTGTCTGGCAGCTGCACTTTGGATTCTCTGTAGTTTTCTAATTATGACCAGAGGGCACCAAATGATAGTCCACTGGCATAGACTAGGTGTGGGAGTACTAACACAATGGCAGCTTGGACCTTGTTGTTATGGGATAGTTTGTCCAAGATATGTCACATTGAAGGTTCATTTGGCTCCATGATCATACTTGTGGAGAAAGGGACAGACGCCCCAAGCTTCAGACGCATTTGAAGAGAGTCCACTTTGAATATAAAGAGAAAGCTTGCCCGTGTTCCACAAACGAGAATCTGTTTTTCAGGCGTTGAGCCCGAGGTGGTTGTAGAGTTCACTTTTCATTATTGCTCTTAGTTTCCTTCCAGAGTCCAGACCCTCCGGTTTCATTTGAGTGCTTTTACATATGGTGATAGCCGCCCCATTTCATTCATTGTTCTAATTGCTGGGTCTGTGATAAAACTGTGGAACTGCTACGGTCACGATGACGTCTAAAGAGGCCAATAGTGCGGAGCAATTGGAGGATAATAGATTTTTCCTGTAAGACGATTTGCTACCAAGAAATTATATAAAATAGATTTGTAGCATAAACGATATACATTTGTATTCATGCAGCCATAGAACAACCAAAAAAGGCTATTCAGCCCCTATTTTTGCTTTCTTCTTTGACAGTTCTGAATAGATAAGCAAGTGCCGAGAAAAGGTATCGTAAGAAAGCCGCGCATTTGAATTCAAAAACACGATTCCTCTGTAAGTTTCCTAACAGTTCACCAAAACCCAATGTTAAAATATTGGCAATAATTACTGTACCCCAAACAGTTAAGAACAGCAGTGTTTTCTTTTGGCTCATGTGAACAAACTAGCAGTGTGGGTGTGGCAATGTTATTACTTCACAGCCACTTCTGAATATTAAACTCAAAGTGCAGCCAGCTCATTTAGATTAGTAAGTGAACGGGATGCGTGACCTTAAACGCCCTCATTCTGACAGTAAACCCTGCTGGCACCGCTCGTTTCCTTGATGGGCTGCGAGTCCCTGCCCAGATGACGCCATGATGCAATATGCCTCCTCAGACCTCTGGTACACATGCATTGCTACGATCTCAAGTCAAGCTAGGGCAAGCTCCAAATAGCACTCTAAAAATATTTGCAGAACAAAAGTAGGAAGTCTGCAGAGTAGAATATAACTAAACGGACATCTGCAGACTACAATATTCTCTAAACGGAAAAATACACAGACACGTGCCACCAAATTGTGAAACTAAGAACTCCTGTGCCTTGCACAATGGACTACCTAATCCAGCTAACAAGCGCGGAATCACTGGAGCACAGATACTTCGCCGCCGACAACAAACAACCGACGCTCTGTCCACATTTCAGCACAAAGCCTGCTTGTTTTGCAGTTATCGTGGAGAAGAAAGACTGCCTGTGTATAATAACCTTGCCATGTAATTCAACAAATCTAATAGGTCTACTGATACCTGTTTAATAGCTGTTCATTCTTTTACACCACTGAAGAAAGGACAACAGTGAAACTAAGCATAAATGAGTGCCAAAAATGCAACGAACAAAGGAAACCTAAAAAAAAAAATCCCCAAAAGTAATGTAATTATTCGCTACATTAGAACTTAAAACAAGAAGTAAAGAATGTAATGCTCAAAGAGATGTAACAGACGAATTGCTCAGTTGAAAGCCACTCATTGCTAAGGCTTTTGAATTGGCAGAAATAAAAACACAGAAAACTTTCCGTATAAATCAAACACTGCATTTTTTTTGTAATAAATGAAAACTAAAATACAAAATGCGTACGGATTCTAAATGCGACTGCAATGTAAACGCTTACAGTACAGTTTTAAATAGAGCTCTGAAGGCCTTTAAACCTATTTTTTTGTTTCACATTTGTATTCTATATCAAGTGAAGGGCAGAAAGGATCCGCATCTCTTTAGGAGATGGTTGACATATTCAGGATGCACATGTATTTAAGGTAGTGGTATGTGCTTAAGAGTTGGATTCATTGACATTGGTATAACCTATATAATCGTTACGTATGTTCATCTTACAATTTAAGAAAAAAGCCTTGGCTGTATTTAAAAACCAGAGAACGTATACTCAAAAACCAACAGGCAGTTAGCTCTGAGTTAAGGGAAGGAGGTTGTTCTCCTATGCTAAAAAGAAATAAGTATTAATTACATAGATATTATTTAGGTTTCAGTTCCAGGAAAGTTAAAGTTCCACGAATGTCCAAAAGTGTCTTAGGCAGAGAGATATTTTGGAGGAGTATCATTTGTTATAGTAAACATGAGACGATTCCATGCACGTATAAGTTATCCACAATGAATCAGCAGAGTGAGGAGTCAAAGTGCAGATGTGCAGTGTGTTTACCCTCTTACTGTATTCTCCTTTTCCCGGGTCTACTGCTAACCATCATCTCCCAATTGGACATGTTTGAAAGAAGACACACAGGAGTGTGGAATATTCATAACTCTTGGTCGATCAAGAAACAAGTTTGACTCAATCTGACACACTGTTTCAAGTGTGTTGCATGCTTTGTAAGTCAAATGAGAAACAGGTTTTGAAACACAGGATTTGAAACGCAGTCTGAACCACGCATGCCTTTACCACACATCTTTACAACAAATATACCTTTGCCATGCATGCCCTTACCACAAAAATGTAAGTATTTCTGATTTGGGTCCCGCAACCAGGATTTAAGGTACTCTTGTTCTGTGGGTCTAGCTGGGTTCCTATAGCTGGTGGGCGCTCCTTCGTGGTCGGCCTGAATTTGTGACCGGGTCTAGAGCAACCAGATGTCCACAGTTTGCTCTTTGTGCTTTTTTGGCATTATTTGCACTGAAATCTTTAAAATTGCATTTCTTCTGTTCTACTGATTGGATTTTCTCATTTTGGTCTTGTTTTATTTATTAAAATAGACTACATTTTCAGATAGGTGTGGGATTTTTCTCGTATTGTGCTTTCACTTTATTACTGATTTACCTGTGCCTTCACCCTGACAAGAATTGTGCTCCCTGTTTGAGAAGGGTTTTACCCTCCTCAACGACTAACCCAATTTCTTACACCTACAAATCTAGATTGGAAAGAGGAGACTTTTAGAAGACACAGACTCACAAGAACACACGCTAAAATAGGATACATCACTACAAGCTTGTTGTAAGCTTCATTTTACCCACCTAGAGAGGGTGGAGGAGGAAACCAGACAGTGCGGTTTCCTAGAGAAAATCTGGAGCTGGCTATCAGACATTCTGGGAACTGACATTAAGCTCTCATACTTCTTTAAACATAAAATAAATGAGACAGAGCTTTGGATGATCAGGTAAAGTTGTATATACCACTGAGGAAGTAAGGGTCTCTATTAACCTAGTAATGGAAAAAAGCATTCGAAAAGAAGTATTGAGTCTTGATGATAGATCCAAAGCTTTAACATCGGACACTCTTGAAATAGAGAAGACAAAGTATAGTTAGTTTAGCAGATGAACATTTTAAGAAAAGGTCTTTTTTGGCAGGCAAGGAAATTTGTTCCCACCATATTAACATCCCAAAGCATTTACTATCTTGCAAGAGGATGGACACTTAACCCAAGTCCTTTTATGATAATCTAGAGATGCATATCAATGGATTTTCCATCCACAAAAAAGTTGTGAAAGGATTTTTCAGATTAATGGGTACGGACTGTCCTGTAAGATTTACTTGCGAAGACCAGTGACCTTAGGAAATTACCATGGCTGAGACTTGTGCTGTCAAAGACTTCCTCCGTACACCAGCAGCACCAATATCCCAAAGCAGATATTTAAACTGTTTCGTACCGGGAGCTTGTACATGTTCCACAAATCTAATAAATTTAAGGCATAATGTTCTATTCTAGATCTTTAATAAAATTAAGACTCTTTGATTATTAACTTGGAAATTCTTAATTGTCAGCAACTAAGCCAATATTTGCATTTATATTTATTAAGTTGCTAAAACAAGTATATTTGGGTCATTAAGGCAAAGCTTTTACTGTTAGGGTGAGTGCTCCAACGTAATGCTGGGAGTACCAGCATCCTTTACTGCCAGTGGTTTCAGTTTAAACCGTACACGTTTGCAAACTTCAACAATTTGAGGGTACTTATAATGCTCCTAGAATGCTTCTTGATATATACAAAAACATGCAGAAGCTTGTAAACAAGCTTAGCGATTGTGTTAAAAAAAAAACCACACAAAAACATTTTCAACTGGGAGAAAAATATTTTGCTTAACTATTGTGCAATTTAAGATACTATTTCTTTGAGACATCATTTAGCAGAGAGAGTTTAACATTCGCCAATACTGGGGAAAAAGAAAACAATGAATAATGTAGAACCAGTGTAAAATCATTAAAGGCAACATATGGTTGCCCATAATGTTTGCCATTATTGCACCTGCAGGTATAGGTCCCTGTGAAAACAAGAATGCATGTCTCACTGGATTAAAATTCCTGGACATCAGAAGTGGGCGCATAAATTTATAACACAAATAGTTATATTTCAGGCAGATCCTAACTATATGCAGGATGTCACGTATAGAGACATTCACACAAAGGCAACAACAAATTCTTAAAACAGCCGTAATTAGGTGGCTAAAGACGCGGAAATAAATTAAGCCTAAAAAAAGTCAATAACCGTTGATCGTAGCGGGGCATGTCCAAAGTAAGATAAAGCTCTAAACCACTTGTGCTGATTACAAATTCAATGCTATTGCCTCATGTTCTGCTGTCATCTTATGTAACACACCACGACTAGTCTCCTCACACACCCTCGCCCCCCCCCCGCATGGGCCCCAGCACAGTTAAGGCCCGTCATGCTTGCAATTATTTCCCTGCACCCCGTGCACAGCCCTGGCCCTTTTGTTGGGTCCCACTGCCGCAGGCGCCTTGAGCAGCCCCTCCCCTCCACAGCTCCCCTTCCTTGCGCTCTTTACTTCATTGTAGTAACAGCAGGCTGTCCCCCATTTCGCTTCCTTCACAGATAGCCTTCCGAGCTCCTGTGATTAATTTGCATCCTCTTGCACCTTCATCTGTGATTATATGGGTCCCTTTGATGAACTCCTTGTCCCCCTGCAACTCTCCCTGATGCTCATTCCTTGTTAATTCTCCGCGCAGATACTCTCAGGACATCCCGTGTCCCCCTGGATGAAGCCCATTCACGGTCCTTGAGTAAGTCCACATACATATTACATCTGGCGCTCGTAATTCACCTACTCTTCTTATTAGCCTAGACACGCAGTAATTAACAGCAGCGCCTCTTCTTCCTGTTTCTCTTTCCACACTATTGGCTCGATTGTTTTAGAGCCTCCTTCTGTCCTTTCTTGGTCCACTTAGTATTTCCTCTATACATATGGAAATTTGTATATTCCTTTATCCTCAGCACTGCCAACGAATTTATGTAAACCGGTCCTGATGATGGCCCAACTTGTCTACAGGCCTGAAACGCCGACTTACACAGTGAAACTTCTGGCGCCTTTATATACCGGATACCCTACCTTACTTCTCTCTATTCATGTACCATTTATTGTTGGGTATCTAAAATTGTACAAAGAATTTTTAAGTTCACTTACCTTTTGTTGCGCCCACCACAATCGCTGTATATACCACATCACGTCACTTGCGCCGTCACCAAAACTTCACGGGCACTTGTACACAGTAGATTATTGGTTACATGTCATTTTAATGTAACGCAGTGCTATCGTCTCATGTGCTTGTACATATGAAGTTGAATATGTCCAACATGATCAGCAATTGAAATACAATTTATCTTCAAAAATATTTCCCTGGCATTTCCCCGCCTCTTGATTTAATCCATGGTAATCAATTGTGCCTATTATATTTGTACGTCAAATAACACCCTTGCTTGAGACACTGTCGTTAGTTACATACTACTGCCCCAGTCTCCAAGTGGTTTAAGGGTTACCTCCTGTAGTCCGATACTGTCATCTTATCTCTAAGCATTTGTTTAACCCATCTATGGTCAGTTTTGACAATACAACTTGGATCAGTATAAAGTGAAGGTCTCTCTAAACATTTCATGTTGGAAAAGACAGTCATCCAGGGGATATGTGATGAGTTGTCCAGATTCATGCAATCTTGCACAATCAATCTGTTAAATCCCAATGAATCCTTTGTCCAAACCGAGAACCATAGCAGCAGAGGGCAGAAAAAAATCTAGTCCAATGCCCAGCTCTTCATGGACAACCTCAGAAGATGCACTTTGTGGGACCCCTAAGAGCCCCCTGAGGAATTTAAATTTTCAGCTATTTGGATTGAGGCAACAGGTCTGTATCCCCATATACCACAACCATAGCGGTCTATCGGGATACATTTAGCCTTAAAAATATCAAGGACTGTCTTTATGTGGGTACGCCCTAACCAACGTGAAAAGTCTTCTATACTATATATAGCTCTACTGAAAGCTGTTAAGTTATGGTTTATTAGTTAGTGCCAGTTAAGACAAGAGTCCAATTGACACCCAAATAACGAAACTTATCAACCTGGCTAATCTGGTGACCTTCTACTATAAAGTTCATGGTTTTTGTCTTAGGCTGACCAAACTTCATCACATGGGCTCTGATATAATGAGTTCCCTGCCATCATTTGAATCTCAATGCAAGGCATCAAAGTCCTATTAAATATTAAAAACACATTAATGGATCTATTTAGTACCAAGAGTAGTCTGAATAAAGGATAGATATTTAGTTTCATTGCCTCCCCATGCAAACGTTTACAATTATATAAAGATTTGACTATTGCCCATCAATACCCTTGTCCTTGATCTGCTTTCACTTATGGTACTTTGTTTCAAGTAGGATCGACTGGCCCTCAGAGAACATTCCAGCACAAGTTCCAATATCCAACAACTATGGCCCTTCCAGGGGGTAACCATGATTGAAAATTATCTTCCTTACTTGAGCTAATCTGGGAGGATTCTTAGACAAAGAAACCACCAAAAGACGTCACTAGACAGAGTGATCCTTGAGGTGGCGAATGGAAGTCTGGTCATTACTCGCTTTGATGCATTTAGGTAGCATAAACCTTCAACCTTAGTTTTGCCCTTAGACAATGCTAAATGTGGTATCTGTGTCATTTTGGATCTTGAATCAATTTGTGCTCTAACATTTCTTCTCTAAGAGGCGTACACAACCCATATTTCCTAGTTCATTTTATTGCTAATGATCTCAAAGTTTTCAGGTATTAACTCTTTACTAAATCTAATTTTACAAAATCACTTTCTATCTGGGATTCCTTGGTTGTTTCTACTTCCTAACAGATTATGGTTAGTACTCTGCACAGCTTTACTAGGTTCACCTTTTCTCTATGGCAATTTGTTCTGTCACTGTTTACTTCTGCATATGCCCACTCGCATCCAGAATCTGGCACCCTCAATACATATTGATACCTGGGTTCTTCTGCAGTCAAATACGATTACTACACTACCCTCTACAGAAAGGCAAGGCCAAGTACACACATCAATCTATTCACATTATCCAATTGTAAATCTCTGCTCTCCAACAATGCTTATGGTCCACTTACATGCAAAACATCAACATTAAATTAATCCTGGGCTAACTTAGTCTAGTTCTGCCCCATTCCAGCAGATTCCTACCCCCACCCTCCCCAGGACCTACTTAATGCAGGCCGTAGCGCAACTGCACTGAGGAGGCACCTGGGCACTCAGTAAGTCACAGCTTACCAGTTCCTCTGCCTGGACTAGTTCCTGGACTATCTTTGAAACCGGTCCTAGGATGCTTGATTCCGGTCCAGGGAAGACATGGCTTGGCAGTTCGGGCTGAACTGTTCCCATGAGGCACAGGGTCAAGACTGATTTGCATATGGCCATGTCTGAACTGGGGTGGCGTGGTGAGCAAAATAACGATGGATTAAACCCAGATCTGTGACTGTGGGTGAATGTTTTACCAATGTGCAACATTCCGTCCATCATCCCGTGTGTTTTGCTGTTCGCCCTATGTGGGAAGGGTATGCCCAGACGTGGGTCCAATGCTCACTACGCCACTGGAGTCAAGCTAACCTGGCTGAAGAGGGGTGGAACCCCGAAACCGGCCCTAGGATGCTTGAGTCCAGTCCAGGGAAGACATGGCATGGCAGTTCGGGCTGGACTGTTCCCATGAGGCACAGGGTCAAGACTGATCTGCATATGGCCATGTCTGAACTGAGGTGGCGTGGTGAGCAAAATAACGATGGATTAAACCCAGATCTGTGACTGGGGGTGAATGTTTTGCCAATGTGCAACATTCCGTCCATCATCTTGTGTGTTTTCCTGGACTATCTTAGTCTAGTTCTGCCCAGTTTCAGCTGTTACCTGCTTGCTGCCTGTACCGCTGCTGCCCAGTTCCTGTCCTCCCTGTTCCTGCCGATTCCTAGCCCCACCGACCACAGGACCTACTTATGGCAAGCCCATCTGTGACCGTCCATGTCTCGCCCGCACCCAGTGTCAGGAAACCTGACCCACAGATACTCCCATGAAGAACTCTGCCTCAACCACAGACACCACCAAGATCACTGCTGCCTCGCCGCACCCTACTCCATGGTTGGCCCTTGAACATGCGTATACTGCCGCTTCACTCTCGCGCCCTCCAGCCACACAGGAGCACTCCTGACTCCAACACCCGATTTCACACTTCGCACCAAGCCTCACCCGCTCACCAAAAATCACTGACATGCATACTCCTCAACACCAGCTCCCTCAATAAGCACACCACTGAGGTCTGGGACTTCATCTACTGCCACGCACTAGACCTTGCCTACTCCACCAACACCTGGCTCTTCATCTGCCCCTGCATCACCAATGCCATCCCAGCAGGATACATGATCTTGCAACAGGATTGAACCACAAAAACTGGTGGTGGCATCACCATCAACCACAGAGACACCATCAAATCCAATGCCACAAACTACTTTCTTAGAACACCTATATTTCATGTTCCAGACGGAGGACTAAAACACCATCAGGGGGATATTTGCATACCAGTCGCCAGGATCTCTGGGAAACTTCAGCAGCCTCCCCACCGACCCACATCACCCCATTCGCCATAAACTCCAAAGACTTTTTACTTGCAGGCAACATCAACTTTCATCTCGACGACCACGCTGATTCCAATACTACAGACCTACTAGACACCCTACAAAGCATTTGGCTCACTCAGCTCGTGAAAGGGCACACGCACGCCACAGGACACACCCTAGACCCAATCTTTACCTCCAACGTCAAAATCAAGTTTGGCCACGTCTCCACACTCACCTGGATGGACCACTTAATTATACACTTCAACATCTTGACCACACCGACGTAAGGACTACGCACTCCCATCCACAGATGGAAGAAGGTGACTGAAGTTGCATGGCTCAACAGCCGCCAGCTCCACCCACCTGTCTTCTCCGACGACACCAACAGAAACACAGACCTTTTCAATATGGATCTCCACCAACATCCTCGCACCTCTCATAAGCGCCAACCCAAGGAGGAGAAACACAAGCTGGTACACAGAGGCACACAGAATGCAACAGACAATGCAAACAATTAAGAAGAAAATGAAGAACCTCACAAGAGCCCACCTTCAGGACGGCCTACAAAAACTTACTCAGGAGCAACCACCTCGAACAGAAGGAGAACAAGAAGAAAGCTCTGACCCAGAGGACTGAAGCCAGCAGCAACAAATACAAAGAAGTCTTCAACATTTTTAAGGAATTCGCCCATCCGGTATCCACTTCAAACTCCATCACCCGGTCACAAGGACTCTGCAATCAACTCTATGACTTCTTCCATGACAAGATATCTAAAATGTACAGGAACTTCGCCCTCAACCACATCCTACCCCACCTTCGAGCTCCACCACTAAGGTCACCCCATTCACGCAGTGGACTCCACTTGACCAATTAATACACAGTGGTATACAACGGCATCCATCCACTCAGGGGTGGAGGGGCCTCACATAGCCACTCCTTCAACCTAGGGAGTCCCACAATACTCACAGCACTCACAACCATCATCAACACCTCCATCGCTACAACCACTTTCCCATAAGCCTGGAAACACACAAAAGCCACCCCGCTCCTCAAGAAACTATCCACGGACCCGAAGTCATCAGCAAATATCGTTCCATGTCCTTGCTCCCCTTCCCAGCCCAAAGTCAGAAAAAACAACCAACCATCCGCTCTCCCACTACCTGAACACCACAAATGCCAGGACAGCTTGAAATCCGGTTATCTGCAGAAACTATAGCACCGAGACGGCCCTTATTGCAGCTTCAGACCACATTTGCATCATAATAGATCGAGGCCACACTGCTGCTCATTTTCCTGGACCTCCCTGCTGCCATCGTCAGTGTCTCCCACAATACATTCATATCCAGACTCCTCGAAACCAGAATCCAAGGACCCGCTCTTAAGCGGATAGTCTCCTTCCTGACTGGAAGAACTCAACGGGTAAATCACTCTCCTTTCACATGAGAACCCACGGACCTCATCTGCAGAGTCCTGCACGGTTCTTCACTCAGCTCCACTCTCTTCAACATATACATGACTCCACTAGTAAGCATTATTCGGACCCATGAACTAAACCTCTTTAATACCAATGACATCCAACTCATCCTATCCCTATCAGAAGACACCAACATCACCACAAGTAATTTCAAAATGTGCATGGCCAACTGGATGAGAGACAACTACCTCAAACTCAACGCTGACAAGATGGAAGTACTGATATTCGGCAACAATCACTTGCCCTGGGACTCCACCTGATGGCACACAGAACCAAGCCCCACCCTCACACCACACCAGTAACCTGGGCATCATCCTGTACATCAAACCTCACCAGGAGAGGTCAAAATTAACGTAGTCAGCTCTGCCTGCTTTCACATACTTTGCATGCTCAGTAAAATTGTCAAATGGTTCCCTACTTACACCAGAAACCCCGTCACCCAGGCCTTCATTACAAGCAGACTGGACTACTGCAATGCCCTCTGCTAAAGACATCCCCGCACACCTACTGCAGAAGCTGTAAAACATCCAAAACACCGCTGCCAGACTAATCCTCAACTTTTCTTGCCGCACACACATCACACCTCACCTCTAAAAATCACACTGGCTCTCCATTTAGAAACACTGCCAGTTCAAGATGCTCACCCATGCCTACAAGGCACTTCACAACAAGGGACCTACCTACCTACCTCAATCACGGTCTACAGTTCCACCAACCAACCAGAAACCTCCGCTCTGCCCCACTTGGGCTCGCACATACTCCCCGTATCCAAAGCAGCAAGACAGGAGGTAGGGCCTTCTCGTACCTGGCAGCTAAATCCTGGAACGACCTCCCCCAGCACATCAGCCATACTACTTAGGATTTCTGCAAGAAACCGAAAACCTGGCTCTTTAACTGATCGTTCTAGCAGAACCCGCACCTGCTCAGAGCCTGGATACCGGTTCCTGGATTTGCACTCGACAAATCCATGTTACATTACATTAGGGTCCAGCCATCAAAGTTCATTACTGTTAATGTACAGGATTTCAAGCATCTCATTCCACTGGGGACAGAACCAAACTATGTACACTTCTGAAACGTGCCTCAAAACTGAATTATCCAGCCCACATATAACTGATCACCATGAAAATAGGGTTGTGACCTTCGAATATCAGATTGGTGCTTACCCTTTCCCAACTGACACCAAATTTACTCTTTGAACAAAACCCTTGGCATATCCACAGTGCTCTGAATTCACAGAAAAGTGACATTCAGTACTCTGTAGAACAACATCCAAATAAAAAGAGCTCCACGTTATGTACCCAACAGTCAAAAGGCTTCATGTATGGTGATTAGAAATGCAGAAAACAAACTTTGGAGTTTATTTCCAAAACATACGATGCAGCTTTGGGGCGTACATTGATAAAAGTATCCAGCAGAGCACGCAGATACATTGTAAAACGATTGTGGATTTCACAATATTCAGTTTGTCTACAATTACACAAAACAGTAAAAACATCTACAGTGTTTACAGGTTTCCTGTTTTATTCGCTGTGTTTCAGTAGATTTGAACAAGGTCTTCTGTAGCTCACAAATGTGGCATTTGACAAAACCATGTTTTATGCAGCACACTGCTGCAAATGTTATACTGTACCCTTCATGACGGTCACCTTACAAGAAAACTTTCATCACCTCTAGAAGGTTACAAGATACGGGATTCTATATTTGAGTTTATTACAGACTGCACTAGTGTGCTGTCTTGAATAGAATAACTGCAAGCAGAAACATTGCCTGATACAGAATGATCAACTTGCAATGGAGCTGTGGTTCTCCATTGTGAATCGAAATAGCAGCCAGTTCTTTGGTTGGGTCATCTAGGTAGATGTCGCCCATACAAACTCTCAAGGTTTCATCCATTTGTTTGTGTGGACATATTCTGAGTAGGCCTGCACCGATTCGGATGTATGCAGCTTGCCTGGTCTTCACATGGGATCCCACACACTGGTGGATCCAGTGGTCCTTAATAGGTCTTATATATCCATACAGCATGCATATGTAAAGAAATGTTCACAGAGGACTGAGCACATATGTTGTTCCTCCTGGAGAACCAAGAAGAATCTGAAGGGTAATGAGCAGCAGAAGAGGGCCACATATATTCTGTATAGCTGTGTGATGATTTTCTTTCGATGAATGCTCATAGATTAGCTGGTACTGGGTAGTTACAATTTTATGAATTATCTAGATAAACTGAAGAGACTTGTGTACAATTGACTTCAAGGGTGCCAGTATATGCTTCATGTGGTTTTGAAGGTAGTAATCTACTCTATGTCATTATTATTTCTGTGGTCTGCAATTTATTTTAGGACTATAGTCTTAAAAAGTGACATGGACAATGTATTTTCTTGTCAGCATGAGATATGCAGTATGGTATAAGCTTTCAGGTATTCATATTTAAAGGAAGTAGGACGAGGCTTACAGTGATGATTAATTTGAAAAAATGCATTTCTAAGCATGTTAGGATTTAGCAGTGAAAGTGTCCGGGAGAACTTGAGCAGCAATTGGTGGTGGATTTCATAAACTTTATAACTATGTAAAACAAACTTGTCCAATTGCTGTATTCAATAAAGTACATTAGAGTACTGGTGTAAATGTGTGGCCTTTGGCACATGGGTGCCATGATAATTTGGAAACTGTATGCTTATAGATGTTCTACAGGACAAGCAGGTAAGGAGTCTTTTTTTTATCTTCAGCCTAAATGCTGACCTCAACTTGTGAATACTTTTCAAATTTGACAAGTGACGCATTATAGTACTAGGATCTCTAGTGTTTCTAATTTGTACTCCTTTCTCACTTCACATCTAGTTAATTTCCTACGCAAACCATTTCCTGATGTAAAAAAATGTGTTCTTGCATCATATTCCATGATTTCAAAATCCTAACTCTCCTGCCTTAACTATCTTTCTTACATCCTGATTATTCTTTTGCCCCTTCTTCAATTCTTCTATATCTCGTGTTTACCTGCGGATTCTGCTCACTTTTCATCTTCGCCTTTGTTTTCATTGTTGTTTGTGTTTAAACATATTGATGATCTATTTTACCTAACAATAATCTTTCCTACTGCATCACTCAGCCATCTTTCCCATCTAACTCACCCTGCTAAAAATCCTGTTGTTCATAAACTTTAGAATCAATCTCTTTAATATTTGATAGCCCCCTGTAACTTCTCTCATGTCTCTGAAAATGTCTCTCATGTCTGAAGCATTGTTTAGCAGATTGCCAACGATAAAGCACCAATTCATCATTTTACTTATAATATGTACTTTTCCGAAATTCTGTACCATCGATTGATCAACTGGTTAGAAAGCTCAGGCATAACAGCCCTAAACAGACGAAAATAAACAGAATATTTTGGTTTTAAAATATAGATAAACTGTTACTGAGAGCACTGTATGGGGCATCAATATATTAGATCTATAATTTAGGAGTGACCGGTAGGAGCAGAGGGGATTGCTAATAAGTAATGCCTCCATCCCTGGATGATCAACGACTGGTGTTTTGTTGTCAGTTTCAATAATCTGGAACAGATGATTAAAACGCTGGAGCCCTGAAGAAAACCAGGAAACCAAGTTTAGGGTGGGTTTCCTTCTGGTCTGGTGTTTTTAATGTAAAGTTAGAGCAAGGCAAGTATATCCATTGGTATATTATTTAGAAGGTGAATCTGTCACAAGTGCTTTCTGTGTTAAACATTAGAATATCTATTAGGTTTACCTCACCTACCTGATGATGTTCTTGTCCCCTGTCTCTATGCTATGGAAAAAGGTCTATACGCTAAGTTGGAACCTCTGCAAGTTAGAGGGAACCAGACCAGTTTAAAAAAAACATGTACTGTTTTATAGAAAAGGCACACAAGTCAAATATAATATAGCCATCCAGCATTTTTTCTTAAATGGCTATTATGCAATAAAGTTTAAAATAAAACATGCTTTTGAGAAGTTACATAAACAATTACAATCTGATATTTTTTCCAGCTCATTCTTTTCTACAAATATGTAACTGAATAAATGTAGGAAATGCTAAGAAGCCATCAGCCCCTTCACTTCCCTGAAATCTTAACAGATTTTAAGCCTATTATTTTAATCCAAGTAAGGGCACAAGAGATCCTAAAAAGACCTTCTGCTTACTGGTTTGTCTATGGAGTTAGAATGTGACAGAATTAACTGGGACAAGAACATTTGACAAAAATGTTGCTTGCTACTTATTTTTATTTTGCAACTTCCACTAGATCTCCCAACCAAATGCCATTGCTATGAATCTTATTTCTAACTCTTTGAAAGCATTTTTTTTTACCAAAACATTTCTCCATTTTCTGAACTACTTTCAACCTCTGCAAAGGAAAGAGCCATGAAAGAAGAGCAGATCTTGCAATCTACAGATCCTATGCAGCAGGAAAGACAAAAAGCAATTTTGTTCATTCTCATGCTGATATGACAGAAAGGGAAATTGTTACAAATGGGATCTCTGGTTGGCTAAGGCTTGCGCCAAAGCCAGGCAGAGACAGTCACCACTCTAGTCAGGGCAAGGGAGTTACACGCCAAAGATAACCCCTGCTCACCCCCTTGGTAGCTTGACACGAGCAGTCGGGCTTATCCCGGAGGCAATGTGTAAAGCGTTTGCGCAACACGCACACAGCAACAACAACCTAGGCACACCACAAAAGAACTCTACACAAGGTTATATCAACAATAGCATTTGTATTATCATAAAACACATTAGAATAGTAATCACACAATATACACTGTGCCAACTGGCACTGGGCAGTATTTACAAGGGATTATATACACATGACAGGGCCACTTGGACCACTGTCAAAACCATCACAAAGTGAACATAGTAAAAGTAGGACATCACATAAACATAGAACACAACCAGTAACTACTGGCAAACACTGTACTCAGCATTATCCTGCAACATAAACCACATTATGCACAGTATCATATTTAGGCGTGAAATGCATTCTGCGCCAACCTCACCAGCATAAACACATTATGCCCTCATCTCATAACTCTAAACGCATTAGACCCTAACCTCCTAAGCATAACTCACAGTAGGGGTAAAACTCACAGTAGGAAATAACCTCATCAGCATAAACACGTTACGCACATAATCTCATCCCCAAACGCATTTAGAGGTATGAATCATTGTAGAGCATCACATTTCCGAATATCACATAAATCACGGACCCCCTGGCCAACTGGCCTCAAAGAGGCTCAAATGCTCTTGGTCCAGAATGTCAGGGCTGCTGCCTATGCAGCATAGTTCGCATGTGCGCCATAGCGCTGGGGCCGAGGAGTGCAACTCACTCCTATCTCTCGCAATGCCCCCAAAGAACTGTGGCCTAAACGTTGCAGCTGGCACGAAGTGCTGCGCAGCTGTGGATCAAGTAGAGGCCTGGCACCTCTGTGCCGCCTGTCCCACTCAGGGACTCAATCAATTGTGCTCAATTCTCGTCAGCTGCCCGTGATGGTGCGGCGCAGTTGTGGCACTTTCCTAAAGGGGGGCCCGGCACCTCTGTGCCCTCTGGACCCCCACAGGGCTGTAAAAACATGCATCCCATCGTTGGGGCGTCCCGCTCTCTGGCGGGACAGCCCAGGCACCGACAATGTGCCTCGGTATGCCCCCAGGTCACTGGGGCCCTCTGGGGCACTTTCCCTCGCAAAAGAAGCTTCCTCCAAGTGTTGGAGCGGCCTGCTGCCAGATGGGGCCGCTCAGAAACCCATCACTCACCGGGACAGGCGATGGCTTCCTCCTCCCCTTGCCAGCAATCTCTGGCTTTGCCCGCTCACACTGCGGCTGCCCGCGGGGCTCCCTCTTCACCACGGGAGCCCCGCCTGGGGTATCGCTCGGTCGCTGCCTGCTCCGGCCGCCTCTCCCCTTCACCCAGGCCCCCTCCTGGGACCCGGGACTTCTCAACGGAGCTCATGGAGGCGGGGTAGGCTCCCGTCCTCCTCAGCACGTCCCAGCGCGGGGTAGGCTCCCACCCATGTCTTTAAACGCGACTGACGCTTCTGGCCTCTTCCGCTTCCGTCCGCAAGGCCTCACCCGCAACCAGGCAGGCCACGGATCGCGGTCACTTTCCTCTTCGCGGCGGCAACGAGGGGTGGGCTCCCTCATAGTTTAAAATATGAAGCGGGGTGGACTCCCATTAATCCATGAGAGTAAAAAGGTGGGCTGGGCACCCGCCGCTGTGGGCATTACGGGGGAATCCCTCACGCAGGGAATCCCGCCAATCAAGTCGAGCAGCCCAGCGCTGCGGAGCCCTCGTGCTCCTTTTCTCCCAAAGTCAAGCGCTCCCAAGGCGCTAGAGCAGGCAAAAGGTCCTGTAGTTAACAGAATAAGTCCTTAGAGATGATGGGGCAATGCAGGGCCCAGGGAGGCAGCCCTCATGGCAGCCCCCACTGGGCCCCAGCAGCAGCACGCCCCAGCAGGATCAGCACACCAGAACTGAACAACCTTATGGGGTCACAGCCCCTTCTTTTATACACCCTTTCTCCTTTGTCTAAAAGTTCAGGCTATGGGGGAACCAGATGCCACTGGTTCAGGGGGGATTTGGAGCACTTTGTTTTGGAAGCTCCTCTTCCCCTTTGTCAGGTGGGGGGCTCGCCATCAGACACAACACAGGGGGGCAGAGCCAGCATTCACTAGGGCAAGCACCATTCTATTCAGAGTCAGGGGATTACCACTCCCACTACTCTTAGCCCAGGTGTCCCATTCAACCTAGCGCTGACTCACCCTGCCCCTCCTGGAGCCACCCACACCTCTCAGCTCCTGTCAATTACAAGTAAGACTCCCTGTTTTCCGTTTTTACGGATTTTTACAGATAAATACAGACAGAAAACAATGTGGTTTCTGTCTGCATTTATTTTTAAAAGTGGATAAATACAAAAAATGTGCATCTTTTAAGTGACTCTTCAGGCTGTCTTTCATGAATTATAGCCCAACAACTGAGCAGATGGACAGCATGGGAAATTAAAAAACAGGATGAATTTTTTTTAAATAACTGCATGTGTCAACATACAAATGTTGTATAATGCTAATATTTGCTAGTGGATGTACTGTTATGTAATATTTGGCAACTTAAATAGCTGAAACAGGACAGACATCAAATCATAAGTGTGCGTCTATCGTTTAAATAAATATGGAAATGTACAGTTTTACAACTACATTTATGCCCAAATCACAAAATAAATACAGATTAAAATGGGCATAAAATAAATATGGATAAATACAGACATAAATGTTAAAAAAAAAAAAAAAAAAACATAAAACCGGGAGCCCTAATTACAAGCCAGACATGCAATTCACATCAGGCAGGCAGACACATAGCACACAGAAATGCCAACTACTAAAAGTGGCATTTCTCCACCAGTCACCATAAATCTGCGCACACCATTGCGCAGCATTTATCCTCACGAGTTCATACATACGAAACTCGACCCTGCACTCCTCTCATACCAGGAATTACCATGGACACACTTATTCCCCCATGTATTCCTATGGGAGAGCAGGCCCATATCACCACACGTACACAGAGAGCACGCACTTTACACTGTACCACAGTGCTAAAGTGCCTAGAGGTCTAAAACCACTAAGTCAGAGCTTAAGGCAAAAAGTTCAGGGGTGAACCTCCTAAAAAGGGCCAAGTCCAACAGAAATCATTTTGTTTTGAACCTTCCACGTCAGACATCATTTGCTGTCTCAAGGTTGACGAGAGTTCACTATAAAGAGTACAGGAACCAATACATCAAGCGCAAGGTGATGGGAAGATTGGAATGGTTTTCAAAATGCAGCAAAAGTAAAAATGTTCATTGCATAAAGATTAATACTACGGGCTATTTTACCAGGAAAAATGCAAGTAATCTTGAACATATTGATATTAATAGTTTTAAATGTCCCCACCCTTCTCTCTTAGTCCACTCTTCATTTTTTTACCCAATAACTGATTTTCAAATAACTTATAGAGCCATCCTTAGTGGGATGGCATATTCTCTGCTCATGGGTCTTAATGGGGAATTCTGGTAGGATTATTCACCCATTTGACTATTCTTTTTCTAGGACAATCCATTGCAGCTAGAAGTCTTTCTTCTTGTTCCTATTTTCCTGGTCCAATCGGTTCTCTCTGTAAAGATCATAGCAGGAACTGAGATTCCTAAGACGGCCCCTGGTGGGTCGTCTCATTCTACAGCACATGGGAAATCAAAGCAAAGACTTGTCCCCTAAAGGGCTAAATTGTGATACTAATCCCAGCTTCCAAAATCCCATAAAACCGACCATATGCTTCATTTTTATTTCATTGAAGATTTGAAACAGTCTTCTTAAGCATTTCTCAGTAATACAGAAGGGCGCTGCAGAACTGTCCACAGTTGTCCTTGGACTGGCTCTGAGCAAGACATCCAAATCCATCCTGCAGCATCTTTGAGATGATCAGCTAGTTGCATGACCCTGAAATGCTAGAAATCTGGAGAAACCGGTCTTGAAATGAAATTTGAAGATTTTTTAAGTACTGCAGGAGATCCAAAAGTCCTGGAAAGTAGTAAGACGCAAACCAATATTTTGCAGTCCGGAAATAATCACTATTTCAGGCACTGTTGCAAAAGGGAAAATATACCTAAAACCATCAGCATTTTACCCAAACCAATTAAGGTAGTGTGGATACCACATAACAGAAAAAGGAAAAGGTTGAACTAATAATGAGAAGTGGGGGTCCTTCAAGGAATGTAATTTTATAGCTTGAAATGTACATAGCACTCTGCTACATTCACCCTGTTGTCAAAAGCTCTTACAAAGAAGATGCTCCAGATATTAACACTGATCGTCTCCAATAACTGCGCAATTCTTCACCAACAAGTTGATTGAAGGAATCCAGAAGCAGTGTTTTGTGAAAGTGATGGCCTGGGAAGTTTGTACGTTGTCCTCAAACAGATCTGTTACTCTGGTTCAGGCCCAACAGGAGACTTCACTAAAGCACAGTGAAGTACGTCTCAATAAATGTTGGTCGCTCCAGAAGCATCTACAATAATCTTCAGAAACAGAGACTGTATGAGCAGTTTAGTGATCTAAACCTATCAGTACCTGTAGTCCAAAGATCCATTTGTGCTAGACTCTCACAAACAGAGTGGTCTACCAACTTGAAAATTATCTGCTGGTGGAATTTGATAGATTAGTAATTTTTGATGTATTTCCATTTTAAACTGCCTCTAGGCAAATCATTGGTTAATTACATGATCCTAATTTTTATTTGTTAATCCAAGTCTGGTTTCATATAATTTCATTATCAACCTGTACTGGACTACAATTCTTTTTTTTTGTTTTATAATGGACACCTGTTTTGGTTTGAAACTAATCCCGCTGCTTTAGCTGCACTGCAAATTGAATAGTCTAGTAACCTAAGGGGTCTCGCCTGTGCAGATCAATTGTTATTGAATTTAATCTGAACTCCAGTACTAGCTAAAGGGGGGCTTGCACTCTCATATTTGCTGGGTACTGAAATAAATAATATTGAAGGGGAAACGCAAATCTGAATTAATCTATTTAAACTATTCTGGCACATTAAAATAAATCTTGCAAATTGAAAATCCGGTGTAAAAGCGATAGTACAGTAGACAGCATTATTCTCAAATAAGCCCACTGCTTAGAAATATACGAAAGTTGAAAGACAAACGAGTTCCAGCATAAACTTACATTCACAAACAGATGTGGAGAGCTCAAGTTCATAAATATACGAAAATAACCTCCTTTTACTCAAGTAATATGTTAGCAATAAAAAAACAAAGGTATTGCCTGAACATTTACTCTTTGCCAACCATTCTGACTGTACTAAATTGAATTATGGTTTGGAGTTTTCCCAGTGAAGTAATCACATTATTTTATCAGAGATAATATGTACAAATACAAAACGTAATGTGCACATGAGTGTGCATGGTGCGCTGCCATGATGAATACACACGGACTGTTTGCAGTATTTATATAGAAATAAAATAACTTTACTCAGTTCATCAAAACATGGTTTACTGACCGAAGTCATAACTATATGGAGTATGAATTCTATTCGTACCATTGCAGTTCTATTACAACGGCGGTTTAAACAATACTCTATGGGCATGACAGCAGTTTTAGCTCAGATAATAAACCTATCAATTATATTTGTATATTATGAACGTTCATATGAATCTCCGTTTAGGCGATTACTTGATAAAAATATTAATGACGCTTTAAATCAAACATACATACGGTCAGCCACCAGGATTTATATTTAGGAAAAAAAACAAAAGAAATCACCGAAAATAAACTGAATTCACTTTATAGTAACCATTCCGATAGGCCTGTGGTTTAATGAACAGTGGAATCATTTCGTGGTGCCTACTACGTTCAGTGTGAGACGCCAAGTGCAAGTGAAAAAGCCCAAAACTTGAACACCTTTGAAACAATGAAAAATTAAAATAACGCAACAGAAAATAAGCCAAAAGATATGGCTAAAGGACTCTACAAAACAGACATAAGTCTTCATTTCAAACTATTTTTGACAGAGCAGTGCTCTCCATAGTCAAATGTTCGAAGGAACACCCTTGTTGGAAATAATGGGCACGTGTCTATCTGATGGACAGCTCTCCTACCAGATTCATTTGGAGCTACCATTATTTAATGCTGCTCACAAGGGAAGTGATGAAGGTGTGCGAGTAATGGGCCCTCTCTTGGTCATTGTTCTGAAGTGCATAAGATTAGCACAATCACAAATACTTCTGTTTGTAGCAAGATATTGGTATTAAGCTACACAAGATCATCCGGGTGCTGAACCAGCATTGGCTGAAGAATGTAATGAAATCACTGAAATTGCCATCAAATAAATTGTCATTTACAATAAAAAAAAAACACTTATATAGTCCTCACCACATACTGTACTGCCTCTTATTGCTTGATCATAGGGATTATTATATAGCTCAGGTGTGCCAAGGGATTACAATATATGCAGTCTGAGCTGCATACATTGTTAAACATCAGCATCATTATCCCAATAATGGCTCTCCTCTGTTGACCTTAGTAGCATCACCATCCACACCACCACACAGCGTTGACTAACTTCTTCACTTAGACATCAAATCTTTACAATGGTTCACCTCAATTGACTTCAATGACATCAAACCACTGTACAACCTCAACTGGTTAACCTCTGGAGTAGTGTAAAAATGACTCCACCCGAGAGATGGTTAACTGGATGGCGAGTTAATATTTTATATAAGAACTCCCATAGCATCTTTTGTTTGAGTCCGCCCAGGTAGTACCATCTTACCTGGGTGTGGAAAGACGCCTATGATGAAGCATGTCACAATAAGTGAGTGAGGCGTCTTCACCAATATCTTTGGATATTCCTTCACCCTAAGGTAGTTGGAGGATTAACATTCAACAAGAGTGGGACCCTTTACTTTCTCCTTCCTTTTGTTTCTCTTTTTAGGTCTCGCCTGACCCAGCGCATGCGCTGGCGAGACTTTTTGAGAGGCTCCAAAAATTGCTACCAGGCCAGCGTAGAGCTACAGTGCATGTGCGCGCCGCGCTTGACCGTGATTACTTTCACTTTCGCGGCCGCTTTGATGTTTGATTGTGATCGCTATCACTTTCACTTTCGCGGCCACTTGGCATAACCAATAGGTCTCGCTTTTGGGACCTTATAAGTATTTAGTTATGCAACTGTTGCATGGCTAAACACTTAGAAGGTCCCAAAGGCAACACCTATTGGCTATGCCAATGCTTGTTCCTTTTGTTGCCTGAATACCCACAACGGATATACAGACACCAGCAGTTGCCTTTTGTGATGTGATTGTATCTGGGAGATTGCAACTAATCTGCTTCTCTCACTTTCTCTTGTGAATCAGAAACATGCCACTTGAACAACGGGTCCAAACATGTACGTTGTCTTCAACGTGTGCTAGCTAACAATACCATTAAAAGAGCAGGGTTGTCTGTGCATGTTTTAACACCTTTTGAGGACCCTCAAAGTTACAATGGGCTACCACAATATCACATAATAGAACATCTACAAAAGATTTTTAACTAGAGGGATAGTACAACAGGCCCCACCTAGGTATTTAATAGGTAGGGCCCGCATGATAGGAGGAATGGCACCCTTCACAATAAAGTTATCTGTTATGGGAGCTGTTGTATATGGTGATTTATAAAATATTTGGAAAGTTAAAGCAAATAGGGAGTTTCATTTACATGTTTTGTCACACCACACAATCATGGATTTATCTTGGCTTTGCTTATCAAAATACTGCTAACAAAAAAATCAACCAGTTTGAGTTGGCATAAGGATTTAAGAGAAATCTAGTTATCTTCAAACTAGTTGTATTTCATCTTTTTCCCTGATGTCGAGAACCAAAATGAATCAGGGTGGAAAACGCACTGGAAAGGTTTGGGAGTACCCACATAGTTCCAACTTTGTAGATGTTCGCACAATTCAAATATGGTGCCTGGTATGACTTACTTATCACCTTCAACCTCTCCCTTTACCTTGCTTTGCTGCTCCTTCGCTCTTAAGGTTGTTAAATGCGTTGAAATGTAAACATTACTTCGGTTTGACAGTTTCTCCTAGGCAGTGCTATGAAAAGGTGTTGATAACGACTTCCTACAATTAACCTTTTGTGTTTAACATCACCAAAACAATTATTTTATTTCAGGAACAGCTCATTACAATAGCCCTAGTCTCTCCCTTGGGAGCTGACATTTTCACACACTGTTACTGAACTTACCACTGCAGAAAAAAAACATTCACTGGGCAGCTTTTCTGCTTGAGGAGGCATCTGACCAAATAAAGGCTCCAGTTCTTGTGCTCCTCTGTTCAACCATGATTGGGCGATGAGATTTTCTTCTAAATCTACGGAACTATCGCCCATCTTCTTGACTTACCAATAGGGTTGCCACCTGGCCGGTTTAATACCAGCAGGACCGGTATCTTAATGCTCCAGCAAGTGGTGCAAAATGAGAAAAATCACCTAAACCAAGCATTTTCCCTTGATCAGTACATACTTTAAACAGTAAATGTAAGAAGAAATGTGTTCTACAGCTGCCCTAATGACCCCCGAGTGTTAATCAAAGTAAACAAAGACATACAGCCAGGTTAAATTTAATACAGATGATTTCATATAAAGTTCTACATAGGGATCACATCCGGACCTTCGCAAAATGTTGAAACGTGAACAGATCGACATTATGGTTTCTAGGGGAAAGGTAGCAACTCTACTTGCAAAAAAGGTTACTGTTCCCTCAGGGCTACTGGCCCTGCTATCAAACCAGACACGCCTCTGACGAGGAGCCATGAGAATTTGAAGAGACCATGTTTCCGGAATAGCGCTGCAGTACTCGGTCAGTAATTCTCGAAGTCTCTGGCAGTTGGCAGCTGCAAACATCCGACTGAAAGCTCCAGCAGCATCTTCACAGCTTCCAGTCGAGGATGTTTACAGTCGCTCACTGTCACAGCAGCGTTCTCAATCTGCAGAGGGGTCCAGGCAAGTTGGGAGAGTCAGGCCGCATGCTACATGCACCTCTGAGAACAGAGGACATGTGCCCTCCATGTTGTGGGATGAGACATTCTCAGTCCTGAAACAGCTGCTCGAGATAATATGCACCTTCAATGTACAGATGGAAAATAAAACATGTTATAGGCATGCATACGAAAGGTAGTAGTCTAACTTCATGCGCTTACTACTACTATGCTCATTTTTGCCTGATGCAAAAACTGAGGCACAACAAAATAAAAATTTGAATAGCTACGCTCCCTTTAGTTTTACGGGACAGCCATGATTAACACCAAGGTTTTGGGTTCCACGATGACATTTTAACAAACCTGGTGGAAATTTCAATTGACCAGATGAATATGGCTTGCAGTGTATCCAGTTCCTGCAGGTTTTCTGCTACAGATGCGATTACAGTCAACCCCAGATGCGTTTTGGGACTATTAAGGAAAGCGTATAGTGTATCATGGTTCAATGCCAATTTCTATTTAGTCCATAGAACTGTCCTCGATTCCTCCATTAGAAACATACACAGTCTAATGACAGAAAATGAATGTCCACAAATGGATACAGAGAAGTAGACATTATTGGCCGGACATGACAAAACATGACTGGTCAGATGGAATTTCCACCATGGACATTATCACTCCTCCCACAACCAGATACTCAAAAATCCCCACACAGTGCTTTATCTTATTTTGGTTGAAAGGGAATCCAAACGCACTCTCATATCAGGTTTTTATTTTTGGAATGCACAAACAGTTCAGATGGGGTAACTGTGCACGATTTCACAAAAAAAACCTACTTTTTTCCAGTGACTGCAAGGCACTGCTACTCGAAACATAGATCTAACGGCCAAAGAAACACACTTAAACAAATTGATATTAAGAGGTGGGAAAAGCAGAGGAATAGACTTCTCAGGGAAAATATTCTATTTCGAGTCAACAACAGAGTGAACGATACCATCTCACTTTTGTTTGTAAGGGGCAATAAGTAGGAATTAATGCACAATAAAAAAGTGCCCACTTGGAGCATTAATTAGGTTTATGAAAATAAATATATTGTCATTTTGGTCTGAAAGGTATTCCTCCAAGCCAAGGGAAGCCCCAGCAGTGGTTAGTGCTTCCCCTTGCTGCTCTAAATAGTGAATTCATAAGGAGCCAGCCCAGCCCTGGACTCTGGAGATGGTGGGATATCCCGAAATGAAGTGCCACAAACACTATACTGGCACAGCACTACCCTGCTCATGAGAGAACAAATAGGAGTGCTTGCGACATGCAGCACGCCCCGAAAACTGGACTCCACAGCCTACAGAGAGGAGCTTGTGCAATCAGTGGAATACCACACAGCCGATGACTGCAAGAAGCCTACACGCCATTCAAGTCACCAATGCATTACTTTCCCATCAGTTGTCCATATCACGGTCAAATTCCCCTTGCTGACTGACAATCATTAGCTCACCCCCACCTGCCCTTAATTGTTCAGGGTGCTTTCTGCCTTCTGTCCCATCAGGCACTCATATCCAGGCTGCCAAGTCATTCACTCCTGATGCACATACCGAGTGCATCACCCACCTCCAGCATCCATACTGCCCATAAGTTGTATATGCCATTGAACACTTGTGTTCTATAGAAGCTTCGATGACAAGGTGCTCCCCCCGCATTAAATTATTCAACGTTTTTTTTTTTTACCATGCTCACCTCAGACCATAGGTGTCCCTGTTCCTAAACTCCAATCCCCCTGCTGCTGCTCTTCATTCCGATCACCTCCTTGACTCCTTGTGCTCTGGCAAATGAGCACCTGTTTCCAGTGATCTGCACTGCAATGCTGGTGTGCTCCTCCTATTCTCTCTAAGCTTTTGCTTGTGCTCGCCCTTGGGACCAATGCTGCAGCCATTAATTACCCCACCTGCATTTGCTATTCATTAAATAACCCTAGAGACTCTCCCCATCCATTTACCATCCATTATCCAACCACCTTTGTGTCATCGGTCACTTTCCATTCGCTAATCACTACTCACCATTCAATCTGACCCCCCTCTTGAACTGAATCCAAAATAGCAGGTGTTAAGCTTAAAGGTAGACCCAACATTCCAGGCAAGCCATTGAAAATGGGACATAATGCTTCAGATGTGGCTGCAAGCACTCCACACAGTACCTTAGATGTGGCCTCCAGAGCGGAAAACACCACGACGGAGTCAATCTCCAGAAAAGGACACAACATGACAGAGGTTGTATTTAAACGTAGCAGCAACACTGCAGGTGTGTTATTTAGATCTAAACATACAACTCCAGATTAGACGGTCAGTAGAGTCCTCCAGATGAAACTATACCTGGGCTGAACAGTTTTAACAACTGCTTGGCCAGCTGGTTTAATTAACTTTCCCTCTGTAACGTAATAATCCTCCTACTTTTCCACAGACGTGTGACTGATTACAAATTAGAGGGTGTAGACGGTGTGTGGATGAATATGGACCAGGGCGAAGATATATATCCTCCACACACCCTGAAATTTGTAATCAATGACGCCCATGGGAGAGTAAGAGGATCATTGTTACAGAGGGAAAGCTAATAAAAACCGGCCAGTCAGAGCCTGCCAGGGCCGGGCCGTGGCAAGGCAAATACAAAATGAATACTGAACCAGGGCCCTATCGTGTTATCCATTTGTCATTCGTCGACTAATCAGAAAAAAAGTGCACCTGCCTCTGTCACACGTTAGCGCTGCAGTGCTACGTCACTGGAAACCCCCTTTGTGACACGAGGACTAAGCAAAATGGTAGATACTGCTGTTTATCTTTGGTCTTTCAGCCTATAAAGCACTATTTCATTCAATTGTATAAGCAAGCTATTTTCATTTTCACTTACTATTACATTTACTTTGACTATGGTCATAAATAAAAGTGCTATATAAACTAGAATTACAATATATTGCTGTTTTGACTTTGCTTTGTCCAGTAAGAATCCATTCATGAATCTGTCAAGCACAGGAGTACATTTCCTACCTATTATGCTGTGCCCTTTGTTTACCAAAGCTGCACCTCTTGCAAAGAATTCCTAGAGAGATTCTTCTTCTCCCTCACTCGTTTTAGGGCCCGACACCTTTTTCATCCAACTTAAAGCACTGTTAATGCTGTAACTGGTCTGGGTGTTGCAGCCAGAGCCTCACCTACCTATGCTGTGCCTCTTTCTGCATGTTAGCACTGTGCCTGCTGCTGGTTGTCCTGCGCCTGTTCTGTCTCTCTTTGGGGAACCTTGCAACGCAGCTAGTTTTATGTACCTGTTCTAGGTGGTTAGCTATGATTCTAAACATTTTCCAGAATTAAAAAAACCAAAACAAAAAGCTTTATCAAGGGAGATGTCATGAGTTAGTCGAGTCAACATTCAACCCTAATATCTGCAGGCTGCACACAGATTTCAACAACAAAAAGCCAACTGAATAGACTAGCTGACCTTACAATACATGTATAACCATCAAAGCAAAAGCTTTTCTCTTTCAACGTAACAGAATGGACTCAGAGGTGGGAGACTGAATTGTTCAAAAGAGCACGGACCGATACGGGAGCCTAGGTGTCGATGGCCAAGACCTAAAGAAGCGCTGCACTGGGAAACTTGCAGGGAGTAAGCAATGGACCCCCGTCGTCGGGCTGGTCTGGTACCTCCACACTTTCTAGATGAAGGGTTTTTTAGTAACTAAGGAAATGTGGTGCACTTCTCTATAAACGTAAGTATTATGCTCTATAGTGGATGATGCAACCAAGGTAAGGTGATAAGCCCTATCACCCCTCGATTTAGCGTGGGAAATCCTACACTGTTACAGATACAACAAAGACCTGGGCACACATCAAAATATTTTGCAGTAAGCTTGTGTCAACACAGTTCAAGTGAATTATTAAACAAAGGTCAATTGTCCTCATAGGTAGAAAGATTCTTTGTCTTTATTTCAGTTTTCAATGGAGCAAGAAGAAAACCAACCAACACGTGTTTCGTCGCAATTGGAAATTAATTCTGCGACTTCCTCAGGGCATGATATTAGTGATCCAGTCGTTATGTCAGCCGTGAGTCTTTCCAGGGTGAGGATACGGTTGAGTCTGCAAATTGGATCTAGAGCGTGTGCGCAGTCACTCCTCACGGCAGTGTCAAGTGTTCCGGATGTGGAGGTGCAGACATAACGAGTGGATCACCATTATCATGCCCTGAGGAAGTCAAGGAATTAATTTCCAATTGCGATGAAACACATGTTGGCTGGTTTTCTTCTTGCTCCATTGAAAACTGAAAAAAAGACAAAGAATCTTTCTACCTATGAGGACGATTGACCTTTGTTTAATAATTCACTTGAACTGCGTTGACAAAAGCTTACTGCAAAATTATTTTGATGTGTGCCCAGGTCTTTGTTGTAACTGGTACCTCCACACTGTGATGACTTGTGGAGACGCCTGGGGTCTTGGAGCCCGCACTGCAGTGGGAGTCAGCGGCCTGAGAGAGGAAATTCCCAGTACAGGACTCGGAGCCTGGTGGCTCCCAAGAGAGCGACATGGTGGAGCTGAGCGAAGCTGCAGGAGGAGGCACACACAACTTGGGTGAACAACCTGACGGCTGGTTGCCCACTTCATGAGTAATCCGCAGCTTTCCCCAGCTGACAAGGTCTACCAATGGCCTGCGCGGTGAGTTTGTCCTCTTGCCCAGAGGCCTAGGTCTGTGCGGTATTTGGATGTTTGGCGAGACTTGTTAAAACTGGAGAGGCCTTCCCATTTATATGATGTTTAGAGCCGGTATGGAGCGTTGCGGCAGCTAGTCTGACAATACACTGTGCGAGGGAGGGAAGTGGGAGTGCATCAACTGAATGGGCCACAGCAGCACAAGATTGTGAGTCTCTTTATTAAGTAGTCCACTTGCGGCTATTGGGAATATACTGTGACTTCCTGTTGTAAGCCATAGGCCGTTATAGTACTATCAACACCTACAGAGAACTCTGGCCTTTCTTCTATTGAAAACAAGTGGTCACACTGATTACCCTTTTAAGCTGTAATCAACAAACATCTGCACACTCAGCCTAAGATAGATGCCCATAAGCCAGCTTCTTTACTACTGGGTGATCACTTTCAGCATTGTATGTCGTGAGTACTGTCAGGGCGCCACCAGTTCTGCGCACTGGGAGGGGTATGTTTTCCCACAGAGGAGAGAGAGAGACTTTTTGGGCGAGAGATTCTGGTTTGCTCATGAAACCTAAAGTGTCAATTGCAAAAAAAGGTTAAAAAAAATTGGGTGCTGCATCCACTTTACAGAAAGCGACACCCTCATGTCCCAAATTGCCCTCGGGCTATCTCCGAACCAGAGAGGTAGGGCCCGCGCCTTTAAACACATATCGAACTCGAGACTCCAGAGGCGGATGGACCTACCTCAGAGCAAGAGGCCCTCCAGTTTGACTGATGGTTCGCTTGTCTTCCCTAATGAGGCAGTAATTTGTGTATGTGATTAAATATATGAAACTTTCAGCCGGTTGAGCTAATTTACGTACCTGTGGCGTTTATCCCATACCACGGATAATTAAGATCTCCATACAATGACAATGCATAGCTTACCCCCTGGAGAGGGGGAGGAGACCCTATCAACAGTTCATTAGCCTCCGACACACTGTGCGTTATTCTTATTTTTGGTTTCTTATTGCTAAAATATGTTGGGGAGGGGGCAGAGGTTCAGGAAAATGCACTCTTATCTTTTTAAAATATGTACTGCATTGTCCAATTAGGAACCCACAGTCCTAGAACAGAAGGTTTGTAGTCTGAAGGGGGGGGGGGCTAGGTGGCGCACTGCGGAATGGCTGCCTGTGGGTGAAGCTCCCGCAGCCCGGCGACGAAATCCTGCATAATCCTGCCTGAAAGTCGTCTTTTGCTGCCTGCACGGACCTGCGTGGGCGGCCCGACATCCCTGCTGCCGCCTGAGCGCTAAATCATCCTGTGTGACCCGGTGGTATCGGACTGGGAGGCCGCTGCGGGCCGCACCGGCTGTGGCGGACATCCCACTGGAGCCGGGACCGGGAGGCTGCCGCTGCGTGAGGACGGTGCTGCACACGTGGACGATAGGCCTCGCCTCCGGCTTCAGGGCCGCGGGCGGCGGCCCTGCGGCGTGACTGCGGTGGCCCTCGTGTGTCCTAACTGATACCCCTGACCGGTGGCGAGAGGACTGCCGCGGTGGTAGCGGGGCGCCCGGCGGGCGCTGGGGAGGAGGGCATCTGGCTGACGACGCGGCCGCGGCGGCCGCCTTCCCTGCTCTCATCTGGACCTTGCTGCGGTGCAGCGTTGCCTCGCTCGCCTTGCATTGTGAGGACCTCCCGACCCCCGCTGGTGCCTGGCTGCCTGCCTACCTGGTGCAATTGACGGATCGACGGATCGGCTGTGGTACGTGGCCCGGAGGGATTGCCTGCTTGGTGTGCTGATCGCTGGCCCTCCTGCGCCGGTGGCTGAATTGTGGAGCCCGCGCTGGGGAACGACGGGACTGAGGCGGGAGCCATTGGCCCGGAGGCGCTGGACGGCGGTGCCTGCCTCTTCCCCCTGACTGGCGAGTCGCGGTTGCGGTGCGTACCTGCGGGGCTCGGCTTGGGCCCTTCCGCCCCCCACCTGCCTGGCTCTTGTTGACTGGTGGTCCGAGGAGGGGTCGCCCCAGACGCCCGAGTGATGAGCTGCCCGCTGCGGAGGTGAGGGGTGTGCTTGGGTGCTCGCGGCCGATCTCCGGTGCGGAGGCTGGTCCCCAGCGGGGTCCTTCATAGCTGGTGGAGGGGGTCGAATTGTGCGATTGTGGATGATCCTGTGAGCCGCCGCGTGGACTGGAGGTTACCCCCCTCCCCTGCATAGCTGTATTCCTCCTTTGCTTCTTACCCCCGTGGGCTACCCTGCGGCCCGGCTCGCCCGGTCGCGCCCTCGATCCAGCCGCGGGCTGCTTGGCGGCGCCGCCATGGGGAAGCCGGACAATCGTCAGCCTCGCCTCACTTTCGAGCCAAAGAAGCCTACCAGATCCCAGCCGGAGGCCGCTGCGGGGGGTTCGGCGTCAGTGGAGGCCCCACCGGGGGATGATGTCAAGTCCATACTGCTGGATATGCGGCAAAGTCTAGCGACCATAGTGGACAAAATGGACTCCATGCAGTCCCGCATGGACTCGATCGTGCATAAGGTGGACAGCCATGGCGAACGCCTCTCAGAGACGGAGAGGCGTATTTCGGACTCCGAGGATCGCACATCAGAACTGTCTGCCACTGTGGCGCGCATGGACAAAGTCCTACACGTAATAGCAGCCAAGAATGAGGATTTGGAGGCGCGCAGTCGGAGGAACAATATTCGTTTAATTGGCATTCCAGAGTCGACCCACACGGGCAAGATGGAGGACTATGTGGAGGGTCTACTGCGAGAGGTGGTGGGCACGGACTCCCTATCTCCTCAGTTCATTGTCGAAAGGGCGCACAGATCTCTGGCCCTGAGACCGCCGCCGGGGGCTCCCCCCCGCCCTATCATCGCACGCTTGCTAAACTTCCGTGACCGGGATGTCGCACTTCGGACGGCGAGGGAGAAGAAGACCTTATCCTACGGCGGCACTGCCTTCACTATATTCCCAGACTTCACCCCGGTGGTTCAGGAGGAGCGGAAGAAATTCGTCCAGGTCAAGCACAAACTGCGAGCTGCACAAATTGACTATGCGCTACTTTACCCGGCCCGCCTGCGTATCACCCATCAAGGGAAACAGATTTTCTGCACTAAACCCCAACAAGCGGAGGAGTTTTTGAAGCGAGTCAAGAAACGCGACCTGGACTGCCCCTCTTCGCCGGCATTGGGGTGATGGCGCTGGGTAGTTGTCCTGTCGACTCCGAGACTGTTGCTCGTCAGTTGGTAAGGTGTTGCAAGTGTCTGCCACTGTGGGACTTGGTATGGGGACCCATGGGCCTGGCTGATTTAGCTGTGAGGGGATGTTACCGGAGTCCAGCACTTATTTAGCTTGCACCAGACTCTCAGGACTCTTTCGTTTCGCTGGGCGCCCTTTGTCCATGGAGAGGGCTCGGTCCCTGGCTGGGCGCACTCTTCTGGGTCGAGGGGATACAGTGTCTCCACCTAGACTGTCCTCCCAAGGGTATTACCCACTTGACTTTAAGTTTGCATGTTGCTCCCATATGGCACATACTATAGAGGGGGTTTGTTTTGGGGTGGGGGGGAGGGGAATTGTCCAGATAGCATGTTTGGGATGCTGCTGTGGGTGGGGGGAGGGAGTTGGGGATTTGTTGTGACTGCTAGTTTTGAATGGTATGTGGTGACGTTGGCATTGTCTCCTTTACATTGTTCGGGGGTGGTGTTTGCATTGTGTTGCTGTATTTGAGTCTTCTTATTTTCCATGAGTGATCCGCAGACACGTAGGGACTTTACTGGGCAGCTTAACTTCTTGACCTGGAATGTGAGGGGCTTGGGAGACCATAGAAAGCGTAGACATGTCCTAGCATACCTGGATAGGCATCAAATAGGGGTAGCCTTCCTTCAGGAGACGCACCTGGACCCCTCCAGGCCTGTGCTGTTTGCATCACGTTGGGCCGTGCACCGTACCTTTTCCTCCTATTCCACCTATTCGCGTGGAGTTGCCATCCTCATTAGGAAACATACCCCCTTTGTGCATATGGGCGAACGGACAGATCGAGAAGGCAGGTATTGTGTTGTCTGGGGACGCATGGGTGTGGACACGCTCACTTTGGCGTGTTATTATGGTCCCAACACAGATGATCCGTCTTGCCTCCAGACGCTATGGGGGGGAGATTTTACGCATCGGCTCAACTTATCTAGTGTGGGGAGGTGACTTTAACATAGCTGTTGATCCCGAGAGGGACAGGGCGAATCCTGGCCCACACCACTACTCCCGCTCGCAGGCATATGTTCATGATCTCCTTACTGAGCGTCATTTGCTAGACACGTGGCGCTCTAGGCACCCGGCGACCAGGGAGGGCACGCATTGGACTGCCGCGCACTCCACGTGGGCGAGACTGGACTATATCCTAGTCTCCCCGGGACTTGCTCCCACGATAAGCTGGGTAAAACACCTTGCTCGTACATACTCCGATCACGCCCCGGTCCTGCTGAGCGTAGAATTGACTGACCTCGCTGGTTCTCCGATGTCGTGGAGACTGCAGCCTACTGCCCTGCTAGATGACGTCTTCCGGTCCGAACTTGCACAGGAAATTGAGAGCTTCTTCCAACGCAATGGTGGTACGGTGGATAGTGTTGCTGTAGTGTGGGAGGCCTTTAAGGTCACAATTAGAGGACTGTGCATTTCGAAAGGGGTGGGAGTCCTCAGGGTTCTGCGTAGCACCCTTCGTAAACTAGAGACTGACCTTAAGGACTTGGAGACCGCCCCCACGTTTCACACTGATGCTGGAGCGCAGGCCCAGTTCCGCGAACTATTGTCCGACTATAAAGAAACCGCGGTCGGGTTCAGGGGGAAATACTTTCAGGCTCGCAGGTACGGGGAGGGGGAGCGGCCGGGTAAATTCCTGGCTTGGGCAATCCGACCGCCTCGTTTTAACAACCAAGTCCTCGAGATCCAGGGTAGCTCGGGGGAGCTTCACAGGGATACCCGGTCTATAATGCAAGCATTCGTTGCTCATTATATTGAACTGTACTCCTCTGCTCACACTAAACCGCCGGAGCTGGGCCAATACTTGGGGGAGATCACATTGGGATGGCTCTCTGACGCACAAAGAAAGTTCCTCATGGCACCGCTTGGGATCGACGAAATTCGTGAGGCCATCATGAAAATGGCCTCGGGGAAGGCCCCGGGCCTCGATGGGCTCCCGATTGAGTTTTATAAATCTTACATAGATATCCTTGCCCCGATTTTGAAGGTGGTGTTCGAGGAAGCCCACACGCTGGGAGAACTTCCCCCTACTATGAGAGAGGCCTTAATTACCTCCCTTTTGAAGCCGGGCAAACCGGCGACCTCCCCGGACTCCTACCGGCCTCTGTCCCTCCTTAATTGTGACGCAAAGATCCTTTCTAAAACTCTGGCTAACCGTTTGACGCTCCTCATGGAGGGACTGGTACTCCCGGATCAGTCGGGCTTTATACCAGGTAGGGCAACGTCGCACAACTTGCGCACGCTATTTGCAACCTTACAGAATGTGGCCCCCAGCCTACAGATGGTGGCAGTCTTTTTAGACGCCACGAAAGCGTTCGACTCCCTGGAGTGGGATTACCTAGTGGCTGTGCTAACTAGAATGGGCTTTCCCCTGGTTTTCCTGGGCTGGATAGCTATCCTCTATGGCAGCCCTTGTGCCAGGGTCTTAATCAATGGCAGGACATCGGAGCCCTTCGGAATTGCCCGTGGGACCAGGCAGGGGTGCCCTTTATCCCCACTCTTATTTGCGCTGGCGCTGGAGCCCCTCGCCTCGCGGCTGCGACAACGCCATCAAAACAGGGCGCTGTTCTGTGAGCAGCGACAGCTATTGCTGTCGCTTTATGCAGATGACATTACTTTGTATGTGCGAGACCCCCAAAATACCCTGAACCCGCTACTCCGGGAATTCATAACGTACGGAGAGATGTCGGGCGTACGAATCAATTGGTCAAAGTCTCAGATCCTCCATCTGACAGATGGATGTCGGACGTTTTCACTTGACTATCCCATAGAATGGTGTAAGTCTGACGTCAAATATCTCGGCATTAAGATTTCTCGTGACAGGGAAGAACTTATGCGATTAAATTACGGTACGGCATTGACGCATGTCTCCTCCTGCGTCGACCGTTGGATTACGCTCCCCCTCTCGATGGCAGGACGTGCCGCCTTGATTAAGATGGTAGTGCTCCCCCGACTTTTATATTTGTTTATGAACATTCCCTTTCCCCCGGGCAGGCATTTTTTCACTCGTTTGCGTTCGGAATTGATTCGGCTGGTGTGGGGTGGGAAGAGACCTAGGCTGAAGTGGGCTGTGATGACCTCTCCATACTCGCGTGGTGGTTTTGATGTACCGGACCTGGAGTTATATTACTATTGCGCTCAAGCGCACTATGCGTATTACTGGTTCCACCCCGTCGCATTTAAGCCCCAACTCGCTGCGGAGGACTGGCTGGCGGCGCCCTTGCCCCTGCATGGCCTACTGCATAGTACACTCCCTCATAGTACTACAAATTATAACGCCTTGCAGGGTACAGTGAGGGCGTGGCTGGAGATATCTAAGCGAGTGGCGAGCTCGTTCCTGTACTCGCCCCTTCTCCCCATTGCCTACCACCCGCAACTACCCCTTCTACAAGAGAGACTGTTTCAGGATTTGATTCGCAAATTGGGGATTCAGAGATGGGGAGATCTATTCTCTGCCGGGCGCTTCCGCGACCGGGAGCATTTCTTCGACGGGTGCACGCCTACCCCTCTGGAGCTTTTCACCTACATTAGACTGAGGCATGGAATGCGGTCCATATTGCAGACATTCCCGGCTGAGCCCGAAATCACTGGTCCGTTGCATAGAGTCCTGAAAGCACCCTCGCCCTCCCATTTGGTCTCCATACTGTATCATACAGTTCGCTCTGACACTGCACTCGACATTTCACGGGCTCGTGGGGAATGGGAGCGGGAGCTGGGGCTGGAGCTGGGGGATGACAGGTGGTCGTATTGTTGCACACAGACAGAGCAGATTTCTGCGAGCAGTAGACACCGTGTCGTTCATTTTAAGTTCCTGAACCGCCTGTACTGCACACCGGTCACCAAGTACAAATTTCAGCTGCAGAATTCAGATAACTGCGAGAGATGTCATGCCCCTAATGCAGACTTCCTACACTTATCCTGGGAATGCCCTACTATTCAGACCTATTGGACACAAGTGTACTCCGCCGTTTCGCGGATGGTAGACCTGTCCCTTGTGCCTGAGCCGGTACAGGCGTTATTGGGATATACCAAACATATTCCGCGAGCGAGTCGCAAATTTGTCACGACGGCGCTGCTGTTGGCGAAACGGCGTATAGCGTGCCGGTGGGGACGGGGGCGGGCCCCGAAATTTAAAGAGTGGCTCAAAGACCTTGTCTATTGCCAAGAGCAGATACGGACATACTCCGACCTGCTCCCTGTTCGATCCCGTCCTGCTAATGCAGGGGTCTTCAAACTGTGGGGCGCGACCCCCAGGGGGGCCGTGGAGTGATGCAAAGGGGGTCGCGCCTTCCCAGTCACACTTCTGCCCGGCCCAAGGGCTTCAGCCCTCCCCCCCACACTTCCCCCGTCCTGTGTCTCAGCCCGGCTGCTGCAGTGAAACTTGAGCTGCTGGGGGCTCAGCTGGGCAGTGTCTGGATTCCTATCTCCGGCACCCCGTGTTTTTTCACAGGTCTTTAAAGACCATTTGCATTTTAACATGCCTTTGTAAACTGCTTACAGAGGCTTAGGTTTTTTTGCTGGTTCCAGTACCCCCTGGGTCCCCACTGTGCCTATTCCTTACATTTGGATTCTACATTCACTGCCGTAGTGTGAGAATGCATTTCATGGAAAGGAATACAAAGTTGGCTTCCTGGGGGCGCCGTGAGTGAAAGTTTATTGTGCTTTTGAAGCACCTGCTGCAGCGTTTCTTTCCCCGGCAATTACCAGTCCTCACATAAATGTCAAGATAACGTGTGATTAATTATCTTCCTGGAGAGAGATCAGTGTTTTGTATACTTGAGGTTTTGACTTGGGTGAAGTTAGTGCAGAGGGTTAATATGCCTGCTGCAAAGAACGTGTACCAAGTAGATTACAGAGTGCGTATGATGTGAAGAGATCAGCAGGTTACTGCTTTCAAAAGAGACATCCTTTTGTTACTTGCAATTTATAACTTAAAGTCCTGATATAGAATAGTGAGCTATTAACTTTCATCCTAGAACAGCATGCACACTACAAAGAATACCTTATTAGACCATTGATTAATGTTGCAAAAAGGGTTATTTTGGCTAGAAATCAATTCTTATTATTAAAGGAAACTCCCAACTATGCTGTTTCTTTTTCGACTCTGAGTTTGTGCTTCTCCACACCAAGCACTCTTGAACTATACTGCCTACCAGTATGGATGACATGTGACTCCTATACTTTTAGTCCTTTGGCTTATGTAACATTTCCTATACACTGATTTACACACGTATGATTGTCTCTGTGTAATGTGTGTGTGATGCAAAGTGCTCGGACACCCTACACTGGTATGAGTGGCACTATATAACTAATTCAATGCATCTGAGAGTGTGGGGTTATGGAGACTTGGTCACTGTTAAAGGGTGCTAGTGAGAGAATCCGTGGTGGGGGTGGTCATTGGGGGGGCACCAACAAACATTGTCGCACAGGGCACCACCAGCACTAAAGCCGGCCCTGGGAAGTATGCACAGATAAACGCTGAAAATACCGCTTTAGGTGACTGCTTTTTTTTGTACCGACAGGGCCATCAAAATAATCTGCTGGTAACCCTAACCATAGGACTGGAAGTTTGTTGCAGGATCAGCACATTATTTATTTCCTTCACCCTCGATCCCCGATTAATGCCGCAATAGTTTAACTTGGATCTTAAAGTCTATGCCCCGTCAATAACATGCTGAGTTACTTCATGGGTCTGGGAATGCACCCTGCATTCAGACAACTCATTCCTCATTCTCGCCCTTTATTGTCACGCTCACCTTGCACTCACAGTGATCACAATGCACTCACACTGATCACCATGCACTTGCACCATTCACCCGCTCACCTTGCACTCACAGTGATCACAATGCACTCACACTGATCACCATGCACTTGCACCATTCACCCGCTCACCTTGCACTCACAGTGATCACTCTGCACTCAAAATGCACTTGTCCTGCTCACACTATACCTCAACCTGCAGTCACACGAGTACACTACTCATCCTGCACTCATGTGACACTTCACTCACCTGTCCCCGTCACTACTCAATATGCAACTCACTCAAACAAGCCCATCAGTAATCATACATTCATTCATACCATTCTGAACTTGCATCCGCACCCAAAATGAGAGAGGACAGCAAGGGAGTGAGAGAATTTGATTGAAGAGGTCAGGGATGAGGAGAAATGTGAATTGCCGAAGAGAAGTGTGGACACGCAAGAAGTGAGTGTGATCCAAAGGTGAGGGCTTCTGTTAGAACAAAGGGGAGATGTGAAAGAGGAATGGGGGGACTGGAGAAGTGTAAGATACAAATAGACAAAAATTTGAATGAAGAGACGAGGTGAATGAGAAGTGCTGAGGGGCACGGGAGGTGACAGGGCCAGAGAGGCCATGAGATAAATGTGAGAGACTGTTAGAGATGAGGGCAGTGAAAGGACAGAATGGCAAGAGGTGATTAAAGGTGAAGTGAGAGGTTGAATGGGGAGAGTTCAGAAGTTGTAAAAAGGGGTGAAAGAAAATGACCTGCAAAGTGAGAGAGGGATCCGGGGTTAGGAGAGGAGAGAGGGATGGAAGGGAGGGGGTGAGAGGAAAGCTGCATGGGTAAACGGCTTAACTCTACACAAAACCGCCAGGGTTTTAAGGGACCCCTGCTTCTTCCGGTCAGGGCCAGGTGAGCTTCTAATGTGGCAGCACGTATTGCTGCAGAGTGGAAGGCCCTTCACAAAGGTTGACTTGAAATCTTTCTGATGATAATTGCTGTATTTTGGTTATAAATGGGTACTGATTGGGTGAAATCTTTCCTCAGCGTTACTTTGTGTAACAAATATCAAAATAATGAAGCAATGCTATCCCAAAATACGCGGCATCACATAACCTCATTTACATTTTCATCCCACGCAATTTAGTCAACCGGTTTAGACATTTTTGTCAGGAGGGGGTCCTTACGCCTCAAACTGTTGACAGGGGGGTCTCGGTATCCAAAAGTTTGAAGACCTCTGTGCTAATGTTTGGGGACCATTACAATGTTATCTACTGCAATACCCGGGGGCCCTGACGGAGGATGTTCCCTCTCTAGCCACCGACGACCCAACTCCTAGTGCTCTTGACGCATATCCTGCACAGGGTGACAGATGAACTGTTGCAGAATTCTGGGGGTGGATGTTGTGTTTCCTCGTCCCCTTGCTTTCCCTTCTCCCTGTGCAGCCTCTCTGATCCCTCTTCAACGATATCCCACGCCACGTGGATTGGTTTGTGTGCCCGTTACACGCGATACATGGGAAGCGGTCACGCCTTGGGTGATGTACAATGCATGGGGGGACTCTACCTGCGGGTCCCCACGTTTACATTGAATGCTTAATTTGTGTATTGCCCTACTGCCAGCTGTTCCTGCCCCGTGTCCCGGCGTTAAGACTCATGTTATTATATGTTTTGTTGTTCACATGGCCCCTGGGAACACAATGGATGCGCTGCTTTGACGATTTATGACCTGCAATGCCACTGGGTATCGATTAAGGTTATTGTATGACTAATGTTTTGTTACAAAAATTCAATAAACAAAGTTAAAAAAAAAAAAAAAGGTTTGTAGTCTGAAGACACAGATCTTTTACTCCTATGGTAATTTGCTATCCTTTAATAGTAAAGGTCTGAATAATGTAAACGAAAAAACGTTGGCAATATGTAGGTAGGGGTAGATACAATATTGTTGCATTGCAAGAAACTCATCTAAAACGAGTAGACCAAACAAAATTAAAGCATGAATAATACCCGCTGCCGTGGTTCTCTTCTAGCCAGTTTAAAAACAATAGGATGTCACTCTTTTTGCAAAAGGACCTTCCATTTTTTTTTTTAATGAAACAGGAAAAATTATAGAAAGGGACGATATCTCTTTGTCAAGGGATCCATGGAGGAGAAACTACTGTCCCTAGAAGTGATTGTGCTCCAAATACAGGCCAAGATCACTTTACATGCAAAAAGCTTGATAAGCTCACTGGCTGTGAATAGGGAGACATTAACCTTATGGGAGACTTCAATAGGGTGTGGAATTCAAAGGTTGGCAGAACAGGGGGGAAGGGCACGCCATATTCAGGGGGCTTTTTACAGACACTAAAAAAATAAATAAAAGAACTTGGCTTATACGATATATGGAGAGAACACCATGGAAAGGAGAGAAACTACAACTTTGTTCACGCATGTGCATAGGGTTTTCTCACACACTGATTATATATTTATATACTCACCTCTCACCCAAATAGTCCTGCAGTTTAAACTCAGCACTACTGTACTCTCTCAGACCATGCCCCAATTACACTATTTGTAATGGGGGTGGTCCCCAAAAAATACGAAAGGCAGATGGACTTTTCACCCGTAATTACTAAAACACCCTGTCCTTAGAGATGGAATCAAGAAATATAAATTACCTACAATATAAGGATACACCAGAGGTCCCGCTAGGATTCCTTTTAAACACTCCAAAAGGACTATTTAAAGCAGGGTCATCTTCCCCAAATCACCCCACAGCAGCGAGAACAATTAGAGGGGCCAACATCCACAGCAGAAATTCACCAAGCAACTAAATACCTAAAATTGGAGAAGGCCCCTGGAGCAGATGCCTTTTACAGGAACCTTTCTTTAGAAACACTTTAGCGTCCAGATGACCCCTATTCTACAGGAGGAACAGTTACTCTATCAATGACCAAAGCTTCCATTTTGCCTCCATATACCTGGTAAAGATCAGCGATACTGTGCATCATACCGGTGTATAGCACTTTTCATTGATGTCAAGACCTTGACTAAGATCTTAGCTATGCGCCTGGAGAACAATTATGCCCTTCCTCATTTACCCTGACCAATCAGACTTTACCATATATTGACAAACACTTGAGAACTTTAGAAGGGTAATTCACCTGATCAAAAAGGCCAAAACAAAAGGAACGCCGGCATTGCTAGTTTGTTTGGATGGCGAAAAGTTTTTCGATCGGGTGGATTGATGCTTTATGTCATGGGTACTTGAGACAGCTGGCTTTGGCCCACACTTTCAAGCTATGGTTCTTGTGAGCAATTGCCATCTGACATTGTGCATTCTACTAAATGGCACGGTTTCCACACCCTTCTCACTTAGTAGAAGCACATGCCAGGCCGCCTCATGTTACCTCTTCCTTTTACTTTGAGTATAGGGCCCCTAGCAGCTTCCATTAGAAGGGACATAGAAGTGACTGGTCTCCTCTTTGAAAGAGAGGAATATAAAATTATGTTATTTGCTGATGAGGTCTTATTGACTCTCACTAACCCGGAGGCATTCCTTTCAAGGCTAAATAACCTTTTGGTGACCTTTGAGAAAGTGTCCCCGATTTAAAATAAATACTATCCTTAACCTTATGCTCCCACAGGAAACACTAGCTAGGGACCATTAAGTAAGCGGTTTAAGATGTGCAGAAAAACAGATCACTTATATGTGGGTTCATATCTCTGCCGACCTCTCAGACCTATACAAGCTAAATTATGCCCTCCACTTGCTGATTTTTGGAGGGATCTTTGACGGTGGGCAGACCTCCCAGTGTCCTGGTTGGGGATAATCAATGCTATAAAAATGAACGCACCGCTGGGACGCCTGTACTTGTCCCAAGTCCTGCCCATCCTACTGGCCCCAACACTTCTTTACCACTCTAAAGAAAAATACTTGTGGGGAAGGGGTGGGTATTAAGCAAGCCAAAGGAGGTAGGGGGTGGCCCTTCCCGATAGTCACACCTATTTTGTAGCTTCTGAACTGCGGATATTAGCAGCGTGAAGTGCTCGCAAATCAGGAAAACTGTAGTTACATATGGAAAGGGCTGTGGCAGACCTCTCCTTTGGGATTTAATTTGGCAGCCCAAAAAAAGATAGTCACCCCCAACATGTATTTAAAGCACTCCTTCTGCCATGACCCTTCACATTCACCATGATTCTAATATTAAGCTCTACTTGACTACATGCCCATCTTCCCACACACCCATTCACTTTAAGCTGTCCTTTATACCAGCGTTCCATTTGAGCCGGTGGTTTACGGTGCTCTGCACTCAATTGCCAACACTGGGTCTTATGGCTGTCTGCCACATGGTGGCGTTGTTTTTGTGTTTTAGAAATGAGCACAACAATGGCTTCTTAATTTAATGTACATTAATTTGACTAATACCGGCCACTCAAGCCATTCTTACACCTTTGGGAACCTGGAATAGTCTGAAGTGCCACACTTGAAGGAGTGTGATGTTCGTAGGTGTGTTTGTACTGTCACTGGCAGCGCTGCCCTGGGGGAAGGGGTGGTGCAAGCTGCCGAGGCCTCCTGACGACAGCGCTGGCACGGATTTACAAATGAAGCACTACAGCATTCTATCCAGGCCCTTTGATACCTGGAGTCCAAACGACTGCCTCAGAGTAAGTGACCTATATTCTAAGAGAAGCATGAAGTTTTTTCTTTGATGTAAGAAATAATTTAAATGAAGAAAGTCTTTGCTATGTCCAAATAGGCCATTAGCTTTCACACCCTGCAATCAATGAGGCAGTTATAATTGATCAGATGCCGATGGAACATTAAATAAAATATATTACAGGTTCAAAGGGGATAATTTCTTCTCTTTAGCAAGTTCTCCTTACTATAAAACATTCCTCCGTTCACCCATACGAAGAGAAATCATGCATACTCGTGGGCAAAACCCTCACAGAGGGACAGTGGACCCATCCATGGAGTGATCTCCATAAGACCTCTACAGTAGTCTAGGCAAAGAAATCCATTATAGGCTCTTGCATGACTGGTATTTGTATCTAACCAAATTGTATTAATTTCACCCTACAGTCCGGCCATTGTGTTGGTGTGAATGTGGAAACATGGAAGATTTGATACACATATGGTGGCACTGCCGAAAAATACAAACTTTTTGGGAAAAGATACCAAAATACCTTAAAACGGCAATGTGCTATCCCATTCTATAAGGAATTTCACTTATCCTCTTTGGAGCTGCTCAACCAAAGCTACTATATCGGTTCAAAGGAGATAAAATACTACTGTAGAACTGCTTAGGGGCAGCAAAAACAAACGAATGTGGTGACATACTGAAAGAGGAGGACACCCCCCCAGATATCCACCAACAGCATATCCGCCTCTGCCATCTTATGGCCATGGAAAACCAGTCTTGGTATTTTATTGACGTCAGGATTGTGAGTCTGTGCGGGAACCGCTGTTGAGCTTCCTATTGAAGGGAAGCCTCTGAAAGCTGGTCACCGAGACTCAAATCACTCAATCGTTTGTAATGCGAAATGATCTTACAGGTGAAATGCGACATAACTAGCTGCAACAAGTACTGCTTACCAGTATTATAATATGGACATACTATGTCCTCTTGATTGCCAACACAGCCGATGTAACTAACTACATTTGCATACGTAAGACCACATCTTCCAGGTTGGGGGGGGTTGCTTTTTGGTAAGGGGTGCGGGTAGAGAAAAAAGGATCTCCTTTCAAATGCCTACTTGGAACTATTATTGGCTGAACTCCTTAAGAATGTCATTGCGACTATACGTTGGAATGCTGCTATAAACCCTTTTGTTATGGTGTTAAAAAACAGCAAGCGCAGACCTAAAAGGTATAAAGAAAGAGGACTTATAGGTCTCATAGAAAAAGGTGATTGCAACACAGTGACGGAACATCGAGAGAAGATTCCCTCCCTGTAAGAAACCATCAATGGATGCCATCGATGGTAGCATGCTACTCAGGAAGCCAAAGAGGAATTCCAAGTGATTGGAGAGGCTTAATTGGTACACAGTTGTTATCTATTGTTGAACACCAAGGATAACAACAAATTGATCCCACAAGTCATGTTGTGTAGATTTTCCCACAGCGAGGTAATTTCCACGTAAACAAATAGACTTGTGAAACACGTTGTGAAAAAAAATATTTTAGGAAGAAGTTTAAAACTCAATATAGAATTGCAAAAAAATATATAGTGACTGGTTAGCTACATGTTGAATTACTGGTAGTCCTAACAGAAGGACCGTCCACAGCAAACAAAGACAATACTTAAATTAGTTATAGAATGGCCGGACAATCAACAGGGTCGGGGTATGGCAGATCAGACAATGAGAGAGGCATTGCAATTCTTGAAGCTGTGATCTTATACACAATACATAAAATAGCTGGCAATACACAGACACCAACAGATTTACATTTCGGGATAGATGAAGAGTGGTAGGATAATCAGGGACTGGGAGACTATACAAATGTAACAAGCATTTGCAATGCATTAGGTCTCGCATTTACGCGAGTTTGAGCTATTGACATTGCAAATAACAATGCCTATTGGCATTGTCATTTACAATGCCAATAGCTCAAATTCGCGTAAATGCGAGACCTAATGCATTGCAAATGCTTGTTAAGGATAGTTATGGCAAGGAACGACTGTTCCACTTTGGATAGATGTTTTGATTTAATTCAACCTTAAAAGTCAGCAGGGTGTGTTTCTTTTTAAAGTAGTTTTTTAGAACTTCACCTACATGTTTACCAAATGACATTATATGCGTGCTGTTGTGCCTTCTGTTGAAAGCCAGATGCCAAATTGCAGTGCATGTTGTTTATTATGGCACCACAGATGTTTGTATAACAAGGAAAAGGAAAATTGCGACCTTCTGTAAGAAGTTACAGAACGCTGTGGTTGTTTAAGGAAGTTTCTAGATTATTACCGTGCACAAAAAGGAATCATTTCTGACGTGTATGGGGCAGTTTCTATATTACTGCTTTGGTCTTTTCTCATACACGGTACTGAAATGTCACTCATAAAAAATTAAAACCGAGTAAATTGGCACACATAAGCAAATAAAAATTAGCAGCAATACAGCTACTTACAGGGACCATCCGTGAATCAAGCCTCATGTCCGTAGCTGATCGTTAACGCATGCTATTGGTTCGTAACGTAGGTACTTCCGGTCGTTTAACAACCAATCTCCCGATTTAACGGATTCTGAGGGTAATCTGGAGGGGGCGGTACTGCTAATGTGTAAAGTGGCTCGGGATTGGAGCATTGGAGACATTCAGCCACTATTAGCGCATTACAGTCCCGAAGAGCTGATAGGCTGTAGAGTCTGCATGTGCCTTTTGGTTGGACAGACCAGGGTGTACTGCTGCCGCCTGCTACTGGGGTGGAAGGAGGATTTGGCACCCAGTGATAATAGTGAGCGATAAATTTGTCTTTGAATTCTTTACGTGGGCATGTGCACCCAGCTCTCGTTTTTTGCAGTAAATTGAGAGTTTGTAAACTTTAAAACAAGCAGGAAGGGGGTGGCAAATGGTGTTCACGGGCGCTTTGATGTTTTCAGTGAGCCGCGCGGCCACTGAGGACATCAAAGCGCCCGCGAAATGTAAGTGATCGCAATCGCGATCACACTTCAAAGTGCGGCTGTGTGACAGGCGAAAGTGAAAGAAAACGAGTGCTTTCAGGCCTCCAAATGGTGCGCGCGCCCGGCACACATGCACTGTATTTGGAGGCCTGAAAGCACTCGTTTGCACTTCCAAAACTCGCTTACTATAAGTCTCGCCAGAGCAGCGCTAAAGCGCTGTCTCAGGCGAGACCTAAAAACAACAGTTGATGGACAGAATGCAGAACAAAGTCATACATTCACCCCAGTACAGAGATATGGGCCCAAATTCATTGTTTTTTTGCTCACCATGCCGTTCCAGTTTGAACCCAGCCATATGCAAATCAGTCTTGACCCTGTGCCTCATGGGAACAGTGCAGCCCGAACTGCCAAGGCAGGTTTGCCCTAAGTTGGTAGGGTATGCCCAGACGTGGGTCCCTTGCTCACTTTGCCACTGGATACAAGCTAGCCTGGCTGATGACAGCGGATTAGCCTGAAACCGGTCCCAGGATGCTGGTTTCCGGTCCAGGAAAGACATGACTCGGCAGTTCGGGCTGGACTGTTCCCATGAGGCACAGGGTCAGAGTGATTTGCATATGGCCATGTCTGATCTGGGGTGGCGGAGTGAGCTAAAGAATGATGATGGATTAAACCCAGATCAGTTGACTGGGGGCGAGTGCTTGCAATGTTCAACACTCCGTCCATCATCCCCTTTGGTTTTGCTTTAGGAGAATTTACAGGTCAGCGCCAGATAAGATTAACTCTTTAGTGGAGGTGATGGCACACATACACATATGGAATGTCATGTGCATAAATGAGGGCTTTTTTAGTTTTTTCAACTACATATGCTTTTGCCCTGGATTTCAATTGACGTATTATTTCAAGAAGTCACTTTGGTGGCGAGTAGGTTTGTGCATTCACCTATTTGAAACTTTGTGGTGCGTGGGATCCATTCAGCCCAGCAGAATTAATTCAAAACACAGCACCCAGCTTGGCGTTCGTTAATTTAGCATGTTACCACCTTTTTGGTGTGAGGTAGGCATAGTTCAGAGGCAGGATAAGTACAAGAGGTATGGTTGATGGGAGCTGTAAAAGAGTCCACCATATACTTTATCACACTTAGATGGAGGTCAGCAATTTAATTTCATCAGTACTGGTCCCACGTGCAATAGTCTGCAAACGGTTTTTGTTTTTAGACAGAAAGCAAGGATGAGAAAGGGATACAAGCATTTAACCCACAGAACATTATTTTAAAATCTTTAAAGAAAAAGTCGGGTAAAGGAAACGCATTTAGAATAAACTGTGGTGTGTATGCGCATTTGTATGTACATAATGTATATATTTTGCAAATCCTAAAAAGATTTCATGCTGAAGAAGCATTAAATGCACTTAGAGCAGGAAGGGTGTGTATCAAAATGTCTGTAATCACATTTTTCACAGACCACGAGGCACAACCGGCACCTGGAAACCCACTGACGGCCAACGTGCTATCTCGAAATAACAATCAGAAATTCGCCCCTCGGTTTAGCACAATAAAAGGGCTTTCGAAATTGTTTTTATTCTGCGCCTATTGTTTGTACAAATGTTTTTAGGTTCCGATGTTTGTTTTTCCTCACTTTTATGGCTCTGTTGTTAAAATACCAGGATTATTTGGTAGTGTGGGCATCTTTTATGTAGGGCATCAGTTCCCTTACTGAAGACATAATATAGCATATTTTAGTGAGTCTGCTTGTTTGCACCGGCTTTCAACAGGGGCGGTTCAAGGTGAGGAAGCATTGGAAAAAATCCTGTTATCTATTTTTTGAGGCTGGGAAGGCCAGTTGCTTGCGAGAGTCGCTTCCTTCACGATTTAAAACCAGCTATCCTAGGCCACTCTTCGCGAGTGTTTACTTTGTACATGCAACGGGGCCCCGTTGATCAATTCACCACCTTTGCTACCATATTTGGAGTCACGTTTTGCACGTGTGCAAGTGCAGAGTTATGCATTTTCATGCAGTTCTTGATCATTTTTTCCAACGATGCTCATGTTCCTGAGAGAGACACACATCCTTTTGGCTTAGGCCGGTTTCCTCCATGAGAGCAAAACTCCCAAGAGATGAAAGAATTCTTAAAGAAGATTTGATGATTAAAGTATGTACGCATCAATAGCATTACATGCCAACAACCTCTTAACAAATGCAAAAAGACAAATGTCATGAACAAGCTAATAAAATAATTGTCTTGTACAATACACCTTACCTGAAGTTTAGGATCCGATCAGCACAATGACCAAGAGCAGTGAAACAAACACATTCACGGATGTGCAAATTACTCCCACCCACCTGCTTCTGAGCATCTGCTGTCTATAAAAGTAGGTCTGTCAATTATTTAATGCTTCCATAAAGATGACTCCACTTAAGCTGCAGTTAACTGCGCGTGGAACTTTTTGAACGAAGTTGAGAGCAATCCACTGTAAATTTCACTGACACTACACAATAATTTAACACAGTAAAGCTGTATGGTAGTGTGTCCATGAAGACTGCGGAGATTAAAATGGGCCGCCTGGAGGAGAGACTTTATGTAGCCCTGGTTTCCATATTCTGCAATTTGAACTGAATGTCTGGATTGAGGGTGATCTGTAAAGGAGTGAACTCACATCCTAGTACAGTGTGTGAAGTATTCGCAGGGTCAGAAATTAGAGTTTATCGATATATATGTGCATGGATATTTTACCTGCTTGATGCCATAATCTGGGGTTTATTTACGATAAATTGGCTGCCCCAGCGCAGCAAGGTATGCCCATTTTCAACTATATACATGGCCTTTGCTCTCCAGAACTGCGAGGGTAAATGCATAACGCTCCCTTTATTCAGGGAAAATATATGACCCAGCTCACTCACCGTGGCCCACTCTCACACGAGGCATTACTCTCAATCTTCAACATCACTTAAGGAAGAAGAAAGTCCACACACGCTTCCAAGCAAAAAACATGAAAGTATACTACACCTGATCTGGAATGCTGGAAAGAGTAGTGAGGCATTACGGAGTCATGTGAGCTGATGTGGAGCCGATCTCCCTCCTTAAACACAACTAGGAGTCGCTTTGTGCACTTGTGGGTGGGTTTAAGAGGTTTTGGCTGTTTCATTTGACCAATTCAGGAGCAGGACCCCATCAGTGGACATTGGAACAGAGCCTCACCAAGCACCTTAAGTCAACTCACGCACCAGAGTTGGACGCCCAATCAGTGGTGACCTGCAGTATGCTGGACACTTCCTGCCCAACGAGAAGGCACTGGATTGGGAATCTCGCTTTCCGTATCAGTCTAAGCACCTTCTGAAATGTTTCTAATTTTGTTACAACCACCCATCTGCAAAAGCACATCCAACTATCTACCCAAAGGCAAGATCAATCAAAATATCCCACATAGGTACTTTCATATACCATATCCTTCCTTCCATCCAGAGATTGTTTTAAGCTCTTCGGCTTACTAATATTGGTTTCTCAGGGACCTGCAGAAACAGTGCAACTCCTTTAAACAGTGTATACTTGACACATTCTGTAAAGTACAGATCCCTGCACTTTAAAAAGCAACATCCTGTCACATGTTGACTGCAAATCAAACACAATGTCTACATTGGACTCCAACCATGACGCTCTGATTTAACAGGTAAAAATAACACCCACTGGCAGTACCGGAGCTGCCCCCTCCACCCCCCCACCCAGCGCCTTGGGACCCTCACGGGTGAGTAGCACGCTTTATTAGCCCCTGATTGATTGTTTCTATGCACTTGGTGTCAGGCAATCAATCTATAATCCTTTGATAGGCTTGGTATTTCAGGAGCAACGTTCACATTGATCACAAAATCACTGCAGTAAAACCATTTGGCATGCAGATTATTTTTAATGGTTGGGCGTGTTGTTCAATGCATGGACAAAAACTGTCAATCATAAGTTCACTGCATCTTTGTGGCTCTTCCGAGGACGTCGATCGCAGGGACCCAAAGCACAAGGCCTGTCCCATGTTCAGAAGCTCATGCAGCTGGTTCATAGCCAGATACCTTTAGGTTACCAAACCACGCACCCCCTGTGAAAGGGTGGGCACTGTGTTTAATTCCAGTCCTAGTGGAGTGGATGACCATAACAAGTCGGTACAGTTAAAATAAATGTACCCTGAAGAAAGGGACAATCATTCAGGAGATCTTAAGTGTCTACCCTGCAAATAGTTAACAGTATTGGAGAGTCCATCTTTTGCTAGAAGGTTTCATGTCCATATTTCATGGAGCCTGGGGTCTATGAGCCAGAACACAGGAATCTCGCCCACAATTATGGACTTTTCAGCACAAGGGATGATTCTCCGACCAAACATTGATAAAGGCAAGCGCAAACCTGTGGGACTTTCAAGAAGTTTATTTTTTTAAATTATTAATTTTAGGAACAACTAAAAACAGGATAGATCTCAGGGGTCCAGAGGGGCCCGCTATTAAAAACTATGCAAACCAATGACTTGCCTCCATGCTATTTTGTGTTTTATTTATTGAACAAAACATAAATTGCAATTAAGAAATATAAAAGTAGAATCGGTGGGAATACATTGTGTTCATTTGCTTTTTTATTGCGTTTGTCCTTCCTGTAATCCAGAGATCTATGGTTAAAGTGATGTGTGTAAGATAGTGACACTGTTTCAAACTAAGGTCCCGGAGGAAACCACAGTAGTAGCAGTATCGACTAAATTGGCTAAAAACTCCAGGTAGTTCGAGAAAAGAAGAACTGATTTATATGGTGCATGATGACGTAAGCCAGTCCCATCTTGAAAGCATAAAGAACAACATTTTCTCTACTTTTAAGATTGTGGTTGCTGCTCTTTCCTTTGCTAGCAAAATGTAACCATCTGCATTGGCAAATCCAACAGCCTCGGCCAACATGGAGTGACAAAGGGTCACCAGTGAGGGAGAGAAGACTGGGAAAAAGGGGTACAGGACAGTACTGTAGGACAACATCCAGAGAATCACCAATCCGGCCATCCTTCACTGGTGAAATGTAGAGGAGCAATGAGACAGTGGGTGGGGGAGGTTTGCAGAGCAAAGTAAAGAGTAAAAGCATACTCACCGCTAATGAATCGGTGGAAAAAGCTGGACATGCACTCTCATGGGCTGCTACATAAGATGCAAATACTAAAATACACACAAAAAAGAAGAAAATTGGTTCCATGATGCCAGAGGCGGAAGGAGACACCTAATTCAGTCAAAGCACTAAAGCATGGAGTAGAAGAAATGCTGCAGGGGCAGGAGAAACACAAGAATATGCAGGAAAGCCATTAATAGAGTAGGGGCAGAGGAGAGAACTGAGATAGACAAGAAAACTATAAAATTATGAGCAAGGGGCTGACCAAAAGCACACTAAGTAGAACTGTATACGGTGCCGTCTATAACTGTGTGTGCTTTTGCTTTAGTTGCCTGTAGTGAGACCACAAAACTACCTAGTGAGCACAATCTATATCACCTTGACCACTGCAAAAACAGTCCTGTAGTACTTTTCACGGGGGAAAAGGAAAATCACTTCAGCATCAAAGAATCATCAAAGCGGACACATTCACTTTAACTAGGTCACCCATTTTCAAGTCGTGTGACCTACAATAGCAACCAAAAACGAGTTCTCCCAGCCATTTGTGTGACCATTTGCACAGAGTTCCTGTTTTATTTGCCTCAACAAGAGCTATACCTCACTTCAGCCGAGATCTAAACATGGGGAAGTAAAATCTCTGTTCAAAAGATCCACTCAATAGCTTCCTTCTGCAGATTTCATTATTTAATAGGGAACACTAAGCAAGGGATTGACTGAGCGATCAATAGAGCCTGACAAGTTACACCATCTATGAAACCTAAATATTCTGAAATGTGATTGCGGTTATCTTGAAACAGCTTCTCTATCGCAGAACATTCCATCCACAAAAGCATCCGATAGCCACTCCCTTATCTCTAATGAAGGTTTCTCCCAAATATGTGGAAATAATGGTTTGCAATGAAAGTCACTCCACTGAGAATGACTGAGACGCAAATTCTGGGTACCTTAGCTTCTCAGGAAACACCAGATTTCATATCTGTAATGTTGATGTGATCACTATTTCTGCTACTGCTAGGAAATTAAGTATGCTGTGCTACACTACCTCCACGTTTGTTGCTCTGTCCAGCTACAGAATACTCGCAGAGACCAAACTAACATCTGGAGCCAATACAAAAGTTTGTTCCAATGAGCTCCAACTCATGGTCCAAAATGTGTGTAACAGCATGCTACCCATCCCCCAAATGCTTTTCAGCATCAGGTCATGTGTAAGAATCGTTGTAGTAAAGCAAATGGAAAACAAGCAAATCTCCACTGGGCAACAGAAAGAAAAGGACACTTCTCTAGGACTGTGTCAGAGGAGTACTGAAAGTAGCCAGTAGGGAGGAGGTGGTCCAATTTGACCAGCTAACAGCTGTGCAGCTTCTGCTGGTGGTCCCATTCCACTGGAGTAAGAGTAACACAAACACAGAGTACATGAGTTGTTCCAAGAGCAGAAATGGCCTTGCCAATGTCCAAGTCACATGCCCAGGTACACCTGATAATCACAAACACATGAACAGATCAGGCAAAGAGTAGAGCTAACTGCCACAGAAACATTGGCAGATAAACCTGGTCACAAAAGTTTCAGGCACACACAACGAACAGGCATCCTCAATCATTTGAAGGCGGCCCACACTGACGATAATCAAACTAAGTATCAAAATCTCACCACCCCTGGACTAACCTACTGAAATGCAAGGTACTTTGAGCAAACCAGCTCTTCACATAAAAGGCGCTCACAGAGTTAAAAAATACAAGGAAAGTAATTATCAGCCACTGTGCAAAGAGGTACATAGTGGGCCTTGTCCACGGCCTCAGAGTAAAACATGTTAATTATGATTAAAGTTGCAAGCCTGGAGACCCCTGCCTTTTCTCCAGAGCAAAATGATTCTAACCTGCAAAAGTGAAAATTTATTTAATATTTTATGTTTTTTTAGTGATAAAATGCAAAGAAAAGTGCTCCATGGATTATCATGGGAAGGCACTAAGTGTTTTTAAAATACCCCTCACACACTATGAATCCCATAGTGTCATGCGTCATCATGGGGGTCTTCCCGTCCCTCTACGGGGCGGGGCGTGCTGCGACCGGCGAAATACGTGGGAGCACTGATGTTAGTGATGGAATAGTCTATATGTAATGTGAGGGTAAGAGTGGTAGGGGTGGTGATGTGGGACAGACATTGGCATGCAGCTAGCCTGTCTGTCCCACATCGGACGGGGCACAACGGAGGCAGACAGAAGCGAGGAAAGACCGGTTTACATTGACTATTAGAAAGCATCCTTCCCTCTGGTGTGACCTCTTGAAGCCCGATTAACTTTCACAACAGTATACCAACTCGGTAACTTCAAACCATAAAGGTCATTGTACCTTTATACACCATCTCCATACCTGCACAGTTTTTGGCAGATTTGAGTTTTGTAAAATAGGCATAAAATCACATATAAATAATATTTTTTGAGTGTAGTAGGGATCACACTAGGTCCTGATGAGTTAAGCAGTGGGGACTGCTTACGAAACATGTTGACCCAGTAGGGAGTATTAAATTAAGATACACCCCCTACACTTCCCTTTTAACATTCTCAGCCAGGGAAACAAATAAAATTGTTTTTTCCACTAGCCAGAGAATTTGTAATTTTTATTATTATTCACCACCCCTACCGCTCTTACCCTCACATTACACATAGCCTATTCCATCACTAACATCAGTGCTCCCACGTATTTCGCCGGTCGTAGCACGCCCCGCCCCGTAGAGGGACGGGAAGACCCCCATGATGAAGCATGACACTATGGGACTCATAGTGTGTGAGGGGTATTTTAAAAACACTTAGTCCCTTCCCATGATAATCCATGGAGCACTTTTCTTTGCATTATATCACTAAAAAGCCATAAAATATTAAATTTTCACTTTGGCAGGGTAGAATCATTTTGTTTATGAAAAGTCTTAAAGGAGGAAGATTCTACCTGTACACCTCTAAACTCCCCCCCTCCCCTGGTTATAGTTTTCTTTTCTCCAGAGCATGCAGGAATAGTTCCACTTCATGAAATGGAGGACAGACAATGAAAGACAATGCCTTTAGTAAGGTTAAATAAAAATGGGGCACCTTCCCACTGTATGAGCAAAAGGGGCCTGCCAAGTCTTGATCATGGGTTTGGAAATATTTGTAGGCACTAGTTAGGTCTACAAACTACTAATTTTGCATGACAATACTAGGCCTGGGCGGTGCACTTCGGTCAGCTCACGGAGTTTGTGGAGTTTTCTGCACTTCGCGGAGCTTGCAGAGTGCAGAAAACTCCGCTTTGCGATGTGCAGCCGAGCTTTTTCCCCGCTCGCAAACGGTAGGTTCGCGAGCGCGAGCTGCAGCTCAGGTAGAATTTCTACACAAGCATCAGGAATAGCAGCACAAACTGCAGTTTGCACTGCACTCCGCCACTCGTGGAACTTTGCGGAGTTTTTTTTTTTGTAACTGCGCAGAGTTCCGCGTAGCAAAACTCAGCGAACTACGTCCAGGCCTAGACAATACCCAGCCGCAATTCCTCAAACGTATCTTTTTTAATCAGTCTTCCACTTTCATTAAATAGAGTTCAGGGAGGGGGGGGGGTTGGAGGGGGGAGTAGTACGTCAGGCCTTGCACTGGAACACATGCCTGACCTCTTTAACCTCGGTGGACAAAGAGAAAGCCTGAGAGTAACAGAAGGGCAACTTCTCTTGGTCCATAAATGTAACGTTTGTGAAACATCTGTGAACAGTCTCCAAGAGGAGAGTAAATAGAGCGCAGTAGCCATTTCTCTATTAATACACGTAAAACGTTTTTTTAAAACAATAAATAGCCAGGAGAATGTGTACGACCCTAATATACGTGCTCTCATTTTAAGATAATGTAACAAAAAATGAAATAAGAAACAACAGATCCAAATCCTCACAGCTATCATGAGATTTCTCGAGGCCCTGAATTTCCGATATACATTTTAGTTTGCAACAATATGGCGCACTGCAATTCCGCTGATCAGCGTAGGGTGTAATAATCCTCAAAAATATTCTGCGATGTAAACGCTATTTGCCTCCTAGACTGAGTGAGCTTTATCCAGGATACATTTAGTATAAAAATAGAACTGACAATCACTCCAAACACGAATGTGTGTATGCACTGTAATTGCGAGCCGAATATGTGGCATTCAAGTCTGTGTGAACTAGTTGCTATTATTAACATTTTATTAATAATGAATCCATAAAATACAGAAGCAAAGAAGTAGCTTCGCCACAACGTAGAGATTAATTTTTCCGGCCCACTCTGGCCCCAAGCTATCACATTTTCAAAGGGGCAGGTGGAAGAATAGAAAAAAGAAAAGAGAGAACTGCTCGAGCCCCTCCCTGCCGCCTGTCGACTTAGATCTATTAAAACCTTCCAGGGAGCCACATTTTCTGAATGAAGCAAGTCACTAAGAGGGAACAAAGCAAACTTTATCAGGACTTGCAACAGCACATTCCTGGCATTCTCAGCCTTTGGCATCAGTAGACTATTCCAAATCAGAAAGGGTGGGGAGCGGGGGGGTGGCGGGGGGAGTACACACGCTGAGCAGCACCAATGGTACAAGCGTTAGGAGCCTCAAAGTCGAAATTTACAACTTTATGTGAGGCTTCCTATCGTCATGAGATGTTTAGGACCGCTCTTACTACAACAGGCTTCTGAAGAGCTCGCCAAAAATACAAAATATAAGTACCCCGGATATATTATATATTACAGTTTTAAACTCGACCCGAAGATATTGGAGCGCTTTACATGAGCACGTATATGCAAACTAAGGCATTATTTTGAGTCTAGCTGAAAATTGGCACCAGCCAAATTTAAAAGAAGGTCTTAAGTTTTCAGCTAAACACGGATATAGCCTCATGTCTGTCCAAGAAATGGACTACGCTCACCAACTGTGGTATCTTGTTGAAACAAAACGCCTGAGCAACCCGACTAACTGTGGCGGTAACACAACCCCCTCTTTCCCTAACCCGAACATGCAACTTAGCAAACGAAAAACAAAAACCGCCCTCGAGTCTTGTTTGGTTTCATTAGATATATGGCATTGTGTCAACAATACCGCTTTTCTTAGAAAACCCTCCCTTTCAGTTACAGCCAGAGGTCAAACCTGCGAAAAAGGCAAGGCAAGGTCAGGACTATATGATGCAAAACAGCCTCTTCGTGCTGAGTTCCTTCACGGTTTGCTGCTGGACGGGACACGGCTTACACTGTTTTTTTTCTTTACTGGTTATGCAGCTTTAGCTCTTTGTTGAAAACTTTCAGACCAGTGGGAATTAATTTTCAACCAATCTAACATTTTCCCTCCAAAACATAACTGTTTGCCATAGAAGCGTGTTAGACTGCAAAAACGGTAGAAATTCACCTGCAACAAAGACAAAAACCCTTCCACAAGACAACCGTCTGGAGCGCTGATCCATCCCCCGAGCTGGAGACCACTGCATAATTTGAAGTTAAAAATATATAAAAGTGCTAGACCCAACGTTTTCCTTAGAAGCCTGCCGCCCACGCCGATGAAAGCTTAGGTTCCTGAAAACCAAGGCTGCCTCGTTTTGATTCTGCCCAATGCCTTGGTCTTCCACCACCCTCTCCTGTCTCTTTATGCAAGCCTTGTAGGTTCTTTTCCATCAACGCTTTCTCCCTAGGCCTCTGTTTCTCTAGCTTTCTCTCCCTTTCCTGCTATTCAGGGCACAAGTCCTAAAAAACAGAAGTGGGGGACTCTCCAAGTTAGGTGGTGTCACAGAAAGTGACATCACGACAGGAAGTGACATCACATGTGCAGCAGAGCTATCATTTGCACGTATTGCAAGATTTAACAATTGAAGCTGCTCAGTACTTAGGCCTGTGACTTAAGGTCCCTGTATGGCGGAATTAAGAGCCCAAATGTGGATGAAGTTTGGCGTACAACTACATTAGTCAAGTCATTAAGTGCTGTAAGCAAGGCATACTAAAACATGGCATGCCAAGTTTTCAGGATGCTGATGTGTAAGGATCCCCGTTTTCACAGATTTTTTACAGATAAATACAGACAGAAAACAATGTGTTTTCTGTATGCATTTATTTTTAAAAGTGGATAAATACAGAAATGTGTCCCACTTTTAAAAGTGACTCTCCGTGTGGTCTTTAATGAATTATAGGCCAGCAGCTGCCCTGTAAAATAATTGTGTTGGGCGGCGTCCACCCGCGGAGTCCCTCGACTTGTGCCCTGGTATACATGTATGTATATGTTATTTCTATACAGCGAAGAGAGAAGCAGTGGAGTGCTGTACACGCTGAAAGACAACCATAAAGTCAACTAGTAAGTGGAGCGGAAACTGGGTTGGGGATGGTTAATTCATTGTGTTGTGGTATTCATAAAAGTGGTGAGCTTCCAACTCTTTCCTAAATTGGAGCGCGTGTGGAAGCATGCCGAGAAAAAGGATGGGAGGGCCCAAACTGCGTTTTCAACATGCAATTTCCTACAGGGCTTTTTAGACATGGCTGCAGCCCGAACCGCTGAACGGAATTACACCAAAATTTGGGCGGAAAGCTAGATCTCTGTACAGAAAGAGTGCTTTTTGTAATTTGCTGTAAATCTATTCAGTAGTTTGGAAGTTACTACAGAATAAAAGATGTATTTATGTATATCAAGAGACGTGGATCCACCGTGGTGGATCCGCGCACCATCAGCAATGCCGTGATTGGCTGCCGCAACCAGAGAGAACAATTGCGGACGCCATTTTATGTATCGGGACTCGGTTCCTGGGACTGATCGAAAGGGTCATGGTACAGATGCACTGACCCCATGGGACTGATGGAGGGGTCTGTGAGGGACCCTCATGGGGAAGAAACTGTGAAAAACACTTTTTTGTGCTTGCAAGGATCTGCAGATGCATCGCAGAACTCAGTGTGGCCCCCAGTGTGAATCTGCAGCCGATCCAAACCCCAATAAAAAACACCATAACCACTAACAGACCCATTGACACACACACACATCCCTGCACCCACTCACAGACCCACACAGGCACTCACACACCCTCCCACACAGCAATTTACCCATACAACCACATACATACCCAGGGGCACGAGGGCTGCCTGCCATTTTGGGGGAAAGTTGTGGCCAACGCCCCACTGCCCATGCGAGCAGTGTGGGTCCGCTGCATGCGGGGCATTGACCGAAGGCCGTGTGCAGCGGCAGTTGGATCAACATATGGCAACTAAATATTAATTTATGTTAAATAAAAAAATTGTAGAAATTCACAGAAAATAAATCAAAGGGTACAGGGACATTATAGTTCGGAAATAGCAATTAAAAAAACATAGAAATTCACACAAAAAAGACACAAGGGTTGCAGGGATGTTATAGTTCGGTTTAGATTTTACACACAAAAACCATAGAAATTCAACAGTTCTAGTTATCTCGAGAAACTATAACTCGTGCCCTAAGGCAACTATAACTAGCACCCTCACAATGCACTGCTAAATGCCACCTTTTTATACCAGCCATGACATCATTGATAATATCAATGCATCATTTGCAGTAAACTGATTGATGAGAAAACTGAGCATGGCGGGGGCGCGAGTTAGTTACCTTAGGGCATGAGTTACAATTTCATGAGATAACCATAACTGCTGAATTTCTATGGTTTTAGGTGTGTAAAATCTGAACCCAACTATAAAACGCCCCTGTAACCTTTGTTTTTTCCAATATATATATATATATATATATATATATATATATATATATACACACACACACACACACACACACACACACACACACACATATATATTATATTTATTTAAAAAAAATGCTTTATAACATACTGACGGTCGCCAGTAGGTAGTTATGTATGTGTGTATATATAAAACAATTTTTTTATAACCCACTGGTGGTCGCCAGTAGGTAGTTATAGGTACAATCTAATTTTCATTGGACAAGCTTTTTTGGACTTGTCAAAATCTTCGGTGTTGTTTGCCAATCGCCATAAAATTTTCTCAAAAAAAGTGCTCCAGTGATTATTGTTGTGCATCAAAAGTTTTGGGGTGATCCTTCAAGCGGGGACCAAGAAGTGGGGGGTTAAATAAACTTGTGTTTTCCATGTTAATTCCCATAGGACCTTTAGATAATGCTATAGCCTGAACTGCTGAACGGTATTACAACAAATTTGGCAGAAAGATAGATGATGGTGCAGGAAAGTGCAGTTTAATGATTTGGTGTAAATCTGTTCAGTAGTTTTAGAGATATTAACCAAAATCCAAATCTGTATATATTGGGGTGCGGATCCTCCAAGGATCCGACCGTCCCTATGCTCAAATCTAATTGGCTGACAATACTTCAAACCAAGAAGTGTTGGCTCCCATCTTGGGACTCTGCCCGAGTCGAGTTCCAGAAAAAACGTTGAAAAAATAAGACGGGGCAGGGTATTTGGCCTCTTTGGGGGTGGAGGTCACAAAGGGACCACCCAAGGGCAAAAAAAAAAAAAAGTATATATATATATATATATATATATATATATATATATATATATATATATATATATATATATATATATATATATACACACACACACACATCTTGAATACTCCTCCGCTGTCCTTCGTTCAACGGCAATCCCCAAGGATGGACACAAACCCAAAACTGTGTGCAAAATTATTCCGTCTTTATTCCAGATGTCGCCATAACGCGTTTCGGCTCGCCTGAGCCTTGATCACATGACAATGGCATCGAGATATTGCACGCCTTTTAAAGTGACAGTATATCAGTAATCATGATCACGTGACAAGCATTGCGCGCACCTTTTCAATGAACATAAAGAAAAGCTTAACCACAGTCTAATCTAATACAAGAAATTGGACTTGGTTTCAATATTAACGATAATAAAATAACTGTTTGTTTTTCTTTTTTCTTTTCAATTATAAACATTGTTTAAAAAAAGATCTCTGTAAAATACCGTCAATTTGTTCATGGTTTAAGTCATATGCCCATACTTGTAAGGGTATGTCTATAGAATATGCATATACAATCCTTTGCTTGTGTTTTAATACGTGATTCATAGTACTTGATTAAAAGCAGAAGTAATAAAATATATAAATATTATTTCTGTAAAAGTGCAATGTGCAAATACACCCAATGTGATTAAAAAAAAAGTTTTAAAATCTATAAATTCGAACAGTTAATTGTTGTTGTGAGAGATTAGATTCATTAGGTAAATTGGACCTCGTAATGATGCACATTTGTATGTATCTTTGGCCTGTGTATAATGATTTGGCAAGCAGATGTATTCTGTAAATAGGGGGTAGGATACTGTCACTGTTGCAGATTTGTTGATCTTGCATAAATCATTGGATTATGTAGGTAAAATACCAAGGTTTATGTTACCCTCATATAACAATCTTGTAGCAATTATTTTCTCTATGTGGGTAAATGTGATATCTCATTGAGACAATCAATTTATTATATGTATATTACAATCTTCTGTGCATGAACGAATAATTAGATCGGACATGCAGATGAACTGACTGCACCAATAAAGTGCGTGAGTGCCAGTGCAAAAGAGTGTGCAAAATATTCGCCAATAAATAGTTAAAAAGGAAAATAAGACCTTTTGAATTATATCTATTGACCTATCTATGTTATATTACATTCTGATATGTGCCACTGAAGATGACTATATTCTGATAGCTTGCATACCATGAAGATAAAATCATCAAACATGGGTAAAAGCATATAAAAAAATGGATAAATATTAAAATATCATTTTTAAATATATATACATATAGAATTTGAATAAAACCTGATATAACCAATGATTAAAATTCAACGATTAACAGTTTATACGGTATGTTAAAACATTTTTGACAAGATCTACCCAGTGTATGTATTTTGTTGTAATACTCTCTCTATTAAATCATCAGATTTTGCTAAATCACCTTATACTAGGCATGTGTATAGATCTTCTGTGGCATTAAGCCCAGCAGGGTACTTAGTGTCCATTTGCAAAATATACCGGGTTTCTAGTTTTCTTAGTTTGTTCTCACGGTCACCACCTCTCCTGTTGGGTGCTATTGAGTCAATGACAAAATATTGGAGGAGGTGGTTGTCAGATTTGTGTTTTTCTCTGAAGTGTCTTGCAACGGGGTATGTGTTGTCCTGATTGGTGATAGCCCTTAGATGTTGTAAGATACGTTTGAACACAGGTAATTTCGTGCTGCCAATATATTGCAGATTGCACGGACATGTAAGGACATATACAGCATATTCTGTTTTACAGGTTAAAAATTTAGTGATCTTGTGGTTGTAATCACTAAAAGGGGTTCTGTATGTACTGGTGTTTACTCCCTGGTTACATGCCTTACATGTTTTGCATCTAAAGAACCCTTTGATTGTTTGCATCCAACTGCTGTTACTAATCACTTCAGGACTGGTGTGCACTAATGTGTCTCTCATTGAGGGTGATTTGCTATAAGTAATGGACACCCTCTGCGGTAGCAGGGGTCCTATTACTGGATCACTAAGAGCCAATGGCCAGTTTCTTTGTAAGATTTTGTTGAGACTCTTGTGTTGTTGACTGTATTGCATTATTAGTCTAAACTCCTCTTTGGCATGTGTGTTAGCCATAGTGTCCTGAGATACATAGGTGGAGTTAACTTCTCTAGTGTTGTTAATCTGTGTCTTATCCACTTTTTTATCCTTGATAGCTTCCTCCCTAGTGCAGGCCATGGACTTTTTTATGGCATTGTCTATGATACACATTTTGTAGCCCCGTTGCAAGAAACGATTTTTACTCTCCTTCTGTGCTGCTTCTAAGTCAAGATCATTGCTACAGATGCGCCTTATGCGCAGCATCTCCCCGTAGGGAATACTATTAATAAGGTGCTTTGGGTGTGCGCTTGTGGCATGCAAGGTAGAATTGCCCGCTGTCTTCTTTCTGAATAGTCGTGTTTCTATTTTATTGTTGCAGATATACACTTGGGTGTCAAGGAATTCAATTTGGGATGGGCTAATGGTGGCTGTAAAGTGTAAATTCAGATTATTTATATTAATATTCTGTATGAATTCATTGGCCTGCTGTACTGATCCACGCCATACTACAAATAGGTCATCTATGAATCTAAGCCAGATGACCACATTATTCCTGATATATTCCCCATATTGATCTCTGAGGACCAGCTCCTCCCATTGGCCCATATGCAAACATGCATAGCTCGGTGAGAAGCTGGCCCCCATCGCTACTCCCCTAGTTTGCTGATACAACTGACTGTTGAACATGAAAGTATTGTTATGTAAACAGAATTCAATCATTTCTATTAACATTTTATTATGTTCAAGGTGTTGTGTCGACCTTTGATCTAGGTAGTGTTGTACAGCCAATAGTCCGTCTCCATGATTAATGCTAGTGTATAGCGAGGTTACATCCAATGCTATTAGTAAGTAGTCATTGTGCCATTCCACATTCTTGATCTTTCTCAAAAAGTCACTAGTGTCTTTAACATAGGACGGTAGATTTTGAACATACTCTTGTAGATAATAGTCAATATATCTTGTTGTGTTTTCTGTGAGACTGTCTTTAGCGCTGATGATCGGTCTTCCTGGAGGTTCATAGCAGTTCTTATGGATTTTTGGGATGAAGTAGATGGTTGGTACTGTAGGGTTATCATTCTTCAGAAATTTGAGTTCATCATTACTGATAAGTTTTGCAATGTTCCATCTAATTAATTTATGATGAAAGTCTTTTTGCGCAATTTTCATATTGCCCACAGTAATCCTTGTGTAGCAGGTGCGATCGTTTAGTTGTTTGTACGCTTCCTTGTTGTACATAGTGATTGGCCAAATTACAATGTTGCCTCCCTTGTCGCTGTTGCGAATGACAATATCCTTATTCTTCTGTAATTTTGATGTTAGTAACCGATACTGCCGATTGATTTTACTTTCATGTCTGGTTTTAGATTGTATTTTTCTATGCAGTTCTTTAATCTGTGTGGTTACTGTTTCGTGGAATATGTCGATTGAATCACGTACCATTATTGGGTTGAACGAAGATTTGGGCTTGAATGGACTTGCTCCTAATGTTTGCTTCGTGGGATTACTTTCGTTATTTAGATCTTGAAGCACTTGAAAAATTGGTACATCGGATTGGGTCAAAGCCGGTGCAACCTGTCGGATTTCCTCTTGGGAAGTTTGCTTGTGAGTTGTTTGATTAGCTGTGTTGTTAATGAAGTACTTTTTCAATTTCAATTTCCGTATTCCTTTATACACATCCAGTCTTGTCATAGCATAGTCAAAATTCCTTAGTGGAGCATAAGAGAGGCCAAGTTTCAATATATTTGTTTCTTGTTCCGTTAGTACAACATTAGATAGATTGATGATAGTGTTTTCAGTATGTTCATCTATTGTTGTTTGTTCCTCCAATATCCTCGCCCTCTCCTTCTTATTGGTCTTTGCTCGTTTATTGCAGGCTTTGCGCCTTTGCCGCCGCTTGTAGTTGGCGTTGCTTGGCTTGTTTGAGGTCTATATACACACATATATAATATATATTCACTGAAAAAACCATAGGTTTCACACATGTTATAGTTAGCGGAAATTTTACTGATAAAAAACCAATGAAATTCCCCCGTTATAGTTAGTGCAGGCAACTATAACTCACGCGACCGCAATCCTCTGCTGATGCTAATACTGTATTTAGACACTTATTTGCCCATGTCTTCTTCCATACATTTTTAGCTATACATATATTACAAATATTTTTTTTTCATAAAGACACATATGTCATCAGCAGAAGATTGCGGTCGCGTGAGTTATAGTTGCCTGCACTAACTATAACGGGGGAATTTCATTGGTTTATCAGTAAAATTTCCGCTAACTATAACATGTGTGAAACCTATGGTTTTTTCAGATAATTTGCAAGGTTTTTTAAATGCTAATTCCTAACTATAACGTGTGTGAAACCTATGGTTTTTTCAGTGAATTTGTACGGTTTTTTAAATGCTAAGTTACTTTACGCCATTCGTGGCGTGCGCGCCCACTTAACGCAGTTCGTTCCGTGCGCGCACAGTGAGCACGCGGTGCGCTTCGCGCACCGCACGCCCACTTTACGCAGTTAGTGCCGTGCACGCACGGTGGGCACGCGGTGCGCTACGCGCACCGCGTGCCCACGTTACGCTAGATGGGCCATGTACGCACGATGCGCTTCGCGCACCGTGCGCACATGGAGGACATATGATGCACTTCGTTTTGAAAGGTAATATTTTAATTTTTCGTACATTTTATAAGCCATGCACAAATGGTGCCCTTCGGGCACCATTTGCACACGGGGTGGAGAGAGTGTGGATAATTTTTTTTTTAATTTTTTTTTTTTTTTAATATTTTAGTTTATCTCAGGTGTAATAAGCCATGCACAATTGGTGCCGTTCGGGCACCAATTGCACACGGGGTGGAGAGAGTGTGGATAATTTTTTTTTTTTTTTAAATTTTTTACCGTACGCGTACAGTAAGCGTAATCGGCGAAATTACCGAAAAAAAAAAATTCCGTTTTTGGCCTTGGGGGATCTTTGGGGACTCCCTCAACATGGCTATGTGTGTGGGAGCTGTCTAAACAGCCCCTTTACATGTTTTTGGGCTTTATATTTTAAAAATCACTCTCAGTGCGAGAGAGAAAATGGCGGCCGCCGCTTCCTGGTTTCGGCCGATTCGAATGTTTACTTAGATCTAAGAGCCAATCAGAATCGCGCTCGCGCACGCCACCGTACGCGTACGGTAAGCGTACCGTAAGCGCACCGTAAGCTGGCTCAGATATATATATTGATTTAAAGGCTATTTTCTCAGAATCTACTGAACAGATTTACACCAAACCTACAAAAGGCACTTCCTTGACCTGAGGACTACCTCTCTGCCAAATTTCTAGTAATTCTGTTCAGCCGTTCGGGCTGTAGCCCTGTCTAAAGGCCCTATGGAAAAATGCATGGGAAAAACGCGTTTTGGGACCCCCCTTTTATCTCAGCCCCCGCTTGACGAATCCCCCCGAGACTTTCAGGGTAGGAGCGGAGCGTAGCGCCCCACCTATTTTGAAAAATTCGCGAGGATTCGTCGACCGGCGCCAAAGTTATTCAAAATAGAATGTTGCGGATTTCCTATGGAAACGTGGTCCTAACTATAACTACCTACTGGCGACCGCCAGTAGGTAATATATATATATATATATATATATATATATATATATATATATATATACACACACACACACACACATACATACACACACACACGGGAGTCGCACTGGAGCCGCAGCTCCTGGCACAAAAAGAACAGCCCTCGGCACCCGGGTCGGCCAGGTCCCAGGTGCTCATGGACCTTAATAATATCCCGGGGATCACCACCTACCTGGGCTTATTTAATGTTAATTGGGGGGGGCCTCGTGGACCCACGTGTGCCCCAAGGACCACCACCTCCCTGGGCATATGCATGGTTATGGAGCAGCCACTTGGATCCCCCACTCACCCCAGGGGCCACCACCTCCCCAGGGCCATAATCGATTAGTACTGGGGGGCCTCAGAGACCCTCCCCTCTGGGTCCCGGGGACCACCACCTTCCCGAGCCAACTTCTTGTGCTCCACCCCAGGCGTTGGTCTGCGCAGGGGTGTATCTGAAGCATGTCGCAATTTTGTGAGTGAGGGCAGTAGTTTTCCACAGGGCACGTGCCACCTCTCTGAAAGAGAACTCAACACACTGCTCCTCTCTGTGTGTGTTACACTTGCGATTGGGGAGGCTTGAGTAGTGGGTTTGTTTTGCCTCTCCCCCCTTCTTTTGTGTGAGAAGTATCTTCATTTGGTTAACAGCTGAGGGCTTTATTGTAGTTTATTAGAACAATCACACAACTAATTATTACCGCAGGACAGTAGGCCCAGACATGTCAGAAGTATTTTCATTTAGAATGGTTTTATGTAAATATGGCTAAACTACACTTTGGCGAGAATCCAGCTATGCTGCATCTAAGTTAACAACCCTGGTATGAATACTGTCGATAGAGATTGTGATTACATAATCTGTAAAGCATAACTACCACTAAATCGTAGACCAATAGGTAGAACAATCACTAGAAAATACTGAAGAAAAAAAAAATCATCTACCCCGCTTATACTTGCAATATAACATGAAATACAAACCAAAACTACATGGCTCTCTAGTTAAAAATCGCAACATGAATAAATAAATGGCAGAAAAAGGACGTAATAATCTATGGATATAACTAATTGTCTAGAATAGAAGTTGGCAAGGACTATCATTACCCAATCTCCAAAGTTCCACTGCTTACTGTTCATGATACTGCAAAGGGATGTAGTAATGGTCAGTGTACAGAATACGTTTGAGTTATAGTTTTTGGGTTAGTATAGTGCTCTTTTGAGAACAGTTTAGAGTTAGGATCAAGTGAAGGAGAGCGAATAAAATACATTTTCACTGTAAAGTAACAGCAGTACCAGTTCTATTTAAGAAGTCAAAGTTTAATTTAAAAAAATGTAAACAAAGCCATTTAAGTTCCTATGTAAACGTTATTTCTCTATAAATATTTTCTTTGTATTAAGGTACATTCAAGCAGCTAACCGAGCGCATACTATTAAACTAAACAGGCGATCATTAAATCACCAATATCAAGTTTTGCTTTTACCTTAAGAGGCCAAGGCCACAGCCTTATGAAGGACTCCAAAAGACCATTACCAGGATGCACCGCTGTGCCTCTGAGCAGCAATAGGAACGTGTCGATATTTTAATGCCTTAATTGTAGATTCTCCGACTAGTCTTGGTTGACTACAACTATCCTCTAATATTCTTAACAAAGTCGGACACTGACTGGAATACGTTTTGAGACTTGTGAGGGCCTTTGCGAATCAAAAATACTGGAGTTTTCATAAAGATAAGACTTTCCTCCCTCAAAGAAGACCTTGACAAATAAATTTGATGGTTACAATTTGCATATTAGGTCGCTCTTTTACCCCCTAACTTTTTCTACAGTTAGAAGAGACACACTTGTTCCTGGCACTTGACAAACAAGTTTTCATAAAACTGGAGTGGCTCTGGTGAGTTAACTATGATCCAGAGCTGAGAAGGCAGTTAAAGAATACTCAAAAGGAAAATAAAAAGAAAGTTATAGTTGCAAAAGCTACTTTCTATGCTGAATTAATTTTAACAGCACAAAATTACTCTGGAAAAGTTTTCTCCATCGTGAGATCATTAAAAGATCCTGTATCTGGGAGTACCCCTTGGATGTATCACAAATGTTCTGTGACAATCTCTCAGGATTCTTTGAGGACAAAATTAGAACCAACTGCACGTCCTTTCCTCTGGAAACATAGCTTTAGATGGGGATAAGGCCAATTCTTTTTTTTATCTCTGAGGCGGTTTAATAAACGTTGTTGGTGCCTGAGCTACTTGCCTTCTTCCGTAAGATTCTAGATATGATTGGTTCGCAGCCCCTCTTTTCATCCTTGTCCTCCGCAGATCATTTGGAAGGGGCATAGCATGAGATTTCCTGAACTGCTGGCACTTTGTAATAAGTCTTTGGAGTTAGCAGTTGTACTAAAAACCTGTAAACAGACAATTGGATTACAGTTTTGAAAAAGGCCAATGTAAATCCTAAAACGTCCAGCCTATTTCCCTGCAACCCTACCAATAATAATTAACGAAAATAGTGAGTTTGAAGCTCTCATCTTTTTTGAAAGATATTAGAATGTTTACGGAGGCATGCTCTGTTTTCAGTCCAGGTCATAGTAGAGACAACTTTGGTCTCTTATCATAGTTGGCCTGACACGGCTGCTTAATCAAAGCAATGCTTCTCCCCTGAAGCTACTAGATTTCTCTGCAGCCTTTGCCTCAGTCTCCACAGCCAGCTATTGCAGAGGCTGTGCAATGCCGGTGTTCTGCTTTGAAAAGCTGAGATCCCATCTTTCGGAGTGATCAAGCTGTTCAACTGTGAGCTTTTGAGTCCAGTGTGTGGATAAGGGGGTTCCTACGGCATCCTCCCTATGCCTCACTCCGTATAATCAATATGTTCAAACCCTGGAGGGTTTAATTTGGACTTTTGTTTTTTAAATTGGTCTGTTACGCAGCTGACACACAATCGCTGATCTCTGTGGAACAAAGGCATGGGGATCCAGGTAAAACTTTTAATGAGCACATGGTGGCAGTGACCAGCTGGATGTTCGAAAGCTCTTTAAACTCTGAGAAAACAAACAGTTACTGGTAACGGTTTGTAAAAACGATCGTAATTTCCTTCCATCTGAGTTGTGGTTTGCACAGATGGATCCCCTCAACCCAATTCCTGAGGTCCGAGATCTGGGGGCGCAAGCAGATCAAGACTTAATCCTATCAGAGAATGTGAGCAAGGACTCTTCCATGTGCATCCACCTAATGAAAGTGCCATGTAAGATCCTAGCTTTTCTAGTAGCACAGACCGACCTGTGGTTGTGAGCGCTACCATTCAGTTCAACAAATTCAACACTGACCTTGGGAGCGTCTGTTTCTTTATTACAACGCCTACAGCTGATCAAAAATGCTGCATCTTAGTTAGCCTTGGACCTCCCTAAACATTCCATAGCCTCTGAAGCACTGAGTCTTGCACTGGCTTCTTATAGGCAGGTAGAAGGACTTTAAGTCCATGTGCCTGGTATTCAGGGCCATTAAACTGCACCTACCCACATTATATGTGACTAATTCCAACCCTATCTTCCCTTCCAGATCCTGCAATCAGCTTAGGGTCATCTACTGCTGGTGAGCCTGCAATCAGCCAATGCTCATCCATTGCTGGGACCTAGATTGCAGAGAACACAGATGGGGGACATAGCATTTTCAGTAACCCCTGCCAGGCCTGTGGAATTCCTTGCACTTGGCGCTTAGGTTGCCAGGCCTGTGGAATTCCTTGCCCTTGGAGCGTAGGATGCATGACAATCTTTTAGAATTTCATAAGACTCCAAAGACCTGGCGATTTTCCCAAATACTAACTGACCTTGTTCTTTTCCGATAGTCTAGCTTGATAGCACCAGGACAAGATTTGGTATTTGGTGCATTTTATATGCTGTTACATACAACGCACAGAGTTCCAGTGGTCAGTATTCCAAGAAAGGTATAAAAGACCAGAGCGGAAAAAGCGTGCGTGTCTGGAACCTATCTAGAAAAGACTTAAGCCGTCACCCACCCAAAGATGGTATGCTTCATCACAGGGCCCCCTCCTCACACCACTATCCATAGATAGTGATGTGAACAATAATCCTCCAGAGAGGTGCGCTGTCAAGAGGTTTAATGGTCTAGGGAATGCCCTATGTTGTGATAGGAATGAGTCTTCAAAATATGAAATGGCAGCAGAGGGAAAGAATTGTAAAAATCTACCTCTTGGTAGACTTGTAGTTATTCCGATCCCCCAATGAGTAGAAGTTAAAAAGATGGGCGTAATTTGACCCAGTATAAAAGAAAGGCCAACATGTTTCTGCCTACATAAACATATAGATCAGGTGTTCGGGGCATGACTTTGCCACCTAATATGGCAAGTGCAACTTTTTTAGTGCTCTGCCCGAGCCGTGCGCCTCCTTTCACAATACTTCGTTACTAGAATCCTTCTTGTCCATTCTCACGTTGTCCCCAACTCACCCTCTGCTGAAGATCCTTCTGATGAAGTTTCAAGATCCAACACCTCTTATAACTAGGGCTTTGTTGGCGATGGACCTAGACCAGGAAAGCAGCGGTGGCTCAGGCACCTGTCCATGTGACTAAATTGGCAGTCCACCTGGCCATCAGATGACTGTGGAGAGCCAAAACACTGCCTAGGACTGTTGGACCTCCCTGCTTTTCCCAGCGGGGCCCCCATGCGATGGGGGAGCCTGCACAGTGTCCTGAGTACCAAGACGCTGATGGAGTCTGCACCTGGTCGGGGCAGTGCTCTGAATGCCCACCACCCTGACAGTAGAACCAGGGGCGGTGGGTGAGATTAGAAAGTGGTGGGGCGCAACCGAATTAGCATACAGCACCGTAGCGAGCGAGCGCAGCTCGCGAGCCCGAACCCCAAAAGGGGGGTTTGGGGGGATTACCCCCCCCAAGAAAATTTTGGAAAAAAAGAAGAAAAATCGTGCATTTTCAAGCAAATTTGAGAAAGCAGGAAGGTTAATAAAGCAATTGTGAAAGTGCAGTTATTACATTAATAGATGGCATAACATAGGTAGCTGCTTATTCAGTATTACCACAGAGCTTCATACATTCTGTCCTATTATGCTCAGGTGCTGAATTCAGACTATAAGACTCATGGAAATCTCAGCTCTAAGAGTAGAAGAAGTTGCACAGCAGTGTAATGGTTGCCAGGCTCGTTCCGCAGGAGCGTCAGGAACTTGAAGAAAAGTCCACAGTCTTCCCCTACGGCCTTCCGACTCTATTAGAATAGACTCTAGAGTAACGAATGGCACGCAAGGGGAAAACAGGGAAACAAAACAAGGAAAGGCGGGGGAAGAAAAACAGTCTTACAACATACTGAATATTAGACTCTAGAGTAACGAATGGCAAGCAAGGGGAAAACAGGGAAACAAAACAAGGAAAGGCGGGGGAAGAAAAACAGTCTTACAATATACTGAATATAAAAGAGGCAGCGCAATGCGCTGTTACCGTGATTCTGGTTGAGCTGAACTTTGTACACACACTTCACATAGGTCCACGCAAGTACCCCAAATATAAATGGTATAAAGCAGTGTTTCCCAAACTGTGGTCACATTCCCAGGGGGGTCCTCAGGCAGTAATTTTAAAAGCACAAAAAAGTTCCTTGTAGAATCAGCAGTTTTCCAGCAACAATAAAAGTGTCAAGATTACGTCGGTGATTAATGTACCTGCTGGAGAGAGATGAGAGTTGTGTCAAGTGGCAGCTTTGACTTATCTAATGTAGCACAGAGGGTTAATATGCCTACTGCAAAGAACGTGTACCATGCATTTTGAAAAACATTTTTTATGTGCCTAGGTTAGTGGGTTACTGCTTTAGTCACAGATTCTTTTGTTACTGTGCAGTTCATAAGTGACAATAGTAATCTAGCACAGTGACCTATAAACTGTCATCAAAGAGCTGCTTGCAAGCTGCATGATACAAGTTAGAAACATATGTTTGTTTCAAGTCTTTCATTATCCTAATCCTGCTAAAAAGGTTTATTTGGGTGGAAATACATTTTTATTGTTAAAGTCAATGCTAACCACTGTTATGTTCTGAATCCTGAGTTTGTGCTTCTCCAGACCAAGCACTCTTTAAAAATGCCTACCAGTATGAATAACATGTGAATCCTACACCCTGTAGTCGCATTTGCCTTATGTAACATTTTCTATACACTGATTTACACGTATGAATCATTGTCTCCATGGGGCAGATTTGCAAGAAAATTGACTGTGTGTGTCGCAAGCCATTTGGCTGCGCCGCACTGAGTCACTTTCGAAGCACAGGGATGCGACATATTTACAACAATATGTTGCATCTCTGTGCTTCCCCCTGTGCTGGCGCACAAACTGCTGCCATACGCCTGCACAGGCACATTTGCACCATGGTGCAAGGATGCCTGTGTCGTGGGGAGATTGTTTATGTGCAGGAAGTAACCCTTCCTGCATGTAAACAATCAGAAATGGCGTTTTTCAACTTCTAAGTGTGCTGCATTAGCACACATAGAACTTGCAAAACGTCATTGTTTTACTGATTGTTTATGTGCAGGAAGGGACACCTTCCTGTACATAAGCAATCACCAGAGGTAATATCCTGTTTCTATGCGTGCTGCAGAATGCAACATGCATAGAAAGAGGAGAAATTAATACATTTCTCCAAGTTGCCCCTCCCTACGCCTCCCCTGGGGTGGCGTAGCATTCAGACACATTTCCAGATTTACGATTCCTCGTAAATCTGGAAATGTGTCTGGTTCCATGGGTTATGCGTGGGAACACCCACAGCAACACTCATGGAACGTCCCTTTCACGTAAAGTGCTGTGTGCAATTGGGCCATATTTACAAGACCAGTAAAAGTCACGCAGGGTTGCTTTTCCTGCCTTGGAAATATGGGGCACTAAAATGCGTCACTGGTGCATCACTTTTTGTGACGCACCTGTGGCGCAAGGGGCTTGTAAATCAGCCCCTATATGTGTGTGATTTAAGGTGCTCTGACATCCTTCAATGGTATGAGAGATGTTATAAAACAAATTAAATACATGTGACAGAGGGGCTATGGAGAGATGAGGCACTGTTGGAGGAGGATAATATGGGAATCATTGAAGAACCCCAACAAAGATTGTCATATCCTGGTGCATAGTAAGGTCATCATTTACTACTCTTTAAAAGCTGATACAATTCAATATATAATGATACATTTGTTGTAGACTGCACCATTGTTTCCTAAATTGTCTTGGGGGGAGAGCCTCCCAAAGCCCCCTTTGTAGTGGTCAGGCGCACTCACTGCACTAGGTGTGCACTGTATGGGGACTGGTCTGCAAACATTTGCCTGGGCTGCTTTGGGTTTCCAGTCTGGCCCTGGCAGGAGTCTCATACTGCGAAATAAAACCAACCATTTAAAAGTTAGTCATGGAGATGCAGCGCTAACCCTCCTGTTTTTTGCTAATTCTTTCAATATAAAATACTAAAATCCTTAGTAATTCGAGTATCCGTTTTGTGTGCACACGTGTGTTTATTGTTTTCGAATTACTGTTTTAATGTTTGAAATTTAAGTCATACAAATTGCTTGGGGGTCCCCGGCTTCCAGTGGTGACTCAATTGGGGTCCTCAGGAGTAAACAGTTTGGGAACCACTGGTATAAAGGTTTTCGCAATTTGCCAAGGGGAAAGGTTTGATAGGCAACACAAGCAACGAATCGTTCACCCTGCGGGAGACAGGTCCGGCCAGTGAACAAAGGTGAGCAAATCTGTGTAGTCTCCAAATAGAACAAACACTACAAAACTTTTAAAAACAGAGATAACAATGCATTTCTTACCTCAATCAGAATTTTTTGTATTCAAACAAGTAGCAGCATTCACTTTTTGTAGATGAAATCCGCACGTCTCTCTTTCAGTGTAGCAAACTTGTCAATTACTTTCATGTTGAAGTCCGGTATCTTTTGGACTAGCTTGCTCTCTACAGATAGCATCGCCAAAGCATTTAGTCTTTCCTCTAGCATGGTGTTCCTGAGGAATGTCTTTATGCGCTTTAAGGCTGAAAAACATCGTTCAGCTTCTACTGTTGTCATTGGAGTCGTAATCACAATTTTTAGTAAAGTCACTGTCTCTGTAAGTGAGTTTTCCATATGCAGTTTATGAATTAAACTCAGCAAAGTCAAGGCGCTTGTGGCCTTCCGGTACACAGGCATTCCGTAGAGTACAGTTAACTCAGTTCTCAGCTGCTCTTTTTTGAGCATAGGATACGCTTCCACAGCCTGATTCAGAGCACGCTCAGGGAAGGATTCATCATATTGTGCAAACTCTTTACCTTGCAATAAAGTCGCACTCACCAAATGTTTTGTGAACGAAAAGCGTTCTTTCGCCTGCACAATTACAATGTCACATATCTCCTTTCCAATTCGAACCAGAGAGGTGATGTTTTGTCTGCGGTTTGCAAAAACAGAATGCTGCGGCAGTTTGCTCTCTAAATCTTCAACCCCATCTCTCACTTTCATAATCTGTTGTACAAATGCAGATGTATTGGCTTTCACAGAGACAGTATCTAGGTCTTTTCTTTGCAACTGATCGTATAACACATCAACAGGAATCATTATGTCATGAAATAAAAACAGTAAGAACTGAAACTCTTTGTCTTGTAGTGTTCTAATAAAGCCATGGGCTTCATTCTGACTTGTGTGATCAAAGTCTGCTCTGGATGCTATGGCGACAAAACATTTCTCAAGGCCCTCCCTCTGTTCAAAGATTAAGTTGACTGTACGAATGTGAAAGTTCCAACGAGTTGAGGATCCCCTTGGTACGCTTTTGTCCACAATCTCATGAAGGGCTTCTGTTCTTTTGGGGGAACGTGTGAAGAATGCTGCTATGCCTCCGATATCCTGAAAGAAGACTCGTGTCTCTCTGATCTTTGATACCGCCTGTTGCATAATAAGATTGAGTTGGTGGGCGTAACAGTGCACAAAATGAGCATTAGGGTACACATCTCGAATTCTCTTCTGAACTCCACTAAGGCTCCCACTCATTACGGATGCACCGTCATAGCTTTGTGCGATAAGCTTTTGTTTTTGAGGCAGGTCCGGGAAAATTAAGTCCAGTTGACACAGTATTGCTTCAGTGATGGTTGCTGCACTAGAGTCACTTAAATGCGTGAAGCCATAAAATCTTTCCACAATGTTTCTGTCACTGTCAAGGTACCGAAACACTAACACGGACTGTGTTTGAGTGGACACATCAGTGGTGTCATCAGCCTGAATAGCCACAAAGTCTGTGTTTCGCAACTCTTGCACAATATGGCTTCTTATAATTTCGAGCATACAGTCAAGGAGTTCATTTTGTATTGTATTAGAGGTGCCCTTAAAGACTGTAGCATGTGCTAAATGTCTTTCCAAATCCTGGTCTATGGTTGACATTAAATCCACTAGGCCTCGGAAGATCCCAGGTTTTGAGGAAGTTTCCGATTCATCATGGCCTCGCAATGCCAGTTCGAAAGCACCACAGAAACGAATGCAATCAATGATCTTGGATAGATTTTGTCTGTTCTTATCCACAGCTTCATTGTGTTTTTGAATGGATTTGCGATACGCATCATTTATCTGCTGCTCAATTGGTGCGTCTTCCCCCAACATTCCCAGTCTTGTCAGGTTTTCCAGATGATTTCTTGTGAGCGCATGCTTCTTTATTTTTTCAGCGATGTGCTTCAGGTCGACCATTCCTTGCCGTGTCCAAGAAAAGTCACCGCCAAACAGCAAGCAGGGGAAGCAGAACAGAGAATTGCGTATAGGGCAGCCTGTAAGCCAATCAGCTTTTGTGTACCAGGCATTTGAGAATGTACGTTTTGACATTTTTCCTCTGTCCTGGGTAGTTTGCTGTAGGTTTATTTCAGGCTGATGAGGTCCCAATTCTTTTAACTTCAGTTTTCGTTCAAGTGGCCGTGACTGGAATGACTTTGTAATCAGCTCTTGTACTGTATTCATGATGGGGTGTCGGGTGTTGCTGGCCTTACCAATATATATATATATATATATATATTAAAGAAACCTGTCAATAATCAAAGTACAACGTATAAGGTGCAGTGCAATAATATCAAATTTCAGTATAAATACATTATACATATATATTGTGCATTATCCTAATACATCTCAAATGACTGCTAAAAATAGAGCCGTACTGCCTCCTGCCTCTCTGTGCCATAGTGTTGCTGGAGGCACTGAAAGACACTGCTTGAGGGCCTTGAGAGTGACCACATGACATACATGCTCTAACTACGATGTAAAAAAATATATAGCATCAGTTGCCTTACCTTTAACACTGGTGTTTGCTGGGTTGTAGCCGGGGTCGGGTGAGAGAGCAGCAAAGGAGGTTGGGGTCCTCTTGTTGTTTGCTGGAAAATTGCCCCAAAATGCGGTAATGTTTCAGGTTGTCAGGTGCTGAAAATGAAAAGATAACAATTTATTTTTGAAACAGTAGGGTAATGAAACAAAGACTGTGGGGAAAAAACATAACGCTCCAATTTTTTCCTAGACATCAGATGAATCTATTGGAGGCTTTGAAAATAAGGAGAAAGTGACTGCCAGGGAAAGAGGTCCCATCACTGCCCTAGAAACAGTTACCAGATTAGAAGGAATGAATTGAGTGCAAAAACCTGCATCCTCTGAGGTCCAGACATCATTCTCATTGTAAGGTCCCTGAAGAGGCAAGTCTGAGTCTGACCCCTAGGTATCAAATATTTAACCTTTGCAGCGGGTGTCATAACTCTGCAGGACGGTCTGTTCTGTGACCTCATCACTACTCTAGAAAAGTGGCTAGGGATAATGGTGGGGAGATACCCAATCTAGTTAGTAGAGCAAACAAACACACAGAGGAAACAGACAGGGAAACCCTAGTCTTTGTGCTTCTGAAAAGCTGTGTTCTCAGTGTCAATGGGAAATAGGCACATTTTGATTGGTGTCTTGTTTTTTACACCACTTTTTCCCATACATCAAAAGTGTTCCACCAGAATCAGCAACAAAGCAGGCAATTGGACACTGAAAGAGAATGCAGATCCAGGGAGGCTCCAACACAGAAGGGTGTAGAGTCTGGGACATCTAACGTAGTGCAGTTGAAGTGAGTGATGTGTGTTCTGACAGCAGTGAGTGATGTGGACAGTGAGCCTGATGTCTGGGATGTGCCAGAAGGGCTTTTTTATATGTACTAAACCCATTTGGGTTTTGTGATCCATTCCGACTCGTAATTAATTAGGAGGGGTCGTAAAAGGGGTAACCCTGCCTAATTACAAATAGCAAAGGCATTAATAATTTGCTATCATAATTGCGGTCGCAACCATTGGCCAGTTACCAATACCACAAAGGAAGGGTTAACTGATTCACAAAGAGGAAGGCTCATTTGCGAACTGTGTCCACAGCCTGGGAGGGATTTGAGTAGGTGGTTTAAGGCACTTGGCCAGGGCATAGGTCGCATCACAAAAGAAAAGTAAAGACAGGTCGTAAAATGTAGGTGCACTTTTTCTGCCCATCCTTTTGATACATCTAGGACAAAATGGCTTTTCAAATTACCAGGTGGATTTAAAAAGACCCTTTACACTGACCTGCTCCCTGCTGACGAGAGGCAACTACCTCGAAACACGTGTCCAGGGATGGCTAACGCAACACATACTGTTCTTTTTACACATCGTGGCATAGGGGTACCCCCCGTCGCCACTACATTTACCACAGTCCTTTGGGGCAACTTGCTGGTGTGACGAGCAGTGTGCGACCAACTTTTGCATAATTTATTACGGCTCCCTTGAGCCAACGGGCTGACGAGCCTTGGATCTGCACCTGCGCGCCATGAGAGGTACTTGACCTGTTTTAATTACATTTTGGCAGTCCACACGGCACCCCTTTACACTGACCTGCTCCCTGCTGACGAGAGGCAACTACCTCGAAACACGTGTCCAGGGATGGCTAACGCAACACATACTGTTCTTTTTACACATCGTGGCATAGGGGTACCCCCCGTCGCCACTACATTTACCACAGTCCTTTGGGGCAACTTGCTGGTGTGACGAGCAGTGTGCGACCAACTTTTGCATAATTTATTACGGCTCCCTTGAGCCAACGGGCTGACGAGCCTTGGATCTGCACCTGCGCGCCACGAGAGGTACTTGACCTGTTTTAATTACATTTTGGCAGTCCACACGGCACCCCTTTACACTGACCTGCTCCCTGCTGACGAGAGGCAACTACCTCGAAACACGTGTCCAGGGATGGCTAACGCAACACATACTGTTCTTTTTACACATCGTGGCATAGGGGTACCCCCCGTCGCCACTACATTTACCACAGTCCTTTGGGGCAACTTGCTGGTGTGACGAGCAGTGTGCGACCAACTTTTGCATAATTTATTACGGCTCCCTTGAGCCAACGGGCTGACGAGCCTTGGATCTGCACCTGCGCGCCATGAGAGGTACTTGACCTGTTTTAATTACATTTTGGCAGTCCACACGGCACCCCTTTACACTGACCTGCTCCCTGCTGACGAGAGGCAACTACCTCGAAACACGTGTCCAGGGATGGCTAACGCAACACATACTGTTCTTTTTACACATCGTGGCATAGGGGTACCCCCCGTCGCCACTACATTTACCACAGTCCTTTGGGGCAACTTGCTGGTGTGACGAGCAGTGTGCGACCAACTTTTGCATAATTTATTACGGCTCCCTTGAGCCAACGGGCTGACGAGCCTTGGATCTGCACCTGCGCGCCATGAGAGGTACTTGACCTGTTTTAATTACATTTTGGCAGTCCACACGGCACCCCTTTACACTGACCTGCTCCCTGCTGACGAGAGGCAACTACCTCGAAACACGTGTCCAGGGATGGCTAACGCAACACATACTGTTCTTTTTACACATCGTGGCATAGGGGTACCCCCCGTCGCCACTACATTTACCACAGTCCTTTGGGGCAACTTGCTGGTGTGACGAGCAGTGTGCGACCAACTTTTGCATAATTTATTACGGCTCCCTTGAGCCAACGGGCTGACGAGCCTTGGATCTGCACCTGCGCGCCATGAGAGGTACTTGACCTGTTTTAATTACATTTTGGCAGTCCACACGGCACCCCTTTACACTGACCTGCTCCCTGCTGACGAGAGGCAACTACCTCGAAACACGTGTCCAGGGATGGCTAACGCAACACATACTGTTCTTTTTACACATCGTGGCATAGGGGTACCCCCCGTCGCCACTACATTTACCACAGTCCTTTGGGGCAACTTGCTGGTGTGACGAGCAGTGTGCGACCAACTTTTGCAGGATTTAAAAAGAGTCCCTTGTCGTTTCGCACTTTACGGCTGGGTTGTTATTTGTTCTGTTAATGGCGGTAGAATAAAGTTGAAATCCATGGAGATTGTCTCGAAGTATGCGACATTGCGACAGGCCCCCCCCCCTCCCTCTTCTCCCCCCCCCCCGCATAGCAAGCAGCGCCTTCATAAATGCTAGCCCGCGCGCCAGAGTCCCTTTATGAGCACCAGACGCCTACAGTGCAGCGAAGCGCGCAATCCTTAATGCTACCTGCATTGATATTTTATGGCACAAAAGCGACATAACTGTCGGGAATCCCTTTGTTAAATGGCCGCATTAAGCAAGCAGTCTCATGAAATGTCTAATCCCCAGTAACCCTGGTGAAGTGTGTTTGTTTTTGCCGTGTCATGTATGCTCTGGCCGTAAGACCCACAGTAACTTGGCCAGTTATCAGGGAGCGTATTGGAGAGAAGTCTTAGAGTTCTGGAGTGAGGTCATTATTTACAAATGAGATATTAGGAAGATTTCCAAGGGGGTCATTGCTAAAATAGATAACACGGGGAAAGGAAGGCCTTGGCATTAACGGGAATGAAGTTACTGCACAAACCAAGGGAAACAACAACAGCAGCAATGCAATACAAGAGAGAGTAAAAAAGAAAAAAAACACTGTACGAACGACTAAAAACAGTACAGCAAAATCGTGCATCGAAATGCAACGCTGGTGACCAATTAAGAAATGTCCCAAGTATTGTATCAGAAAACCTGGGACTGCATCAGGCAGTAGATGGCTCGATGCGTTTTTCTTTATCTTTGCACATACACGTCTAGAACAGAACTATTTTACTTACTGTACATCGAAGGCCGTCAGAATGTGTGTGTAAATTTATCAATAGTATGTTATCAGACGGCTGTAGTGTGTGGAAAGGTGCTCCCTTAAACCAGGTGTCCTTGTGTGGGGTTCAGAGCAAGCTCAGGCCTCTTCTCGCGGGTGCGGGTGCGGGGGGGCAGGGCACCCGCTTAGACCCACGCCGGTGCGTCCAGTACCAAAACAATCATGGACACTCTGTCTCTGATTGTTACTATCCCTCGAGAATCCTACCCGGTTAGCAGAACACACGGCACCCCGCGCTACCCTCCAAATGGGCTAGCAATGAAAAGTGTCATTTCAGAGCACAGCCAGCCTCTCCCTGCAAACCTTGCACAGCAGCCCCGCCTGTGAACATCCCTCCTTCCTAACATAAAATGTCCTACGATTCGATCCAGACAATATCTCCGATGTCCCCGGCGACCCCTGCGTCCCTCTGCCCCCTCTGCTCGCTTCCCCCGGGTGAGAGCCCGGAGCGGGGAAGCGTGTGTATAAAACGCCATCAGTGAAGGGCTGCTGCAGATTCCAAAATGGCCGTCTGACAACAAGCTGCTGGACGTGCTTTAAAAACAGAGGGATCGGGGCCCCGGCGGTCACCCTGCGAGCCGCGGCCGCCCCACTTCCTTGTCAGTACGCACCCGGTGACAGCCCCAGGCTCGGGGTGCCTCACTGCACCCCATTCCTGCCGACCCACCACAGAGCAGGCGAAATGGCTGCTTCCCTCCCAAACTGCCCGCACGTGCAGGCAGATGACAGTCGGCGCCCTCTCTGCCCCAGTGCCCCCTCTGCCCACATCTCCCGCGTCACGATACCCAGTAACGGGCGCGTATAATGCGACAAGAGAAGCCGGCGATGTCAGCAGCATTCGCTGCAACGGCACGAATCTACCGAGAAACTCGACCAGCAAAGGGCGTGCGGCGTGTCCTAAAGGGCTGTCCGCCTACCAACGCGCACTGTCCCGTTCCCGCTTCGGGGACGTCCGCGTAGAACAATTTACCACCTTTCGTGGTTTCTTCGGGCTCCAAAGGGACTTATTTACCCCAAGATTTGCAAATATCTTCGACAGTAACTAATTCACCCACCTCCTAAAAAACCCTTCTACCCCTGTGGCCTGTGCCCTGACTTCGGGTTCTAGTCCACATTACACAACGGGAAGGGCACCCTTCGTAGAGCACTTAAGGGTATCAAAGCGGCTATTCACCCCAGCGTACCACAACCTTCTTCTGAAACAGAGGCTCGGCTATCTATCCCCTAGCCCACAGACGCCCCTCAGTGCTGTGCCCATACACGAGGGGTATGAATCATAGAACACCTGGTCTGGGCCCCTGGCGTGCCATCTCTACCGAAGTCAAAACGTCGAGTTGTGCCAACGTTTTCAAAAATGCGTAAAATGCGCAACTATTCATGTCCTGTCCGCAGAAGGTTATTCACAAATGTGCTGCAAACTGTCGTCTCAATCCAGCACATCGTATTAGTGCGTCTGACCAGGTATTAGTCATGTCTGAATGCGGGGACTCCAAATCTCTTCTAGGCAGCAACAATCTACTCAGTTTCACAAGTTAGTTGATGAAACGTCACTCCACTGTTCATCTAAAAAAAAGAGTCACTGAACGACAACTCCAAACCAAACTCACAGAAAAGGTGATCTTGTACGAGTAAGACAGCAGCAGCAGCACACACCGTCCCTCACGACCACGAGGCTGTCAGGCTGGGCTCAGGCGACGCGCACGAGTCGAGACAGAGTGGTGAAGTGCACCCGTCACCCGACCGTTACCTATTACGTCACGCGCTCGGCATCCAATATGGATTGCCCGCCCCTGCGGTGACCGGCCAATCCTGGCGCAGTGGCGCTGCATGCAGCACCAGGATTGGCTTGGAGGGCACAGTGACTGCTCGCCCTGTCGCCCTTTTGCTGCCAGCGCTGCCGCCAGCAGGTCCTGCACCCCCCCCCCCCCCTACTAGCTAATGGGGCCGGCCTGGGTGCGCATGCTCGGGCAAGTTGCTGCCCGAAGCATACATGCGGGGAAAAAAACGTTTTTTTACAGACCTGTCAATCAATCCACACCAGCCAGCCCGGCCCGCCCCCCCCCCCCCTCCCGATAAAGTCGGGTGCTGCCCGGCGCCGTGTAAATGTGGTAAGTAAAGTAGTTATTTCGTAAAAGTTTCATTTATTTTAATTCTTTAACGCGGGTCCAGGGCTGGTGGGGCTACGCCCCTACGCCCCAATGGACGCACCGCGGCTGAGTAGAACGTGAGGGAGTGCAGAGGCCCACACAGTAGAAACGATTTAAATTACCAATAGATGGTTCAAAATGGCTGACGGTGCAGGAGTGGCTTCCGAATGCTTCTGGGGCTGGGGATTGAAATCAGCGTAAATCCTTCGAAAGCCCTGCCCGCCAAGCTCACCACATCAGAGCACGGGTTGGTGAATGAAAGGAGTGGTCCGCAGGCGGACCGCAGAGATGGCAGGGGGCAGCCGAGGTTGCCTGAAGTCAGGAGTCTGAGGGGCCAGTGCCAGGCTTCTATTTGGTGAGCCTGTTTGTCCCCCTCTCTATCCTGGAGGGAAAGTCTCACCCAGCCGGTCCCCACACATCTGACCACCATCGGACTCCGGTCCCTTCAGGTGTGTGACGTACGAAATGGCAGCTGTAGCCCCGGGGAGCCTCTGATGGTATTCGGTGCCGACACTGCACCAATCGGAAATACTGCCGACTCCTAGGCGAGAGCGGAAGCATCCCCTCTCTCCTCTTCCGCGAACTAGGGGTTGGGGGCTCAAGAACACTCGCTGCACTGTTCGGTACTGTTGTGGAAGGGACCACTGACTTAAGTCCTCACCTAATCACAGAGGGGCTGGGAGCTGCACGCTCTTTGTCCCAGTGTAGCCCCTGCGCCCTACACCTCATCCTCACCTGGTAGGGAGCTGCAGCTGGTAAACGGTCTACCGGAGTCACCGACTGAATGGAGCATGGACACTAAAATTAGACTACAAGTTTTTGAGGGCAGACAGCCTTTTCTTCATTCTGCTTAAGGTTGTCAAGGGACTCACTGAGAAAGAGGACAGAAAAACCCTCTTAGAACAGATAACTTTTGGTCAGCAACAAAGAAAAAGTATTAAATGCACTTAAACACAGACAGAGAATGGAGGACAACAGAACTTGGACAAGAAACAAGACTCCATTCATTAAGATGGGGACGATCATCCCTGTTAATGGGCACACAATCTACTCTCTAAGCTGATGCTGCCTGGACATACGTAGGGAAAAGGACAAACTCAGCCTCTTGGATAGCAATCATCCAGCTGAACCCCAATTAAAAAATAAATAAATAGAAATAAACGATGCTAAGGACTCCCTACAAGCTGCACCGAGTGTCTAGGATTCAGGAAGCAGGCCCCCATAGCACCCTTCTACCCTGATCTACCATCTCTCCTGAAACCTCACAGACCAAAGCTATGCTCCGTGGCGGCAAAAAACCTCAAACTTAAACTGACAGAGTCATCCCGAAGTGCTCATTGCAGACATCTCCCACAACGCCTCAAAAGAACTGAAGAGGACAGAGCTCATCTTCTATACCTCGCATCCCTCTAAAGAGAATGCAATACTAACTAAACCAAAACTACTAACAAAGCATACAACAGTAATCTAACAATCACAGACTCGCCTGCTTTCAAAGGTAATGCCACTGCTACCATCTTCAGAAATGGCACCATCATGATACAAGCCAATGATGCCAAGCTACGCACCTGTGAATCCATTTTTCTGTCGATAAAAAGTGCCATAGCTCTGCCTCACATCTCTAACCCGACCCCACCCCACAGGTTACTACACAAAAGGAAACACTAACGAGTCACTCCCAAACTCTACCTCCTCCCTCTATACTCATGATGCCCCTAAGGAAGCAGTCAAGATCTACACCCCTAACTCAAACTCCTCCCTCACAACCCACACTTCCCCCACCACAACCGATACTGAACTTGGGTCTCCTGGTATCTCATTGATTCACACCACTACCCATCGCTCAGTCCCTCCCCCTAGACATCTCGGAGTGGCGACCAACGAGTGCATGTCCATAGCTGCCACCACCCACATGCTGCGTGGCCCAAGACGCTGATGACACCATCTCTGAGGGGGTTAAGCTATGCTCCCACCAGCCCCCGCATTAACAAAGGACCTAGTATCCTTCCACATGGCACCCATCTCGTCATTGCGAATCCAACTGCCACCAACACCCACTCCAGGACTATGGACACTCCTACTTCACACAAAATGAAACACAACCTCCACAGCCCCATCCCACTAAATCAAATACCCATGTCATGGCTAATTGAGCGATTAATACATAGGGAAAACCAACTAGAAAAAAAATACTACAGGATCTCACCAATATCTCAATGAATCTAAACTCATATTGCAATTCCTCTGCCTATCACCACCACCTTCACTCTACTAAATGCAGCAACTGACAACTCCCAAGGCTAGCGAAGACACAACCACTCAGCTGGTCCACTACGCCTCTCAACAACAAAGCCTAAAGGCCTAAAAGAACAAACGCCACGTTGTCTCTGAGTGAGTCACAGTAACTAACTAAACATTACAAGCTATCAGCTAATAGAAACAACCCCCTCTTCCAAGATCCAGGTGATCATGGGACTAGGGAGGAATCCCAAACCAACGAACGTGACAAGGTCATCAACACACCTCATCAATATACACTTGACTTCTTCCCGCAAGATACCAATGACTGCAGAGAAACCAAATGTATGCTCATAAACTGCAGATTTGCAACTTAAGCATGAAACAGAACTATGAGAAGTAATGCTGAACCACAACATTGATATTGTATACATCACAGAAACATAGCTAAACGAATCCTCATACCCAATCTTAGACATGCTAATCACACCACGATTTTCAATCATCAAGAAAGACCGGAAGGACAGCCTCAGTAGTGGCATCGCCATTATCCACAAGAACAACATCAATGTGAGGGAAGCAGAAACCCTCACTTACAACACATCTAAATCCATCAGTACCACCATAAGGATGGAAGACAGCTCCATAATGAACAGTCACCTTCTCTACCACCCACCGGGAAACGCAATATCCTTCGGGGAGCACCTAGCTGATCTAATTACACACTGCTCACTCTCACACGGCAACAATATCTTCCTAGGTGACTGGAACGATGAAAGCAATATTCTAATGCAATCCTTAAATGACCTCTTACTCAGTAAAACCCTCTCTCAGCACTGCAAGGGTTAAACCCACAACAGAAGCTCAACCTTAGACGCGATCATAGTGCATGAAAAAACACCAGCCATTGACAACATCCTTCCCGTTGAATGGCCAAACCACCACATCATTTTATTCCATTTCAACAAAGTGCCTTCCTACCCAACCCGAACACAAAAAAACCTTCCAATGGACAAGAAACAAAGCAATTTCCACTAGCGGTCCTTGAAGAAAGAAAGCTGGCTCAACTACCCCCGACCCAAGAACCTCTCCACAACCTAACTCAATAATCACTATAACTCAACAATGTCCTTCATCCTAAACCGAGTAGCCCCTCAAAAACAAAAAAGGATGAGAAACATACTATTGAGATCCTGGTTAAACAAAGACCTCAACATGGAAAGAAGACAGCTCAGAACAGCAGTAAGACTCTGGTGAAAGAATCCCCCACAAACCACCTGGAGAAACGCAGGAGATATTAAAAAAAAAAAACACATCACAAACAAAAAAAAAGCTTCCTTTTTCCGCAACGCCATGGACAAAGGAAAAAAACGCCCCAGAGAACTCAACATCATCACTCTGCTAAACCCGCACCAAAAAACACTCCGATATCCAAAGAAAGGTGTGACAAATTTGCCAAGTTCTTCATCAATAAAATCACAATAATTGAGCTCTCCCTTGACAATCACAGCCAGTCCTCTAAAGAGATCCCCCCCTCCCAGGAAGGAAGCTAACAACCCACAACCCCTGGCCACACTTTTATCCACTATACCTCAAGACGACAACGGATGCAACAAACCCCAAATGACCCACACAGCGCCTGGGAAATGGAAGGGATTCTACGCACTTTCTGAGGTGGACCTATCGGCTCTGATTGGCAACATCCAAACCTTCCTCCCACTTAGCTGACCAGCCTCCCTGGCAAAAAAACTCAATCACGCAATCACCCCACTTTGGACTAAACTTATAAACAGCTGGATGACAACTGTCTAAGACTCGAGCAAGTCACAACTCTAATTAAAAAAAATTTAAAACACTGAAGCAGACCCAATGGACCTAAACAATTTCCGGCCCGTTGCCAATCTCCCTTTCCTAGCCAAAACTCTAGAGAGATGTGTGCTCTCTCAACTCAGCGAACACATCGAAAGTAACTATTTCCTGAATCCTAACAAATCTGGGTTCAGAAAAAGATGCAGGACTAAAACAGCCATTTTGAGCATAGTAGATGACATTCACAAATCACTGGATACAGACCGTTGTTGCCTGCTCATTCTCCTTGACTTATAAGCGGCCTTCGACACGGTCGATCACAAGCTCCTCCTAGACTCCCTCCAAAAAAAAGGTCTGTGCAGAGGGGGTGGTGCTATGCAGGTTCACATCCTTCCTACAAAACTGCGCTCAACAAATAAAAATAAGCAACCAGACCTTTCATACAACAGCAATAATCCGGGGTGTCCCTTTAGGCTCCGTCCTCTCGCTCACTCTGTTGAATACCTACATGGAACCCCTCACCGTCATGCTCGACAACGCAAACCTCCCCTTCCATCTATAGGCAGATGACACCCAGCTTTGCATGGAAATCTCCTCACTAGAAAACATATACCGGCTAAACTCCACCCTCAAAGAAGTCCAACACTGGCTATCTCGTCACCACGTAAACCTCAAAGACAAGACCGAAATTGTCCTTATATCAAAATCAGAAGTGTCATCCCAGATGGAAGATTGGATAAACTCCATAGACACTCTTAACTGCAATCTAACCCTAGCTAGCTCCGTCAAATATCTAGGAATCACACTGGACCCCAAACTGTCCATGAAAAACCACATAAAGAACAATGTGAAGAGTGCCTTTTACAACTTGAAACTGGCAAACAAAATCAAACCTTACCTACCTCTCAATGATATCAAGTCCGCCATGCAAGCTCTAGTGCTGTTTAGATTAGCCTACAGGAAAGCCACCCTAACAGGAGCTACCGACTCCCACCTTGCTCCCATCATAATCACTCTCAATGCAGCAGCCAGAATGGTCACAGGATTAAAAAAATATGACCACATCTCCCCCGCCCTGAAAGAACTGAAATGGCTCCTGATGGAAGCCCAATGCAGCTTCAGAACTGCTTGTCTCACTCACAAAGCCCTCCACACGGGAAAACCTACCTACCGTAAACCTCAAAAAAGCAGGTAAGACGAGAAACCTAAGAAGCTCAACACCTTACTCCCCATTCCTCCCAAAGTCCATAAACAAAAATCTCTGGCATACACTGTCTAGAGCAATGCCCCTAAAATCTGGAACTCCAAACCTCCTCTTCTTTAACTGTAAGAAACAGCTAAAAGCTCTCCTGCTCAACAGACAACTCAACTAGGGGGTCTTCAATCGCCCAACGTGGACAGGCTCTGCATCCCATGCTCTCTTCATACCTCGCCAGAGTTACATCCCTCTTTCTGTGCTCAACCAATGAGTTGAACTCAAAACAGCTGTCCTGATTCTACTTTTATTTTGTATAAATTGAGTGTGTGACCTGTAAATCACTCCGATACCCTCGGGTCTTGCTAACGCTATATAAAACTTTTAGATAAATAAACACTTTGGAGTGCTGAGTCCATATATGCAGGAGGGTTCAGAGTGGTCCGAGACTTCTTTCACTATGGGCAATCCACCTGGGTTCTGACTGATGTACTTGAGGCTGGAGACAAACGAGACACAAAGATGCCCCTATGTGCGACTGTGCTCCAGGGCTATATGTACCCCTCTGACGGCACAGAAGGGGTCTCATCCACAACAGAGGTGAGGTACGTCATAGTGAATACTGAACCCAAGGAACAGCACCACATGAATAAAGCTGCAAGGGAGGGATTTAAAGGAAGTGGCTATGATGTGCCTGGCAGGCCCCTTCTACCTACTGTGTATGCCCTTCCTTAAGTTACACCCAGCCAAGGGTGCTTTCTATGGACATCAACTTTGAGTGATAGCTGTGGACCCGGGGCCTGGAGGGTAGCCGTCCCTTTGCTTCTGCTCCATCTGGTGGGAGAGCCCTTGAACTTGAATCCCTTACATAAAAAGAGGACTTGCATCCATGGATGAGATATCCTGGTACACTGGACACCTGGGTGGTGGATAGCAGTGGCTTGGTCTGGAGGGCTGGGACTGGAACAAAATTGACAACCTATGAGTATTCCTCAATTCAATGTCCTAGGGCTGTGAACTTTCCAAGTAGAGACACATTGCAGAGTTTTCTGCCACCCCATTCTGCTGCCCCTACTGGGCCTTGCTCTTACACACACAGTCGTAGGAAAGTGTGGCAGTTAGCGCAAATAAAAGAGGTGGGGAATGAAGGTGAAGGGCAGAGGGGCAACAATGGCCTCCCAGAGGATGATCAACAGTTTTACACAACCTGGAGGGAAGCGAATGAGGGCCTAATGTGGTGACCCGGCCACAGACCTGTTGGCCTCTGACAGAGGATGTACCCCCATGTCAGAGGTCTTGCAAGCGATCAAGGAAACCAGAAAAACTTTGGAGAGCAGGATAGATGGAGATGGCACAAATGTTTCCTTCATACTCAGCTGAAAACTAATAACATTAGCAAATATCATTGGAAGACAACTTGCACCACCGTCGGGTAGATTTAACTAAATTCCGGGATGTGGCACTGCATTTGCAGCATTGCGTGGAAGATGCGGAGGGACGTTTCAGATGCAACAACTTGCTCCTTGGGAGGGGGGGGTGGGGGGAGGCTGGGACCACTGAGAGCATCGAAGAACCCTGAAACCTTTTTCATGGGATGGACTGGGACCTGGTTCCCAGCGCAGCAATTGTGATCAGGTTTTATTATTGAGAGATTAAATAGAGCCTTCATCTTTAAGAACCCTCCAAGGCACCCCCTGTCTCCTGAACTGTCAGACCAGAGACAATACCTTTTGTGAGGCCCACATGCAATAAAACTTACTTCTACAGGCAGCTATGATCATGATTTTTTTCCAGATGACATAGGAAGGGCCCAACAGCAGGGGAAAAACCTTGCCGCAGTCAAAGTCAAGATCAGGGCAGTGCAGATCAAGTACATGCTTCTTCACTCAGCAAGACTTAAGGCCATTCACCAAGGCAGACTTAAGACCATTAACCAAGGCAAAACACACTTTTTTGAGACCACAGTGTAGGTATGGGTGTGGGTCGAGGATCATTCCCCCTTTGTCTTAACCCCTGAACTCCCAGAGGAAACGTGGGATTAATGCCTTGGGGAATGGCCACCATTTTCTCGCCCCGATTCACCCCTCCAAAGCCAGATGTTGGGGGTGGGCCGAATCAACCCAAGGCAGGAGTCTCAGCCTTGACAAAGATGAGGAGTCCTCCGAGTCAGAGGGTCTGGTCCCAGCGTTTAGGAGTACCTCCCCAGTCTGAAAAGAGGGTGATCAGAGGCCGGTGACACACCTATTGCCCAGGCTATCTAGTCATGAAGATAGATAGTATTCTGTCAGGTGGGCAAACAGTTCTCATATAGGATACTAACTTGACTTTTGATGATAGGTGGTAAGAGGCTGATTTTGTTTTTACAAATAAGCAACAATACTCTATTTTGGTGGCTGATCGTACAGATTTCTTGTGTTTACAGAGGGGTTTCTTAGTTGAAACACCTTTGTTAGTTAGCAACAGATACTTTTGTTCTAAAAGGGTAAGGAGTGAGATTGGTGATTTGGAGTCTGTCGCAAAATACATTTGACTCATTTTGTGCAGCACAGCACATCAACAGACATGGGTCTGAATCTCATTACACGATGGTACATATTACAGTATATAAAGACTATTGGTTCCTCTTGTGGAATCTTAATGGGCTGAATGAGAAAATCAAAAGGGTGATGGGCCCTAAAATACACCAAATCATTAGCTCCAGACACCCTCCTCATTCAAAAAACTCACTTATTAGGTAATAACTGCAACATCCTCAACAGATCTGGCTACTCCAAAATTTATAATTTGGGCTATACAGGAGGGACCCAGAGTGTGGACATTCTCCTCACAGAGTCCTTCGTCCACATGGTATCGAACACATATGCGGATCGGCTTGAGTGCTTTGTTATGGTTACAGCAGGATGCACCTGGTCCATTGTCTGTGCCTATATACCCCCCACCCCGAGTTTGACAAATTCATCATTATCTGAGCTGTCCAACCAACTGACGTCTCTGCAGCCTGGTAGACTAGTGGTAAGCAGTGACTAACACATCCCTGGAATTCTTTATTAGCGGAATGACAACCCCCTTGGCTCTATGGACCCAATCCATGAGCCTCTGTGATGCTTGGGGTCAATGTCACCCACATAGGCAATATAATTTTTTTACCCACTGTCATACCTCCACTTCTCGCCTGGACTACTTTTTTAGGTCTCGCCTAGCTATTGCGTTTACGCAATCGCTATGCGAGACTCTAGTAAGAGGGGCATTTCAAAGTGCTCCCAAAAGTGGATTGCATGGCGAGCACGCGCACAATCACGTGCATCGTGCCGCCATGCAATCCGTTTTGGGAAGCGCTTCAGCCCACTGGCACCCTCGGCATCATACTTCAAAGGGTCCGCTCCCCAGCCTGGAATGCGCTCCCCCGCCCCCGCCAAGCGCGCACTTGCTTTCACTTTCGCGCGGCGGGCACTTGCTTGCGTCCGGACCAATTTGTCTTGTTATCTTCGGGGCACAGGCTCAGAGCAATGCCATAATCAATCAGCATGTTAAGTCAGACAAATATCTCTCAAAGATGTAAAACAATCACAGGCTTGCTTTGTCTCTTTTTTGGCAGCACTGCCATAACTTCAAACTGCATTATATCACATTAGTTTTCACCGAACATCTTCAAAAGAACACTCTCTCACCTCGCAATAAATCTGATTGAAATAAAATGCTCGCATCCTCAGAGGATGTACCGATGGAGGAAAGATTAGCGGATGGACAACATAACGCTAATTACATCAGGATAAATCCTCTTGGTTAGCCTCTGTGTCCAGGGCATTATAGTTTCAGGAGAGGCATTAGAGGTGACCTTTCACACGCAATGCTCCGGGCGATCTCAGCAGGGACTCGGACCTTGGAAGCAGCCCTGTGGCACCAGGTCCTACCTGAAACGCCGGTCAGTGCTGGGGGTCCGGTGAGCTCTACATCCTCCCGCTCTGAGCTCGCTGTAGTGGGACACTCGGCGTCGCATAAATCAGCGTGCGGGGCCCTCCGCAGACAGCCCTCCACTGCACGGCCGAGCCAGTGACAGACGCCAGCACAGAAGCGCCTTTTTTATCCGCCGGCCAAGCAGAGAACCGTCTCATGAGGTCAGACACTCCGACTGGGTCAGACGCAGTCAATGACGTCACAGAAACAAATGGTCACATGAAAGGAGTCAGGCGATGGGGTGCGCTTAACGGCCCTCTCATCTTCCACCACGGGCCTCGCAGGCCACCTCCAGGCTGCTGGAGCAGCGCGTGGGCGTGCATGGCGGGGCCGTCTGCAGGGCCTGCAGTGGCGGAGCCTGCCTGCAGAACTCTGCTGTCAAGGGTCGATGTCTTCATCCGTCTGTGACATTCCTAACTCTTGACTGCATGTTGCATTTATCATCCTTCTTTATGGCAACAAATCAGGAAGGAAAGCGTGACGGCGGCTTGCTTGTGTATCCAATTGCCACTTCAGTCATTATTTTAGAGAATAAAGCGGTGGCTTTGTTGAAGTGTACAAAACTTTTGCAAACAAAAACATGCATATTTATTTTGTGAGAGAGATGGGTTGCTATGCCCCTGTCTATGCCCCATTTACTGGATCTTCTGCAATACGAGACTCCCTATATTAGGCCTCCACCTCTGTATTTTCTCGAATATCACAGAGGTGGAAAAGAGTGGTAATCAGCCCGATTACTGACCAGGCAGCGATTTTCAGGCCAAACCTGTGTTCTGGGCCAAAAGCAGCAAACATTACAACTCTTTCCACGTTCAGTGCGCCGACACCAGGACACACGCAGAAATGCTCTCACTGAATAGGCAGCAGTCGGCAGAGCAGGAAGGTGAGGACTTGCTTTTAGGTTTCACCAGTGGCGCAGCGCTTGAACCGTGCATCCGAAATTTCTTGTATTAAAAATAAATATATTAAAAGGGGGTTAGAATCCTCCCAATACTTACCTGAACTTACCATTCGTTGATTCCAACTTCATTGTAATTTACTTCTCATTGGCGTATGGCCGTGAGTTTGCTGCAATATGATTACATCGCCTTGGTCCTCAGTTCGGATGCACGCATTTTTATGGGATAGCACTCTGTCAGTGCTTGAAAAGGAACAATAGAACTGCAGATACTCTATGCCAGAGTACCTGCTTGTTTCTGAGAAGTGCCGGTACTCTCAAATTAAAAGTATTACATTTCTCTTGAGCAGTTCCGGTACTCTCCCCCTCAAAATAAAAAAGTGCTGGTACTCAGTACCGGCCCATTTAAAGCACTGACTGTAATCATCCTGTGCATGAGTGTGTGTGGAACATATGCATTGTATATGCACGAGCTTCGGTGTTTAGCAATGCAAATCCTACTTTGTGTCAAGAACAGCAGTCGCTGCTTGTGCACAAACCCCTGTTCTTGATCCTCAGCATGTAATGGACCAGCAATATGTACTTGAACCTCCTGTGTAAACAGAAGACATCATGTGTTCTTACAAACCTGTGTTCATCACTCCAGTCGCATATGACTCTCCTGTTTAACGGTGCACCCGTGCACAACTTGTTGGACACTGGTCGTTACCCTACAGTCCCTCTGCAGTTACACTCACAGGGCTCGACGCTCAATTATCGTCACCCAAGATTGTGGGAGAAGATTAAAACAAGCATTGGCAAAGCCAACAGGTTTTGCCTCTCCAAAATCTATTGGCTTTGGCAATTTTTTTTACATGTCACACAGCAGTTGAGCTGCTGTGTAGCATTGCTTAATTAAAAAAAAAAAAGCATTGTCTGTCGTGGTGCTTTTTAAAAAATACATTTTTTAAAATTACTTTAAGCTATCTTGCACAGCAGCTCAACTGCTCTGCAATATGTAAAACAAGCATTGGCATAGCCAATAGGTCTCGCTTTTGGGACCTTATAAGTATTTAGTTATGCAGCACAATATCCTTGGTGCAACAACATCAACTGTTGCATGGCTAAACACTTATAAGGTCCCAAAAGCGAGACCTATTGGCTATGCCAATGCTTGTTTCCCCCTGCAGCTGACACGGCGAGGGTAAAGGGGACATGCAGGCTTCCCCATGTCATTAGATCCATTCCATGCTACTCTGGGCACTGAATGTGAGGAAGCAGTGGGGCTCTTACTTGCAAAAGGAGATATAGCTAGACTCTGGATCACATCTGATCCTGCAATTTGGATGAATGGATACATGAGATGGTTATTGCGCCACTAAGGAACGCACAGTGTATATGACCAGTAGCTGCCTCCATGCGTTTCACAAGATATGGATGCATGGTTATCATTGGGGATAACGAGGGAGGAAGGAACTTAGCAGGATTGTTTTCATAGTGAATCTTGATCTCTTGAATCTTGAGTCTCTTACCATAATTTGCTACAAGCAACAGTGTGGTTGTTCTTTTGTTATCTTCTTGCATGAAACGATTTAAGAAAAAAAAAGGAACCAGTGTAAAGACATTCATCCAGATCAAATATTCCGCTATGCAGAATTACATGGCACAGACAAGGACGGCAATTGATACAAAGTTCAGTTCATGGCTAGAAAATAAAGGCAGAGAGTGGGCCCTAGACTCAATGCGAATTGGGCCTAGCTGCCAAGTGAATGAAGCACTTTGTCAGCTACTAGTGGTTACATTTTTCCATACTATTCTCTTTTTATTTGATATTTTGCAGAGCACAAATGCAAAAAATAGCCAAAGTACTAACACCCCCTTTAAGCAAAAGGTCAAATACCAGTGACCCTCCTGCTGCTGAAATACTTTAATTCCCCTACATTAACATTAGTTCTTCACCTCCTAACTGGCCATCCTCTTTTGACAAGTAAAACAAACACCTGGTTGTTCATCCAAACTTCCACCATCATCACAATCATTCATTTGCAGTTCATTGAAGTTATTACATACCTGCGACTTCATCTGGAGTACCTTTACATCCCAACTTTACAGATAAGTTTATAATTATTTTTAAACATATATATTTAAAAATAATATTTGCCTAATCTTTAGCTTAAAATTAAGGGGCAGGTTTGCGTTACTTTTTTGACTCAGTCCCGAAGCAAAATCCTTTGTGGTATTTACTAAGCAACGCAAATGGTTATATACTTTTTCGTTTTTCCACTCCAACTCAATGGCTGCCAGGGGACATCCAAACATCCATTTCTCAATCAATCTTGACAGCCAAAAGCAGGCACCCAAATGCCAGTGGTAATCGGGGAAGCCGCCACCAACATCTTTACATGCTTTACTTCCTCCAATTTCCATTCACAGAGAGACTTTATACACTTTTTGTTGGCAGGGCAGCCTTAAATGATAAGAGGTTATTGCTGTGAAAAATGGCTATTAATGTGTATCATTATGATAGCTGAGCTTGAAACCTATGTCTTCTTCTGCAGCTATTATGAGGCACATTAGGAGAAAGGCATATGGACAGGAAACTGCCTCAAAACTAAACAATTGGTTAAAGTTTTATAGGACAGTTTTATATTGTTGTGCAATGCTGGACTTTTTAAATGATCACCAAGTAACTGGCACTCTGGCCCTCAACTGATAATTATAAACTTCAGTAACACGTTTAACTAAAGGGTAGAAAGTACATATGATTTCTAAGCTAGAGATCTTTAATTCGTACATTTATTTATGGTGTTCAGTAGGGAGGCGCATGCCAACATAAGATAGCTTCAACTCCCAGCATTTGTGTCCAAGGTGCAATAATTTGGACCACAGCATTCGCCATGTGCTACATATGCATTACTTGCGGTGTTGTGGGGGGCGCAGGTCCACAGGAGGAGGGCAGGATTGGGAGTGAATGACTCATTGTTGGGTGTCTCATGGGCATTTTGTGAGTTTGCTGTGTAAGCTTACGGTTCAGGCCTAGATACACGCAGCGTTACTACTGTGGACTGTGCTCATATTTGATGCGATTTTGTTTAGCTCTTTTAACTGCCTGTAAAAAAACTTTAATGAGGTATACTGATTGTATTTTATTCTTTGCGAAAATCTCAATAAAAACTTGGAAAAGATTTTCAAAAATGCATTACTGGCTCCACTCTCCCCTATCTGGCAGCTTCTACCTGGAATCTTCCTAAAGCTCTATGATCTCTTACCATTGGTGGTTCCTGTGGAATCTGTTTTTCTGAACTGAAATGTTTAATATAGTTGAAATCAAGCGTATTTTCTTCCATTTTGAATGTGACTTTGTGATGCATCATGTGATCACTGTTGCTGTTATTTTCTTGCTGTAATAAAGAATTGTGAGTTTTACACTGAAAGACTGATTTTCCCAGTCACAATGAACGTGATGTACCAAATCAAGGACAACCAGCCAGTTTCAAGCCATGTGTCATACTATATTTCAAGTCATGTCACCTTAAAAGACTCTATTCGATTTGCATTGAATCTAATGTAGTAGCATTATGAGAGAATCTTCAAATGTGTTCGGTAGTAAAATGATTCTTCTTACTTGTTCCCTATTAGAGCATATCCTGGGAACCATGCACTTCTGTAGTGAAAGTATGAAATCCTTTTCTAAAGGACCGGTTTTGTCGGTTAAGGAGTTTACCCTTTCCAACTTTTAAATGGTGATTTATGCTGGATTTTCTTCAAACTGGTTTGAGTTCTTGGTGCTTTATGTTTTAACCATTATATGCTAAATGGACTGATGGTCCATCTTATGTATTTCTGCTCCTTTACTCTTTGAGTAAACTTTAGCCCAGGCATGTCATTCTTATTGAGAATGTTCCAGCTTCATTCTGTGTACAGGATCTAGGGTCAGACTGGCCATGCCTGGCATCAGGCGCTTCCCCGGAAGGCTGGAAGAGTGGAGGCCAGTTTTGTTACTGGGGGGCGGTTTCAGTTTATCACAGGGTTGGGGGACACTGTCTTTTACTAATGTTATGGGTTTAAAAAGGCATCGGCTGCAGAGTTTTTTTTTATATCCAGCAGTTTTCAGGCAACAATAAAAATGTCCAGATAACCCTGGTGATTAATGTTACTGCAGGAGAGGGATTAGAGTTTTGTTTAGTGGCAGTTTTGACTCATCTAAAGTAGTGTAGAGGGTTAACATCCCTTCTGCAAAGAACGTATACAATGCAGGCCACAGAGCTGTATTTTATGTGCATATGTCAGTGAGTTACTGCTCTAGTCAGCGATCCTTTTGTACGCTGATTTACATATGCACGATTCATTGTCTCTGTATATATGTGGTGATGTAAAGTGCTCCTACGCCCTACTCTAGTATGAGAGGTGCTATTATACAAGTGAAATACATGGGCGAGAGGGGCTATGGAGAGAGGAGGGGCACTGTTGGAATGTGATAGTGAGGAGGATCTCCAGAGGTAGTGATCAGGGGGGGGGGTGGGGGCACAAGGCACCATCAGAGCCAAAGTCGGTCCTGCTGCACCGCCTAATCGAGGTGGAAGATGCTAACATCCCTTGAAATGGTCTTTCATTGTGTTATCAGCGTCTTGGCAGCGCTTAACTGTGAATGTGTGCACTATTGTTATATTTAAATTCATGTTTCACACATGGCGACTTATTTTTTATGTTCTCCGTAAGTCTGTCTGTGGGTATGATTGGGTATCCTGTTGCACTGTATGGTCATCATTTACTATGATTTAAAAGACAATACAATTGAATATAAAATAACAAATGTGTTGTAGAATGCACAATTTTTGCCATTTTCCCCCAACTTTTCTTGGGAGGGGGGGTTCCCACCTCCCTGAAGAACCTCCACCTCTCTAGTAGTGTTCAGTCCCACTTACTGCTACGCACCGTATAGGGGCTAGTCTAAAACCTTGCCAGAGCACTAAAGCCCCTACAGGGACTACGCCTCTATCGGTCCAAGTAATTGGAGCGCACTGGACAAATAAATGAGAGGCAGATTTGCGTGACAACACTCCCATTGGTCCATCTTTGGCTCTCATCTCAACATATGTCACCTATCCCTGTAATTCTTTAGTCACCTCGCATATATAACAGCCTCTTTGTGGAGGTCATAATTTTTTTCCTATTACCTCAGCACATAGGGCCATATGTACTATTTACTGGTCACAAAATACTGGTCATAATTTTAGGCCAGAATTTTTGCAAACAGTAAATATTTTTAATACTCAACCAATGTACTAATGGGTCGATGCTTAAAAATCCGAATCACAGTGGTTTGGAATCTGACCTGTGTCATGCATATTTAGGTAGGTTGTAACTTGGGAACCACTAAAAATCATTGCCATCACAGAAATGTTGGCCTGCTAGGGTCAACAGATTACCATGTCTGTGTCTGCATTTCAATAAAAGTTTGTTTTTTTTTAAAGGAAAATGAGCTGGCTTTTAAAAAATGAAAAAAAGTTTTGAAAACATTTCTTAGAAATACTTCTAAAAATATTTTATTGACCCTTGGGGACATGTTCCCATTTGCGAATGGGGTACAACTTAAGTTAATGTTTTTTAACCGTATTTCGCTTGCAAAATATTAATAAATACGATAAGAATTAACGATTTGAAAGTAACCCCCTAAACAGGCCCCTTCCAAATACCGATTCAGAATTGTATCCTAAAGCCTAATTAGTTATTCAGTAACAGGATACCAAATCAATGAATAGCTTTAATACATTCCAAAAATATATTTACTGGTCACAAACTTGGCATTTTACTGAATCTCAGGATTTGGTGACCGTAAATGTGTTTGTACGCCTGTCCCTTAATCCATTTGTCCTTGTTTAAATCACAGACTGCTTGCAAGTACTTCAGCCTGTGAGGACTGTGGAATCCCCGATGTACTTTATTCTGCTTCAAGTACATCACCCAAGTCCCTTTCGTCTCAACCACTGACATCATAGCCTCTGCCTCGCAAACCCTCTTTTCCACTTCTGACATCCCCTACCATTCACATACATCCCTGGTCAATGCAGCAGACATCAGCAAATCTGAATACTTCTTGGGAGTACCACAATACTCCAGTGTTATGCTGGTGATTTTCAAGCCTGAGGTTCCATTCTAGCATGCACAACCACTCTATTGAGGGTGACCAAAGATACTCTTCCAGGACTTGCAGACCAGGAACCGTACTTTCTCAATACTTAACTTTTTTCCTGCTCTAGATAACTTTGACTAATTCTACAAAATATTCCCAAAGCAAGGGCAAAGATATAACGCAGTATCTTTAAATGGATAGGATACTTCATTAAGGACAAGCAAATACACCAAATACCTGCATTCAACCTCTTGGCTCACCTCAAAGTGCTGTTCCTCAATGGTACTCTCAGTTCATCAACCTTTCAATCATTTTCTGAAACATTTCAAAGAATATTATCCAGCAGTCACTGGGGTCTTTGCCAGTAGTGTTTTGAGGACATGCAGATGAACAGGGTGAACTTAACCAATGAACAAGGAGTGTTCCTGCTTAGAACGTTGCAACTCTGCTGTAACTCTGGAAAAGAATAGGTGCCATGGGTCTAAAACTCACTAGATCCACAATCAGATATGTATTTGGGGTAGGTGAGAGGGACCTTTCCAGGGACAAGTGTATCATTTAAATGTCTGAACACTACACAGCAGTTCTCTATAAGATTGACCCTGCAGAGAATGGTTGAAGAATGACAGCCTTTAACTCGGATTGCGCTATGCTGTACTTCCAAGGTGCATGGTTTTATGCTCATAACAATACAAAACCAGAAGTCATGCATTATCAAAATTAGGTTTATTGGCCAAAAATGAAATTGACAAGTTAGTGTTTCTGCAGTGCTTGTACATTAGATACATTAGTGAGTTTAAAATAATAGCTACTCAACTGAAGATACTACTGATGCAGCATGATTTTAAATATCATTACAGGACATGTTCATACACAGAAGACACGAAAAATTGAAAGTACATGTAGCACATGTTAGACACAGTGACACACGAAATAGAGACAAGTGTAGTAGAAGCATCGTAAAATCAGGCTTTAAAATGTGAGAGAAGGAAAACACATTTATAAGACAACGCTAATACATATAAGTGAGTTCAGTTAATGATGTTATTTAATGCATATGTCGTTTATAGACGTATATTACTGAGAATGTGATGCTATGAAAAGTGGCCCAGAATTTTTCATGATTTTTGCTGAGAGTGCACCATTTAGAAAAGGTGGTGCAAAAATGTGTGGCAATGAAGTATAAGATTGATATTTTCCAAATTATACTGGAGGCATTATAGTTTAGGAAATGTTAAAAACGATTTTAGTACAATGAAACTTGAAAAACCTGCATTTATATGAATATAGTACATTTTTGAGGTAGTAGGATATTTCTAATGTTAGCCATTTCCATGTAATAATATTTTGTGAAAGTTGTATACATTCTTCCTTTGAATCGATTCCAGTTTATTATATTTGAAGTAAAGTCAGAGCTCATTTAATTTAAACATACATGGCTAACTAACTTAAAGGCCTCATTAAATGCTTTTATCTAATGCAGACCTTTCCCCACATTTAAATACAATTAATCACTCTTTGCAAGTAAATTGTTCCTTTTTTGTCCGCTCATGTTCCCCCTGGCATTTCTGAATGTTTTTTTAATGATTCACAATGAAATATTTCTGTGGGAATAGAATTTCAGCTATGGCTACAAGTCAAAAGTTTGTATTTCTTTTCTACCAATGTTAGGCCTGTGTGGACTCTCAAACTTTAGTTTCTCATGACTAGCATGGGAAACCAGCTTGATCTTTCAATCATCTCAGGTGACATGATATGAACATGGACATGTGGTAGTCTTTCGATGATGGTGTTGCCACATGACTGGACTTTCAAAACTCTATAAAAGAAGAAACCCCAAAGGAGGAGCAACGCTGTTGATTCTGGATTCTTCACCGTACACCATATTTTTATTTTCCCCCGAGTTAGGATGCAATGCTAATCAATCCTTTACTTGATCGGTTTGTGAATGCTACAATCTGTAACAGATAGACGGAGACCTTCTTTGCCGAACCATTTCTATTTTTCCAATTTCCATTATATCTTTAGCCCTAAGCTAATGGCTCGCCACTAATGGACTTGAAGTCTGAAGTTTCCCTTTTATAGGACCTGAGCTTTTAGACATCAGAATCACCCTTCTGCCTTAGTGGCGGTACGACTCTGTAACTCTCCAAACAGAACTTACCACTCGATTAAAGATTTGCCTAAATGTTTGGCGTTTATTGCAAGTTGTGGTATTACAGACCGAAGACCTTAAGAAATCGCTCATTTTAATGAATTTTGATTCTCTAATACAGTAACCAAATTAATCTAAAGCTTGGCGGACTATGGTTTAGTCCCATTGGTTCTTTCATTCAAATTGTGCTTTGGTTTAAATTCATTGTAGAAAGAATCAACGAGTTGTATCAAAACATTAGGTTGTACTTCTTTTCCATTTCACTGCAAACAGCCAGTCTTCCGTACATTCCCCTCCTAGGCCATTCCAATGGAGAGGAAATTCACGTGCTCCTGAGAAGGCTAAAATGGAATAAAATAGACACAACTAGCCTGTTAAACTGGAAAAGTAATTGGCCCGCACTTGCGAAAGATTTCGCAGCTGGCAATATAGCTGAGAACTGGACTAACTTGGCACCGGAGTTGTATCGCCTTTTGTCAGGCAAAAGACCACACCATCAGCAAGATTGTGGAGCAAGGGAGTGCTGCCAAATACAACCAAGATGTGTGTGTGTGTGGGGGGGGGTTGGGGTGGGGATGGGGGGATATGGGGAGGAAACAAAAAAATAATAATAAATAAAATAAAAATCACACAAAGCAAGCGGGCCCTGAGACAAGCCAACCGTGAACATACGAGAGAGGGTAACGACAAAACACGTCAAAAATCAGTTGTTAGCAAGAAAAGCTTACAGGGAAAACCTATAGGTCCAGGCTGAATTTTGGTCATATATCAATAGGTTGGCCGGTCATCGCCACGACCGGCGCAATGGGGGGGGGGGGGTCGCCAGCCACACATGGGTCTCCCATGTGACTACACTGTACTGTACTGTAGTGCTTCAGACCATAGACCAGTAAACCATCAAAGAGTTTCTACTAATTCCAGCTCTATCAACTCCCGTACAAGGATCGCGGAAGAACTATTTGAAACTTCTGAACTAGGAAATCGGGTAACTCCAATATTAAAAAATATCAGAAAGGATGGGGCCTCGGGGCCCAATGGCCTGCCTGGAAGCCTCTTCAAAGAAGACAGCGATTTCTGGGGAACCCTATTTACTTCGCTTCATCAGTTCTGCCTGTATAACTCAATGGTGTCTGAAGCCTGGAAAGGCTCTTTGCTTCAACCGATTCATTAAAAGGGCGACACTGGAGTCTCAACCAATTACAGGTTGATAGCCCTTTTGGATATTGAGGCAAAAGGATATGCAAACCTCCTCCTGCAAGATCTGCAAAACTGGGCTAATGATTATGAAATTCCTCCAGCATACCAGTCTGGCTTTAGGCCAGGAGTTTCGACACTAGATAGCAGATAACATTCTAGCCCTTGCCTACATGGTAGAACAATCTACTAAGGAAAAACAGCCCCCACTCTTCACATGCTTCGTCGATTATTCTGCTGCATTCAATGGCGTCAACAGGAATTTGTTGTGGAGGAATTTACAAGACTGGGGGATTCCGATTACCCTGTTGAAAGCAATTACTGCTCTTTACACCGGAACTTGGGTACGAGTGAAAGTAACGACGAACTCGGCGACCAAAAAAAATCTACACAGACTGTGGTCTAAAACAAGGGTGTGTACTGGCACCCTTACTTTTTAATCTCTACACTGCAGACCTTGGCAAAACAATTTCCAAAGCCAATTCGTTACCTCCGAAAATTGGGTCTACCAGACTGTTTTTACTGAAGTATACAGATGACATGGTGCTCATGGACCATACCAGAACGGGTATGCAACAAATACTGGATGCATTAAACACCTATAGCAATGAAAATGACCTAAGACCAAATGTAGGGAAAACAAAGGTAGTAATTTTCGGGAAGTAAGCAAACAACCTCAAAAAACAATGGAGAATGGGTAACCTGAAAATAGCAACAACTACTAAATACAATTATTTAGGAGTTTGGATTATGAGCAGTAGGAAGTCTGCAGCACACACTGCATCCATTGAATCAAAAGCCAAGGCAGTGACATATGCCATTTGCAAACTGAACTCCAAACTAAGTAGCCCGACAACTGGACCAATTAGAAAGGTTATAAGAGCTAAGTTACTCCCTTCAATTGCATACGGCCAAATAGCATTTCCCGCGGCATCAATTAACATCATGGAACGCGCCAATTGCTGGGCATTTAAACAGATCTTTCATATACCCGCTCATGCTCGGAACATCTTGATAGGTCTTGAAATTGGGCTAAATAAACAGCGCTATGAACATTGGTCATCGCTTGTTCG